>NC_086448.1:387422151-388061822 GCF_028390025.1 Pseudophryne corroboree | reverse complement strand
AGTACAGTGCAGAGTTTTGCTGACCAGTGATCACCAGTATTATACGTTGTCTGCCTGAAAAACGCTCCATATCTGTGCTCAGTGTGCTGCATATATCTGTGCTCACACTGCTTTATTGTGGGTACTGGGGACCACCAGTATATTATATAGGAGGAGTACAGTGCAGAGTTTTGCTGACCAGTGACCAACAGTATTATACGTTGTCTGCCTGAAAAACGCTCCATATCTGTGCTCAGTGTGCTGCATATATCTGTGCTCACACTGCTTTATTGTGGGTACTGGGGACAACCAGTATATTATATAGGAGGAGTACAGTGCAGAGTTTTGCTGACCAGTGACCACCAGTATTATACGTTGTCTGCCTGAAAAACGCTCCATATCTGTGCTCAGTGTGCTGCATATATCTGTGCTCACACTGCTTTATTGTGGGTACTGGGGACCACCAGTATATTATATAGGAGGAGTACAGTGCAGAGTTTTGCTGACCAGTGATCACCAGTATTATACGTTGTCTGCCTGAAAAACGCTCCATATCTGTGCTCAGTGTGCTGCATATATCTGTGCTCACACTGCTTTATTGTGGGTACTGGGGACCACCAGTATTTTATATAGGAGGAGTACAGTGCAGAGTTTTGCTGACCAGTGACCACCAGTATTATACGTTGTCTGCCTGAAAAACGCTCCATATCTGTGCCCAGTGTGCTGCATATATCTGTGCTCACACTGCTTTATTGTGGGTATTGGGGCCCACCAGTATATTATATAGGAGGAGTACAGTGCAGAGTTTTGCTGACCAGTGACCACCAGTATTATACGTTGTCTGCCTGAAAAACGCTCCATATCTGTGCTCAGTGTGCTGCATATATCTGTGCTCACACTGCTTTATTGTGGGTACTGGGGACCACCAGTATATTATATAGGAGGAGTACAGTGCAGAGTTTTGCTGACCAGTGACCACCAGTATTATACGTTGTCTGCCTCAAAAACGCTCCATATCTGTACTCAGTGTGCTGCATATATCTGTCCTCACACTGCTTTATTGTGGGTACAGGGGACCACCAGTATATTATATAGGAGGAGTACAGTGCAGAGTTTTGCTGACCAATGACCACCAGTATTATACGTTGTCTGCCTGAAAAATGCTCCATATCTGTGCTCAGTGTGCTGCATATATCTGTGCTCACACTGCTTTATTGTGGGGACTGGGGACCACCAGTATATTATATAGGAGGAGTACAGTGCAGAGTTTTGCTGACCAGTGACCACCACTATTATACGTTGTCTGCCTGAAAAACGCTCCATATCTGTGCTCAGTGTGCTGCATATATCTGTGCTCACACTGCTTTATTGTGGGGACTGCGGACCACCAATATTTTATATAGGAGGAGTACAGTGCAGAGTTTTGCTGACCAGTGACCACCAGTATTATACGTTGTCTGCCTGAAAAACGCTCCATATCTGTGCTCAGTGTGCTGCATATATCTGTGCTCACACTGCTTTATTGTGGGTACTGGGGACCACCAGTATATTATATAGGAGGAGTACAGTGCAGAGTTTTGCTGACCAGTGACCACCAGTATTATACGTTGTCTGCCTGAAAAACGCTCCATATCTGTGCTCAGTGTGCTGCATATATCTGTGCTCACACTGCTTTATTGTGGGTACTGGGGACAACCAGTATATTATATAGGAGGAGTACAGTGCAGAGTTTTGCTGACCAGTGACCACCAGTATTATACGTTGTCTGCCTGAAAAACGCTCCATATCTGTGCTCAGTGTGCTGCATATATCTGTGCTCACACTGCTTTATTGTGGGTACTGGGGACCACCAGTATATTATATAGGAGGAGTACAGTGCAGAGTTTTGCTGACCAGTGATCACCAGTATTATACGTTGTCTGCCTGAAAAACGCTCCATATCTGTGCTCAGTGTGCTGCATATATCTGTCCTCACACTGCTTTATTGTGGGTACAGGGGACCACCAGTATATTATATAGGAGGAGTACAGTGCAGAGTTTTGCTGACCAGTGACCACCAGTATTATACGTTGTCTGCCTGAAAAACGCTCCATATCTGTGCTCAGTGTGCTGCATATATCTGTGCTCACACTGCTTTATTGTGGGTACTGGGGACCACCAGTATATTATACAGGAGGAGTACAGTGCAGAGTTTTGCTGACCAGTGACCACCAGTATTATACGTTGTCTGCCTGAAAAACGCTCCATATCTGTGCCCAGTGTGCTGCATATATCTGTGCTCACACTGCTTTATTGTGGGTACTGGGGCCCACCAGTATATTATATAGGAGGAGTACAGTGCAGAGTTTTGCTGACCAGTGACCACCAGTATTATACGTTGTCTGCCTGAAAAACGCTCCATATCTGTGCTCAGTGTGCTGCATATATCTGTGCTCACACTGCTTTATTGTGGGTACTGGGGACCACCAGTATATTATATAGGAGGAGTACAGTGCAGAGTTTTGCTGACCAGTGATCACCAGTATTATACGTTGTCTGCCTGAAAAACGCTCCATATCTGTGCTCAGTGTGCTGCATATATCTGTGCTCACACTGCTTTATTGTGGGTACTGGGGACCACCAGTATATTATATAGGAGGAGTACAGTGCAGAGTTTTGCTGACCAGTGACCAACAGTATTATACGTTGTCTGCCTGAAAAACGCTCCATATCTGTGCTCAGTGTGCTGCATATATCTGTGCTCACACTGCTTTATTGTGGGTACTGGGGACCACCATTATATTATATAGGAGGAGTACAGTGCAGAGTTTTGCTGACCAGTGACCACCAGTATTATACGTTGTCTGCCTGAAAAACGCTCCATATCTGTGCTCAGTGTGCTGCATATATCTGTGCTCACACTGCTTTATTGTGGGTACTGGGGACCACCAGTATATTATATAGGAGGAGTACAGTGCAGAGTTTTGCTGACCAGTGACCACCAGTATTATACGTTGTCTGCCTGAAAAACGCTCCATATCTGTGCTCAGTGTGCTGCATATATCTGTGCTCACACTGCTTTATTGTGGGTACTGAGGACCACCGGTATATTATATAGGAGGAGTACAGTGCAGAGTTTTGCTGACCAGTGACCACCAGTATTATACGTTGTCTGCCTGAAAAACGCTCCATATCTGTGCTCAGTGTGCTGCATATATCTGTGCTCACACTGCTTTATTGTGGCTACTGGGGACCACCAGTATATTATATAGGAGGAGTACAGTGCAGAGTTTTGCTGACCAGTGACCACCAGTATTATACGATGTCTGCCTGAAAAACGCTCCATATCTGTGCCCAGTGTGCTGCATATATCTGTGCTCACACTGCTTTATTGTGGGGACTGGGGACCACCAGTATATTATATAGGAGGAGTACAGTGCAGAGTTTTGCTGACCAGTGACCACCACTATTATACGTTGTCTGCCTGAAAAACGCTCCATATCTGTGCTCAGTGTGCTGCATATATCTGTGCTCACACTGCTTTATTGTGGGTACTGGGGACCACCAGTATTTTATATAGGAGGAGTACAGTGCAGAGTTTTGCTGACCAGTGACCACCAGTATTATACGTTGTCTGCCTGAAAAACGCTCCATATCTGTGCTCAGTGTGCTGCATATATCTGTGCTCACACTGCTATATTGTGGGTACTCTAGACCACCAGTATATTATATAGGAGGAGTACAGTGCAGAGTTTTGCTGACCAGTGACCACCAGTATTATACGTTGTCTGCCTGAAAAACGCTCCATATCTGTGCTCAGTGTGCTGCATATATCTGTGCTCACACTGCTTTATTGTGGGTACTGGGGACAACCAGTATATTATATAGGAGGAGTACAGTGCAGAGTTTTGCTGACCAGTGACCACCAGTATTATACGTTGTCTGCCTGAAAAACGCTCCATATCTGTGCTCAGTGTGCTGCATATATCTGTGCTCACACTGCTTTATTGTGGGTACTGGGGACCACCAGTATATTATATAGGAGGAGTACAGTGCAGAGTTTTGCTGACCAGTGATCACCAGTATTATACGTTGTCTGCCTGAAAAACGCTCCATATCTGTGCTCAGTGTGCTGCATATATCTGTCCTCACACTGCTTTATTGTGGGTAAAGGGGACCACCAGTATATTATATAGGAGGAGTACAGTGCAGAGTTTTGCTGACCAGTGACCACCAGTATTATACGTTGTCTGCCTGAAAAACGCTCCATATCTGTGCTCAGTGTGCTGCATATATCTGTGCTCACACTGCTTTATTGTGGGTACTGGGGACCACCAGTATATTATACAGGAGGAGTACAGTGCAGAGTTTTGCTGACCAGTGACCACCAGTATTATACGTTGTCTGCCTGAAAAACGCTCCATATCTGTGCCCAGTGTGCTGCATATATCTGTGCTCACACTGCTTTATTGTGGGTACTGGGGCCCACCAGTATATTATATAGGAGGAGTACAGTGCAGAGTTTTGCTGACCAGTGACCACCAGTATTATACGTTGTCTGCCTGAAAAACGCTCCATATCTGTGCTCAGTGTGCTGCATATATCTGTGCTCACACTGCTTTATTGTGGGTACTGGGGACCACCAGTATATTATATAGGAGGAGTACAGTGCAGAGTTTTGCTGACCAGTGACCACCAGTATTATACGTTGTCTGCCTGAAAAACGCTCCATATTTGTACTCAGTGTGCTGCATATATCTGTCCTCACACTGCTTTATTGTGGGTACAGGGGACCACCAGTATATTATATAGGAGGAGTACAGTGCAGAGTTTTGCTGACCAGTGACCAACAGTATTATACGTTGTCTGCCTGAAAAACGCTCCATATCTGTGCTCAGTGTGCTGCATATATCTGTGCTCACACTGCTTTATTGTGGGTACTGGGGACCACCAGTATATTATATAGGAGGAGTACAGTGCAGAGTTTTGCTGACCAGTGACCACCAGTATTATACGTTGTCTGCCTGAAAAATGCTCCATATCTGTGCTCAGTGTGCTGCATATATCTGTGCTCACACTGCTTTATTGTGGGTACTGGGGACCACCAGTATATTATATAGGAGGAGTACAGTGCAGAGTTTTGCTGACCAGTGACCAACAGTATTATACGTTGTCTGCCTGAAAAACGCTCCATATCTGTGCTCAGTGTGCTGCATATATCTGTGCTCACACTGCTTTATTGTGGGTACTGGGGACCACCAGTATATTATATAGGAGGAGTACAGTGCAGAGTTTTGCTGACCAGTTACCACCAGTATTATACGTTGTCTGCCTGAAAAACGCTCCATATCTGTGCTCTGTGTGCTGCATATATCTGTGCTCACACTGCTTTATTGTGGGGACTGGGGACCACCAGTATATTATATAGGAGGAGTACAGTGCAGAGTTTTGCTGACCAGTGACCACCAGTATTATACGTTGTCTGCCTGAAAAACGCTCCATATCTGTGCTCAGTGTGCTGCATATATCTGTGCTCACACTGCTTTATTGTGGGTACTGAGGACCACCAGTATATTATATAGGAGGAGTACAGTGCAGAGTTTTGCTGACCAGTGACCACCAGTATTATACGTTGTCTGCCTGAAAAACGCTCCATATCTGTGCTCAGTGTGCTGCATATATCTGTGCTCACACTGCTTTATTGTGGCTACTGGGGACCACCAGTATATTATATAGGAGGAGTGCAGTGCAGAGTTTTGCTGACCAGTGACCACCAGTATTATACGATGTCTGCCTGAAAAACGCTCCATATCTGTGCCCAGTGTGCTGCATATATCTGTGCTCACACTGCTTTATTGTGGGGACTGGGGACCACCAGTATATTATATAGGAGGAGTACAGTGCAGAGTTTTGCTGACCAGTGACCACCAGTATTATACGTTGTCTGCCTGAAAAACGCTCCATATCTGTGCTCAGTGTGCTGCATATATCTGTGCTCACACTGCTTTATTGTGGGTACTGGGGACCACCAGTATTTTATATAGGAGGAGTACAGTGCAGAGTTTTGCTGACCAGTGACCACCAGTATTATACGTTGTCTGCCTGAAAAACGCTCCATATCTGTGCTCAGTGTGCTGCATATATCTGTGCTCACACTGCTTTATTGTGGGTACTGGGGACCACCAGTATATTATATAGGAGGAGTACAGTGCAGAGTTTTGCTGACCAGTGACCACCAGTATTATACGTTGTCTGCCTGAAAAACGCTCCATATCTGTGCTCAGTGTGCTGCATATATCTGTCCTCACACTGCTTTATTGTGGGTACAGGGGACCACCAGTATATTATATAGGAGGAGCACAGTGCAGAGTTTTGCTGACCAGTGACCACCAGTATTATACGTTGTCTGCCTGAAAAACGCTCCATATCTGTGCTCAGTGTGCTGCATATATCTGTGCTCACACTGCTTTATTGTGGGTACTGGGGACCACCAGTATATTATATAGGAGGAGTACAGTGCAGAGTTTTGCTGACCAGTGACCACCAGTATTATACGCTGTCTGCCTGAAAAACGCTCCATATCTGTGCTCAGTGTGCTGCATATATCTGTGCTCACACTGCTTTATTGTGGGTACTGGGGACCACCAGTATATTATATAGGAGGAGTACGGTGCAGAGTTTTGCTGACCAGTGACCACCAGTATTATACGTTGTCTGCCTGAAAAACGCTCCATATCTGTGCTCAGTGTGCTGCATATATCTGTGCTCATACTGCTTTATTGTGGGTACTGGGGACCACCAGTATATTATATAGGAGGAGTACAGTGCAGAGTTTTGCTGACCAGTGACCACCAGTATTATACGTTGTCTGCCTGAAAAACGCTCCATATCTGTGCTCAGTGTTCTGCATATATCTGTGCTCACACTGCTTTATTGTGGGTACTAGGGACCACCAGTATATTATATAGGAGGAGTACAGTGCAGACTTTTGCTGACCAGTGACCACCAGTATTATACGTTGTCTGCCTGAAAAACACTCCATATCTGTGCTCAGTGTGCTGCATATATCTGTGCTCACACTGCTTTATTGTGGGTACTGGGGACCACCAGTATATTATATAGGAGGAGTACGGTGCAGAGTTTTGCTGACCAGTGACCACCAGTATTATACGTTGTCTGCCTGAAAAACGCTCCATATCTGTGCTCAGTGTGCTGCATATATCTGTGCTCACACTGCTTTATTGTGGGTACTGGGGAACACCAGTATATTATATAGGAGGAGTACAGTGCAGTGTTTTGCTGACCAGTGACCACCAGTATTATACGTTGTCTGCCTGAAAAACGCTCCATATCTGTGCTCAGTGTGCTGCATATATCTGTGCTCACACTGCTTTATTGTGGGTACTGGGGACCACCAGTATATTATATAGGAGGAGTACAGTGCAGAGTTTTGCTGACCAGTGACCACCAGTATTATACGTTGTCTGCCTGAAAAACGCTCCATATCTGTGCCCAGTGTGCTGCATATATCTGTGCTCACACTGCTTTATTGTGGGTACTGGGGACCACCAGTATATTATATAGGAGGAGTACGGTGCAGAGTTTTGCTGACCAGTGACCACCAGTATTATACGTTGTCTGCCTGAAAAACGCTCCATATCTGTGCTCAGTGTGCTGCATATATCTGTGCTCACTAGAGATGAGCGCCTGAAATTTTTCGGGTTTTGTGTTTTGGTTTTGGGTTCGGTTCCGCGGACGTGTTTTGGGTTCGACCGCGTTTTGGCAAAACCTCACCGAATTTTTTTTGTCGGATTCGGGTGTGTTTTGGATTCGGGTATTTTTTTCAAAAAACACTAAAAAACAGCTTAAATCATAGAATTTGGGGGTCATTTTGATCTCAAAGTATTATTAACCTCAAAAACCATAATTTACACTCATTTTCAGTCTATTCTGAATACCTCACACCTCACAATATTATTTTTAGTCCTAAAATTTGCACCGAGGTCGCTGTGTGAGTAAGATAAGCGACCCTAGTGGCCGACACAAACACCGGGCCCATCTAGGAGTGGCACTGCAGTGTCACGCAGGATGTCCCTTCCAAAAAACCCTCCCCAAACAGCACATGACGCAAAGAAAAAAAGAGGCGCAATGAGGTAGCTGTGTGAGTAAGATTAGCGACCCTAGTGGCCGACCCAAACACCGGGCCCATCTAGGAGTGGCACTGCAGTGTCACGCAGGATGTCCCTTCCAAAAAACCCTCCCCAAACAGCACATGACGCAAAGAAAAAAAGAGGCGCAATGAGGTAGCTGTGTGAGTAAGATTAGCGACCCTAGTGGCCGACCCAAACACCGGGCCCATCTAGGAGTGGCACTGCAGTGTCACGCAGGATGTCCCTTCCAAAAAACCCTCCCCAAACAGCACATGACGCAAAGAAAAAAAGAGGCGCAATGAGGTAGCTGTGTGAGTAAGATTAGCGACCCTAGTGGCCGACCCAAACACCGGGCCCATCTAGGAGTGGCACTGCAGTGTCACGCAGGATGTCCCTTCCAAAAAACCCTCCCCAAACAGCACATGACGCAAAGAAAAAAAGAGGCGCAATGAGGTAGCTGTGTGAGTAAGATTAGCGACCCTAGTGGCCGACCCAAACACCGGGCCCATCTAGGAGTGGCACTGCAGTGTCACGCAGGATGTCCCTTCCAAAAAACCCTCCCCAAACAGCACATGACGCAAAGAAAAAAAGAGGCGCAATGAGGTAGCTGTGTGAGTAAGATTAGCGACCCTAGTGGCCGACCCAAACACCGGGCCCATCTAGGAGTGGCACTGCAGTGTCACGCAGGATGTCCCTTCCAAAAAACCCTCCCCAAACAGCACATGACGCAAAGAAAAAAAGAGGCGCAATGAGGTAGCTGTGTGAGTAAGATTAGCGACCCTAGTGGCCGACCCAAACACCGGGCCCATCTAGGAGTGGCACTGCAGTGTCACGCAGGATGTCCCTTCCAAAAAACCCTCCCCAAACAGCACATGACGCAAAGAAAAAAAGAGGCGCAATGAGGTAGCTGTGTGAGTAAGATTAGCGACCCTAGTGGCCGACCCAAACACCGGGCCCATCTAGGAGTGGCACTGCAGTGTCACGCAGGATGTCCCTTCCAAAAAACCCTCCCCAAACAGCACATGACGCAAAGAAAAAAAGAGGCGCAATGAGGTAGCTGTGTGAGTAAGATTAGCGACCCTAGTGGCCGACCCAAACACCGGGCCCATCTAGGAGTGGCACTGCAGTGTCACGCAGGATGTCCCTTCCAAAAAACCCTCCCCAAACAGCACATGACGCAAAGAAAAAAAGAGGCGCAATGAGGTAGCTGTGTGAGTAAGATTAGCGACCCTAGTGGCCGACCCAAACACCGGGCCCATCTAGGAGTGGCACTGCAGTGTCACGCAGGATGTCCCTTCCAAAAAACCCTCCCCAAACAGCACATGACGCAAAGAAAAAAAGAGGCGCAATGAGGTAGCTGTGTGAGTAAGATTAGCGACCCTAGTGGCCGACCCAAACACCGGGCCCATCTAGGAGTGGCACTGCAGTGTCACGCAGGATGTCCCTTCCAAAAAACCCTCCCCAAACAGCACATGACGCAAAGAAAAAAAGAGGCGCAATGAGGTAGCTGTGTGAGTAAGATTAGCGACCCTAGTGGCCGACCCAAACACCGGGCCCATCTAGGAGTGGCACTGCAGTGTCACGCAGGATGTCCCTTCCAAAAAACCCTCCCCAAACAGCACATGACGCAAAGAAAAAAAGAGGCGCAATGAGGTAGCTGTGTGAGTAAGATTAGCGACCCTAGTGGCCGACCCAAAAACCGGGCCCATCTAGGAGTGGCACTGCAGTGTCACGCAGGATGTCCCTTCCAAAAAACCCTCCCCAAACAGCACATGACGCAAAGAAAAAAAGAGGCGCAATGAGGTAGCTGTGTGAGTAAGATTAGCGACCCTAGTGGCCGACCCAAACACCGGGCCCATCTAGGAGTGGCACTGCAGTGTCACGCAGGATGTCCCTTCCAAAAAACCCTCCCCAAACAGCACATGACGCAAAGAAAAAAAGAGGCGCAATGAGGTAGCTGTGTGAGTAAGATTAGCGACCCTAGTGGCCGACCCAAACACCGGGCCCATCTAGGAGTGGCACTGCAGTGTCACGCAGGATGTCCCTTCCAAAAAACCCTCCCCAAACAGCACATGACGCAAAGAAAAAAAGAGGCGCAATGAGGTAGCTGTGTGAGTAAGATTAGCGACCCTAGTGGCCGACCCAAACACCGGGCCCATCTAGGAGTGGCACTGCAGTGTCACGCAGGATGTCCCTTCCAAAAAACCCTCCCCAAACAGCACATGACGCAAAGAAAAAAAGAGGCGCAATGAGGTAGCTGTGTGAGTAAGATTAGCGACCCTAGTGGCCGACCCAAACACCGGGCCCATCTAGGAGTGGCACTGCAGTGTCACGCAGGATGTCCCTTCCAAAAAACCCTCCCCAAACAGCACATGACGCAAAGAAAAAAAGAGGCGCAATGAGGTAGCTGTGTGAGTAAGATTAGCGACCCTAGTGGCCGACCCAAACACCGGGCCCATCTAGGAGTGGCACTGCAGTGTCACGCAGGATGTCCCTTCCAAAAAACCCTCCCCAAACAGCACATGACGCAAAGAAAAAAAGAGGCGCAATGAGGTAGCTGTGTGAGTAAGATTAGCGACCCTAGTGGCCGACCCAAACACCGGGCCCATCTAGGAGTGGCACTGCAGTGTCACGCAGGATGTCCCTTCCAAAAAACCCTCCCCAAACAGCACATGACGCAAAGAAAAAAAGAGGCGCAATGAGGTAGCTGTGTGAGTAAGATTAGCGACCCTAGTGGCCGACCCAAACACCGGGCCCATCTAGGAGTGGCACTGCAGTGTCACGCAGGATGTCCCTTCCAAAAAACCCTCCCCAAACAGCACATGACGCAAAGAAAAAAAGAGGCGCAATGAGGTAGCTGTGTGAGTAAGATTAGCGACCCTAGTGGCCGACCCAAACACCGGGCCCATCTAGGAGTGGCACTGCAGTGTCACGCAGGATGTCCCTTCCAAAAAACCCTCCCCAAACAGCACATGACGCAAAGAAAAAAAGAGGCGCAATGAGGTAGCTGTGTGAGTAAGATTAGCGACCCTAGTGGCCGACCCAAAC
The DNA here is from genome assembly GCF_028390025.1 of Pseudophryne corroboree. Taxonomy (NCBI): domain Eukaryota; kingdom Metazoa; phylum Chordata; class Amphibia; order Anura; family Myobatrachidae; genus Pseudophryne; species Pseudophryne corroboree. The sequence continues at coordinate 388,050,666 of NC_086448.1, read as the reverse complement.
ACCGGGCCCATCTAGGAGTGGCACTGCAGTGTCACGCAGGATGTCCCTTCCAAAAAACCCTCCCCAAACAGCACATGACGCAAAGAAAAAGAAAAGAAAAAAGAGGTGCAAGATGGAATTGTCCTTGGGCCCTCCCACCCACCCTTATGTTGCCTAAACAGGACATGCACACTTTAACCAACCCATCATTTCAGTGACAGGGTCTGCCACACGACTGTGACTGAAATGACGGGTTGGTTTGGACCCCCACCAAAAAAGAAGCAATTAATCTCTCCTTGCACAAACTGGCTCTACAGAGGCAAGATGTCCACCTCATCATCATCCTCCGATATATCACCGTGTACATCCCCCTCCTCACAGATTATCAATTCGTCCCCACTGGAATCCACCATCTCAGCTCCCTGTGTACTTTGTGGAGGCAATTGCTGCTGGTTAATGTCTCCGCGGAGGAATTGATTATAATTCATTTTAATGAACATCATCTTCTCCACATTTTCTGGATGTAACCTCGTACGCCGATTGCTGACAAGGTGAGCGGCGGCACTAAACACTCTTTCGGAGTACACACTTGTGGGAGGGCAACTTAGGTAGAATAAAGCCAGTTTGTGCAAGGGCCTCCAAATTGCCTCTTTTTCCTGCCAGTATAAGTACGGACTGTGTGACGTGCCTACTTGGATGCGGTCACTCATATAATCCTCCACCATTCTTTCAATGGTGAGAGAATCATATGCAGTGACAGTAGACGACATGTCCGTAATCGTTGTCAGGTCCTTCAGTCCGGACCAGATGTCAGCATCAGCAGTCGCTCCAGACTGCCCTGCATCACCGCCAGCGGGTGGGCTCGGAATTCTGAGCCTTTTCCTCGCACCCCCAGTTGCGGGAGAATGTGAAGGAGGAGATGTTGTTGACAGGTCGCGTTCCGCTTGACTTGACAATTTTCTCACCAGCAGGTCTTTCAACCCCAGCAGACTTGTGTCTGCCGGAAAGAGAGATCCAAGGTAGGCTTTAAATCTAGGATCGAGCACGGTGGCCAAAATGTAGTGCTCTGATTTCAACAGATTGACCACCCGTGAATCCTTGTTAAGCGAATTAAGGGCTCCATCCACAAGTCCCACATGCCTAGCGGAATCGCTCCGTGTTAGCTCCTCCTTCAATGTCTCCAGCTTCTTCTGCAAAAGCCTGATGAGGGGAATGACCTGACTCAGGCTGGCAGTGTCTGAACTGACTTCACGTGTGGCAAGTTCAAAGGGCATCAGAACCTTGCACAACGTTGAAATCATTCTCCACTGCGCTTGAGACAGGTGCATTCCACCTCCTATATCGTGCTCAATTGTATAGGCTTGAATGGCCTTTTGCTGCTCCTCCAACCTCTGAAGCATATAGAGGGTTGAATTCCACCTCTTTACCACTTCTTGCTTCAGATGATGGCAGGGCAGGTTCAGTAGTTTTTGGTGGTGCTCCAGTCTTCTGTACGTGGTGCCTGTACGCCGAAAGTGTCCCGCAATTCTTCTGGCCACCGACAGCATCTCTTGCACGCCCCTGTCGTTTTTTAAATAATTCTGCACCACCAAATTCAAGGTATGTGCAAAACATGGGACGTGCTGGAATTTGCCCATATTTAATGCACACACAATATTGCTGGCGTTGTCCGATGCCACAAATCCACAGGAGAGTCCAATTGGGGTAAGCCATTCCGCGATGATCTTCCTCAGTTGCCGTAAGAGGTTTTCAGCTGTGTGCGTATTCTGGAAACCAGTGATACAAAGCGTAGCCTGCCTAGGAAAGAGTTGGCGTTTGCGAGATGCTGCTACTGGTGCCGCCGCTGCTGTTCTTGCGGCGGGAGTCCATACATCTACCCAGTGGGCTGTCACAGTCATATAGTCCTGACCCTGCCCTGCTCCACTTGTCCACATGTCCGTGGTTAAGTGGACATTGGGTACAGCTGCATTTTTTAGGACACTGGTGACTCTTTTTCTGAGGTCTGTGTAAATTTTCGGTATCGCCTGCCTAGAGAAATGGAACCTAGATGGTATTTGGTACCGGGGGACACAGTACCTCCAACAAGTCTCTAGTTGGCTCTGCAGTAATGATGGATACCGGAACCACGGTTCTCACCACCCAGGATGCCAAGGCCTCAGTTATCCGCTTTGCAGTAGGATGACTGCTGTGATATTTCATCTTCCTCGCAAAGGACTGTTGGACAGTCAATTGCTTGGTGGAAGTAGTAAAAGTGGTCTTACGACTTCCCCTCTGGGATGACCATCGACTCCCAGCAGCAACAACAGCAGCGCCAGCAGCAGTAGGCGTTACACGCAAGGATGCATCGGAGGAATCCCAGGCAGGAGAGGAATCGTCAGAATTGCCAGTGACATGGCCTGCAGGACTATTGGCGTTCCTGGGGAAGGAGGAAATTGACACTGAGGGAGTTGGTGGGGTGGTTTGCGTGAGCTTGGTTACAAGAGGAAGGGATTTACTGGTCAGTGGACTGCTTCCGCTGTCACCCAAAGTTTTTGAACTTGTCACTGACTTATTATGAATGCGCTGCAGGTGACGTATAAGGGAGGATGTTCCGAGGTGGTTAACGTCCTTACCCCTACTTATTACAGCTTGACAAAGGGAACACACGGCTTGACACCTGTTGTCCGCATTTCTGTTGAAATACCTCCACACCGAAGAGCTGATTTTTTTGGTATTTTCACCTGGCATGTCAACGGCCATATTCCTCCCACGGACAACAGGTGTCTCCCCGGGTGCCTGACTTAAACAAACCACCTCACCATCAGAATCCTCCTGGTCAATTTCCTCCCCAGCGCCAGCAACACCCATATCCTCCTCATCCTGGTGTACTTCAACACTGACATCTTCAATCTGACTATCAGGAACTGGACTGCGGGTGCTCCTTCCAGCACTTGCAGGGGGCGTGCAAATGGTGGAAGGCGCATGCTCTTCACGTCCAGTGTTGGGAAGGTCAGGCATCGCAACCGACACAATTGGACTCTCCTTGTGGATTTGTGATTTCGAAGAATGCACAGTTCTTTGCTGTGCTGCTTTTGCCAGCTTGAGTCTTTTCATTTTTCTAGCGAGAGGCTGAGTGCTTCCATCCTCATGTGAAGCTGAACCACTAGCCATGAACATAGGCCAGGGCCTCAGCCGTTCCTTGCCACTCCGTGTGGTAAATGGCATATTGGCAAGTTTACGCTTCTCCTCCGACAATTTTATTTTAGGTTTTGGAGTCCTTTTTTTTCTGATATTTGGTGTTTTGGATTTGACATGCTCTGTACTATGACATTGGGCATCGGCCTTGGCAGACGACGTTGCTGGCATTTCATCGTCTCGGCCATGACTAGTGGCAGCAGCTTCAGCACGAGGTGGAAGTGGATCTTGATCTTTCCCTAATTTTGGAACCTCAACATTTTTGTTCTCCATATTTTAATAGGCACAACTAAAAGGCACCTCAGGTAAACAATGGAGATGGATACTAGTATACAATTATGGACTGCCTGCCGACTGCAGACACAGAGGTAGCCACAGCCGTGAACTACCGTACTGTACTGTGTCTGCAGCTAATATAGACTGGTTGATAAAGAGAAGATGTCTATGTAACTATGTATGTATAAAGAAGACTGAAAAAAATCCACGGTTAGGTGGTATACAATTATGGATGGACTGCCTGCCAAGTGCAGACACAGAGGTAGCCACAGCCGTGAACTACCGTACTGTACTGTGTCTGCAGCTAATATAGACTGGTTGATAAAGAGAAGATGTCTATGTAACTATGTATGTATAAAAAAGAATGAAAAAAATCCACGGTTAGGTGGTATACAATTATGGACGGACTGCCTGCCGAGTGCAGACACAGAGGTAGCCACAGCCGTGAACTACCGTACTGTACTGTGTCTGCAGCTAATATAGACTGGTTGATAAAGAGAAGATGTCTATGTAACTATGTATGTATAAAGAAGAATGAAAAAAATCCACGGTTAGGTGGTATACAATTATGGACGGACTGCCTGCCGAGTGCAGACACAGAGGTAGCCACAGCCGTGAACTACCGTACTGTACTGTGTCTGCAGCTAATATAGACTGGTTGATAAAGAGAAGATGTCTATGTAACTATGTATGTATAAAGAAGAATGAAAAAAATCCACGGTTAGGTGGTATACAATTATGGACGGACTGCCTGCCGAGTGCAGACACAGAGGTAGCCACAGCCGTGAACTACCGTACTGTACTGTGTCTGCAGCTAATATAGACTGGTTGATAAAGAGAAGATGTCTATGTAACTATGTATGTATAAAGAAGACTGAAAAAAATCCACGGTTAGGTGGTATACAATTATGGACGGACTGCCTGCCGAGTGCAGACACAGAGGTAGCCACAGCCGTGAACTACCGTACTGTACTGTGTCTGCAGCTAATATAGACTGGTTGATAAAGAGAAGATGTCTATGTAACTATGTATGTATAAAGAAGAATGAAAAAAATCCACGGTTAGGTGGTATACAATTATGGACGGACTGCCTGCCGAGTGCAGACACAGAGGTAGCCACAGCCGTGAACTACCGTACTGTACTGTGTCTGCAGCTAATATAGACTGGTTGATAAAGAGAAGATGTCTATGTAACTATGTATGTATAAAGAAGACTGAAAAAAATCCACGGTTAGGTGGTATACAATTATGGATGGACTGCCTGCCGAGTGCAGACACAGAGGTAGCCACAGCCGTGAACTACCGTACTGTACTGTGTCTGCAGCTAATATAGACTGGTTGATAAAGAGAAGATGTCTATGTAACTATGTATGTATAAAGAAGAATGAAAAAAATCCACGGTTAGGTGGTATACAATTATGGACGGACTGCCTGCCGAGTGCAGACACAGAGGTAGCCACAGCCGTGAACTACCGTACTGTACTGTGTCTGCAGCTAATATAGACTGGTTGATAAAGAGAAGATGTCTATGTAACTATGTATGTATAAAGAAGAATGAAAAAAATCCACGGTTAGGTGGTATACAATTATGGACGGACTGCCTGCCGAGTGCAGACACAGAGGTAGCCACAGCCGTGAACTACCGTACTGTACTGTGTCTGCAGCTAATATAGACTGGTTGATAAAGAGAAGATGTCTATGTAACTATGTATGTATAAAGAAGAATGAAAAAAATCCACGGTTAGGTGGTATACAATTATGGACGGACTGCCTGCCGAGTGCAGACACAGAGGTAGCCACAGCCGTGAACTACCGTACTGTACTGTGTCTGCAGCTAATATAGACTGGTTGATAAAGAGAAGATGTCTATGTAACTATGTATGTATAAAGAAGAATGAAAAAAATCCACGGTTAGGTGGTATTACAATTATGGACGGACTGCCTGCCGAGTGCAGAGACACAGAGGTAGCCACAGCCGTGAACTACCGTACTGTGTCTGCTGCGACTGGATGATAAATGATATAAAAAATATATATATATCACTACTGCAGCCGGACAGGCATATATTATATATTATATAATGACGGACCTGCTGGACACTGTCTGTCAGCAGAATGAGTTTTATTTTTATAGAATAAAAAAAACAACAACACACAAGTGAAGTCACACGACGAGTGTTTAACTTTTTCAGGCAATCACAATATAAGTATACTACTAACTATACTGGTGGTCAGTGTGGTCAGGTCACTGGTCAGTCACACTGGCAGTGGCACTCCTGCAGCAAAAGTGTGCACTGTTTAATTTTAATATAATATGTACTCCTGGCTCCTGCTATAACCTATAACTGGCACTGCAGTAGTGCTCCCCAGTCTCCCCCACAATTATAAGCTGTGTGAGCTGAGCAGTCAGACAGATATATAATATATATAGATGATGCAGCACACTGGCCTGAGCCTGAGCAGTGCACTGCACAGTGCACACAGATATGGTATGTGACTGACTGAGTCACTGTGTGTATCGCTTTTTTCAGGCAGAGAACGGATATATTAAATAAACTGCACTGTGTGTCTGGTGGTCACTCACTATATAATATATTATGTACTCCTGGCTCCTGCTATAACCTATAACTGGCACTGCAGTAGTGCTCCCCAGTCTCCCCCACAATTATAAGCTGTGTGAGCTGAGCAGTCAGACAGATATATATAATATTATATATAGATAATAGATGATGCAGCACACTGGCCTGAGCCTGAGCAGTGCACACAGATATGGTATGTGACTGACTGAGTCACTGTGTGTATCGCTTTTTTCAGGCAGAGAACGGATATATTAAATAAACTGCACTGTGTGTCTGGTGGTCACTCACTATATAATATATTATGTACTCCTGGCTCCTGCTATAACCTATAACTGGCACTGCAGTAGTGCTCCCCAGTCTCCCCCACAATTATAAGCTGTGTGAGCTGAGCAGTCAGACAGATATATATAATATTATATATAGATAATAGATGATGCAGCACACTGGCCTGAGCCTGAGCAGTGCACACAGATATGGTATGTGACTGAGTCACTGTGTGCTGTGTATCGCTTTTTTCAGGCAGAGAACGGATTATAAAGTAAACTGCACTGTCCTCACTAGTAAACTCTCTCCACTCAGTCTCTACACTTCTACAGTAACAGTACTCCTCCTAGTCAGCTCCAGTAAATCTCTCTCAGTCTCTTATAATCTAAATGGAGAGGACGCCAGCCACGTCCTCTCCCTATCAATCTCAATGCACGTGTGAAAATGGCGGCGACGCGCGGCTCCTTATATAGAATCCGAGTCTCGCGAGAATCCGACAGCGTCATGATGACGTTCGGGCGCGCTCGGGTTAACCGAGCAAGGCGGGAAGATCCGAGTCTGCTCGGACCCGTGAAAAAAACCATGAAGTTCTGGCGGGTTCGGATTCAGAGAAACCGAACCCGCTCATCTCTAGTGCTCACACTGCTTTATTGTGGGTACTGGGGACCACCAGTATATTATATAGGAGGAGTACAGTGCAGAGTTTTGCTGACCAGTGACCACCAGTATTATACGTTGTCTGCCTGAAAAACGCTCCATATCTGTGCTCAGTGTGCTGCATATATCTGTGCTCACACTGCTTTATTGTGGGTACTGGGAACCACCAGTATATTATATAGGAGGAGTACAGTGCAGAGTTTTGCTGACCAGTGACCACCAGTATTATACGTTGTCTGCCTGAAAAACGCTCCATATCTGTGCTCAGTGTGCTGCATATATCTGTGCTCACACTGCTTTATTGTGGGGACTGGGGACCACCAGTATATTATATAGGAGGAGTACAATGCAGAGTTTTGCTGACCAGTGACCACCAGTATTATACGTTGTCTGCCTGAAAAACGCTCCATATCTGTGCTCAGTGTGCTGCATATATCTGTGCTCACACTGCTTTATTGTGGGTACTGGGGACCACCAGTATATTATATAGGAGGAGTACAGTGCAGAGTTTTGCTGACCAGTGACCACCAGTATTATACGTTGTCTGCCTGAAAAACGCTCCATATCTGTGCTCAGTGTGCTGCATATATCTGTGCTCACACTGCTTTATTGTGGGTACTGGGGACCACCAGTATATTATATAGGAGGAGTACAGTGCAGAGTTTTGCTGACCAGTGACCACCAGTATTATACGTTGTCTGCCTGAAAAACGCTCCATATCTGTGCTCAGTGTGCTGCATATATCTGTGCTCACACTGCTTTATTGTGGGTACTGAGGACCACCAGTATATTATATAGGAGGAGTACAGTGCAGAGTTTTGCTGACCAGTGACCACCAGTATTATACGTTGTCTGCCTGAAAAACGCTCCATATCTGTGCTCAGTGTGCTGCATATATCTGTGCTCACACTGCTTTATTGTGGGGACTGGGGACTACCAGTATATTATATAGGAGGAGTACAGTGCAGAGTTTTGCTGACCAGTGACCACCAGTATTATACGTTGTCTGCCTGAAAAACGCTCCATATCTGTACTCAGTGTGCTGCATATATCTGTGCTCACACTGCTTTATTGTGGGTACTGGGGACCACCAGTATTTTATATAGGAGGAGTACAGTGCAGAGTTTTGCTGATCAGTGACCACCAGTATTATACGTTGTCTGCCTGAAAAACGCTCCATATCTGTGCTCAGTGTGCTGCATATATCTGTGCTCACACTGCTTTATTGTGGGTACTGGGAACCACCAGTATATTATATAGGAGGAGTACAGTGCAGAGTTTTGCTGACCAGTGACCACCAGTATTATACGTTGTCTGCCTGAAAAACGCTCCATATCTGTGCTCAGTGTGCTGCATATATCTGTCCTCACACTGCTTTATTGTGGGTACAGGGGACCACCAGTATATTATATAGGAGGAGTACAGTGCAGAGTTTTGCTGACCAGTGACCACCAGTATTATACGTTGTCTGCCTGAAAAACGCTCCATATCTGTGCTCAGTGTGCTGCATATATCTGTGCTCACACTGCTTTATTGTGGGTACTGGGGACCACCAGTGTATTATATAGGAGGAGTACAGTGCAGAGTTTTGCTGACCAGTGACCACCAGTATTATACGTTGTCTGCCTGAAAAACGCTCCATATCTGTGCTCAGTGTGCTGCATATATCTGTGCTCACACTGCTTTATTGTGGGTACTGGGGACCACCAGTATATTATATAGGAGGAGTACAGTGCAGAGTTTTGCTGACCAGTGACCACCAGTATTATACGTTGTCTGCCTGAAAAACGCTCCATATCTGTGCTCAGTGTGCTGCATATATCTGTGTTCACACTGCTTTATTGTGGGTACTGGGGACCACCAGTATATTATATAGGAGGAGTACAGTGCAGAGTTTTGCTGACCAGTGACCACCAGTATTATACGTTGTCTGCCTGAAAAACGCTCCATATCTGTGCTCAGTGTGCTGCATATATCTGTGCTCACACTGCTTTATTGTGGGTACTGGGGACCACCAGTATATTATATAGGAGGAGTACAGTGCAGAGTTTTGCTGACCAGTGACCACCAGTATTATACGTTGTCTGCCTGAAAAACGCTCCATATCTGTGCTCAGTGTGCTGCATATATCTGTGCTCACACTGCTTTATTGTGGGTACTGGGGACCACCAGTATATTATATAGGAGGAGTACGGTGCAGAGTTTTGCTGACCAGTGACCACCAGTATTATACGTTGTCTGCCTGAAAAACGCTCCATATCTGTGCTCAGTGTGCTGCATATATCTGTGCTCACACTGCTTTATTGTGGGTACTGGGGACCACCAGTATATTATATAGGAGGAGTACAGTGCAGTGTTTTGCTGACCAGTGACCACCAGTATTATACGTTGTCTGCCTGAAAAACGCTCCATATCTGTGCTCAGTGTGCTGCATATATCTGTGCTCACACTGCTTTATTGTGGGTACTGAGGACCACCAGTATATTATATAGGAGGAGTACAGTGCAGAGTTTTGCTGACCAGTGACCACCAGTATTATACGTTGTCTGCCTGAAAAACGCTCCATATCTGTGCTCAGTGTGCTGCATATATCTGTGCTCACACTGCTTTATTGTGGCTACTGGGGACCACCAGTATATTATATAGGAGGAGTACAGTGCAGAGTTTTGCTGACCAGTGACCACCAGTATTATACGTTGTCTGCCTGAAAAACGCTCCATATCTGTGCTCAGTGTGCTGCATATATCTGTGCTCACACTGCTTTATTGTGGGTACTGGGGACCACCAGTATATTATATAGGAGGAGTACAGTGCAGAGTTTTGCTGACCAGTGACCACCAGTATTATACGTTGTCTGCCTGAAAAACGCTCCATATCTGTGCTCAGTGTGCTGCATATATCTGTCCTCACACTGCTTTATTGTGGGTACAGGGGACCACCAGTATATTATATAGGAGGAGTACAGTGCAGAGTTTTGCTGACCAGTGACCACCAGTATTATACGTTGTCTGCCTGAAAAACGCTCCATATCTGTGCTCAGTGTGCTGCATATATCTGTGCTCACACTGCTTTATTGTGGGTACTGGGGACCACCAGTATATTATATAGGAGGAGTACAGTGCAGAGTTTTGCTGACCAGTGACCACCAGTATTATACGCTGTCTGCCTGAAAAACGCTCCATATCTGTGCTCAGTGTGCTGCATATATCTGTGCTCACACTGCTTTATTGTGGGTACTGGGGACCACCAGTATATTATATAGGAGGAGTACGGTGCAGAGTTTTGCTGACCAGTCACCACCAGTATTATACGTTGTCTGCCTGAAAAACGCTCCATATCTGTGCTCAGTGTGCTGCATATATCTGTGCTCATACTGCTTTATTGTGGGTACTGGGGACCACCAGTGTATTATATAGGAGGAGTACAGTGCAGAGTTTTGCTGACCAGTGACCACCAGTATTATACGTTGTCTGCCTGAAAAACGCTCCATATCTGTGCTCAGTGTGCTGCATATATCTGTGCTCACACTGCTTTATTGTGGGTACTGGGGACCACCAGTATATTATATAGGAGGAGTACAGTGCAGAGTTTTGCTGACCAGTGACCACCAGTATTATACGTTGTCTGCCTGAAAAACACTCCATATCTGTGCTCAGTGTGCTGCATATATCTGTGCTCACACTGCTTTATTGTGGGTACTGGGGACCACCAGTATATTATATAGGAGGAGTACGGTGCAGAGTTTTGCTGACCAGTGACCACCAGTATTATACGTTGTCTGCCTGAAAAACGCTACATATCTGTGCTCAGTGTGCTGCATATATCTGTGCTCACACTGCTTTATTGTGGGTACTGGGGACCACCAGTATATTATATAGGAGGAGTACAGTGCAGTGTTTTGCTGACCAGTGACCACCAGTATTATACGTTGTCTGCCTGAAAAACGCTCCATATCTGTGCTCAGTGTGCTGCATATATCTGTGCTCACACTGCTTTATTGTGGGTACTGGGGACCACCAGTATATTATATAGGAGGAGTACAGTGCAGAGTTTTGCTGACCAGTGACCACCAGTATTATACGTTGTCTGCCTGAAAAACGCTCCATATCTGTGCCCAGTGTGCTGCATATATCTGTGCTCACACTGCTTTATTGTGGGTACTGGGGACCACCAGTATATTATATAGGAGGAGTACGGTGCAGAGTTTTGCTGACCAGTGACCACCAGTATTATACGTTGTCTGCCTGAAAAACGCTCCATATCTGTGCTCAGTGTGCTGCATATATCTGTGCTCACACTGCTTTATTGTGGGTACTGGGGACCACCAGTATATTATATAGGAGGAGTACAGTGCAGAGTTTTGCTGACCAGTGTTCACCAGTATTATACGTTGTCTGCCTGAAAAACGCTCCATATCTGTGCTCAGTGTGCTGCATATATCTGTCCTCACACTGCTTTATTGTGGGTATAGGGGACCACCAGTATATTATATAGGAGGAGTACAGTGCAGAGTTTTGCTGACCAGTGACCACCAGTATTATACGTTGTCTGCCTGAAAAACGCTCCATATCTGTGCTCAGTGTGCTGCATATATCTGTGCTCACACTGCTTTATTGTGGGTACTGGGGACCACCAGTATATTATACAGGAGGAGTACAGTGCAGAGTTTTGCTGACCAGTGACCACCAGTATTATACGTTGTCTGCCTGAAAAACGCTCCATATCTGTGCCCAGTGTGCTGCATATATCTGTGCTCACACTGCTTTATTGTGGGTACTGGGGCCCACCAGTATATTATATAGGAGGTGTCAAAGTCAGAAAAATATCACTATGCACACTGCCATATTTGCACCTCATACATGTCCGCGCTGCGCATGCGGGCGCTCTCCCGTGCGTGCGCATACCCGCTGTTACGTGCACCCGAAGGCGCACTGTATGCGCATTTACGGTAGAGTTTCTGTGTGCCCAGCGTGCGACTCAATCGTTACATAATTCAACCATATAATGTATTTTATAAGTTAATATTCCCCTGAGTCCAACAGGTATCAGTGGGTCTCAAATGGCTCTTTGACCTTAGAGATCCCCCAAACAATAGTTTGCATGTTGTGAGGGCTTCACATCTTCATATGCATAGCTAAAGCACAGGAATAGTAATTGAAGATTAATTGTATTCCGAATCAGTATCTTTCCCGCAGACAGAGTACAATAGCCTTTAATTACACTGAGCTTTGAGACTCAATGAGGAGGGCCACCACCTGTGTTTATGAAATGGGGCTGGATTTGTATACAGAAGAATGATTGCTGAGATGTCATTGTCTCAACTGAGAGTGGACAGTGGGACAGTATTCGCCAAACAATAGCTTCCCACAAGACAGGAATGTGTCGGTCATCACCCATTGTTTTGCATAACCAAGGCCACTGATGCAGCTGGCTCACATGCTGTGAGGGACACACACACACATCTTGTTGTTGACACACCCCCACAGCTGGAATGAGGGTATGATATACCCACTGGAGATCACAGGGCTCACTCACTCACTCACACAGCTACCTGACACACAGCAAGCATGGCTGGATCATCACCAGGCTCCTTACGAAAGGCTAAGTATCATAATTTCAATATCTCATGGCTGATTGGCATAGAGTAGTTTTAAATGTGTGTTTTGTGGTGGGGTAGTTGTGGAATGATGGGTAAGCATAGAGTGGTTGGTTTGGAGAAACAAATGGCTTGGGGATGGTGAGGCTTGCGCAGCTGTGTGATTGTAACTTGTTTGTGCTGAATACTCTGTGAAGTCTGTGATGAAGTGGAACATTAGACAACCTGTAGCATAGCATTTGTGGTATTTGTTTGCCTATGGAGATTTAATAAGATGGTTCTAGGAAGTTGGATTGAAATTGTGAAAGGTGATTTAGATTGTTTGGAATTGTAAAATCAGAACATATGCATTGTTTTGAGGCTTGGACATTTTGGAATAAAATGGAGTCTTGTGTTTTCTGCTATGTGATTGTGGTGTAGTAGAGAGTGCCATGTGTTTGGACCTGCAAATCTAAAATGGCTGCTGCCGGGTATTTTCCCCTCCCCCTTTCAGCCATGTGGTGTAGTCTTTGGAATCAAGTGGAGTTTTCCCAAAATGGAGTCTAGCTTCTGCCCCATGCGGCATTGTAGGGACAATTGTGTTGCTGGGTGTTGTGTATATAGGGACAGGCAGCATGGGTAAGCTCAAGTACTTTCTAAACAAAGATTCTCAGCATTGACTGACTGCGCAGCGATTGTTCCTCACATGTGTAAGCTTTCTCTGCAATCATATTTGTCTTCTTGTTATTGTGAGCCATTTCTTTCTCTCTCTCTCTTCTCCTCTTCCCCTCTTATTTTCCCTTAAACGTAATTGTATTGTATTGTATTTCCCGTGTAGTTATCTGGTTAGGTAGTCTATGTTATATTGTAGTGTATGACTTGTATTGTGTTAAATTCTTTTGCAAGTATATCATTCATAATATATATTTAGGCGTTGGACCCTGAGCACGGTATCTGTGTATTTCTTATAGTATTAAGTAATCTCAGAGCGTCAGTGACGCTCGAACAGCTTTAAAGGTAATAAGGTTATACTGTGTTGCATCTACACTCTCCCACTACACAGAGGTTTACAGTATAAGTACATTCCTTAAGGTATAGTAAAGGGAGTACCCTTGCGGTACTTTTTACACCAATTGCGTACTGTGTTCTTTAACCTTTAACGTGTTTTTAATAGGACAAATATTATAGACATTGTCAATTGGGGAGCTCCTCCGGTCTTCACATATCTGCACTAGGTAACTTCAGCAGACATTATCGGTCAGCAAAGAGTGGAAGGTAGTATCCCTCGTTAAACCGTTTGGAGGTCGGGGATACTGCAGTGCTGACCAGATAAGCGCCTGCTTCACTTGGTAAGGAGTGCTGAGGGAATTCGGGAACTGGAAGGTAAGAACAGTACGTTATTGTCTTTGTAAATCTGGTTTTTATTTCTATTTGGTGCCAACTGCACACGCAGATTGGATGGTTTGTCTGTTTAAATAGGTTTAAAATTATTTTTAATCGCTCTGCATAGCGTGATAACTAAAAGGGGCTGGCATGATGATTTTTCTTTGTGACAAAAGGTCTGTCCCCCATTTTGTGTGACCCTCATGGAGGTGGAAGGGGGAGGAGCAGCGGCCATTTTGGGAAGGTCAAATTTTTTCCCCCTAAAATGGCTGATTTTCAAGAAATAATCAGCCATCCACTGTCAAAAAGAAATCATCATTTAATTAGTTTTTTTTTCAATGCATTTGTTTAGTCCATATCATAGTCAATCATAAGTAGTTCAGATACAGTTTAATAACAGTTAATAATAAATTAAATATTTGATTTAAGAACGATACACAGATAAAACAAAGTTGTTGTTTTTTTTTTTGTTTTTTTTTTGGTTTCCTTACCACCCTACTCTGCTTGGTGCAGGATGGCCATTGAAATGCAGATGAACCTGTGTGACTGCTTAGGTTCCCTAGCAGTGTTGAAATAAATCGCCTTTTACAGAGTTACTGTAGTTAAAAAGCAATTCATATGCAAATTAGAAGCACTGAATAAGGTCTAAATGTCTATATGTCTGTGCTTACATCAATGTATGTTATTAGATTAAATTTAGAATTGCATTTTCATCTGTGTACTTTCACATATCTCACCTTCCTGTTTGCCATTTGCATTGATAAACGTGCTAAAAGAGATTTGCCGCTATTTTATAGTTTAAGAGTAAAGGTAACATAGTTAAAGTATAGACAAACACACAGTTTTTGCCTGGGAGATAAGGCGAAGTCAGTGTGGTGTGCGGTAGATGATCAAGGATCATCTACATTGATAAACATATAAATTGTGTTACAGTGGATCTTTATTTTGCGTACACGTGTCTCTAACAAAAACTGAGATTTGTGCACGCAAACCAAAGGCCGACGCACGCAGCGTAAATTACGCAACGGAGCGTCTGGGTACGCCCACGTAACTCAAAACACAAGTTTTTCTCCTCTCCTCTCAACGCGATAAGTAGCGCCACGCGGTAAATAACGCCAGGCGATAAATCGCACAAATCTAGTTTAACATTCCAAATTTAAATGAACAGATCCTTCTCCTAATTGGTAACACATCTGGTCTAAAGAAAAATTTCTGCGCAGAAATAGAAATAGAAACAAAAGTGTATATGCGGTGAGTGAGTGTTTGTTTTTACAATTTTTAAGGTTGAACCACAAGAAAAGTCGAGTACTCGTGAGGTACATGCGTGTAAGTGACGTACATGGTGGCTAGGGAGGCATCCCTGGTTAAATATACAATTTGAGCATTAGAGTGTAGCAGACCAGGAGGTCATACTGTAACAGACCAGGAGGTCATAACAGACCAGCAGGTTCAGGTACAGCAGACAAGGAAGTCCGCTATACAGTCCACAGGCACAACACCAAGAAAGGGTTGGTGCAACACCCATATAGGCCATATAAGCTCTGGCTGAAGGAATTCGCAGCCGAAATTTTCGATTCCATTGGTCGCTCAGTACATAAGATTAGTTGCTTGTGTACTAAACGATTGTACCGCACGTAATTGTGTACATTAGTTAGTAATCTGACCTAGTACCATTAGAGTAAAGGGGTCACAAACGCTATTTGTACATTCTAACGTGATTTGTGTAAATTTTTTTTTATTTTAAGGGAAGTTCGCTGCTCACTCAGGAACTATCCAGCAACCAATAGTTACTGGAAAGAGTAAGTGTTCTTCGGATCACCCTCACAGGTTCCAGTAAATAGAGGTTCAGGTCGCAGGGGCCCTAGGTCGAGTACGCCAGCACCATATCGGTGTGATCAGGTCGTATTGGTCGGCGTGGGCGAGTGAGTGGGGTACTCGGTAAACCGCCACCGTCAGCCTATTTTGAACATTTTGGTTTGCGTAAGGGTTGGCTGAATAAAGCAACACTTTCGAACTATGGGGGCCACTTGTTCAGGTAGGGGGCGATCAACCTCGGTTCGGGTTGATTCAGTGAACCGACCAATTGGGTCGGCAAGGTATGTAATGTGTGAGAAATACGGAAGTCACACAGAAAGTTTATGTGATGAATGGGAGAGAATGACTAGACATGACGGGGAGAAATTCCCAAGAGTAGGTAGCTTCAGCCTAGAAGTGTTAACGAATTTAAGGAGAAGGATAGGTCTCATTAAATCAGCAAAGAGACGAATCAAGCATTATGATCATTTGCAGTTATGGCAACAGGAAGGTGAATTACAAAGAGATTTAATTGACTTACCTAACTTTCATCTTGAGAGGAGAGACATGGCAATGGAGAGGATTATGGTTGCAGAGAAATGGCACAATGTTGTACGATAAAAATGCACTTAGTAACTGTATTAAGAATGAAAGTGTTAAATGTAATAATGTTTATGAAAATGAAAGTGTAAAAATTACAAATGTTAACCTGTGCAAGTCGCACCCCATGTTAAACTTCCCTCAGGATTACCAACAAGAAAGTGAGCCCAGAACGATGTCGGCACCTCTTCCAGAAGCCATCCTACAAGACATCCAGGTGGACGCGACCAAATTGGTAAAGGCAATAATCAAACCCCCTAACGGAGGGTCAGGTGAGGTCGTGTCCACAGGTACGTACAATGTTTTATATCACGCACAAACAAATGTACCCCATATTGTAAGACCAAAACAAGGTGATGTAATTGAGTTTAGTCCTGTCAGGGTGATCACAGTCCCCAATGGGAAGACTGACGATCAGGGAACCATTCCCGTCAAGGACAGTGCAATGCGCCATCCCTGGTCCCGGACAGAATTGAGATCAATCATGTCTGATTTCCCAGATCCTAGGAAAGATCTAAGTGTATGATCAAAGATTCACAGAAGGTATATCAACGCCCTAGACAACGACATAATCATGGTATCCAAGGAATCAGGGAGGTACAGGGAAAGGGGTTGATGGTGATGAGCATCCAAGCGTTTGAGGAGGCATCAAATCAACCAAAACCCCAGGCCATTGGCACATGGAGGAACTCAAGGATTTGTGATCTTTGCAAAAGAGAAGGGCATTATGCCAGTAACTGTAATAGCCCACATAAAGTCAGACCCCCTAGACCAAGAAATGAGAAAAGTTAGGACACACCAAATTATAATCAGGGATCATATAGGAAGAATTTTGGGCCACACCCATGATATGTGGTCAGGAAAGGTGATCATTAGAACTGATGGTAAGCCTGAGGTAACGGTTAACAAATAGGGAGGTCATTCACTGAAGACACAGGAATGACCAGGTGAAACGTTGTAAATGTATTTGTAAAAAATTTTTTTTTTCTTTCTCTCTCTCTCTCCCCATCTCTGACGATTATTGGTAAGAACTCAAACATTGCATATCCGCTTGGTCTTTGCAGAAGTCTACCAAACCCCAGCATGACCTATCCGCATCAATGTATCCTGGCCAGATACAGAAAGTGGAGTATGGTGCTGGGGGGAGGGATGGCGCAAAGAAACCATTGGACATGTAGATATGACAGCCTGACGATCTGACAATGTTTTAAAAAAATGTTTGAAAAATGTTTGAAAAATGTTTTTTTTTTCTCTTTTCCTATTGTATTGTTGGTTATTGGAGATTTATGTAATATATATATGCATATGAAGTGTTCTCTCTCTCTTTTGTTTTTTGTTTTTTCTCTCTTCTCACTCATGTTTTCATGTTTTAAAGATGGTATGTCACACATCAGTTAGACAAATGGTAATGCAAGATTTTTGCTCCTTACAGAGAGATCGCTGATTTGAAAGAATATTGCATCACCGGAATGTTCGTTTAGAAGACTGAGAGACAGCACCTTTTGAGATGACGACAGAACAAGAAGAACAACAAGACTAGAGAACTAATCATCGTAACAAGTTTCTCTCCCCCTCAAACTGATTTTCTGTACCCCATTACAAATTTCTTCTTTTCTCCTCCTGTAAGACGGACTTGCCCCAAGAGACTGTGATATGGATTTTCCTGTTGACCATGATGTTGACCAGAGCAGTCTGTTTCGGTGAGAGTATCAGTGAGGTCGTGAAAGGATCCAGAAAGGTCCTGATGATAAAGATGGAGGTGTAAATTTCCAATAGCAACCCAATCACCAAGCAAAGGCGAGTACCGGAAACGATCTAGCAGCCATGTTATTTGTAAAAAATTTTCTTTTAAGGATTATTAGCTGAAGAAAACTGTATCTGTAGGCTCTGTAACAACGTAGTTGAGGATGGGTGCATTAAGAAATGCCAATCCAGTTTTAATATCCATACGGACCGGCATCCATGGAGTGACTATCACTCCTTAGTGGGTAATGTGTTAAATAAAACAGATTGTTGGGTATGCTCTCAAGCACCTCAAGGTCATAGCAAATCAGGGCTAGTACCATTTCCTTTAACGGTAGGGGAGGTACTTGAGCTAAAGGGTGGGAGGCCGGTGGACAGGAGGTTTAATATCTCCAGCCCTCCTAGTTTGAAGCTCCACCAATACCATGTGGATAGGTCCCTATTAGGTTTTAACATCTCCAATCCCCGAAAGCCGGGAAATTGGGAAGTGTCATGGAGTAACCAAACCATGACCTTTTCGCATAGAGCAGATAGAAAGCCTACAGATACAGAGCTTATACGCCACATAGCCAGTAGAGGAAAATCTTTCCGATATAGGTATACCTTAGGAAATAGGATTACGAGAGTTGGAGAGGTATCACTAGGATACTGTGCACATATCGTACAAACTGATACGTGTACTAAGCAGATGGGAGAATTAGGATTAGGAGATTTCACATGGAAGATGTGTAACATGGTTATGTCCTACTCCGTCCCATATGTTCTTCCCGATGATGCATATTTCATATGCGGGAGGAAGGCGTATAAGTGGCTTGCCCCAAACTCTGAAGGATTGTGTTATATTGGAAAAGTACTACCTGAGGTAATGAGTCTAAGGAGTGAGGAAACTGTAATCCCAATGGACTTGATTTATGACCCAACGGTAGAAACAATGATGTAATGAAAATGCGATTATACGGTCCGTTTCTTTCACCTGTTTTTCCGTTTTCCTCCAAGGTAAAAAGACCCACTTGGACGAGGAATTTGATGAGCCGATATACAGACAACAGATGGATTAAAGAAGAAGTTCTGACAACCTTATACACAGATTTTTGATGAACTATGCCATGGATCCCCAGTTTCCCTAGAAATTTTAAAATTACGCTAGCCCAACACTTTTGTAAATCTATGGACATTGACAGCTTTTGCTCGCACCTAATGGGCAAAAGCACAAAGAAGACTGCATTCAACAGACACCGAACAAGACCTCAATCGACAAATGTACATTAACCTGACATAGAATACCACTGCATTTACCATAAGTGTTCTTTATCTTCATTTCTACAACCCTCAGGTAATGACACACATAGTCGATAGGGAATACAGGCACAGATATCAGCAATCACATATCTCCCCCATTCATGTGTCATCAACTAAAATGTGCTCCCCCATTTTGTTGCAACCACAGCCGAAAAGAGCTCGGTAGAGTTTGACAGCCCATCCACAGACCCTTAATACGGGATAAGAAGGAATTCAAATGTATACTTCGCAATACCTCGAAGCTTGATTTAAAACACGTACGGCACGATGATACATGACCCCCCCAAACATGGATTCATACACACATGCTTTTGCTATCTCACTAGGTCATACCCTTTTCACACCTTCTCTTTCTCCTCCCCAACCCAACCATGGAAATGTATTTACACTTGACATATATTTTTCTCCTTTTGAAATGTTTTAGGAAGTGGCAGTTATTGTTGACTGCCAAAGAGTGGACTGTCAAAGTCAGAAAAATATCACTATGCACACTGCCATATTTGCACCTCATACATGTCCGCGCTGCGCATGCGGGCGCTCTCCCGTGCGTGCGCATACCCGCTGTTACGTGCACCCGCAGGCGCACTGTATGCGCATTTACGGTAGAGTTTCTGTGTGCCCAGCGTGCGACTCAATCGTTACATAATTCAACCATATAATGTATTTTATAAGTTAATATTCCCCTGAGTCCAACAGGTATCAGTGGGTCTCAAATGGCTCTTTGACCTTAGAGATCCCCCAAACAATAGTTTGCATGTTGTGAGGGCTTCACATCTTCATATGCATAGCTAAAGCACAGGAATAGTAATTGAAGATTAATTGTATTCCGAATCAGTATCTTTCCCGCAGACAGAGTACAATAGCCTTTAATTACACTGAGCTTTGAGACTCAATGAGGAGGGCCAACACCTGTGTTTACGAAATGGGGCTGGATTTGTATACAGAAGAATGATTGCTGAGATGTCATTGTCTCAACTGAGAGTGGACAGTGGGACAGTATTCGCCAAACAATAGCTTCCCACAAGACAGGAATGTGTCGGTCATCACCCATTGTTTTGCATAACCAAGGCCACTGATGCAGCTGGCTCACATGCTGTGAGGGGCACACACACACATCTTGTTGTTGACACACCCCCACAGCTGGAATGAGGGTATGATATACCCACTGGAGATCACAGGGCTCACTCACTCACTCACACAGCTACCTGACACACAGCAAGCATGGCTGGATCATCACCAGGCTCCTTACGAAAGGCTAAGTATCATAATTTCAATATCTCATGGCTGATTGGCATAGAGTAGTTTTAAATGTGTGTTTTGTGGTGGGGTAGTTGTGGAATGATGGGTAAGCATAGAGTGGTTGGTTTGGAGAAACAAATGGCTTGGGGATGGTGAGGCTTGCGCAGCTGTGTGATTGTAACTTGTTTGTGCTGAATACTCTGTGAAGTCTGTGATGAAGTGGAACATTAGACAACCTGTAGCATAGCATTTGTGGTATTTGTTTGCCTATGGAGATTTAATAAGATGGTTCTAGGAAGTTGGATTGAAATTGTGAAAGGTGATTTAGATTGTTTGGAATTGTAAAATCAGAACATATGCATTGTTTTGAGGCTTGGACATTTTGGAATAAAATGGAGTCTTGTGTTTTCTGCTATGTGATTGTGGTGTAGTAGAGAGTGCCATGTGTTTGGACCTGCAAATCTAAAATGGCTGCTGCTGGGTATTTTCCCCTCCCCCTTTCAGCCATGTGGTGTAGTCTTTGGAATCAAGTGGAGTTTTCCCAAAATGGAGTCTAGCTTCTGCCCCATGCGGCATTGTAGGGACAATTGTGTTGCTGGGTGTTGTGTATATAGGGACAGGCAGCATGGGTAAGCTCAAGTACTTTCTAAACAAAGATTCTCAGCATTGACTGACTGTGCAGCGATTGTTCCTCACATGTGTAAGCTTTCTCTGCAATCATATTTGTCTTCTTGTTATTGTGAGCCATTTCTTTCTCTCTCTCTCTTCTCCTCTTCCCCTCTTAATTTACCTTAAACGTAATTGTATTGTATTGTATTTCCCGTGTAGTTATCTGGTTAGGTAGTCTATGTTATATTGTAGTGTATGACTTGTATTGTGTTAAATTCTTTTGCAAGTATATCATTCATAATATATATTTAGGCGTTGGACCCTGAGCACGGTATCTGTGTATTTCTTATAGTATTAAGTAATCTCAGAGCGTCAGGGACGCTCGAACAGCTTTAAAGGTAATAAGGTTATACTGTGTTGCATCTACACTCTCCCACTACACAGAGGTTTACAGTATAAGTACATTCCTTAAGGTATAGTTAAGGGAGTACCCTTGCGGTACTTTTTACGCCAATTGCGTACTGTGTTCTTTAACCTTTAACGTGTTTTTAATAGGACAAATATTATAGACATTGTCAATTGAGGAGTACAGTGCAGAGTTTTGCTGACCAGTGACCACCAGTATTATACGTTGTCTGCCTGAAAAACGCTCCATATCTGTGCTCAGTGTGCTGCATATATCTGTGCTCACACTGCTTTATTGTGGGTACTGGGGACCACCAGTATATTATATAGGAGGAGTACAGTGCAGAGTTTTGCTGACCAGTGACCACCAGTATTATACGTTGTCTGCCTGAAAAACGCTCCATATCTGTACTCAGTGTGCTGCATGTATCTGTCCTCACACTGCTTTATTGTGGGTACAGGGGACCACCAGTATATTATATATGAGGAGTACAGTGCAGAGTTTTGCTGACCAGTGACCACCAGTATTATACGTTGTCTGCCTGAAAAATGCTCCATATCTGTGCTCAGTGTGCTGCATATATCTGTGCTCACACTGCTTTATTGTGGGTACTGGGGACCACCAGTATATTATATAGGAGGAGTACAGTGCAGAGTTTTGCTGACCAGTGACCACCAGTATTATACGTTGTCTGCCTGAAAAACGCTCCATATCTGTGCTCAGTGTGCTGCATATATCTGTGCTCACACTGCTTTATTGTGGGTACTGAGGACCACCAGTATATTATATAGGAGGAGTACAGTGCAGAGTTTTGCTGACCAGTGACCACCAGTATTATACGTTGTCTGCCTGAAAAACGCTCCATATCTGTGCTCAGTGTGCTGCATATATCTGTGCTCACACTGCTTTATTGTGGCTACTGGGGACCACCAGTATATTTTATATAGGAGGAGTACAGTGCAGAGTTTTGCTGACCAGTAACCACCAGTATTATACGATGTCTGCCTGAAAAACGCTCCATATCTGTGCCCAGTGTGCTGCATATATCTGTGCTCACACTGCTTTATTGTGGGGACTGGGGACTACCAGTATATTATATAGGAGGAGTACAGTGCAGAGTTTTGCTGGCCAGTGACCACCAGTATTATACGTTGTCTGCCTGAAAAACGCTCCATATCTGTACTCAGTGTGCTGCATATATCTGTGCTCACACTGCTTTATTGTGGGTACTGGGGACCACCAGTATTTTATATAGGAGGAGTACAGTGCAGAGTTTTGCTGACCAGTGACCACCAGTATTATACGTTGTCTGCCTGAAAAACGCTCCATATCTCTGCTCAGTGTGCTGCATATATCTGTGCTCACACTGCTTTATTGTGGGTACTGGGAACCACCAGTATATTATATAGGAGGAGTACAGTGCAGAGTTTTGCTGACCAGTGACCACCAGTATTATACGTTGTCTGCCTGAAAAACGCTCCATATCTGTGCTCAGTGTGCTGCATATATCTGTGCTCACACCGCTTTATTGTGGGTACTGGGGACCACCAGTATATTATATAGGAGGAGTACAGTGCAAAGTTTTGCTGACCAGTGACCACCAGTATTATACGTTGTCTGCCTGAAAAACGCTCCATATCTGTGCTCAGTGTGCTGCATATATCTGTGCTCACACTGCTTTATTGTGGGTACTGGGGACCACCAGTATATTATATAGGAGGAGTACAGTGCAGAGTTTTGCTGACCAGTGACCACCAGTATTATACGTTGTCTGCCTGAAAAACGCTCCATATCTGTGCTCAGTGTGCTGCATATATCTGTGCTCACACTGCTTTATTGTGGGTACTGGGGACCACCAGTATATTATAAAGGAGGAGTACAGTGCAGAGTTTTGCTGACCAGTGACCACCAGTATTATACGTTGTCTGCCTGAAAAACGCTCCATATCTGTGCTCAGTGTGCTGCATATATCTGTGCTCACACTGCTTTATTGTGGGTACTGAGGACCACCAGTATATTATATAGGAGGAGTACAGTGCAGAGTTTTGCTGACCAGTGACCACCAGTATTATACGTTGTCTGCCTGAAAAACGCTCCATATCTGTGCTCAGTGTGCTGCATATATCTGTGCTCACACTGCTTTATTGTGGGGACTGGGGACTACCAGTATATTATATAGGAGGAGTACAGTGCAGAGTTTTGCTGACCAGTGACCACCAGTATTATACGTTGTCTGCCTGAAAAACGCTCCATATCTGTACTCAGTGTGCTGCATATATCTGTGCTCACACTGCTTTATTGTGGGTACTGGGGACCACCAGTATTTTATATAGGAGGAGTACAGTGCAGAGTTTTGCTGACCAGTGACCACCAGTATTATACGTTGTCTGCCTGAAAAACGCTCCATATCTGTGCTCAGTGTGCTGCATATATCTGTGCTCACACTGCTTTATTGTGGGTACTGGGAACCACCAGTATATTATATAGGAGGAGTACAGTGCAGAGTTTTGCTGACCAGTGACCACCAGTATTATACGTTGTCTGCCTGAATAACGCTCCATATCTGTGCTCAGTGTGCTGCATATATCTGTGCTCACACTGCTTTATTGTGGGTACTGGGAACCACCAGTATATTATATAGGAGGAGTACAGTGCAGAGTTTTGCTGACCAGTGACCACCAGTATTATACGTTGTCTGCCTGAAAAACGCTCCATATCTGTGCTCAGTGTGCTGCATATATCTGTGCTCACACTGCTTTATTGTGGGTACTGGGGACCACCAGTATATTGTATAGGAGGAGTACAGTGCAGAGTTTTGCTGACCAGTGACCACCAGTATTATACGTTGTCTGCCTGAAAAACGCTCCATATCTGTGCTCAGTGTGCTGCATATATCTGTGCTCACACTGCTTTATTGTGGGTACTGGGGACCACCAGTATATTATATAGGAGGAGTACAGTGCAGAGTTTTGCTGACCAGTGACCACCAGTATTATACGTTGTCTGCCTGAAAAACGCTCCATATCTGTGCTCAGTGTGCTGCATATATCTGTGCTCACACTGCTTTATTGTGGGTACTGGGGACCACCAGTATATTATATAGGAGGAGTACAGTGCAGAGTTTTGCTGACCAGTGACCACCAGTATTATACGTTGTCTGCCTGAAAAACGTTCCATATCTGTGCTCAGTGTGCTGCATATATCTGTGCTCACACTGCTTTATTGTGGGTACTGGGGACCACCAGTATATTATATAGGAGGAGTACAGTGCAGAGTTTTGCTGACCAGTGACCACCAGTATTATACGTTGTCTGCCTGAAAAACGCTCCATATCTGTGCTCAGTGTGCTGCATATATCTGTGCTCACACTGCTTTATTGTGGGTACTGGGGACCACCAGTATATTATATAGGAGGAGTACGGTGCAGAGTTTTGCTGACCAGTGACCACCAGTATTATACGTTGTCTGCCTGAAAAACGCTCCATATCTGTGCTCAGTGTGCTGCATATATCTGTGCTCACACTGCTTTATTGTGGGTACTGGGGACCACCAGTATATTAT
Source organism: Pseudophryne corroboree (assembly GCF_028390025.1). Classification (NCBI taxonomy): domain Eukaryota; kingdom Metazoa; phylum Chordata; class Amphibia; order Anura; family Myobatrachidae; genus Pseudophryne; species Pseudophryne corroboree. The sequence goes on along the minus strand of NC_086448.1, from coordinate 388,025,529 downwards.
ATAGGAGGAGTACAGTGCAGTGTTTTGCTGACCAGTGACCACCAGTATTATACGTTGTCTGCCTGAAAAACGCTCCATATCTGTGCTCAGTGTGCTGCATATATCTGTGCTCACACTGCTTTATTGTGGGTACTGGGGACCACCAGTATATTATATAGGAGGAGTACAGTGCAGAGTTTTGCTGACCAGTGACCACCAGTATTATACGTTGTCTGCCTGAAAAGCGCTCCATATCTGTGCTCAGTGTGCTGCATATATCTGTCCTCACACTGCTTTATTGTGGGTACAGGGGACCACCAGTATATTATATAGGAGGAGTACAGTGCAGAGTTTTGCTGACCAGTGACCAACAGTATTATACGTTGTCTGCCTGAAAAACGCTCCATATCTGTGCTCAGTGTGCTGCATATATCTGTCCTCACACTGCTTTATTGTGGGTACAGGGGACCACCAGTATATTATATAGGAGGAGTACAGTGCAGAGTTTTGCTGACCAGTGACCACCAGTATTATACCTTGTCTGCCTGAAAAACGCTCCATATCTGTGCTCAGTGTGCTGCATATATCTGTGCTCACACTGCTTTATTGTGGGTACTGGGGACCACCAGTATATTATATAGGAGGAGTACAGTGCAGAGTTTTGCTGACCAGTGACCACCAGTATTATACGTTGTCTGCCTGAAAAACGCTCCATATCTGTACTCAGTGTGCTGCATATATCTGTCCTCACACTGCTTTATTGTGGGTACTGGGGACCACCAGTATATTATATAGGAGGAGTACAGTGCAGAGTTTTGCTGACCAGGGACCACCAGTATTATACGTTGTCTGCCTGAATAACGCTCCATATCTGTGCTCAGTGTGCTGCATATATCTGTGCTCACACTGCTTTATTGTGGGTACTGGGGACCACCAGTATATTATATAGGAGGAGTACAGTGCAGAGTTTTGCTGACCAGTGACCACCAGTATTATACGTTGTCTGCCTGAAAAACGCTCCATATCTGTACTCAGTGTGCTGCATATATCTGTCCTCACACTGCTTTATTGTGGGTACTGGGGACCACCAGTATATTATATAGGAGGAGTACAGTGCAGAGTTTTGCTGACCAGGGACCACCAGTATTATACGTTGTCTGCCTGAAAAACGCTCCATATCTGTGCTCAGTGTGCTGCATATATCTGTGCTCACACTGCTTTATTGTGGGTACTGGGGACCACCAGTATATTGTATAGGAGGAGTACAGTGCAGAGTTTTGCTGACCAGTGACCACCAGTATTATACGTTGTCTGCCTGAAAAACGCTCCATATCTGTGCTCAGTGTGCTGCATATATCTGTGCTCACACTGCTTTATTGTGGGTACTGGGGACCACCAGTATATTATATAGGAGGAGTACAGTGCAGAGTTTTGCTGACCAGTGACCACCAGTATTATACGTTGTCTGCCTGAAAAACGCTCCATATCTGTGCTCAGTGTGCTGCATATATCTGTGCTCACACTGCTTTATTGTGGGTACTGGGGACCACCAGTATATTATATAGGAGGAGTACAGTGCAGAGTTTTGCTGACCAGTGACCACCAGTATTATACGTTGTCTGCCTGAAAAACGTTCCATATCTGTGCTCAGTGTGCTGCATATATCTGTGCTCACACTGCTTTATTGTGGGTACTGGGGACCACCAGTATATTATATAGGAGGAGTACAGTGCAGAGTTTTGCTGACCAGTGACCACCAGTATTATACGTTGTCTGCCTGAAAAACGCTCCATATCTGTACTCAGTGTGCTGCATATATCTGTCCTCACACTGCTTTATTGTGGGTACTGGGGACCACCAGTATATTATATAGGAGGAGTACAGTGCAGAGTTTTGCTGACCAGGGACCACCAGTATTATACGTTGTCTGCCTGAATAACGCTCCATATCTGTGCTCAGTGTGCTGCATATATCTGTGCTCACACTGCTTTATTGTGGGTACTGGGGACCACCAGTATATTATATAGGAGGAGTACAGTGCAGAGTTTTGCTGACCAGTGACCACCAGTATTATACGTTGTCTGCCTGAAAAACGCTCCATATCTGTACTCAGTGTGCTGCATATATCTGTCCTCACACTGCTTTATTGTGGGTACTGGGGACCACCAGTATATTATATAGGAGGAGTACAGTGCAGAGTTTTGCTGACCAGGGACCACCAGTATTATACGTTGTCTGCCTGAAAAACGCTCCATATCTGTGCTCAGTGTGCTGCATATATCTGTGCTCACACTGCTTTATTGTGGGTACTGGGGACCACCAGTATATTGTATAGGAGGAGTACAGTGCAGAGTTTTGCTGACCAGTGACCACCAGTATTATACGTTGTCTGCCTGAAAAACGCTCCATATCTGTGCTCAGTGTGCTGCATATATCTGTGCTCACACTGCTTTATTGTGGGTACTGGGGACCACCAGTATATTATATAGGAGGAGTACAGTGCAGAGTTTTGCTGACCAGTGACCACCAGTATTATACGTTGTCTGCCTGAAAAACGCTCCATATCTGTGCTCAGTGTGCTGCATATATCTGTGCTCACACTGCTTTATTGTGGGTACTGGGGACCACCAGTATATTATATAGGAGGAGTACAGTGCAGAGTTTTGCTGACCAGTGACCACCAGTATTATACGTTGTCTGCCTGAAAAACGTTCCATATCTGTGCTCAGTGTGCTGCATATATCTGTGCTCACACTGCTTTATTGTGGGTACTGGGGACCACCAGTATATTATATAGGAGGAGTACAGTGCAGAGTTTTGCTGACCAGTGACCACCAGTATTATACGTTGTCTGCCTGAAAAACGCTCCATATCTGTGCTCAGTGTGCTGCATATATCTGTGCTCACACTGCTTTATTGTGGGTACTGGGGACCACCAGTATATTATATAGGAGGAGTACGGTGCAGAGTTTTGCTGACCAGTGACCACCAGTATTATACGTTGTCTGCCTGAAAAACGCTCCATATCTGTGCTCAGTGTGCTGCATATATCTGTGCTCACACTGCTTTATTGTGGGTACTGGGGACCACCAGTATATTATATAGGAGGAGTACAGTGCAGTGTTTTGCTGACCAGTGACCACCAGTATTATACGTTGTCTGCCTGAAAAACGCTCCATATCTGTGCTCAGTGTGCTGCATATATCTGTGCTCACACTGCTTTATTGTGGGTACTGGGGACCACCAGTATATTATATAGGAGGAGTACAGTGCAGAGTTTTGCTGACCAGTGACCACCAGTATTATACGTTGTCTGCCTGAAAAGCGCTCCATATCTGTGCTCAGTGTGCTGCATATATCTGTCCTCACACTGCTTTATTGTGGGTACAGGGGACCACCAGTATATTATATAGGAGGAGTACAGTGCAGAGTTTTGCTGACCAGTGACCAACAGTATTATACGTTGTCTGCCTGAAAAACGCTCCATATCTGTGCTCAGTGTGCTGCATATATCTGTCCTCACACTGCTTTATTGTGGGTACAGGGGACCACCAGTATATTATATAGGAGGAGTACAGTGCAGAGTTTTGCTGACCAGTGACCACCAGTATTATACCTTGTCTGCCTGAAAAACGCTCCATATCTGTGCTCAGTGTGCTGCATATATCTGTGCTCACACTGCTTTATTGTGGGTACTGGGGACCACCAGTATATTATATAGGAGGAGTACAGTGCAGAGTTTTGCTGACCAGTGACCACCAGTATTATACGTTGTCTGCCTGAAAAACGCTCCATATCTGTACTCAGTGTGCTGCATATATCTGTCCTCACACTGCTTTATTGTGGGTACTGGGGACCACCAGTATATTATATAGGAGGAGTACAGTGCAGAGTTTTGCTGACCAGGGACCACCAGTATTATACGTTGTCTGCCTGAATAACGCTCCATATCTGTGCTCAGTGTGCTGCATATATCTGTGCTCACACTGCTTTATTGTGGGTACTGGGGACCACCAGTATATTATATAGGAGGAGTACAGTGCAGAGTTTTGCTGACCAGTGACCACCAGTATTATACGTTGTCTGCCTGAAAAACGCTCCATATCTGTGCCCAGTGTGCTGCATATATCTGTGCTCACACTGCTTTATTGTGGGGACTGGGGACCACCAGTATATTATATAGGAGGAGTACAGTGCAGAGTTTTGCTGACCAGTGACTACCAGTATTATACGTTGTCTGCCTGAAAAACGCTCCATATCTGTGCTCAGTGGCTGCATATATCTGTGCTCACACTGCTTTATTGTGGGTACAGGGGACCACCAGTATATTATATAGGAGGAGTACAGTGCAGTGTTTTGCTGACCAGTGACCACCAGTATTATACGTTGTCTGCCTGAAAAGCGCTCCATATCTGTGCTCAGTGTGCTGCATATATCTGTGCTCACACTGCTTTATTGTGGGTACTGGGGACCACCAGTATATTATATAGGAGGAGTACAGTGCAGAGTTTTGCTGACCAGTGACCACCAGTATTATACGTTGTCTGCCTGAAAAACGCTCCATATCTGTGCTCAGTGTGCTGCATATATCTGTGCTCACACTGCTTTATTGTGGGTACTGGGGACCACCAGTATATTATATAGGAGGAGTACAGTGCAGAGTTTTGCTGACCAGTGACCACCAGTATTATACGTTGTCTGCCTGAAAAACGCTCCATATCTGTTCTCAGTGTGCTGCATATATCTGTACTCACACTGCTTTATTGTGGGTACAGTGGACCACCAGTATATTATATAGGAGGAGTACAGTGCAGAGTTTTGCTGACCAGTGACCACCAGTATTATACGTTGTCTGCCTGAAAAACGCTCCATATCTGTGCTCAGTGTGCTGCATATATCTGTGCTCACACTGCTTTATTGTGGGTACTGGGGACCACCAGTATATTATACAGGAGGAGTACAGAGCAGAGTTTTGCTGACCAGTGACCACCAGTATTATACGTTGTCTGCCAGAAAAACGCTCCATATCTGTGCCCAGTGTGCTGCATATATCTGTGCTCACACTGCTTTATTGTGGGTACTGGGGACCACCAGTATATTATATAGGAGGAGTACAGTGCAGAGTTTTGCTGACCAGTGACCACCAGTATTATACGTTGTCTGCCTGAAAAACGCTCCATATCTGTGCTCAGTGTGCTGCATATATCTGTGCTCACATTGCTTTATTGTGGGTACTGGGGACCACCAGTATATTATATAGGAGGAGTACAGTGCAGAGTTTTGCTGACCAGTGACCACCAGTATTATACGTTGTCTGCCTGAAAAACGCTCCATATCTGTACTCAGTGTGCTGCATATATCTGTCCTCACACTGCTTTATTGTGGGTACAGGGGACCACCAGTATATTATATAGGAGGAGTACAGTGCAGAGTTTTGCTGACCAGTGACCACCAGTATTATACGTTGTCTGCCTGAAAAATGCTCCATATCTGTGCTCAGTGTGCTGCATATATCTGTGCTCACACTGCTTTATTGTGGGTACTGGGGACCACCAGTATATTATATAGGAGGAGTACAGTGCAGAGTTTTGCTGACCAGTGACCACCAGTATTATACGTTGTCTGCCTGAAAAACGCTCCATATCTGTGCTCAGTGTGCTGCATATATCTGTCCTCACACTGCTTTATTGTGGGTACAGGGGACCACCAGTATATTATATAGGAGGAGTACAGTGCAGAGTTTTGCTGACCAGTGACCACCAGTATTATACGTTGTCTGCCTGAAAAACGCTCCATATCTGTGCTCAGTGTGCTGCATATATCTGTGCTCACACTGCTTTATTGTGGGTACTGGGGACCACCAGTATATTATATAGGAGGAGTACAGTGCAGAGTTTTGCTGACCAGTGACCACCAGTATTATACGTTGTCTGCCTGAAAAACGCTCCATATCTGTACTCAGTGTGCTGCATATATCTGTCCTCACACTGCTTTATTGTGGGTACTGGGGACCACCAGTATATTATATAGGAGGAGTACAGTGCAGAGTTTTGCTGACCAGTGACCACCAGTATTATACGTTGTCTGCCTGAAAAACGCTCCATATCTGTGCTCAGTGTGCTGCATATATCTGTGCTCACACTGCTTTATTGTGGGTACTGGGGACCACCAGTATATTATATAGGAGGAGTACAGTGCAGAGTTTTGCTGACCAGTGACCACCAGTATTATACGTTGTCTACCTGAAAAACGCTCCATATCTGTGCCCAGTGTGCTGCATATATCTGTGCTCACACTGCTTTATTGTGGGGACTGGGGACCACCAGTATATTATATAGGAGGAGTACAGTGCAGAGTTTTGCTGACCAGTGACTACCAGTATTATACGTTGTCTGCCTGAAAAACGCTCCATATCTGTGCTTAGTGGCTGCATATATCTGTGCTCACACTGCTTTATTGTGGGTACAGGGGACCACCAGTATATTATATAGGAGGAGTACAGTGCAGAGTTTTGCTGACCAGTGACCACCAGTATTATACGTTGTCTGCCTGAAAAACGCTCCATATCTGTGCTCAGTGTGCTGCATATATCTGTGCTCACACTGCTTTATTGTGGGTACTGGGGACCACCAGTATATTATATAGGAGGAGTACAGTGCAGTGTTTTGCTGACCAGTGACCACCAGTATTATACGTTGTCTGCCTGAAAAACGCTCCATATCTGTGCTCAGTGTGCTGCATATATCTGTGCTCACACTGCTTTATTGTGGGTACTGGGGAACACCAGTATATTATATAGGAGGAGTACAGTGCAGAGTTTTGCTGACCAGTGACCACCAGTATTATACGTTGTCTGCCTGAAAAACGCTCCATATCTGTGCTCAGTGTGCTGCATATATCTGTGCTCACACTGCTTTATTGTGGGTACTGGGGACCACCAGTATATTATATAGGAGGAGTACAGTGCAGAGTTTTGCTGACCAGCGACCACCAGTATTATACGTTGTCTGCCTGAAAAACGCTCCATATCTGTGCTCAGTGTGCTGCATATATCTGTCCTCACACTGCTTTATTGTGGGTACAGGGGACCACCAGTATATTATATAGGAGGAGTACAGTGCAGAGTTTTGCTGACCAGTGACCACCAGTATTATACGTTGTCTGCCTGAAAAACGCTCCATATCTGTGCTCAGTGTGCTGCATATATCTGTGCTCACACTGCTTTATTGTGGGTACTGGGGACCACCAGTATATTATACAGGAGGAGTACAGTGCAGAGTTTTGCTGACCAGTGACCACCAGTATTATACGTTGTCTGCCTGAAAAAACGCTCCATATCTGTGCCCAGTGTGCTGCATATATCTGTGCTCACACTGCTTTATTGTGGGTACTGGGGACCACCAGTATATTATATAGGAGGAGTACAGTGCAGAGTTTTGCTGACCAGTGACCACCAGTATTATACGTTGTCTGCCTGAAAAACGCTCCATATCTGTGCTCAGTGTGCTGCATATATCTGTGCTCACACTGCTTTATTGTGGGTACTGGGGACCACCAGTATATTATATAGGAGGAGTACAGTGCAGAGTTTTGCTGACCAGTGACCACCAGTATTATACGTTGTCTGCCTGAAAAACGCTCCATATCTGTACTCAGTGTGCTGCATATATCTGTCCTCACACTGCTTTATTGTGGGTACAGGGGACCACCAGTATATTATATAGGAGGAGTACAGTGCAGAGTTTTGCTGACCAGTGACCACCAGTATTATACGTTGTCTGCCTGAAAAACGCTCCATATCTGTGCTCAGTGTGCTGCATATATCTGTGCTCACACTGCTTTATTGTGGGTACTGGGGACCACCAGTATATTATATAGGAGGAGTACAGTGCAGAGTTTTGCTGACCAGTGACCACCAGTATTATACGTTGTCTGCCTGAAAAACGCTCCATATCTGTGCTCAGTGTGCTGCATATATCTGTGCTCACACTGCTTTATTGTGGCTACTGGGGACCACCAGTATATTATATAGGAGGAGTACAGTGCAGAGTTTTGCTGACCAGTGACCACCAGTATTATACGTTGTCTGCCTGAAAAACGCTCCATATCTGTGCTCAGTGTGCTGCATATATCTGTCCTCACACTGCTTTATTGTGGGTACAGGGGACCACCAGTATATTATATAGGAGGAGTACAGTGCAGAGTTTTGCTGACCAGTGACCACCAGTATTATACGTTGTCTGCCTGAAAAGCGCTCCATATCTGTGCTCAGTGTGCTGCATATATCTGTCCTCACACTGCTTTATTGTGGGTACAGGGGACCACCAGTATATTATATAGGAGGAGTACAGTGCAGAGTTTTGCTGACCAGTGACCAACAGTATTATACGTTGTCTGCCTGAAAAACGCTCCATATCTGTGCTCAGTGTGCTGCATATATCTGTCCTCACACTGCTTTATTGTGGGTACAGGGGACCACCAGTATATTATATAGGAGGAGTACAGTGCAGAGTTTTGCTGACCAGTGACCAACAGTATTATACGTTGTCTGCCTGAAAAACGCTCCATATCTGTGCTCAGTGTGCTGCATATATCTGTCCTCACACTGCTTTATTGTGGGTACAGGGGACCACCAGTATATTATATAGGAGGAGTACAGTGCAGAGTTTTGCTGACCAGTGACCACCAGTATTATACCTTGTCTGCCTGAAAAACGCTCCATATCTGTGCTCAGTGTGCTGCATATATCTGTGCTCACACTGCTTTATTGTGGGTACTGGGGACCACCAGTATATTATATAGGAGGAGTACAGTGCAGAGTTTTGCTGACCAGTGACCACCAGTATTATACGTTGTCTGCCTGAAAAACGCTCCATATCTGTACTCAGTGTGCTGCATATATCTGTCCTCACACTGCTTTATTGTGGGTACTGGGGACCACCAGTATATTATATAGGAGGAGTACAGTGCAGAGTTTTGCTGACCAGGGACCACCAGTATTATACGTTGTCTGCCTGAAAAACGCTCCATATCTGTGCTCAGTGTGCTGCATATATCTGTGCTCACACTGCTTTATTGTGGGTACTGGGGACCACCAGTATATTATATAGGAGGAGTACAGTGCAGAGTTTTGCTGACCAGTGACCACCAGTATTATACGTTGTCTGCCTGAAAAACGCTCCATATCTGTGCCCAGTGTGCTGCATATATCTGTGCTCACACTGCTTTATTGTGGGGACTGGGGACCACCAGTATATTATATAGGAGGAGTACAGTGCAGAGTTTTGCTGACCAGTGACCACCAGTATTATACGTTGTCTGCCTGAAAAGCGCTCCATATCTGTGCTCAGTGTGCTGCATATATCTGTCCTCACACTGCTTTATTGTGGGTACAGGGGACCACCAGTATATTATATAGGAGGAGTACAGTGCAGAGTTTTGCTGACCAGTGACCAACAGTATTATACGTTGTCTGCCTGAAAAACGCTCCATATCTGTGCTCAGTGTGCTGCATATATCTGTCCTCACACTGCTTTATTGTGGGTACAGGGGACCACCAGTATATTATATAGGAGGAGTACAGTGCAGAGTTTTGCTGACCAGTGACCACCAGTATTATACCTTGTCTGCCTGAAAAACGCTCCATATCTGTGCTCAGTGTGCTGCATATATCTGTGCTCACACTGCTTTATTGTGGGTACTGGGGACCACCAGTATATTATATAGGAGGAGTACAGTGCAGAGTTTTGCTGACCAGTGACCACCAGTATTATACGTTGTCTGCCTGAAAAACGCTCCATATCTGTACTCAGTGTGCTGCATATATCTATCCTCACACTGCTTTATTGTGGGTACTGGGGACCACCAGTATATTATATAGGAGGAGTACAGTGCAGAGTTTTGCTGACCAGGGACCACCAGTATTATACGTTGTCTGCCTGAAAAACGCTCCATATCTGTGCTCGGTGTGCTGCATATATCTGTGCTCACACTGCTTTATTGTGGGTACTGGGGACCACCAGTATATTATATAGGAGGAGTACAGTGCAGAGTTTTGCTGACCAGTGACCACCAGTATTATACGTTGTCTGCCTGAAAAACGCTCCATATCTGTGCCCAGTGTGCTGCATATATCTGTGCTCACACTGCTTTATTGTGGGGACTGGGGACCACCAGTATATTATATAGGAGGAGTACAGTGCAGAGTTTTGCTGACCAGTGACTACCAGTATTATACGTTGTCTGCCTGAAAAACGCTCCATATCTGTGCTCAGTGGCTGCATATATCTGTGCTCACACTGCTTTATTGTGGGTACAGGGGACCACCAGTATATTATATAGGAGGAGTACAGTGCAGTGTTTTGCTGACCAGTGACCACCAGTATTATACGTTGTCTGCCTGAAAAGCGCTCCATATCTGTGCTCAGTGTGCTGCATATATCTGTGCTCACACTGCTTTATTGTGGGTACTGGGGACCACCAGTATATTATATAGGAGGAGTACAGTGCAGAGTTTTGCTGACCAGTGACCACCAGTATTATACGTTGTCTGCCTGAAAAACGCTCCATATCTGTGCTCAGTGTGATGCATATATCTGTGCTCACACTGCTTTATTGTGGGTACTGGGGACCACCAGTATATTATATAGGAGGAGTACAGTGCAGAGTTTTGCTGACCAGTGACCACCAGTATTATACGTTGTCTGCCTGAAAAACGCTCCATATCTGTTCTCAGTGTGCTGCATATATCTGTACTCACACTGCTTTATTGTGGGTACAGTGGACCACCAGTATATTATATAGGAGGAGTACAGTGCAGAGTTTTGCTGACCAGTGACCACCAGTATTATACGTTGTCTGCCTGAAAAACGCTCCATATCTGTGCTCAGTGTGCTGCATATATCTGTGCTCACACTGCTTTATTGTGGGTACTGGGGACCACCAGTATATTATACAGGAGGAGTACAGTGCAGAGTTTTGCTGACCAGTGACCACCAGTATTATACGTTGTCTGCCTGAAAAACGCTCCATATCTGTGCCCAGTGTGCTGCATATATCTGTGCTCACACTGCTTTATTGTGGGTACTGGGGACCACCAGTATATTATATAGGAGGAGTACAGTGCAGAGTTTTGCTGACCAGTGACCACCAGTATTATACGTTGTCTGCCTGAAAAACGCTCCATATCTGTGCTCAGTGTGATGCATATATCTGTGCTCACATTGCTTTATTGTGGGTACTGGGGACCACCAGTATATTATATAGGAGGAGTACAGTGCAGAGTTTTGCTGACCAGTGACCACCAGTATTATACGTTGTCTGCCTGAAAAACGCTCCATATCTGTACTCAGTGTGCTGCATATATCTGTCCTCACACTGCTTTATTGTGGGTACAGGGGACCACCAGTATATTATATAGGAGGAGTACAGTGCAGAGTTTTGCTGACCAGTGACCACCAGTATTATACGTTGTCTGCCTGAAAAATGCTCCATATCTGTGCTCAGTGTGCTGCATATATCTGTGCTCACACTGCTTTATTGTGGGTACTGGGGACCACCAGTATATTATATAGGAGGAGTACAGTGCAGAGTTTTGCTGACCAGTGACCACCAGTATTATACGTTGTCTGCCTGAAAAACGCTCCATATCTGTGCTCATTGTGCTGCATATATCTGTCCTCACACTGCTTTATTGTGGGTACAGGGGACCACCAGTATATTATATAGGAGGAGTACAGTGCAGAGTTTTGCTGACCAGTGACCACCAGTATTATACGTTGTCTGCCTGAAAAACGCTCCATATCTGTGCTCAGTGTGCTGCATATATCTGTGCTCACACTGCTTTATTGTGGGTACTGGGGACCACCAGTATATTATATAGGAGGAGTACAGTGCAGAGTTTTGCTGACCAGTGACCACCAGTATTATACGTTGTCTGCCTGAAAAACGCTCCATATCTGTACTCAGTGTGCTGCATATATCTGTCCTCACACTGCTTTATTGTGGGTACTGGGGACCACCAGTATATTATATAGGAGGAGTACAGTGCAGAGTTTTGCTGACCAGTGACCACCAGTATTATACGTTGTCTGCCTGAAAAACGCTCCATATCTGTGCTCAGTGTGCTGCATATATCTGTGCTCACACTGCTTTATTGTGGGTACTGGGGACCACCAGTATATTATATAGGAGGAGTACAGTGCAGAGTTTTGCTGACCAGTGACCACCAGTATTATACGTTGTCTACCTGAAAAACGCTCCATATCTGTGCCCAGTGTGCTGCATATATCTGTGCTCACACTGCTTTATTGTGGGGACTGGGGACCACCAGTATATTATATAGGAGGAGTACAGTGCAGAGTTTTGCTGACCAGTGACTACCAGTATTATACGTTGTCTGCCTGAAAAACGCTCCATATCTGTGCTTAGTGGCTGCATATATCTGTGCTCACACTGCTTTATTGTGGGTACAGGGGACCACCAGTATATTATATAGGAGGAGTACAGTGCAGAGTTTTGCTGACCAGTGACCACCAGTATTATACGTTGTCTGCCTGAAAAACGCTCCATATCTGTGCTCAGTGTGCTGCATATATCTGTGCTCACACTGCTTTATTGTGGGTACTGGGGACCACCAGTATATTATATAGGAGGAGTACAGTGCAGTGTTTTGCTGACCAGTGACCACCAGTATTATACGTTGTCTGCCTGAAAAACGCTCCATATCTGTGCTCAGTGTGCTGCATATATCTGTGCTCACACTGCTTTATTGTGGGTACTGGGGACCACCAGTATATTATATAGGAGGAGTATAGTGCAGAGTTTTGCTGACCAGTGACCACCAGTATTATACGTTGTCTGCCTGAAAAACGCTCCATATCTGTGCTCAGTGTGCTGCATATATCTGTGCTCACACTGCTTTATTGTGGGTACTGGGGACCACCAGTATATTATATAGGAGGAGTACAGTGCAGAGTTTTGCTGACCAGCGACCACCAGTATTATACGTTGTCTGCCTGAAAAACGCTCCATATCTGTGCTCAGTGTGCTGCATATATCTGTCCTCACACTGCTTTATTGTGGGTACAGGGGACCACCAGTATATTATATAGGAGGAGTACAGTGCAGAGTTTTGCTGACCAGTGACCACCAGTATTATACGTTGTCTGCCTGAAAAACGCTCCATATCTGTGCTCAGTGTGCTGCATATATCTGTGCTCACACTGCTTTATTGTGGGTACTGGGGACCACCAGTATATTATACAGGAGGAGTACAGTGCAGAGTTTTGCTGACCAGTGACCACCAGTATTATACGTTGTCTGCCTGAAAAAACGCTCCATATCTGTGCCCAGTGTGCTGCATATATCTGTGCTCACACTGCTTTATTGTGGGTACTGGGGACCACCAGTATATTATATAGGAGGAGTACAGTGCAGAGTTTTGCTGACCAGTGACCACCAGTATTATACGTTGTCTGCCTGAAAAACGCTCCATATCTGTGCTCAGTGTGCTGCATATATCTGTGCTCACACTGCTTTATTGTGGGTACTGGGGACCACCAGTATATTATATAGGAGGAGTACAGTGCAGAGTTTTGCTGACCAGTGACCACCAGTATTATACGTTGTCTGCCTGAAAAACGCTCCATATCTGTACTCAGTGTGCTGCATATATCTGTCCTCACACTGCTTTATTGTGGGTACAGGGGACCACCAGTATATTATATAGGAGGAGTACAGTGCAGAGTTTTGCTGACCAGTGACCACCAGTATTATACGTTGTCTGCCTGAAAAACGCTCCATATCTGTGCTCAGTGTGCTGCATATATCTGTGCTCACACTGCTTTATTGTGGGTACTGGGGACCACCAGTATATTATATAGGAGGAGTACAGTGCAGAGTTTTGCTGACCAGTGACCACCAGTATTATACGTTGTCTGCCTGAAAAACGCTCCATATCTGTGCTCAGTGTGCTGCATATATCTGTGCTCACACTGCTTTATTGTGGCTACTGGGGACCACCAGTATATTATATAGGAGGAGTACAGTGCAGAGTTTTGCTGACCAGTGACCACCAGTATTATACGTTGTCTGCCTGAAAAACGCTCCATATCTGTGCTCAGTGTGCTGCATATATCTGTCCTCACACTGCTTTATTGTGGGTACAGGGGACCACCAGTATATTATATAGGAGGAGTACAGTGCAGAGTTTTGCTGACCAGTGACCACCAGTATTATACGTTGTCTGCCTGAAAAACGCTCCGTATCTGTGCTCAGTGTGCTGCATATATCTGTGCTCACACTGCTTTATTGTGGGTACTGGGGACCACCAGTATATTATATAGGAGGAGTACAGTGCAGAGTTTTGCTGACCAGTGACCACCAGTATTATACGTTGTCTGCCTGAAAAACGCTCCATATCTGTACTCAGTGTGCTGCATATATCTGTCCTCACACTGCTTTATTGTGGGTACAGGGGACCACCAGTATATTATATAGGAGGAGTACAGTGCAGAGTTTTGCTGACCAGTGACCAACAGTATTATACGTTGTCTGCCTGAAAAACGCTCCATATCTGTGCTCAGTGTGCTGCATATATCTGTGCTCACACTGCTATATTGTGGGTACTGGGGACCACCAGTATATTATATAGGAGGAGTACAGTGCAGAGTTTTGCTGACCAGTGACCACCAATATTATACGTTGTCTGCCTGAAAAACGCTCCATTTCTGTGCTCAGTGTGCTGCATATATCTGTGCTCACACTGCTTTATTGTGGGTACTGGGGACCACCAGTATATTATATAGGAGGAGTACAGTGCAGAGTTTTGCTGACCAGTGACCACCAGTATTATACGTTGTCTGCCTGAAAAACAATCCATATCTGTGCTCAGTGTGCTGCATATATCTGTGCTCACACTGCTTTATTGTGGGTACTGGTGACCACCAGTATATTATATAGGAGGAGTACGGTGCAGAGTTTTGCTGACCAGTGACCACCAGTATTATACGTTGTCTGCCTGAAAAACGCTCCATATCTGTGCTCAGTGTGCTGCATATATCTGTGCTCACACTGCTTTATTGTGGGTACTGGGGACCACCAGTATATTATATAGGAGGAGTACAGTGCAGAGTTTTGCTGACCAGTGACCACCAGTATTATACGTTGTCTGCCTGAAAAACGCTCCTTATCTGTGCTCAGTGTGCTGCATATATCTGTGCTCACACTGCTTTATTGTGGGTACTGGGGACCACCAGTATATTATATAGGAGGAGTACAGTGCAGAGTTTTGCTGACCAGTGACCACCAGTATTATACGTTGTCTGCCTGAAAAACGCTCCATATCTGTGCTCAGTGTGCTGCATATATCTGTCCTCACACTGCTTTATTGTGGGTACAGAGGACCACCAGTATATTATATAGGAGGAGTACAGTGCAGAGTTTTGCTGACCCGTGACCACCAGTATTATACGTTGTCTGCCTGAAAAACGCTCCATATCTGTGCTCAGTGTGCTGCATATATCTGTGCTCACACTGCTTTATTGTGGGTACTGGGGACCACCAGTATATTATATAGGAGGAGTACAGTGCAGAATTTTGCTGACCAGTGACCACCAGTATTATACGTTGTCTGCCTGAAAAACGCTCCATATCTGTGCTCAGTGTGCTGCATATATCTGTGCTCACACTGCTTTATTGTGGCTACTGGGGACCACCAGTATATTATATAGGAGGAGTACAGAGCAGAGTTTTGCTGACCAGTGACCACCAGTATTATACGTTGTCTGCCTGAAAAACGCTCCATATCTGTGCTCAGTGTGCTGCATATATCTGTCCTCACACTGCTTTATTGTGGGTACAGGGGACCACCAGTATATTATATAGGAGGAGTACAGTGCAGAGTTTTGCTGACCAGTGACCACCAGTATTATACGTTGTCTGCCTGAAAAACGCTCCGTATCAGTGCTCAGTGTGCTGCATATATCTGTGCTCACACTGCTTTATTGTGGGTACTGGGGACCACCAGTATATTATATAGGAGGAGTACAGTGCAGAGTTTTGCTGACCAGTGACCACCAGTATTATATACGTTGTCTGCCTGAAAAACGCTCCATATCTGTACTCAGTGTGCTGCATATATCTGTGCTCACACTGCTTTATTGTGGGTACTGGGGACCACCAGTATATTATATAGGAGGAGTACAGTGTAGAGTTTTGCTGACCAGTGACCACCAATATTATACGTTGTCTGCCTGAAAAACGCTCCATATCTGTGCTCAGTGTGCTGCATATATCTGTGCTCACACTGCTTTATTGTGGGTACTGGGGACCACCAGTATATTATATAGGAGGAGTACAGTGCAGAGTTTTGCTGACCAGTGACCACCAGTATTATACGTTGTCTGCCTGAAAAACGCTCCATATCTGTGCTCAGTGTGCTGCATATATCTGTGCTCACACTGCTTTATTGTGGGTACTGGTGACCACCAGTATATTATATAGGAGGAGTACGGTGCAGAGTTTTGCTGACCAGTGACCACCAGTATTATACGTTGTCTGCCTGAAAAACGCTCCATATCTGTGCTCAGTGTGCTGCATATATGTGTGCTCACACTGCTTTATTGTGGGTACTGGGGACCACCAGTATATTATATAGGAGGAGTACAGTGCAGAGTTTTGCTGACCAGTGACCACCAGTATTATACGTTGTCTGCCTGAAAAACGCTCCATATCTGTGCTCAGTGTGCTGCATATATCTGTGCTCACACTGCTTTATTGTGGGTACTGGGGACCACCAGTATATTATATAGGAGGAGTACAGTGCAGAGTTTTGCTGACCAGTGACCACCAGTATTATACGTTGTCTGCCTGAAAAACGCTCCATATCTGTGCTCAGTGTGCTGCATATATCTGTCCTCACACTGCTTTATTGTGGGTACAGGGGACCACCAGTATATTATATAGGAGGAGTACAGTGCAGAGTTTTGCTGACCAGTGACCACCAGTATTATACGTTGTCTGCCTAAAAAAACGCTCCGTATCTGTGCTCAGTGTGCTGCATATATCTGTGCTCACACTGCTTTATTGTGGGTACTGGGGACCACCAGTATATTATATAGGAGGAGTACAGTGCAGAGTTTTGCTGACCAGTGACCACCAGTATTATACGTTGTCTGCCTGAAAAACGCTCCCTATCTGTACTCAGTGTGCTGCATATATCTGTCCTCACACTGCTTTATTGTGGGTACTGGGGACCACCAGTATATTATATAGGAGGAGTACAGTGCAGAGTTTTGCTGACCAGTGACCAACAGTATTATACGTTGTCTGCCTGAAAAACGCTCCATATCTGTGCTCAGTGTGCTGCATATATCTGTGCTCACACTGCTTTATTGTGGGTACTGGGGACCACCAGTATATTATATAGGAGGAGTACAGTGCAGAGTTTTGCT
This sequence comes from Pseudophryne corroboree, assembly GCF_028390025.1. Lineage (NCBI taxonomy): Eukaryota > Metazoa > Chordata > Amphibia > Anura > Myobatrachidae > Pseudophryne > Pseudophryne corroboree. The sequence goes on along the minus strand of NC_086448.1, from coordinate 388,008,097 downwards.
GACCAGTGACCACCAGTATTATACGTTGTCTGCCTGAAAAACGCTCCATATCTGTGCTCAGTGTGCTGCATATATCTGTCCTCACACTGCTTTATTGTGGGTACAGGGGACCACCAGTATATTATATAGGAGGAGTACAGTGCAGAGTTTTGCTGACCAGTGACCACCAGTATTATACGTTGTCTGCCTGAAAAACGCTCCGTATCTGTGCTCAGTGTGCTGCATATATCTGTGCTCACACTGCTTTATTGTGGGTACTGGGGACCACCAGTATATTATATAGGAGGAGTACAGTGCAGAGTTTTGCTGACCAGTGACCACCAGTATTATACGTTGTCTGCCTGAAAAACGCTCCATATCTGTACTCAGTGTGCTGCATATATCTGTCCTCACACTGCTTTATTGTGGGTACAGGGGACCACCAGTATATTATATAGGAGGAGTACAGTGCAGAGTTTTGCTGACCAGTGACCAGCAGTATTATACGTTGTCTGCCTGAAAAACGCTCCATATCTGTGCTCAGTGTGCTGCATATATCTGTGCTCACACTGCTATATTGTGGGTACTGGGGACCACCAGTATATTATATAGGAGGAGTACAGTGCAGAGTTTTGCTGACCAGTGACCACCAATATTATACGTTGTCTGCCTGAAAAACGCTCCATATCTGTGCTCAGTGTGCTGCATATATCTGTGCTCACACTGCTTTATTGTGGGTACAGGGGACCACCAGTATATTATATAGGAGGAGTACAGTGCAGAGTTTTGCTGACCAGTGACCACCAGTATTATACGTTGTCTGCCTGAAAAACAATCCATATCTGTGCTCAGTGTGCTGCATATATCTGTGCTCACACTGCTTTATTGTGGGTACTGGTGACCACCAGTATATTATATAGGAGGAGTACGGTGCAGAGTTTTGCTGACCAGTGACCACCAGTATTATACGTTGTCTGCCTGAAAAACGCTCCATATCTGTGCTCAGTGTGCTGCATATATCTGTGCTCACACTGCTTTATTGTGGGTACTGGGGACCACCAGTATATTATATAGGAGGAGTACAGTGCAGAGTTTTGCTGACCAGTGACCACCAGTATTATACGTTGTCTGCCTGAAAAACGCTCCATATCTGTGCTCAGTGTGCTGCATATATCTGTGCTCACACTGCTTTATTGTGGGTACTGGGGACCACCAGTATATTATATAGGAGGAGTACAGTGCAGAGTTTTGCTGACCAGTGACCACCAGTATTATACGTTGTCTGCCTGAAAAACGCTCCATATCTGTGCTCAGTGTGCTGCATATATCTGTCCTCACACTGCTTTATTGTGGGTACAGAGGACCACCAGTATATTATATAGGAGGAGTACAGTGCAGAGTTTTGCTGACCAGTGACCACCAGTATTATACGTTGTCTGCCTGAAAAACGCTCCATATCTGTGCTCAGTGTGCTGCATATATCTGTGCTCACACTGCTTTATTGTGGGTACTGGGGACCACCAGTATATTATATAGGAGGAGTACAGTGCAGAGTTTTGCTGACCAGTGACCACCAGTATTATACGTTGTCTGCCTGAAAAACGCTCCATATCTGTGCTCAGTGTGCTGCATATATCTGTGCTCACACTGCTTTATTGTGGCTACTGGGGACCACCAGTATATTATATAGGAGGAGTACAGAGCAGAGTTTTGCTGACCAGTGACCACCAGTATTATACGTTGTCTGCCTGAAAAACGCTCCATATCTGTGCTCAGTGTGCTGCATATATCTGTCCTCACACTGCTTTATTGTGGGTACAGGGGACCACCAGTATATTATATAGGAGGAGTACAGTGCAGAGTTTTGCTGACCAGTGACCACCAGTATTATACGTTGTCTGCCTGAAAAACGCTCCGTATCAGTGCTCAGTGTGCTGCATATATCTGTGCTCACACTGCTTTATTGTGGGTACTGGGGACCACCAGTATATTATATAGGAGGAGTACAGTGCAGAGTTTTGCTGACCAGTGACCACCAGTATTATACGTTGTCTGCCTGAAAAACGCTCCATATCTGTACTCAGTGTGCTGCATATATCTGTGCTCACACTGCTTTATTGTGGGTACTGGGGACCACCAGTATATTATATAGGAGGAGTACAGTGCAGAGTTTTGCTGACCAGTGACCACCAATATTATACGTTGTCTGCCTGAAAAACGCTCAATATCTGTGCTCAGTGTGCTGCATATATCTGTGCTCACACTGCTTTATTGTGGGTACTGGGGACCACCAGTATATTATATAGGAGGAGTACAGTGCAGAGTTTTGCTGACCAGTGACCACCAGTATTATACGTTGTCTGCCTGAAAAACGCTCCATATCTGTGCTCAGTGTGCTGCATATATCTGTGCTCACACTGCTTTATTGTGGGTACTGGTGACCACCAGTATATTATATAGGAGGAGTACGGTGCAGAGTTTTGCTGACCAGTGACCACCAGTATTATACGTTGTCTGCCTGAAAAACGCTCCATATCTGTGCTCAGTGTGCTGCATATATCTGTGCTCACACTGCTTTATTGTGGGTACTGGGGACCACCAGTATATTATATAGGAGGAGTACAGTGCAGAGTTTTGCTGACCAGTGACCACCAGTATTATACGTTGTCTGCCTGAAAAACGCTCCATATCTGTGCTCAGTGTGCTGCATATATCTGTGCTCACACTGCTTTATTGTGGGTACTGGGGACCACCAGTATATTATATAGGAGGAGTACAGTGCAGAGTTTTGCTGACCAGTGACCACCAGTATTATACGTTGTCTGCCTGAAAAACGCTCCATATCTGTGCTCAGTGTGCTGCATATATCTGTCCTCACACTGCTTTATTGTGGGTACAGGGGACCACCAGTATATTATATAGGAGGAGTACAGTGCAGAGTTTTGCTGACCAGTGACCACCAGTATTATACGTTGTCTGCCTAAAAAAACGCTCCGTATCTGTGCTCAGTGTGCTGCATATATCTGTGCTCACACTGCTTTATTGTGGGTACTGGGGACCACCAGTATATTATATAGGAGGAGTACAGTGCAGAGTTTTGCTGACCAGTGACCACCAGTATTATACGTTGTCTGCCTGAAAAACGCTCCCTATCTGTACTCAGTGTGCTGCATATATCTGTCCTCACACTGCTTTATTGTGGGTACTGGGGACCACCAGTATATTATATAGGAGGAGTACAGTGCAGAGTTTTGCTGACCAGTGACCAACAGTATTATACGTTGTCTGCCTGAAAAACGCTCCATATCTGTGCTCAGTGTGCTGCATATATCTGTGCTCACACTGCTTTATTGTGGGTACTGGGGACCACCAGTATATTATATAGGAGGAGTACAGTGCAGAGTTTTGCTGACCAGTGACCACCAGTATTATACGTTGTCTGCCTGAAAAACGCTCCATATCTGTGCTCAGTGTGCTGCATATATCTGTGCTCACACTGCTTTATTGTGGCTACTGGGGACCACCAGTATATTATATAGGAGGAGTACAGAGCAGAGTTTTGCTGACCAGTGACCACCAGTATTATACGTTGTCTGCCTGAAAAACGCTCCGTATCAGTGCTCAGTGTGCTGCATATATCTGTGCTCACACTGCTTTATTGTGGGTACTGGGGACCACCAGTATATTATATAGGAGGAGTACAGTGCAGAGTTTTGCTGACCAGTGACCACCAGTATTATACGTTGTCTGCCTGAAAAACGCTCCATATCTGTACTCAGTGTGCTGCATATATCTGTCCTCACACTGCTTTATTGTGGGTACAGGGGACCACCAGTATATTATATAGGAGGAGTACAGTGCAGAGTTTTGCTGACCAGTGACCAACAGTATTATACGTTGTCTGCCTGAAAAACGCTCCATATCTGTGCTCAGTGTGCTGCATATATCTGTGCTCACACTGCTTTATTGTGGGTACTGGGGACCACCAGTATATTATATAGGAGGAGTACAGTGCAGAGTTTTGCTGACCAGTGACCACCAATATTATACGTTGTCTGCCTGAAAAACGCTCCATATCTGTGCTCAGTGTGCTGCATATATCTGTGCTCACACTGCTTTATTGTGGGTACTGGGGACCACCAGTATATTATATAGGAGGAGTACAGTGCAGAGTTTTGCTGACCAGTGACCACCAGTATTATACGTTGTCTGCCTGAAAAACGCTCCATATCTGTGCTCAGTGTGATGCATATATCTGTGCTCACATTGCTTTATTGTGGGTACTGGGGACCACCAGTATATTATATAGGAGGAGTACAGTGCAGAGTTTTGCTGACCAGTGACCACCAGTATTATACGTTGTCTGCCGGAAAAACGCTCCATATCTGTACTCAGTGTGCTGCATATATCTGTCCTCACACTGCTTTATTGTGGGTACAGGGGACCACCAGTATATTATATAGGAGGAGTACAGTGCAAAGTTTTGCTGACCAGTGACCACCAGTATTATACGTTGTCTGCCTGAAAAATGCTCCATATCTGTGCTCAGTGTGCTGCATATATCTGTGCTCACACTGCTTTATTGTGGGTACAGGGGACCACCAGTATATTATATAGGAGGAGTACAGTGCAGAGTTTTGCTGACCAGTGACCACCAGTATTATACGTTGTCTGCCTGAAAAACGCTCCATATCTGTGCTCAGTGTGCTGCATATATCTGTCCTCACACTGCTTTATTGTGGGTACAGGGGACCACCAGTATATTATATAGGAGGAGTACAGTGCAGAGTTTTGCTGACCAGTGACCACCAGTATTATACGTTGTCTGCCTGAAAAACGCTCCATATCTGTGCTCAGTGTGCTGCATATATCTGTGCTCACACTGCTTTATTGTGGGTACTGGGGACCACCAGTATATTATATAGGAGGAGTACAGTGCAGAGTTTTGCTGACCAGTGACCACCAGTATTATACGTTGTCTGCCTGAAAAACGCTCCATATCTGTACTCAGTGTGCTGCATATATCTGTCCTCACACTGCTTTATTGTGGGTACTGGGGACCACCAGTATATTATATAGGAGGAGTACAGTGCAGAGTTTTGCTGACCAGTGACCACCAGTATTATACGTTGTCTGCCTGAAAAACGCTCCATATCTGTGCTCAGTGTGCTGCATATATCTGTGCTCACACTGCTTTATTGTGGGTACTGGGGACCACCAGTATATTATATAGGAGGAGTACAGTGCAGAGTTTTGCTGACCAGTGACCACCAGTATTATACGTTGTCTACCTGAAAAACGCTCCATATCTGTGCCCAGTGTGCTGCATATATCTGTGCTCACACTGCTTTATTGTGGGGACTGGGGACCACCAGTATATTATATAGGAGGAGTACAGTGCAGAGTTTTGCTGACCAGTGACTACCAGTATTATACGTTGTCTGCCTGAAAAACGCTCCATATCTGTGCTTAGTGGCTGCATATATCTGTGCTCACACTGCTTTATTGTGGGTACAGGGGACCACCAGTATATTATATAGGAGGAGTACAGTGCAGAGTTTTGCTGACCAGTGACCACCAGTATTATACGTTGTCTGCCTGAAAAACGCTCCATATCTGTGCTCAGTGTGCTGCATATATCTGTGCTCACACTGCTTTATTGTGGGTACAGGGGACCACCAGTATATTATATAGGAGGAGTACAGTGCAGAGTTTTGCTGACCAGTGACCACCAGTATTATACGTTGTCTGCCTGAAAAACGCTCCATATCTGTGCTCAGTGTGCTGCATATATCTGTGCTCACACTGCTTTATTGTGGGTACTGGGGACCACCAGTATATTATATAGGAGGAGTACAGTGCAGAGTTTTGCTGACCAGTGACCACCAGTATTATACGTTGTCTGCCTGAAAAACGCTCCATATCTGTGCTCAGTGTGCTGCATATATCTGTGCTCACACTGCTTTATTGTGGCTACTGGGGACCACCAGTATATTATATAGGAGGAGTACAGTGCAGAGTTTTGCTGACCAGTGACCACCAGTATTATACGTTGTCTGCCTGAAAAACGCTCCATATCTGTGCTCAGTGTGCTGCATATATCTGTCCTCACACTGCTTTATTGTGGGTACAGGGGACCACCAGTATATTATATAGGAGGAGTACAGTGCAGAGTTTTGCTGACCAGTGACCACCAGTATTATACGTTGTCTGCCTGAAAAACGCTCCGTATCTGTGCTCAGTGTGCTGCATATATCTGTGCTCACACTGCTTTATTGTGGGTACTGGGGACCACCAGTATATTATATAGGAGGAGTACAGTGCAGAGTTTTGCTGACCAGTGACCACCAGTATTATACGTTGTCTGCCTGAAAAACGCTCCATATCTGTACTCAGTGTGCTGCATATATCTGTCCTCACACTGCTTTATTGTGGGTACAGGGGACCACCAGTATATTATATAGGAGGAGTACAGTGCAGAGTTTTGCTGACCAGTGACCAACAGTATTATACGTTGTCTGCCTGAAAAACGCTCCATATCTGTGCTCAGTGTGCTGCATATATCTGTGCTCACACTGCTATATTGTGGGTACTGGGGACCACCAGTATATTATATAGGAGGAGTACAGTGCAGAGTTTTGCTGACCAGTGACCACCAATATTATACGTTGTCTGCCTGAAAAACGCTCCATATCTGTGCTCAGTGTGCTGCATATATCTGTGCTCACACTGCTTTATTGTGGGTACTGGGGACCACCAGTATATTATATAGGAGGAGTACAGTGCAGAGTTTTGCTGACCAGTGACCACCAGTATTATACGTTGTCTGCCTGAAAAACAATCCATATCTGTGCTCAGTGTGCTGCATATATCTGTGCTCACACTGCTTTATTGTGGGTACTGGTGACCACCAGTATATTATATAGGAGGAGTACGGTGCAGAGTTTTGCTGACCAGTGACCACCAGTATTATACGTTGTCTGCCTGAAAAACGCTCCATATCTGTGCTCAGTGTGCTGCATATATCTGTGCTCACACTGCTTTATTGTGGGTACTGGGGACCACCAGTATATTATATAGGAGGAGTACAGTGCAGAGTTTTGCTGACCAGTGACCACCAGTATTATACGTTGTCTGCCTGAAAAACGCTCCATATCTGTGCTCAGTGTGCTGCATATATCTGTGCTCACACTGCTTTATTGTGGGTACTGGGGACCACCAGTATATTATATAGGAGGAGTACAGTGCAGAGTTTTGCTGACCAGTGACCACCAGTATTATACGTTGTCTGCCTGAAAAACGCTCCATATCTGTGCTCAGTGTGCTGCATATATCTGTCCTCACACTGCTTTATTGTGGGTACAGAGGACCACCAGTATATTATATAGGAGGAGTACAGTGCAGAGTTTTGCTGACCAGTGACCACCAGTATTATACGTTGTCTGCCTGAAAAACGCTCCATATCTGTGCTCAGTGTGCTGCATATATCTGTGCTCACACTGCTTTATTGTGGGTACTGGGGACCACCAGTATATTATATAGGAGGAGTACAGTGCAGAGTTTTGCTGACCAGTGACCACCAGTATTATACGTTGTCTGCCTGAAAAACGCTCCATATCTGTGCTCAGTGTGCTGCATATATCTGTGCTCACACTGCTTTATTGTGGCTACTGGGGACCACCAGTATATTATATAGGAGGAGTACAGAGCAGAGTTTTGCTGACCAGTGACCACCAGTATTATACGTTGTCTGCCTGAAAAACGCTCCATATCTGTGCTCAGTGTGCTGCATATATCTGTCCTCACACTGCTTTATTGTGGGTACAGGGGACCACCAGTATATTATATAGGAGGAGTACAGTGCAGAGTTTTGCTGACCAGTGACCACCAGTATTATACGTTGTCTGCCTGAAAAACGCTCCGTATCAGTGCTCAGTGTGCTGCATATATCTGTGCTCACACTGCTTTATTGTGGGTACTGGGGACCACCAGTATATTATATAGGAGGAGTACAGTGCAGAGTTTTGCTGACCAGTGACCACCAGTATTATACGTTGTCTGCCTGAAAAACGCTCCATATCTGTACTCAGTGTGCTGCATATATCTGTGCTCACACTGCTTTATTGTGGGTACTGGGGACCACCAGTATATTATATAGGAGGAGTACAGTGCAGAGTTTTGCTGACCAGTGACCACCAATATTATACGTTGTCTGCCTGAAAAACGCTCAATATCTGTGCTCAGTGTGCTGCATATATCTGTGCTCACACTGCTTTATTGTGGGTACTGGGGACCACCAGTATATTATATAGGAGGAGTACAGTGCAGAGTTTTGCTGACCAGTGACCACCAGTATTATACGTTGTCTGCCTGAAAAACGCTCCATATCTGTGCTCAGTGTGCTGCATATATCTGTGCTCACACTGCTTTATTGTGGGTACTGGTGACCACCAGTATATTATATAGGAGGAGTACGGTGCAGAGTTTTGCTGACCAGTGACCACCAGTATTATACGTTGTCTGCCTGAAAAACGCTCCATATCTGTGCTCAGTGTGCTGCATATATCTGTGCTCACACTGCTTTATTGTGGGTACTGGGGACCACCAGTATATTATATAGGAGGAGTACAGTGCAGAGTTTTGCTGACCAGTGACCACCAGTATTATACGTTGTCTGCCTGAAAAACGCTCCATATCTGTGCTCAGTGTGCTGCATATATCTGTGCTCACACTGCTTTATTGTGGGTACTGGGGACCACCAGTATATTATATAGGAGGAGTACAGTGCAGAGTTTTGCTGACCAGTGACCACCAGTATTATACGTTGTCTGCCTGAAAAACGCTCCATATCTGTGCTCAGTGTGCTGCATATATCTGTCCTCACACTGCTTTATTGTGGGTACAGGGGACCACCAGTATATTATATAGGAGGAGTACAGTGCAGAGTTTTGCTGACCAGTGACCACCAGTATTATACGTTGTCTGCCTAAAAAAACGCTCCGTATCTGTGCTCAGTGTGCTGCATATATCTGTGCTCACACTGCTTTATTGTGGGTACTGGGGACCACCAGTATATTATATAGGAGGAGTACAGTGCAGAGTTTTGCTGACCAGTGACCACCAGTATTATACGTTGTCTGCCTGAAAAACGCTCCCTATCTGTACTCAGTGTGCTGCATATATCTGTCCTCACACTGCTTTATTGTGGGTACTGGGGACCACCAGTATATTATATAGGAGGAGTACAGTGCAGAGTTTTGCTGACCAGTGACCAACAGTATTATACGTTGTCTGCCTGAAAAACGCTCCATATCTGTGCTCAGTGTGCTGCATATATCTGTGCTCACACTGCTTTATTGTGGGTACTGGGGACCACCAGTATATTATATAGGAGGAGTACAGTGCAGAGTTTTGCTGACCAGTGACCACCAGTATTATACGTTGTCTGCCTGAAAAACGCTCCATATCTGTGCTCAGTGTGCTGCATATATCTGTGCTCACACTGCTTTATTGTGGCTACTGGGGACCACCAGTATATTATATAGGAGGAGTACAGAGCAGAGTTTTGCTGACCAGTGACCACCAGTATTATACGTTGTCTGCCTGAAAAACGCTCCGTATCAGTGCTCAGTGTGCTGCATATATCTGTGCTCACACTGCTTTATTGTGGGTACTGGGGACCACCAGTATATTATATAGGAGGAGTACAGTGCAGAGTTTTGCTGACCAGTGACCACCAGTATTATACGTTGTCTGCCTGAAAAACGCTCCATATCTGTACTCAGTGTGCTGCATATATCTGTCCTCACACTGCTTTATTGTGGGTACAGGGGACCACCAGTATATTATATAGGAGGAGTACAGTGCAGAGTTTTGCTGACCAGTGACCAACAGTATTATACGTTGTCTGCCTGAAAAACGCTCCATATCTGTGCTCAGTGTGCTGCATATATCTGTGCTCACACTGCTTTATTGTGGGTACTGGGGACCACCAGTATATTATATAGGAGGAGTACAGTGCAGAGTTTTGCTGACCAGTGACCACCAATATTATACGTTGTCTGCCTGAAAAACGCTCCATATCTGTGCTCAGTGTGCTGCATATATCTGTGCTCACACTGCTTTATTGTGGGTACTGGGGACCACCAGTATATTATATAGGAGGAGTACAGTGCAGAGTTTTGCTGACCAGTGACCACCAGTATTATACGTTGTCTGCCTGAAAAACGCTCCATATCTGTGCTCAGTGTGATGCATATATCTGTGCTCACATTGCTTTATTGTGGGTACTGGGGACCACCAGTATATTATATAGGAGGAGTACAGTGCAGAGTTTTGCTGACCAGTGACCACCAGTATTATACGTTGTCTGCCGGAAAAACGCTCCATATCTGTACTCAGTGTGCTGCATATATCTGTCCTCACACTGCTTTATTGTGGGTACAGGGGACCACCAGTATATTATATAGGAGGAGTACAGTGCAGAGTTTTGCTGACCAGTGACCACCAGTATTATACGTTGTCTGCCTGAAAAATGCTCCATATCTGTGCTCAGTGTGCTGCATATATCTGTGCTCACACTGCTTTATTGTGGGTACTGGGGACCACCAGTATATTATATAGGAGGAGTACAGTGCAGAGTTTTGCTGACCAGTGACCACCAGTATTATACGTTGTCTGCCTGAAAAACGCTCCATATCTGTGCTCAGTGTGCTGCATATATCTGTCCTCACACTGCTTTATTGTGGGTACAGGGGACCACCAGTATATTATATAGGAGGAGTACAGTGCAGAGTTTTGCTGACCAGTGACCACCAGTATTATACGTTGTCTGCCTGAAAAACGCTCCATATCTGTGCTCAGTGTGCTGCATATATCTGTGCTCACACTGCTTTATTGTGGGTACTGGGGACCACCAGTATATTATATAGGAGGAGTACAGTGCAGAGTTTTGCTGACCAGTGACCACCAGTATTATACGTTGTCTGCCTGAAAAACGCTCCATATCTGTACTCAGTGTGCTGCATATATCTGTCCTCACACTGCTTTATTGTGGGTACTGGGGACCACCAGTATATTATATAGGAGGAGTACAGTGCAGAGTTTTGCTGACCAGTGACCACCAGTATTATACGTTGTCTGCCTGAAAAACGCTCCATATCTGTGCTCAGTGTGCTGCATATATCTGTGCTCACACTGCTTTATTGTGGGTACTGGGGACCACCAGTATATTATATAGGAGGAGTACAGTGCAGAGTTTTGCTGACCAGTGACCACCAGTATTATACGTTGTCTGCCGGAAAAACGCTCCATATCTGTACTCAGTGTGCTGCATATATCTGTCCTCACACTGCTTTATTGTGGGTACAGGGGACCACCAGTATATTATATAGGAGGAGTACAGTGCAGAGTTTTGCTGACCAGTGACCACCAGTATTATACGTTGTCTGCCTGAAAAATGCTCCATATCTGTGCTCAGTGTGCTGCATATATCTGTGCTCACACTGCTTTATTGTGGGTACTGGGGACCACCAGTATATTATATAGGAGGAGTACAGTGCAGAGTTTTGCTGACCAGTGACCACCAGTATTATACGTTGTCTGCCTGAAAAACGCTCCATATCTGTGCTCAGTGTGCTGCATATATCTGTCCTCACACTGCTTTATTGTGGGTACAGGGGACCACCAGTATATTATATAGGAGGAGTACAGTGCAGAGTTTTGCTGACCAGTGACCACCAGTATTATATGTTGTCTGCCTGAAAAACGCTCCATATCTGTGCTCAGTGTGCTGCATATATCTGTGCTCACACTGCTTTATTGTGGGTACTGGGGACCACCAGTATATTATATAGGAGGAGTACAGTGCAGAGTTTTGCTGACCAGTGACCACCAGTATTATACGTTGTCTGCCTGAAAAACGCTCCATATCTGTACTCAGTGTGCTGCATATATCTGTCCTCACACTGCTTTATTGTGGGTACTGGGGACCACCAGTATATTATATAGGAGGAGTACAGTGCAGAGTTTTGCTGACCAGTGACCACCAGTATTATACGTTGTCTGCCTGAAAAACGCTCCATATCTGTGCTCAGTGTGCTGCATATATCTGTGCTCACACTGCTTTATTGTGGGTACTGGGGACCACCAGTATATTATATAGGAGGAGTACAGTGCAGAGTTTTGCTGACCAGTGACCACCAGTATTATACGTTGTCTACCTGAAAAACGCTCCATATCTGTGCCCAGTGTGCTGCATATATCTGTGCTCACACTGCTTTATTGTGGGGACTGGGGACCACCAGTATATTATATAGGAGGAGTACAGTGCAGAGTTTTGCTGACCAATGACTACCAGTATTATACGTTGTCTGCCTGAAAAACGCTCCATATCTGTGCTTAGTGGCTGCATATATCTGTGCTCACACTGCTTTATTGTGGGTACAGGGGACCACCAGTATATTATATAGGAGGAGTACAGTGCAGAGTTTTGCTGACCAGTGACCACCAGTATTATACGTTGTCTGCCTGAAAAACGCTCCATATCTGTGCTCAGTGTGCTGCATATATCTGTGCTCACACTGCTTTATTGTGGGTACTGGGGACCACCAGTATATTATATAGGAGGAGTACAGTGCAGTGTTTTGCTGACCAGTGACCACCAGTATTATACGTTGTCTGCCTGAAAAACGCTCCATATCTGTGCTCAGTGTGCTGCATATATTTGTGCTCACACTGCTTTATTGTGGGTACTGGGGACCACCAGTATATTATATAGGAGGAGTACAGTGCAGAGTTTTGCTGACCAGTGACCACCAGTATTATACGTTGTCTGCCTGAAAAACGCTCCATATCTGTGCTCAGTGTGCTGCATATATCTGTGCTCACACTGCTTTATTGTGGCTACTGGGGACCACCAGTATATTATATAGGAGGAGTACAGTGCAGAGTTTTGCTGACCAGCGACCACCAGTATTATACGTTGTCTGCCTGAAAAACGCTCCATATCTGTGCTCAGTGTGCTGCATATATCTGTCCTCACACTGCTTTATTGTGGGTACAGGGGACCACCAGTATATTATATAGGAGGAGTACAGTGCAGAGTTTTGCTGACCAGTGACCACCAGTATTATACGTTGTCTGCCTGAAAAACGCTCCATATCTGTGCTCAGTGTGCTGCATATATCTGTGCTCACACTGCTTTATTGTGGGTACTGGGGACCACCAGTATATTATACAGGAGGAGTACAGTGCAGAGTTTTGCTGACCAGTGACCACCAGTATTATACGTTGTCTGCCTGAAAAAACGCTCCATATCTGTGCCCAGTGTGCTGCATATATCTGTGCTCACACTGCTTTATTGTGGGTACTGGGGACCACCAGTATATTATATAGGAGGAGTACAGTGCAGAGTTTTGCTGACCAGTGACCACCAGTATTATACGTTGTCTGCCTGAAAAACGCTCCATATCTGTGCTCAGTGTGCTGCATATATCTGTGCTCACACTGCTTTATTGTGGGTACTGGGGACCACCAGTATATTATATAGGAGGAGTACAGTGCAGAGTTTTGCTGACCAGTGACCACCAGTATTATACGTTGTCTGCCTGAAAAACGCTCCATATCTGTACTCAGTGTGCTGCATATATCTGTCCTCACACTGCTTTATTGTGGGTACAGGGGACCACCAGTATATTATATAGGAGGAGTACAGTGCAGAGTTTTGCTGACCAGTGACCACCAGTATTATACGTTGTCTGCCTGAAAAACGCTCCATATCTGTGCTCAGTGTGCTGCATATATCTGTGCTCACACTGCTTTATTGTGGGTACTGGGGACCACCAGTATATTATATAGGAGGAGTACAGTGCAGAGTTTTGCTGACCAGTGACCACCAGTATTATACGTTGTCTGCCTGAAAAATGCTCCATATCTGTGCTCAGTGTGCTGCATATATCTGTGCTCACACTGCTTTATTGTGGCTACTGGGGACCACCAGTATATTATATAGGAGGAGTACAGTGCAGAGTTTTGCTGACCAGTGACCACCAGTATTATACGTTGTCTGCCTGAAAAACGCTCCATATCTGTGCTCAGTGTGCTGCATATATCTGTCCTCACACTGCTTTATTGTGGGTACAGGGGACCACCAGTATATTATATAGGAGGAGTACAGTGCAGAGTTTTGCTGACCAGTGACCACCAGTATTATACGTTGTCTGCCTGAAAAACGCTCCATATCTGTACTCAGTGTGCTGCATATATCTGTCCTCACACTGCTTTATTGTGGGTACAGGGGACCACCAGTATATTATATAGGAGGAGTACAGTGCAGAGTTTTGCTGACCAGTGACCAACAGTATTATACGTTGTCTGCCTGAAAAACGCTCCATATCTGTGCTCAGTGTGCTGCATATATCTGTGCTCACACTGCTATATTGTGGGTACTGGGGACCACCAGTATATTATATAGGAGGAGTACAGTGCAGAGTTTTGCTGACCAGTGACCACCAATATTATACGTTGTCTGCCTGAAAAACGCTCCATATCTGTGCTCAGTGTGCTGCATATATCTGTGCTCACACTGCTTTATTGTGGGTACTGGGGACCACCAGTATATTATATAGGAGGAGTACAGTGCAGAGTTTTGCTGACCAGTGACCACCAGTATTATACGTTGTCTGCCTGAAAAACAATCCATATCTGTGCTCAGTGTGCTGCATATATCTGTGCTCACACTGCTTTATTGTGGGTACTGGTGACCACCAGTATATTATATAGGAGGAGTACGGTGCAGAGTTTTGCTGACCAGTGACCACCAGTATTATACGTTGTCTGCCTGAAAAACGCTCCATATCTGTGCTCAGTGTGCTGCATATATCTGTGCTCACACTGCTTTATTGTGGGTACTGGGGACCACCAGTATATTATATAGGAGGAGTACAGTGCAGAGTTTTGCTGACCAGTGACCACCAGTATTATACGTTGTCTGCCTGAAAAACGCTCCATATCTGTGCTCAGTGTGCTGCATATATCTGTCCTCACACTGCTTTATTGTGGGTACAGAGGACCACCAGTATATTATATAGGAGGAGTACAGTGCAGAGTTTTGCTGACCAGTGACCACCAGTATTATACGTTGTCTGCCTGAAAAACGCTCCATATCTGTGCTCAGTGTGCTGCATATATCTGTGCTCACACTGCTTTATTGTGGCTACTGGGGACCACCAGTATATTATATAGGAGGAGTACAGTGCAGAGTTTTGCTGACCAGTGACCACCAGTATTATACGTTGTCTGCCTGAAAAACGCTCCATATCTGTGCTCAGTGTGCTGCATATATCTGTGCTCACACTGCTTTATTGTGGCTACTGGGGACCACCAGTATATTATATAGGAGGAGTACAGAGCAGAGTTTTGCTGACCAGTGACCACCAGTATTATACGTTGTCTGCCTGAAAAACGCTCCATATCTGTGCTCAGTGTGCTGCATATATCTGTCCTCACACTGCTTTATTGTGGGTACAGGGGACCACCAGTATATTATATAGGAGGAGTACAGTGCAGAGTTTTGCTGACCAGTGACCACCAGTATTATACGTTGTCTGCCTGAAAAACGCTCCGTATCAGTGCTCAGTGTGCTGCATATATCTGTGCTCACACTGCTTTATTGTGGGTACTGGGGACCACCAGTATATTATATAGGAGGAGTACAGTGCAGAGTTTTGCTGACCAGTGACCACCAGTATTATACGTTGTCTGCCTGAAAAACGCTCCATATCTGTACTCAGTGTGCTGCATATATCTGTGCTCACACTGCTTTATTGTGGGTACTGGGGACCACCAGTATATTATATAGGAGGAGTACAGTGCAGAGTTTTGCTGACCAGTGACCACCAATATTATACGTTGTCTGCCTGAAAAACGCTCCATATCTGTGCTCAGTGTGCTGCATATATCTGTGCTCACACTGCTTTATTGTGGGTACTGGGGACCACCAGTATATTATATAGGAGGAGTACAGTGCAGAGTTTTGCTGACCAGTGACCACCAGTATTATACGTTGTCTGCCTGAAAAACGCTCCATATCTGTGCTCAGTGTGCTGCATATATCTGTGCTCACACTGCTTTATTGTGGGTACTGGTGACCACCAGTATATTATATAGGAGGAGTACGGTGCAGAGTTTTGCTGACCAGTGACCACCAGTATTATACGTTGTCTGCCTGAAAAACGCTCCATATCTGTGCTCAGTGTGCTGCATATATCTGTGCTCACACTGCTTTATTGTGGGTACTGGGGACCACCAGTATATTATATAGGAGGAGTACAGTGCAGAGTTTTGCTGACCAGTGACCACCAGTATTATACGTTGTCTGCCTGAAAAACGCTCCATATCTGTGCTCAGTGTGCTGCATATATCTGTGCTCACACTGCTTTATTGTGGGTACTGGGGACCACCAGTATATTATATAGGAGGAGTACAGTGCAGAGTTTTGCTGACCAGTGACCACCAGTATTATACGTTGTCTGCCTGAAAAACGCTCCATATCTGTGCTCAGTGTGCTGCATATATCTGTCCTCACACTGCTTTATTGTGGGTACAGGGGACCACCAGTATATTATATAGGAGGAGTACAGTGCAGAGTTTTGCTGACCAGTGACCACCAGTATTATACGTTGTCTGCCTAAAAAAACGCTCCGTATCTGTGCTCAGTGTGCTGCATATATCTGTGCTCACACTGCTTTATTGTGGGTACTGGGGACCACCAGTATATTATATAGGAGGAGTACAGTGCAGAGTTTTGCTGACCAGTGACCACCAGTATTATACGTTGTCTGCCTGAAAAACGCTCCCTATCTGTACTCAGTGTGCTGCATATATCTGTCCTCACACTGCTTTATTGTGGGTACTGGGGACCACCAGTATATTATATAGGAGGAGTACAGTGCAGAGTTTTGCTGACCAGTGACCAACAGTATTATACGTTGTCTGCCTGAAAAACGCTCCATATCTGTGCTCAGTGTGCTGCATATATCTGTGCTCACACTGCTTTATTGTGGGTACTGGGGACCACCAGTATATTATATAGGAGGAGTACAGTGCAGAGTTTTGCTGACCAGTGACCACCAGTATTATACGTTGTCTGCCTGAAAAACGCTCCATATCTGTGCTCAGTGTGCTGCATATATCTGTGCTCACACTGCTTTATTGTGGCTATTGGGGACCACCAGTATATTATATAGGAGGAGTACAGAGCAGAGTTTTGCTGACCAGTGACCACCAGTATTATACGTTGTCTGCCTGAAAAACGCTCCATATCTGTGCTCAGTGTGCTGCATATATCTGTCCTCACACTGCTTTATTGTGGGTACAGGGGACCACCAGTATATTATATAGGAGGAGTACAGTGCAGAGTTTTGCTGACCAGTGACCACCAGTATTATACGTTGTCTGCCTGAAAAACGCTCCGTATCAGTGCTCAGTGTGCTGCATATATCTGTGCTCACACTGCTTTATTGTGGGTACTGGGGACCACCAGTATATTATATAGGAGGAGTACAGTGCAGAGTTTTGCTGACCAGTGACCACCAGTATTATACGTTGTCTGCCTGAAAAACGCTCCATATCTGTACTCAGTGTGCTGCATATATCTGTCCTCACACTGCTTTATTGTGGGTACAGGGGACCACCAGTATATTATATAGGAGGAGTACAGTGCAGAGTTTTGCTGACCAGTGACCACCAGTATTATACGTTGTCTGCCTGAAAAACGCTCCATATCTGTGCTCAGTGTGCTGCATATATCTGTGCTCACACTGCTTTATTGTGGGTACTGGGGACCACCAGTATATTATATAGGAGGAGTACAGTGCAGAGTTTTGCTGACCAGTGACCACCAATATTATACGTTGTCTGCCTGAAAAACGCTCCATATCTGTGCTCAGTGTGCTGCATATATCTGTGCTCACACTGCTTTATTGTGGGTACTGGGGACCACCAGTATATTATATAGGAGGAGTACAGTGCAGAGTTTTGCTGACCAGTGACCACCAGTATTATACGTTGTCTGCCTGAAAAACGCTCCATATCTGTGCTCAGTGTGCTGCATATATCTGTGCTCACACTGCTTTATTGTGGGTACTGGGGACCACCAGTATATTATATAGGAGGAGTACAGTGCAGAGTTTTGCTGACCAGTGACCACCAGTATTATACGTTGTCTGCCTGAAAAACGCTCCATATCTGTGCTCAGTGTGCTGCATATATCTGTGCTCACACTGCTTTATTGTGGGTACTGGGGACCACCAGTATATTATATAGGAGGAGTACAGTGCAGAGTTTTGCTGACCAGTGACCACCAGTATTATACGTTGTCTGCCTGAAAAACGCTCCATATCTGTGCTCAGTGTGCTGCATATATCTGTCCTCACACTGCTTTATTGTGGGTACAGGGGACCACCAGTATATTATATAGGAGGAGTACAGTGCAGAGTTTTGCTGACCAGTGACCACCAGTATTATACGTTGTCTGCCTGAAAAACGCTCCGTGTCTGTGCTCAGTGTGCTGCATATATCTGTGCTCACACTGCTTTATTGTGGGTACTGGGGACCACCAGTATATTATATAGGAGGAGTACAGTGCAGAGTTTTGCTGACCAGTGACCACCAGTATTATACGTTGTCTGCCTGAAAAACGCTCCCTATCTGTACTCAGTGTGCTGCATATATCTGTCCTCACACTGCTTTATTGTGGGTACTGGGGACCACCAGTATATTATATAGGAGGAGTACAGTGCAGAGTTTTGCTGACCAGTGACCAACAGTATTATACGTTGTCTGCCTGAAAAACGCTCCATATCTGTGCTCAGTGTGCTGCATATATCTGTGCTCACACTGCTTTATTGTGGGTACTGGGGACCACCAGTATATTATATAGGAGGAGTACAGTGCAGAGTTTTGCTGACCAGTGACCACCAGTATTATACGTTGTCTGCCTGAAAAACGCTCCATATCTGTACTCAGTGTGCTGCATATATCTGTCCTCACACTGCTTTATTGTGGGTACAGGGGACCACCAGTATATTATATAGGAGGAGTACAGTGCAGAGTTTTGCTGACCAGTGACCACCAGTATTATACGTTGTCTGCCTGAAAAACGCTACATATCTGTGCTCAGTGTGCTGCATATATCTGTGCTCACACTGCTTTATTGTGGGTACTGGGGACCACCAGTATATTATATAGGAGGAGTACAGTGCAGAGTTTTGCTGACCAGTGACCACCAGTATTATACGTTGTCTGCCTGAAAAACGCTCCATATCTGTGCTCAGTGTGCTGCATATATCTGTGCTCACACTGCTTTATTGTGGCTACTGGGGACCACCAGTATATTATATAGGAGGAGTACAGTGCAGAGTTTTGCTGACCAGTGACCACCAGTATTATACGTTGTCTGCCTGAAAAACGCTCCATATCTGTACTCAGTGTGCTGCATATATCTGTCCTCACACTGCTTTATTGTGGGTACAGGGGACCACCAGTATATTATATAGGAGGAGTACAGTGCAGAGTTTTGCTGACCAGTGACCACCAGTATTATACGTTGTCTGCCTGAAAAACGCTACATATCTGTGCTCAGTGTGCTGCATATATCTGTGCTCACACTGCTTTATTGTGGGTACTGGGGACCACCAGTATATTATATAGGAGGAGTACAGTGCAGAGTTTTGCTGACCAGTGACCACCAGTATTATACGTTGTCTGCCTGAAAAACGCTCCATATCTGTGCTCAGTGTGCTGCATATATCTGTGCTCACACTGCTTTATTGTGGCTACTGGGGACCACCAGTATATTATATAGGAGGAGTACAGTGCAGAGTTTTGCTGACCAGTGACCACCAGTATTATACGTTGTCTGCCTGAAAAACGCTCCATATCTGTACTCAGTGTGCTGCATATATCTGTCCTCACACTGCTTTATTGTGGGTACAGGGGACCACCAGTATATTATATAGGAGGAGTACAGTGCAGAGTTTTGCTGACCAGTGACCAACAGTATTATACGTTGTCTGCCTGAAAAACGCTCCATATCTGTGCTCAGTGTGCTGCATATATCTGTGCTCACACTGCTTTATTGTGGGTACTGGGGACCACCAGTATATTATATAGGAGGAGTACAGTGCAGAGTTTTGCTGATCAGTGACCACCAATATTATACGTTGTCTGCCTGAAAAACGCTCCATATTTGTGCTCAGTGTGCTGCATATATCTGTGCTCACACTGCTTTATTGTGGGTACTGGGGACCACCAGTATATTATATAGGAGGAGTACAGTGCAGAGTTTTGCTGACCAGTGACCACCAGTATTATACGTTGTCTGCCTGAAAAACAATCCATATCTGTGCTCAGTGTGCTGCATATATCTGTGCTCACACTGCTTTATTGTGGGTACTGGTAACCACCAGTATATTATATAGGAGGAGTACGGTGCAGAGTTTTGCTGACCAGTGACCACCAGTATTATACGTTGTCTGCCTGAAAAACGCTCCATATCTGTGCTCAGTGTGCTGCATATATCTGTGCTCACACTGCTTTATTGTGGGTACTGGGGACCACCAGTATATTATATAGGAGGAGTACAGTGCAGAGTTTTGCTGACCAGTGACCACCAGTATTATACGTTGTCTGCCTGAAAAACGCTCCATATCTGTGCTCAGTGTGCTGCATATATCTGTCCTCACACTGCTTTATTGTGGGTACAGGGGACCACCAGTATATTATATTGGAGGAGTACAGTGCAGAGTTTTGCTGACCAGTGACCACCAGTATTATACCTTGTCTGCCTAAAAAAACGCTCCGTATCTGTGCTCAGTGTGCTGCATATATCTGTGCTCACACTGCTTTATTGTGGGTACTGGGGACCACCAGTATATTATATAGGAGGAGTACAGTGCAGAGTTTTGCTGACCAGTGACCACCAGTATTATACGTTGTCTGCCTGAAAAACGCTCCCTATCTGTACTCAGTGTGCTGCATATATCTGTCCTCACACTGCTTTATTGTGGGTACTGGGGACCACCAGTATATTATATAGGAGGAGTACAGTGCAGAGTTTTGCTGACCAGTGACCAACAGTATTATACGTTGTCTGCCTGAAAAACGCTCCATATCTGTGCTCAGTGTGCTGCATATATCTGTGCTCACACTGCTTTATTGTGGGTACTGGGGACCACCAGTATATTATATAGGAGGAGTACAGTGCAGAGTTTTGCTGACCAGTGACCACCAGTATTATACGTTGTCTGCCTGAAAAACGCTCCATATCTGTGCTCAGTGTGCTGCATATATCTGTGCTCACACTGCTTTATTGTGGCTACTGGGGACCACCAGTATATTATATAGGAGGAGTACAGAGCAGAGTTTTGCTGACCAGTGAGTCTGACCACCAGTATTATACGTTGTCTGCCTGAAAAACGCTCCATATCTGTGCTCAGTGTGCTGCATATATCTGTCCTCACACTGCTTTATTGTGGGTACAGGGGACCACCAGTATATTATATAGGAGGAGTACAGTGCAGAGTTTTGCTGACCAGTGACCACCAGTATTATACGTTGTCTGCCTGAAAAACGCTCCGTATCTGTGCTCAGTGTGCTGCATATATCTGTGCTCACACTGCTTTATTGTGGGTACTGGGGACCACCAGTATATTATATAGGAGGAGTACAGTGCAGAGTTTTGCTGACCAGTGACCACCAATATTATACGTTGTCTGCCTGAAAAACGCTCCATATCTGTGCTCAGTGTGCTGCATATATCTGTGCTCACACTGCTTTATTGTGGGTACTGGGGACCACCAGTATATTATATAGGAGGAGTACAGTGCAGAGTTTTGCTGACCAGTGACCACCAGTATTATACGTTGTCTGCCTGAAAAACAATCCATATCTGTGCTCAGTGTGCTGCATATATCTGTGCTCACACTGCTTTATTGTGGGTACTGGTGACAACCAGTATATTATATAGGAGGAGTACGGTGCAGAGTTTTGCTGACCAGTGACCACCAGTATTATACGTTGTCTGCCTAAAAACGCTCCATATCTGTGCTCAGTGTGCTGCATATATCTGTGCTCACACTGCTTTATTGTGGGTACTGGGGACCACCAGTATATTATATAGGAGGAGTACAGTGCAGAGTTTTGCTGACCAGTGACCACCAGTATTATACGTTGTCTGCCTGAAAAACGCTCCATATCTGTGCTCAGTGTGCTGCATATATCTGTGCTCACACTGCTTTATTGTGGGTACTGGGGACCACCAGTATATTATATAGGAGGAGTACAGTGCAGAGTTTTGCTGACCAGTGACCACCAGTATTATACGTTGTCTGCCTGAAAAACGCTCCATATCTGTGCTCAGTGTGCTGCATATATCTGTCCTCACACTGCTTTATTGTGGGTACAGGGGACCACCAGTATATTATATAGGAGGAGTACAGTGCAGAGTTTTGCTGACCAGTGACCACCAGTATTATACGTTGTCTGCCTGAAAAACGCTCCGTATCTGTGCTCAGTGTGCTGCATATATCTGTGCTCACACTGCTTTATTGTGGGTACTGGGGACCACCAGTATATTATATAGGAGGAGTACAGTGCAGAGTTTTGCTGACCAGTGACCAACAGTATTATACGTTGTCTGCCTGAAAAACGCTCCCTATCTGTACTCAGTGTGCTGCATATATCTGTCCTCACACTGCTTTATTGTGGGTACTGGGGACCACCAGTATATTATATAGGAGGAGTACAGTGCAGAGTTTTGCTGACCAGTGACCAACAGTATTATACGTTGTCTGCCTGAAAAACGCTCCATATCTGTGCTCAGTGTGCTGCATATATCTGTGCTCACACTGCTTTATTGTGGGTACTGGGGACCACCAGTATATTATATAGGAGGAGTACAGTGCAGAGTTTTGCTGACCAGTGACCACCAGTATTATACGTTGTCTGCCTGAAAAACGCTCCATATCTGTGCCCAGTGTGCTGCATATATCTGTGCTCACACTGCTTTATTGTGGGTACAGGGGACCACCAGTATATTATATAGGAGGAGTACAGTGCAGAGTTTTGCTGACCAGTGACTACCAGTATTATACGTTGTCTGCCTGAAAAACGCTCCATATCTGTGCTCAGTGGCTGCATATATCTGTGCTCACACTGCTTTATTGTGGGTACTGGGGACCACCAGTATATTATATAGGAGGAGTACAGTGCAGAGTTTTGCTGACCAGTGACCACCAGTATTATACGTTGTCTGCCTGAAAAACGCTCCATATCTGTGCTCAGTGTGCTGCATATATCTGTGCTCACACTGCTTTATTGTGGGTACTGGGGACCACCAGTATATTATATAAGAGGAGTACAGTGCAGAGTTTTGCTGACCAGTGACCACCAGTATTATACGTTGTCTGCCTGAAAAACGCTCCATATCTGTGCTCAGTGTGCTGCATATATCTGTCCTCACACTGCTTTATTGTGGGTACAGGGGACCACCAGTATATTATATAGGAGGAGTACAGTGCAGAGTTTTGCTGACCAGTGACCACCAGTATTATACGTTGTCTGCCTGAAAAACGCTCCGTATCTGTGCTCAGTGTGCTGCATATATCTGTGCTCACACTGCTTTATTGTGGGTACTGGGGACCACCAGTATATTATATAGGAGGAGTACAGTGCAGAGTTTTGCTGACCAGTGACCACCAGTATTATACGTTGTCTGCCTGAAAAACGCTCCATATCTGTACTCAGTGTGCTGCATATATCTGTCCTCACACTGCTTTATTGTGGGTACAGGGGACCACCAGTATATTATATAGGAGGAGTACAGTGCAGAGTTTTGCTGACCAGTGACCACCAGTATTATACGTTGTCTGCCTGAAAAACGCTCCATATCTGTGCTCAGTGTGCTGCATATATCTGTGCTCACAAAGCTTTATTGTGGGTACTGGGGACCACCAGTATATTATATAGGAGGAGTACAGTGCAGAGTTTTGCTGACCAGTGACCACCAGTATTATACGTTGTCTGCCTGAAAAACGCTCCATATCTGTGCTCAGTGTGCTGCATATATCTGTGCTCACACTGCTTTATTGTGGGTACTGGTGACCACCAGTATATTATATAGGAGGAGTACGGTGCAGAGTTTTGCTGACCAGTGACCACCAGTATTATACGTTGTCTGCCTGAAAAACGCTCCATATCTGTGCTCAGTGTGCTGCATATATCTGTGCTCACACTGCTTTATTGTGGGTACTGGGGACCACCAGTATATTATATAGGAGGAGTACAGTGCAGAGTTTTGCTGACCAGTGACCACCAGTATTATACGTTGTCTGCCTGAAAAACGCTCCATATCTGTGCTCAGTGGCTGCATATATCTGTGCTCACACTGCTTTATTGTGGGTACTGGTGACCACCAGTATATTATATAGGAGGAGTACAGTGCAGAGTTTTGCTGACCAGTGACCACCAGTATTATACGTTGTCTGCCTGAAAAACGCTCCATATCTGTGCTCAGTGTGCTGCATATATCTGTGCTCACACTGCTTTATTGTGGGTACTGGGGACCACCAGTATATTATATAGGAGGAGTACAGTGCAGAGTTTTGCTGACCAGTGACCACCAGTATTATACGTTGTCTGCCTGAAAAACGCTCCATATCTGTGCTCAGTGTGCTGCATATATCTGTCCTCACACTGCTTTATTGTGGGTACAGGGGACCACCAGTATATTATATAGGAGGAGTACAGTGCAGTTTTGCTGACCAGTGACCACCAGTATTATACGTTGTCTGCCTGAAAAACGCTCCGTATCTGTGCTCAGTGTGCTGCATATATCTGTGCTCACACTGCTTTATTGTGGGTACTGGGGACCACCAGTATATTATATAGGAGGAGTACAGTGCAGAGTTTTGCTGACCAGTGACCACCAGTATTATACGTTGTCTGCCTGAAAAACGCTCCATATCTGTACTCAGTGTGCTGCATATATCTGTCCTCACACTGCTTTATTGTGGGTACAGGGGACCATCAGTATATTATATAGGAGGAGTACAGTGCAGAGTTTTGCTGACCAGTGACCACCAGTATTATACGTTGTCTGCCTGAAAAACGCTCCATATCTGTGCTCAGTGTGCTGCATATATCTGTGCTCACAAAGCTTTATTGTGGGTACTGGGGACCACCAGTATATTATATAGGAGGAGTACAGTGCAGAGTTTTGCTGACCAGTGACCACCAGTATTATACGTTGTCTGCCTGAAAAACGCTCCATATCTGTGGCTGTGCTCAGTGTGCTGCATATATCTGTGCTCACACTGCTTTATTGTGGGTACTGGGGACCACCAGTATATTATATAGGAGGAGTACAGTGCAGAGTTTTGCTGACCAGTGACCATCAGTATTATACGTTGTCTGCCTGAAAAAACGCTCCATATCTGTGCTCACACTGCTTTATTGTGGGTACTGGGGACCACCAGTATATTATATAGGAGGAGTACAGTGCAGAGTTTTGCTGACCAGTGACCACCAGTATTATATGTTGTCTGCCTGAAAAACGCTCCATATCTGTGCTCAGTGTGCTGCATATATCTGTGCTCACACTGCTTTATTGTGGGTACTGGGGACCACCAGTATATTATATAGGAGGAGTACGGTGCAGAGTTTTGCTGACCAGTGACCACCAGTATTATACGTTGTCTGCCTGAAAAACGCTCCATATCTGTGCTCAGTGTGCTGCATATATCTGTGCTCACACTGCTTTATTGTGGGTACTGGGGACCACCAGTATATTATATAGGAGGAGTACAGTGCAGTGTTTTGCTGAACAGTGACCACCAGTATTATACGTTGTCTGCCTGAAAAACGCTCCATATCTGTGCTCAGTGTGCTGCATATATCTGTGCTCACACTGCTTTATTGTGGGTACTGGGGACCACCAGTATATTATATAGGAGGAGTACAGTGCAGAGTTTTGCTGACCAGTGACCTCCAGTATTATACGTTGTCTGCCTGAAAAACGCTCTATATCTGTGCTCAGTGTGCTGCATATATCTGTGCTCACACTGCTTTATTGTGGGTACTGGGGACCACCAGTATATTATATAGGAGGAGTACAGTGCAGAGTTTTGCTGACCAGTGACCACCAGCATTATACGTTGTCTGCCTGAAAAACGCTCTATATCTGTGCTCAGTGTGCTGCATATATCTGTGCTCACACTGCTTTATTGTGGGTACTGGGGACCACTAGTATATTATATAGGAGGAGTACAGTGCAGAGTTTTGCTGACCAGTGACCACCAGTATTATACGTTGTCTGCCTGAAAAACGCTCCATATCTGTGCTCAGTGTGCTGCATATATCTGTGCTCACACTGCTTTATTGTGGGTACTGGGGACCACCAGTATATTATATAGGAGGAGTACAGTGCAGAGTTTTGCTGATCAGTGACCACCAGTATTATACGTTGTCTGCCTGAAAAACGCTCCATATCTGTGCTCAGTGTGCTGCATATATCTGTGCTCACACTGCTTTATTGTGGGTACTGGGGACCACCAGTATATTATATAGGAGGAGTACAGTGCAGTGTTTTGCTGACCAGTGACCACCAGTATTATACGTTGTCTGCCTGAAAAACGCTCCATATCTGTGCTCAGTGTGCTGCATATATCTGTGCTCACACTGCTTTATTGTGGGTACTGGGGACCACCAGTATATTATATAGGAGGAGTACAGTGCAGAGTTTTGCTGACCAGTGACCACCAGTATTATACGTTGTCTGCCTGAAAAACGCTCCATATCTGTGCTCAGTGTGCTGCATATATCTGTGCTCACAAAGCTTTATTGTGGGTACTGGGGACCACCAGTATATTATATAGGAGGAGTACGGTGCAGAGTTTTGCTGACCAGTGACCACCAGTATTATACGTTGTCTGCCTGAAAAACGCTCCATATCTGTGCTCAGTGTGCTGCATATATCTGTGCTCACACTGCTTTATTGTGGGTACTGGGGACCACCAGTATATTATATAGGAGGAGTACAGTGCAGAGTTTTGCTGACCAGTGACCATCAGTATTATACGTTGTCTGCCTGAAAAAACGCTCCATATCTGTGCTCACACTGCTTTATTGTGGGTACTGGGGACCACCAGTATATTATATAGGAGGAGTACAGTGCAGAGTTTTGCTGACCAGTGACCACCAGTATTATACGTTGTCTGCCTGAAAAACGCTCCATATCTGTGCCCAGTGTGCTGCATATATCTGTGCTCACACTGCTTTATTGTGGGTACTGGGGACCACCAGTATATTATATAGGAGGAGTACAGTGCAGAGTTTTGCTGACCAGTGACCACCAGTATTACAAGTTGTCTGCCTGAAAAACGCTCCATATTGGTACTCAGTGTGCTGCATATATCTGTCCTCACACTGCTTTATTGTGGGTACTGGGGACCACCAGTATATTATATAGGAGGAGTACAGTGCAGAGTTTTGCTGACCAGTGACCAACAGTATTATACGTTGTCTGTCTGAAAAACGCTCCATATCTGTGCTCAGTGTGCTGCATATATCTGTGCTCACACTGCTTTATTGTGGGTACTGGGGACCACCAGTATATTATATAGGAGGAGTACAGTGCAGAGTTTTGCTGACCAGTGACCACCAGTATTATACGTTGTCTGCCTGAAAAACGCTCCATATCTGTGCTCAGTGTGCTGCATATATCTGTGCTCACACTGCTTTATTGTGGGTACTGGGGACCACCAGTATATTATATAGGAGGAGTACGGTGCAGAGTTTTGCTGACCAGTGACCACCAGTATTATACGTTGTCTGCCTGAAAAACGCTCCATATCTGTGCTCAGTGTGCTGCATATATCTGTGCTCACACTGCTTTATTGTGGGTACTGGGGACCACCAGTATATTATATAGGAGGAGTACAGTGCAGAGTTTTGCTGACCAGTGACCATCAGTATTATACGTTGTCTGCCTGAAAAAACGCTCCATATCTGTGCTCACACTGCTTTATTGTGGGTACTGGGGACCACCAGTATATTATATAGGAGGAGTACAGTGCAGAGTTTTGCTGACCAGTGACCACCAGTATTATATGTTGTCTGCCTGAAAAACGCTCCATATCTGTGCTCAGTGTGCTGCATATATCTGTGCTCACACTGCTTTATTGTGGGTACTGGGGACCACCAGTATATTATATAGGAGGAGTACGGTGCAGAGTTTTGCTGACCAGTGACCACCAGTATTATACGTTGTCTGCCTGAAAAACGCTCCATATCTGTGCTCAGTGTGCTGCATATATCTGTGCTCACACTGCTTTATTGTGGGTACTGGGGACCACCAGTATATTATATAGGAGGAGTACAGTGCAGTGTTTTGCTGAACAGTGACCACCAGTATTATACGTTGTCTGCCTGAAAAACGCTCCATATCTGTGCTCAGTGTGCTGCATATATCTGTGCTCACACTGCTTTATTGTGGGTACTGGGGACCACCAGTATATTATATAGGAGGAGTACAGTGCAGAGTTTTGCTGACCAGTGACCACCAGTATTATACGTTGTCTGCCTGAAAAACGCTCTATATCTGTGCTCAGTGTGCTGCATATATCTGTGCTCACACTGCTTTATTGTGGGTACTGGGGACCACCAGTATATTATATAGGAGGAGTACAGTGCAGAGTTTTGCTGACCAGTGACCACCAGCATTATACGTTGTCTGCCTGAAAAACGCTCTATATCTGTGCTCAGTGTGCTGCATATATCTGTGCTCACACTGCTTTATTGTGGGTACTGGGGACCACTAGTATATTATATAGGAGGAGTACAGTGCAGAGTTTTGCTGACCAGTGACCACCAGTATTATACGTTGTCTGCCTGAAAAACGCTCCATATCTGTGCTCAGTGTGCTGCATATATCTGTGCTCACACTGCTTTATTGTGGGTACTGGGGACCACCAGTATATTATATAGGAGGAGTACAGTGCAGAGTTTTGCTGATCAGTGACCACCAGTATTATACGTTGTCTGCCTGAAAAACGCTCCATATCTGTGCTCAGTGTGCTGCATATATCTGTGCTCACACTGCTTTATTGTGGGTACTGGGGACCACCAGTATATTATATAGGAGGAGTACAGTGCAGTGTTTTGCTGACCAGTGACCACCAGTATTATACGTTGTCTGCCTGAAAAACGCTCCATATCTGTGCTCAGTGTGCTGCATATATCTGTGCTCACACTGCTTTATTGTGGGTACTGGGGACCACCAGTATATTATATAGGAGGAGTACAGTGCAGAGTTTTGCTGACCAGTGACCACCAGTATTATACGTTGTCTGCCTGAAAAACGCTCCATATCTGTGCTCAGTGGCTGCATATATCTGTGCTCACACTGCTTTATTGTGGGTACTGGGGACCACCAGTATATTATATAGGAGGAGTACAGTGCAGAGTTTTGCTGACCAGTGACCACCAGTATTATACGTTGTCTGCCTGAAAAACGCTCCATATCTGTGCTCAGTGTGCTGCATATATCTGTGCTCACACTGCTTTATTGTGGGTACTGGGGACCACCAGTATATTATATAGGAGGAGTACAGTGCAGAGTTTTGCTGACCAGTGACCACCAGTATTACAAGTTGTCTGCCTGAAAAACGCTCCATATCTGTACTCAGTGTGCTGCATATATCTGTCCTCACACTGCTTTATTGTGGGTACTGGGGACCACCAGTATATTATATAGGAGGAGTACAGTGCAGAGTTTTGCTGACCAGTGACCAACAGTATTATACGTTGTCTGTCTGAAAAACGCTCCATATCTGTGCTCAGTGTGCTGCATATTTCTGTGCTCACACTGCTTTATTGTGGGTACTGGGGACCACCAGTATATTATATAGGAGGAGTACAGTGCAGAGTTTTGCTGACCAGTGACCACCAGTATTATACGTTGTCTGCCTGAAAAACGCTCCATATCTGTGCTCAGTGTGCTGCATATATCTGTGCTCACACTGCTTTATTGTGGGTACTGGGGACCACCAGTATATTATATAGGAGGAGTACGGTGCAGAGTTTTGCTGACCAGTGACCACCAGTATTATACGTTGTCTGCCTGAAAAACGCTCCATATCTGTGCTCAGTGTGCTGCATATATCTGTGCTCACACTGCTTTATTGTGGGTACTGGGGACCACCAGTATATTATATAGGAGGAGTACAGTGCAGAGTTTTGCTGACCAGTGACCATCAGTATTATACGTTGTCTGCCTGAAAAAACGCTCCATATCTGTGCTCACACTGCTTTATTGTGGGTACTGGGGACCACCAGTATATTATATAGGAGGAGTACAGTGCAGAGTTTTGCTGACCAGTGACCACCAGTATTATACGTTGTCTGCCTGAAAAACGCTCCATATCTGTGCTCAGTGTGCTGCATATATCTGTGCTCACACTGCTTTATTGTGGGTACTGGGGACCACCAGTATATTATATAGGAGGAGTACAGTGCAGAGTTTTGCTGACCAGTGACCACCAGTATTACAAGTTGTCTGCCTGAAAAACGCTCCATATTGGTACTCAGTGTGCTGCATATATCTGTCCTCACACTGCTTTATTGTGGGTACTGGGGACCACCAGTATATTATATAGGAGGAGTACAGTGCAGAGTTTTGCTGACCAGTGACCAACAGTATTATACGTTGTCTGTCTGAAAAACGCTCCATATCTGTGCTCAGTGTGCTGCATATATCTGTGCTCACACTGCTTTATTGTGGGTACTGGGGACCACCAGTATATTATATAGGAGGAGTACAGTGCAGAGTTTTGCTGACCAGTGACCACCAGTATTATACGTTGTCTGCCTGAAAAACGCTCCATATCTGTGCTCAGTGTGCTGCATATATCTGTGCTCACACTGCTTTATTGTGGGTACTGGGGACCACCAGTATATTATATAGGAGGAGTACGGTGCAGAGTTTTGCTGACCAGTGACCACCAGTATTATACGTTGTCTGCCTGAAAAACGCTCCATATCTGTGCTCAGTGTGCTGCATATATCTGTGCTCACACTGCTTTATTGTGGGTACTGGGGACCACCAGTATATTATATAGGAGGAGTACAGTGCAGAGTTTTGCTGACCAGTGACCATCAGTATTATACGTTGTCTGCCTGAAAAAACGCTCCATATCTGTGCTCACACTGCTTTATTGTGGGTACTGGGGACCACCAGTATATTATATAGGAGGAGTACAGTGCAGAGTTTTGCTGACCAGTGACCACCAGTATTATATGTTGTCTGCCTGAAAAACGCTCCATATCTGTGCTCAGTGTGCTGCATATATCTGTGCTCACACTGCTTTATTGTGGGTACTGGGGACCACCAGTATATTATATAGGAGGAGTACGGTGCAGAGTTTTGCTGACCAGTGACCACCAGTATTATACGTTGTCTGCCTGAAAAACGCTCCATATCTGTGCTCAGTGTGCTGCATATATCTGTGCTCACACTGCTTTATTGTGGGTACTGGGGACCACCAGTATATTATATAGGAGGAGTACAGTGCAGAGTTTTGCTGAACAGTGACCACCAGTATTATACGTTGTCTGCCTGAAAAACGCTCCATATCTGTGCTCAGTGTGCTGCATATATCTGTGCTCACACTGCTTTATTGTGGGTACTGGGGACCACCAGTATATTATATAGGAGGAGTACAGTGCAGAGTTTTGCTGACCAGTGACCACCAGTATTATACGTTGTCTGCCTGAAAAACGCTCTATATCTGTGCTCAGTGTGCTGCATATATCTGTGCTCACACTGCTTTATTGTGGGTACTGGGGACCACCAGTATATTATATAGGAGGAGTACAGTGCAGAGTTTTGCTGACCAGTGACCACCAGCATTATACGTTGTCTGCCTGAAAAACGCTCTATATCTGTGCTCAGTGTGCTGCATATATCTGTGCTCACACTGCTTTATTGTGGGTACTGGGGACCACTAGTATATTATATAGGAGGAGTACAGTGCAGAGTTTTGCTGACCAGTGACCACCAGTATTATACGTTGTCTGCCTGAAAAACGCTCCATATCTGTGCTCAGTGTGCTGCATATATCTGTGCTCACACTGCTTTATTGTGGGTACTGGGGACCACCAGTATATTATATAGGAGGAGTACAGTGCAGAGTTTTGCTGATCAGTGACCACCAGTATTATACGTTGTCTGCCTGAAAAACGCTCCATATCTGTGCTCAGTGTGCTGCATATATCTGTGCTCACACTGCTTTATTGTGGGTACTGGGGACCACCAGTATATTATATAGGAGGAGTACAGTGCAGTGTTTTGCTGACCAGTGACCACCAGTATTATACGTTGTCTGCCTGAAAAACGCTCCATATCTGTGCTCAGTGTGCTGCATATATCTGTGCTCACACTGCTTTATTGTGGGTACTGGGGACCACCAGTATATTATATAGGAGGAGTACAGTGCAGAGTTTTGCTGACCAGTGACCACCAGTATTATACGTTGTCTGCCTGAAAAACGCTCCATATCTGTGCTCAGTGTGCTGCATATATCTGTGCTCACACTGCTTTATTGTGGGTACTGGGGACCACCAGTATATTATATAGGAGGAGTACAGTGCAGAGTTTTGCTGACCAGTGACCACCAGTGTTATACGTTGTCTGCCTGAAAAACGCTCCATATCTGTGCCCAGTGTGCTGCATATATCTGTGCTCACACTGCTTTATTGTGGGTACTGGGGACCACTAGTATATTATATAGGAGGAGTACAGTGCAGAGTTTTGCTGACCAGCGACCACCAGTATTATACGTTGCCTGCCTGAAAAACGCTCCATGTCTGTGCTCAGTGTGCTGCATATATCTGTGCTCACACTGCTTTATTGTGGGGACTGGGGACCACCAGTATATTATATAGGAGGAGTACAGTGCAGAGTTTTGCTGACCAGTGACCACCAGTATTATACGTTGTCTGCCTGAACAATGCTCCATATCTGTGCTCAGTGTGCTGCATATATCTGTGCTCACAAAGCTTTATTGTGGGTACTGGGGACCACCAGTATATTATATAGGAGGAGTACAGTGCAGAGTTTTGCTGACCAGTGACCACCAGTATTATACGTTGTCTGCCTGAAAAACGCTCCATATCTGTGCTCAGTGTGCTGCATATATCTGTGCTCACACTGCTTTATTGTGGGTACTGGGGACCACCAGTATATTATATAGGAGGAGTACAGTGCAGAGTTTTGCTGACCAGTGACCACCAGTATTACAAGTTGTCTGCCTGAAAAACGCTCCATATCGGTACTCAGTGTGCTGCATATATCTGTCCTCACACTGCTTTATTGTGGGTACTGGGGACCACCAGTATATTATATAGGAGTACAGTGCAGAGTTTTGCTGACCAGTGACCAACAGTATTATATGTTGTCTGTCTGAAAAACGCTCCATATCTGTGCTCAGTGTGCTGCATATATCTGTGCTCACACTGCTTTATTGTGGGTACTGGGGACCACCAGTATATTATATAGGAGGAGTACAGTGTAGAGTTTTGCTGACCAGTGACCACCAGTATTATACGTTGTCTGCCTGAAAAACGCTCCATATCTGTGCTCAGTGTGCTGCATATATCTGTGCTCACACTGCTTTATTGTGGGTACTGGGGACCACCAGTATATTATATAGGAGGAGTACGGTGCAGAGTTTTGCTGACCAGTGACCACCAGTATTATACGTTGTCTGCCTGAAAAACGCTCCATATCTGTGCTCAGTGTGCTGCATATATCTGTGCTCACACTGCTTTATTGTGGGTACTGGGGACCACCAGTATATTATATAGGAGGAGTACAGTGCAGAGTTTTGCTGACCAGTGACTATCAGTATTATACGTTGTCTGCCTGAAAAAAACGCTCCATATCTGTGCTCACACTGCTTTATTGTGGGTACTGGGGACCACCAGTATATTATATAGGAGGAGTACAGTGCAGAGTTTTGCTGACCAGTGACCACCAGTATTATACGTTGTCTGCCTGAAAAACGCTCCATATCTGTGCTCAGTGTGCTGCATATATCTGTGCTCACACTGCTTTATTGTGGGTACTGGGGACCACCAGTATATTATATAGGAGGAGTACGGTGCAGAGTTTTGCTGACCAGTGACCACCAGTATTATACGTTGTCTGCCTGAAAAACGCTCCATATCTGTGCTCAGTGTGCTGCATATATCTGTGCTCACACTGCTTTATTGTGGGTACTGGGGACCACCAGTATATTTTATAGGAGGAGTACAGTGCAGTGTTTTGCTGAACAGTGACCACCAGTATTATACGTTGTCTGCCTGAAAAACGCTCCATATCTGTGCTCAGTGTGCTGCATATATCTGTGCTCACACTGCTTTATTGTAGGTACTGGGGACCACCAGTATATTATATAGGAGGAGTACAGTGCAGAGTTTTGCTGACCAGTGACCACCAGTATTATACGTTGTCTGCCTGAAAAACGCTCTATATCTGTGCTCAGTGTGCTGCATATATCTGTGCTCACACTGCTTTATTGTGGGTACTGGGGACCACCAGTATATTATATAGGAGGAGTACAGTGCAGAGTTTTGCTGAACAGTGACCACCAGCATTATACGTTGTCTGCCTGAAAAACGCTCTATATCTGTGCTCAGTGTGCTGCATATATCTGTGCTCACACTGCTTTATTGTGGGTACTGGGGACCACTAGTATATTATATAGGAGGAGTACAGTGCAGAGTTTTGCTGACCAGTGACCACCAGTATTATACGTTGTCTGCCTGAAAAACGCTCCATATCTGTGCTCAGTGTGCTGCATATATCTGTGCTCACACTGCTTTATTGTGGGTACTGGGGACCACCAGTATATTATATAGGAGGAGTACAGTGCAGAGTTTTGCTGATCAGTGACCAACAGTATTATATGTTGTCTGTCTGAAAAACGCTCCATATCTGTGCTCAGTGTGCTGCATATATCTGTGCTCACACTGCTTTATTGTTGGTACTGGGGACCACCAGTATATTATATAGGAGGAGTACAGTGTAGAGTTTTGCTGACCAGTGACCACCAGTATTATACGTTGTCTGCCTGAAAAACGCTCCATCTCTGTGCTCAGTGTGCTGCATATATCTGTGCTCACACTGCTTTATTGTGGGTACTGGGGACCACCAGTATATTATATAGGAGGAGTACAGTGCAGTGTTTTGCTGACCAGTGACCACCAGTATTATACGTTGTCTGCCTGAAAAACGCTCCATATCTGTGCTCAGTGTGCTGCATATATCTGTGCTCACACTGCTTTATTGTGGGTACTGGGGACCACCAGTATATTATATAGGAGGAGTACAGTGCAGAGTTTTGCTGACCAGTGACCACCAGTATTATACGTTGTCTGCCTGAAAAACGCTCCATATCTGTGCTCAGTGTGCTGCATATATCTGTGCTCACACTGCTTTATTGTGGGTACTGGGGACCACCAGTATATTATATAGGAGGAGTACAGTGCAGAGTTTTGCTGACCAGTGACCACCAGTATTATACGTTGTCTGCCTGAAAAACGCTCCATATCTGTGCCCAGTGTGCTGCATATATCTGTGCTCACACTGCTTTATTGTGGGTACTGGGGACCACTAGTATATTATATAGGAGGAGTACAGTGCAGAGTTTTGCTGACCAGTGACCACCAGTATTATACGTTGCCTGCCTGAAAAACGCTCCATGTCTGTGCTCAGTGTGCTGCATATATCTGTGCTCACACTGCTTTATTGTGGGGACTGGGGACCACCAGTATATTATA
This sequence comes from Pseudophryne corroboree, assembly GCF_028390025.1. NCBI lineage: Eukaryota > Metazoa > Chordata > Amphibia > Anura > Myobatrachidae > Pseudophryne > Pseudophryne corroboree. The sequence continues at coordinate 387,972,220 of NC_086448.1, read as the reverse complement.
TAGGAGGAGTACAGTGCAGAGTTTTGCTGACCAGTGACCACCAGTATTATACGTTGTCTGCCTGAACAATGCTCCATATCTGTGCTCAGTGTGCTGCATATATCTGTGCTCACAAAGCTTTATTGTGGGTACTGGGGACCACCAGTATATTATATAGGAGGAGTACAGTGCAGAGTTTTGCTGACCAGTGACCACCAGTATTATACGTTGTCTGCCTGAAAAACGCTCCATATCTGTGCTCAGTGTGCTGCATATATCTGTGCTCACACTGCTTTATTGTGGGTACTGGGGACCACCAGTATATTATATAGGAGGAATACAGTGCAGAGTTTTGCTGACCAGTGACCACCAGTATGTCAAAGTCAGAAAAATATCTCTATGCACACTACCATATTTGCACCTCACACAGGTCCGTGCTGCGCATGCGTACGCTCTCCCGTACGTGCGCATACTCACAGTCGCGGGCACCCGCAGGCGCACGGTATGCGTATTTACGGTAGAGTTTATGTGATCGTAGCGTGCGACTCAATCGTTACATATTTTCACTATATAATGTATTTTATAGATCATGGTCCCTTTGATAGATTCTGAAAGTTTGGTTAATATAGAATGTTCGTGAACAGAGAAATCCCTCTTTGTTTGATACGAAGGGTCAGACAGGAGTAATACAGTGGTGTTTAGTACCCATCGGAAGAGTATTTAATTAGCAATATTCCGGTGTTGGTTTGAAGCGGATTAATCGCTCGTGCGAATAGTTATGGACATAAGAAGTTTATGAACATTTACTGTATTTGCACTTACTTATCCATGCGGCGGGAAACCCAGTTTCCCTCCCACCTGAGCTGTTGGAAATAGTCACAGCCCACCTGTATGAATCAACCTATGACCTTTTGTTATAATGCGAGGAGGAATTCCTGTGTCCAATGAACAATGAGATTGTAGGGACCATTGAATTGTATTGTGTGTGGGGCATAAATAGACAAGCCGATCACATCCAGCTCTCACTCTTCAACGGTTATCATTGCTGAAAATCGGGAGCTGGATGTCCAGAGGCGCATGCGATCGTTTCCTTTGTGCGTAAGTTTTCTCCGCAACTATATTGATCTTCTTGTTATTGTGGGCCAATTTCTCTCTCTCTTCTCTTTCTCTCGTATTCTCTTAAACGTAATAGTATTGTATTGTATTTCATGTGTAGTTATCTGGTTAGGTAGTCTATGTTATATTGTAGTGTATGACTTGTATTGTATTAATTCTTTTGCAAGTATAACATTCATAATATATATATATTAGGCGTTGGACCCTAAGCACGGTATCTGTGTATTTCTTATAGTGTTCAGTATTCTCAGAGCGTCGGTGACGCTCAAACAGCTTTTAAGTTAATAAGGTTACACTGTGTTGCATCTACACCCTATCTCTACACTAAGGTTTTACAGCATATTACATTGTTTATGGTTTAGATATAAAGGTTTAACATTGTGAGCGTCAGCGCCGCTGGTGATCTCCTCGTGGTCCCGAGCGTCCGCTACGCTATAGCGAATCATTACGTTAGTCGGCAGCCAATAGCGTGCCTGCCTGAGATCTCTTGGCCGTGAGCGAACGTGACGCTTGAGCGTCTCGACCACGGCTAAGCGATCGTTACGCAACGAGCGTACCCTTACGGTACTCCATACGTAAATAGCGTACAGTGTTCTTAGACCTCATAAAGGGTTTTATATAAGATAAATATTTAGCTTTATCAATTGGCGGCTCGTCCTGTCCTTCACATATCTCTGCTAGGTAATTTCAGCAGACATTATCCATCAGCAAAGGGCGGGAGATCATATTCTTCGCAGTGCTGACGGGATAAGCGTCTGCTTCGCTTAGTAAAGGGTGCTGAAGGAATCCGGAACCGGAGGTAAGAACAACACGCTAGTGTCTTTTAAAACTGTTTATTTCTGTCTTGCGTACACACGCACATATCTGCATTTCTTTTTCATTCGTGTATTTTCATATATCACTCTCCTGTTTGCCATTTTATAATTGATAAAACGTGCTAAGAGAGATTTGTCGCTATTTCATAGTTAAAGTGTAAAAGTAATGCGTTAAGGGATAAAGTATAAAGCACACGCAGCTCTACCTAAAGGTAAAAGGAGAGATTGGTGTGTTGCGCAGTAGACGATCGAGGATCATCTACATTGATAAACGTGTTAGTTGTGTTACGGTGGACATTGGCTTTGTGTACAAGTGTCTCTAACAAAGGGCTGAGACTCGCGTACGCAAAGGCCGACGCACGCAGCGTAAATTACGCAACGGAGCGTCTGGGTACGCCCACGTAATTCAAGTCACACGATAGTGTTGATTTTTAAGTAACGCAACAGGCGATAAGTAGCGCAACAGGCGATAAGTAGCGCAACAGGCGATAAATAGCGCATCAGGCGATAAGTAGCGCAAATCTATTTTAAATCCGAAATTTAAATTAACAGATCCTTCTCCAAATTTACAACACATCTGGTCTAAAGAAAAATTTCTGCGCAGAAATAGAAATAGAAACAAAAGTGTGTATGTGATGAGTGAGTGTTTTTAAGTTTTACAATTTTGGGGATTGAACCACAGAAATCATCGAGTTCTCGTGAAGGTACATACGTGTAAGTGACATACATGGTGGCTAGGGAGGCATCTCTGGTTAAACATATATAAAATTTGAGCATTAGAGTGTAGCAGACCAGGAGGTCATACTGTAACAGACCAGGAGGTCAGACCAGGAGGTCGCATAACAGACCAGGAGGTCCAGGTACAGCAGACAAGGAAGTCCGCTATAGAAACAAGGCACAACACCAAAGAAGGGTTGGTGCGACACCCATATAGGAAAACAAAGCTCAGGCTGAAGGAATTCGCAGCTGCTGAATGTCGATTCCACTGGTCGCTCCGTACATAAGATTAGTTGCTTATGTACTGAACGATTGTACCGCACGTAATTGTGTGCATTAGTTAGTAACCTGACCAGTACCATTTGTGTACAAACCGGGTCATAAACGCTATTTGTACATTCTAACGTGATTTGTGTAATTTTTTATTTTAACCAAAAAGGGAAATTCTCTGGTCACTCAGGAATTATCCGACAACCCCACCTTTACTGGAAAGGGTTAATGCTCTTCGGATCACACCCACATGTTCCAGTAAACTCAGGTTAATAGGGGCCCTGGGTCGAGTACGCCAGCACTATATCAGTGTGTGGGCATATTGGTCGGCGTGGGCGAGTGAGTGAGGTGCTCGGTAAACTTCACCGTCAACCTATCTTTGAATATTTTGGTTTTTTTAAGGGTTAGCAACACCTGCAAATTATGGGGGCCAGTTGTTCAAGAAGGGGGCGATCAACCTCGGTTCGGGTTGATTCTGTAAACCGACCAGTCGGGTCGGCAAGGTACGTAATGTGTGAAAAATACGGAAGGCACACAGAAATTTTATGTGATGAATGGGAAAGAATGACAATGCATGACGGGGAGAAATTCCCAAGAATAGGTAGCTTCAGCCCAGAAGTGTTAATGAATTTAAGGAGAAGGATAGGTCTTATTAAACCAGCAAAGAGACGGATCAAACATTATGATTGTTTAAAATTATGGCAACAGGAAAGTGAAATGCAAAGAGAGTTAACTGACATATCTGACTCTCATCTTGGGAGGAGAGACATGGCAATGGAGAGAATTATGGTTGCGGAGAAAGACACAATGTTGAACAATAAAAACGCACTTAGCAACTGTAGTATAGATGATAAGAATAAGTGTAATAAACATAACAATGATAATTGTAATGCTGTTAAATGTACAACTATTAACCCGTGCAAGTTGCACCCCATGTCAAACTTCCCTCAGGAATACGAGCAAGAAAGTGAACCCAACACGATGTCGGCACCTCTTCCAGCAGCCATCACACAAGACATCCAGGTGGACGCGACCAAATCGGTAAAGGCAATAATCAAACCCCCTAACGGAGGGTCAGGTGAGGTCGTGTCCACAGGTACGTACAATGTTTTATATCACGCACAAACAAATGTACCCCATATTGTAAGACCAAAACAAGGTGTTATAATTGCCAGAAGGAAGGTCATTTTGCAAGAGATTGTAGATCAGGAAGTAGACAAAAGTCACATCAGCCCCCTAGACAACGACAGAATCATGGTATCCAAGGAATCAGGGAAGCACAGGGAAAACAGTTGATGGCGATGAGCATCCGAGCGTTTGAGGAGGCATCAAATCAACCAAGACCTCAGGTCATTGACACTTGGAGGAAACCCAGGGTTTGTTATCATTGTAGAAGAGAAGGGCATTATGCCAGCAACTGTAATAACCCACATAAAGTCAGACCCCCTAGACATGAAAATGAGCAGGGTTATGACACACCAAATCATAAACAGGGATCATATAGGAAGAATTTTGAGCCACACCCATAATGTGCAATCAGGAAAGGTGATCATTAGGACTGATGGTAAGCCTGAGGTTATAGTTAATAAATTGGGAGGTCATTCCCTGAAGACACAGGAATGACCGGGTGAAACGTTGTAAATGTATCTGTGAAATGTTTCTTTTTCTCTCTCCCCATCTCTGACGATTATTGGTAGGATTCAAACATTGCATATATACTTGGTCTTTGCAGAAGTCTACCAAACCCCAGCATGACCTATCCGCATCAATGTATTCTGGCCAGATACAGACAGTGGAATATGGAAGTGCTGGGGGGAGGGACTGCGCAAGGAAACCATTGGACATGTAGATATGACAGCCTGATGATCTGACAATGTTTTAGAAAATGTTTATGTTTGAAAAATGTTTTTTTTCTCTGTTGTTTATTGATGTGTTATGTTATATATATATATATATATATATGTATATACATATGTGAACGGTTCTCTCTCTCTCGTTGTTTTTTTTTTTCTCCCTCTCCCTCTTCTCACTCATGTTTTCATGTTTTAAAGATGGTATGTCATACATCAGCTAGACAAATGGTAATGCAAGATTTTTGCTCCTTACAGAAAGGTCGCTGGTTTGGAAGAAATATTGCATCACCGGAATGTTCGTTTGGAAGACTGAGAGACAGCACCTTTGAGATGACAGCAGAACAAGAAGAACAACAAGACTAGAGAACTTAATTATCGTAACAAGTTTCTCTCCCCCTCAAACTGTTTTCCTGTACCCCCATTACAAATTTCTTCTTTTCTCCTCCTGTAAGATGGACTTGCCCCAAGAGACTGTGATATGGATTTTCCTGTTGACCATGATGTTGACCAGAGCAGTCTGTTCCGGCGAGAGTACCAGTGAGGTCGAGAAAGGATCCAGAAAGGTTCCGATGACTAAGACAGAAGTGTAAATTTCCAATAGCAACACAACCACCAAGCAAAAGGCGAGTACCGGAAACGATCTAACAGCCATGTTATTTGTAAACATTGTTAGCTGAAAAGAAAACTGTATCTGTAGGCTCTGTGACAATGTAGTTGAGGATGGGTGCATCAAGAAATGCCAATCCAGTTTTAATATCCATATGGACCGGCATCCATTGAGTGACTATCACTCCTTAGTGGGTAGTGTGTTAAATAAAACAGATTGTTGGGTATGCTCTCAAGTACCTCAAGGTCATAGCAAATCAGGGCTAGTACCATTTCCTTTAACGTTAGGGGAGGTACTTGAGTTAAGTGGTGGGAGACCGGTGGACAGGAGGTTTAATATCTCCAGCCCTCCTAGTTTGAAGCTCCACCAATACCATGTGGATAGGTCCCTATTATGTTTTAACATCTCCAATCCCCGAAAGCCGGGAAATTGGGAAGTGTCATGGAGTAATCAAACCATGACCTTTTCGCATAGAGCAGATAGAATGCCTACAGATACAGAGCTTATACGCCACATAGCCAGTAGAGGAAAATCTTTCCGATATAGGTATACCTTAGGAAATAGGATTACGAGAGTTGGAGAGGTATCACCAGGATACTGTGCACATATCGTACAACCTGATACGTGTACTAAGCAGATGGAAGAATTAGGGTTAGGAGATTTCACATGGAAGGTGTGTAATATGGTTATGTCCTACTCCGTCCCATATGTTCTCCCCGATGATGCATATTTCATATGCGGGAGAAAGGCGTATAAGTGGCTTGCCCCAAACTCTGAAGGATTGTGTTATATTGGAAAAGTACTGCCTGAAGTAATGACTGTATCACATGACAAAATGAAAGACATACACCGTGTTGCCCAAACTCCTTATACTCACACCCATTACGAGCACGTAGTTAAACGGCACCTGATAGAAAGAACAGAGCATCCGGCCTCTGACATGATCCATGAATCCACCGGGATTCAGTTTCTAATCGCGTTAGATATCACTCGCACCGCTAGAGGAGTGTTGAATTATAAATACATATCTGCGCTCGCCAATTTGTTAGATAATATCACTGAAATGTATGATGACACGTTTAGGTATACTGGAAGAGAACTTCAGGCTTATAAAACAGAACTGGTACAGCATAGAATGGTTCTTAATTACCTCACAGCAGTGACAGGCGGATATTGTGTCACACTGGCAACACAATACGGCGTGAAATGTTGCACATATATTACGAATAGCACCGAGGATCCGGTCGAGGTCATAGACCAAAAGATGGACGATATTCTCCAACTGAAGTGGGAATTTCGCAGGAGACACAATCTCACTCTTGCTGCTGTAGGTAATGAGCTGACTGGTTGGGTGTCATGGTTGAACCCGCGAAATTGGTTCTCTGGTTTAGGAGACTGGACTCAAGGAGTCATAATGGATGTTGGGAAGTTTCTCCTATGTATCTTAGGTGTTATCATAACGATTGGTTTGATATTTAGATGCGGTCAGGCTTTAATGAGGTGCAATCGTCGTACTAGGGTAATGAGTTTAAGGAGTGAGGAAACTGTAATTCCCATGGATCTGATTTATGACCCAAATGTAGAAACAATGATGTGATGAAAATGCGATTTCTACGGTCCGTTTCTTTCACCTGTTTTTCCGTTTCCTCCAAGGTAAAAAGACCCACTTGGACGAGGAATTTGATGAGCCGATATACAGACAACAGATGGATTAAAGAAGAAGTTTTGACAACCTGATACACAGATTTTTGATGAACTATGCCATGGATCCCCAGTTTCCCTAGGAATTTTAAAATTACGCTAGCCCAACACTTTTGTAAATCTATGGACATTGACAGCTTTTGCTCGCACCTTATGGGCAAAAGCACAAAGAAGACTGCATTCAACAGACACCAAACAAGACCTCAATCGACGAATGTACATTTACCTGACATAGAATACCACCGCATTTACCGTAATTATGTCTTTTCTTCATTTCTACAACCCTCAGGTAATGACACACATAGTCGATAGGGAATACAGGCACAGATATCAGCAATCACATATCTCCCCCATTCGTGTATCATCAACTAAAATGTGCTCCCCCATTTTGTTACAACCAAAGCCGAAAAGAGCTCGGTAAAGTTTGACAGCCCATCCACAGACCCGTACCACGGGATAAGAAGGAATTCACATGTATACTTCGCAATACCTCGTAGCTTGATTTAAAACACGTACGGCACGATGATACATGACCCCCAAGCACGGATTCATACACACATGCTTCTGCTATCTCACTAGATCATACCCTTTTCCTACCTTCTCCTCTCCTCCCCTACCCAACCATGTAAATGTATTAACCCCTGACATATATTTTTCTCTTTTTGAAATGTTTTAGAAGGTGGCAGTTATTGTTGACTGCCAAAGGGTGGACTGTCAAAGTCAGAAAAATATCTCTATGCACACTACCATATTTGCACCTCACACAGGTCCGTGCTGCGCATGCGTTCGCTCTCCCGTACGTGCGCATACTCACAGTCGCGGGCACCCGCAGGCGCACGGTATGCGTATTTACGGTAGAGTTTATGTGATCGTAGCGTGCGACTCAATCGTTACATATTTTCACTATATAATGTATTTTATAGATCATGGTCCCTTTGATAGATTCTGAAAGTTTGGTTAATATAGAATGTTCGTGAACAGAGAAATCCCTCTTTGTTTGATACGAAGGGTCAGACAGGAGTAATACAGTGGTGTTTAGTACCCATCGGAAGAGTATTTAATTAGCAATATTCCGGTGTTGGTTTGAAGCGGATTAATCGCTCGTGCGAATAGTTATGGACATAAGAAGTTTATGAACATTTACTGTATTTGCACTTACTTATCCATGCGGCGGGAAACCCAGTTTCCCTCCCACCTGAGCTGTTGGAAATAGTCACAGCCCACCTGTATGAATCAACCTATGACCTTTTGTTATAATGCGAGGAGGAATTCCTGTGTCCAATGAACAATGAGATTGTAGGGACCATTGAATTGTATTGTGTGTGGGGCATAAATAGACAAGCCGATCACATCCAGCTCTCACTCTTCAACGGTTATCATTGCTGAAAATCGGGAGCTGGATGTCCAGAGGCGCATGCGATCGTTTCCTTTGTGCGTAAGTTTTCTCCGCAACTATATTGATCTTCTTGTTATTGTGGGCCAATTTCTCTCTCTCTTCTCTTTCTCTCGTATTCTCTTAAACGTAATAGTATTGTATTGTATTTCATGTGTAGTTATCTGGTTAGGTAGTCTATGTTATATTGTAGTGTATGACTTGTATTGTATTAATTCTTTTGCAAGTATAACATTCATAATATATATATATTAGGCGTTGGACCCTAAGCACGGTATCTGTGTATTTCTTATAGTGTTCAGTATTCTCAGAGCGTCGGTGACGCTCAAACAGCTTTTAAGTTAATAAGGTTACACTGTGTTGCATCTACACCCTATCTCTACACTAAGGTTTTACAGCATATTACATTGTTTATGGTTTAGATATAAAGGTTTAACATTGTGAGCGTCAGCGCCGCTGGTGATCTCCTCGTGGTCCCGAGCGTCCGCTACGCTATAGCGAATCATTACGTTAGTCGGCAGCCAATAGCGTGCCTGCCTGAGATCTCTTGGCCGTGAGCGAACGTGACGCTTGAGCGTCTCGACCACGGCTAAGCGATCGTTACGCAACGAGCGTACCCTTACGGTACTCCATACGTAAATAGCGTACAGTGTTCTTAGACCTCATAAAGGGTTTTATATAAGATAAATATTTAGCTTTATCAAGTATTATACGTTGTCTGCCTGAAAAACGCTCCATATCTGTGCTCAGTGTGCTGCATATATCTGTGCTCACACTGCTTTATTGTGGGTACTGGGGACCACCAGTATATTATATAGGAGGAGTACAGTGCAGAGTTTTGCTGACCAGTGACCACCAGTATTATACGTTGTCTGCCTGAAAAACGCTCCATATCTGTGCTCAGTGTGCTGCATATATCTGTGCTCACACTGCTTTATTGTGGGTACTGGGGACCACCAGTATATTATATAGGAGGAGTACAGTGCAGAGTTTTGCTGACCAGTGACCACCAGTATTATACGTTGTCTGCCTGAAAAACGCTCCATATCTGTGCTCAGTGTGCTGCATATATCTGTGCTCACACTGCTTTATTGTGGGGACTGGGGACCACCAGTATATTATATAGGAGGAGTACAGTGCAGAGTTTTGCTGACCAGTGACCACCAGTATTATACGTTGTCTGCCTGAAAAATGCTCCATATCTGTGCTCAGTGTGCTGCATATATCTGTGCTTACACTGCTTTATTGTGGGGACTGGGGACCACCAGTATATTATATAGGAGGAATACAGTGCAGAATTTTGCTGACCAGTGACCACCAGTATTATACGTTGTCTGCCTGAAAAACGCTCCATATCTGTGCTCAGTGTGCTGCATATATCTGTGCTCACACTGCTTTATTGTGGGTACTGGGGACCACCAGTATATTATATAGGAGGAGTACAGTGCAGAGTTTTGCTGACCAGTGACCACCAGTATTATACGTTGTCTGCCTGAAAAACGCTCCATATCTGTGCTCAGTGTGCTGCATATATCTGTGCTCACACTGCTTTATTGTGGGGACTGGGGACCACCAGTATATTATATAGGAGGAGTACAGTGCAGAGTTTTGCTGACCAGTGACCACCAGTATTATACGTTGTCTGCCTGAAAAATGCTCCATATCTGTGCTCAGTGTGCTGCATATATCTGTGCTCACACTGCTTTATTGTGGGGACTGGGGACCACCAGTATATTATATAGGAGGAGTACAGTGCAGTGTTTTGCTGACCAGTGACCACCAGTATTATACGTTGTCTGCCCGAAAAACGCTCCATATCTGTGCTCAGTGTGCTGCATATATCTGTGCTCACACTGCTTTATTGTGGGTACTGGGGGGTCACCAGTATATTATATAGGAGGAGTACAGTGCAGAGTTTTGCTGACAAGTGACCACCAGTATTATACGTTGTCTGCCTGAAAAACGCTCCATATCTGTGCTCAGTGTGCTGCATATATCTGTGCTCACACTGCTTTATTGTGGGTACTGGGGACCACCAGTATATTATATAGGAGGAGTACAGTGCAGAGTTTTGCTGACCAGTGACCACCTGTATTATACGTTGTCTGCCTGAAAAACGCTCCATATCTGTGCTCAGTGTGCTGCATATATCTGTGCTCACACTGCTTTATTGTGGGTACTGGGGACCACCAGTATATTATATAGGAGGAGTACAGTGCAGAGTTTTGCTGACCAGTGACCACCAGTATTATACGTTGTCTGCCTGAAAAACGCTCCATATCTGTGCTCAGTGTGCTGCATATATCTGTGCTCACACTGCTTTATTGTGGGTACTGGGGACCACCAGTATATTATATAGGAGGAGTACAGTGCAGAGTTTTGCTGACCAGTGACCACCAGTATTATACGTTGTCTGCCTGAAAAACGCTCCATATCTGTGCTCAGTGTGCTGCATATATCTGTGCTCACACTGCTTTATTGTGGGGACTGGGGACCACCAGTATATTATATAGGAGGAGTACAGTGCAGAGTTTTGCTGACCAGTGACCACCAGTATTATACGTTGTCTGCCTGAAAAATGCTCCATATCTGTGCTCAGTGTGCTGCATATATCTGTGCTCACACTGCTTTATTGTGGGGACTGGGGACCACCAGTATATTATATAGGAGGAATACAGTGCAGAGTTTTGCTGACCAGTGACCACCAGTATTATACGTTGTCTGCCTGAAAAACGCTCCATATCTGTGCTCAGTGTGCTGCATATATCTGTGCTCACACTGCTTTATTGTGGGTACTGGGGACCACCAGTATATTATATAGGAGGAGTACAGTGCAGAGTTTTGCTGACCAGTGACCACCAGTATTATAAATTGTCTGCCTGAAAAACGCTCCATATCTGTGCTCAGTGTGCTGCATATATCTGTGCTCACACTGCTTTATTGTGGGGACTGGGGACCACCAGTATATTATATAGGAGGAGTACAGTGCAGAGTTTTGCTGACCAGTGACCACCAGTATTATACGTTGTCTGCCTGAAAAATGCTCCATATCTGTGCTCAGTGTGCTGCATATATCTGTGCTCACACTGCTTTATTGTGGGGACTGGGGACCACCAGTATATTATATAGGAGGAGTACAGTGCAGAGTTTTGCTGACCAGTGACCACCAGTATTATACGTTGTCTGCCCGAAAAACGCTCCATATCTGTGCTCAGTGTGCTGCATATATCTGTGCTCACACTGCTTTATTGTGGGTACTGGGGACCACCAGTATATTATATAGGAGGAGTACAGTGCAGAGTTTTGCTGACAAGTGACCACCAGTATTATACGTTGTCTGCCTGAAAAACGCTCCATATCTGTGCTCAGTGTGCTGCATATATCTGTGCTCACACTGCTTTATTGTGGGTACTGGGGACCACCAGTATATTATATAGGAGGAGTACAGTGCAGAGTTTTGCTGACCAGTGACCACCTGTAATATACATTGTCTGCCTGAAAAACGCTCCATATCTGTGCTCAGTGTGCTGCATATATCTGTGCTCTCACTGCTTTATTGTGGGTACTGGGGACCACCAGTATATTATATAGGAGGAGTACAGTGCAGAGTTTTGCTGACCAGTGACCACCAGTATTAGATAAGCTGAAGGCTGCATAAGCCTGAGGCCATATAAGCGATCAACTTTTTGTGATTGGTTGTTAAATGACTAAGCAGTTGCTAGGCAGATCAGTTTTCCCGGTTGGTTTTTTCCTATTGGTTTAAGGGGTTGTGCATCAGGATGAAGAGGAGGGTCTTAGGTTAGTATATAGGGGGTGGCCATCTTGCTAGACTCCCTCTTGCCTTTCAGTTTATGCCCCAGGAAGGATAAGTACTATTGCTTATTTTCACTGCCTGTAAATTGTTTTTGTTTTGTTTTTTTTTGAATTTCATTTGCCTTCTCTAGGGCATTATACAGTGCTGTGCCCCCTCTCTGCGTGTCATTGTCTACTTTTGCAGATTCTCCCCCATCTGCCATGCCTCGTCCAAAACGTGCAGCTCCCCCCCCCCCCCCGGCGCCTCGTGGATGCGGGGAGCGCCTTCCGCTCCCGCTCCCCGAGCGTTGCGCCACAGAGAGGACTTCCCCCTGTTTCAGACAGGCGGCGGGGACGGGCAGTTACAGCCCGCTCCCCTGCCGCACGGAGACGGGCGGCCAGCGGCCGCTCGTCACGTGGTGCCGATGCGCGCGGCTCGGCCGGGCCGCGCGTCCCGGCGCTCGCAGCGGGACGGGCCTCTCCTCTCCCTCCTGCCTCGGGCGTCTGCAGCACTTCCCCTCCGGCGGCCGGCGGCCGCTCTGCACGTGGCGCGGGTGCGCGCGGTCCGGCTGGGCCGCGCTCCCCGGCGCCTCCCGCGGGCGAAACGACTTCCCTCCCTCCTTCCATAAGTGCCTCCGGCCCTCCTCCTCCATCCCCGCGGTCGGCTCTCGGCGGCGTCCTGGGGGCACAAGCTGTGCCGGACGGCCGCGGCAGAGCTGCGGGGGGCGAGGGGGGGGTCAATATGCAGCTGGGGGATATGAGCCCAGGGCAGCGGGTAGCGGCTCCCGCTGTCCCCGGGACAATACAGGGCCCCATACTACCCCCCTCCAGCGGGCGGTTTAGCACACCGCACCTCAATTTAAATAATATTGGGCCGTTTGGGCCTAGTGTCGCCGGGGCGGGGGACGTGGCAGCGGCGGCCGCCACACCCGCCCCGGCGGCAGTCACATGGCAGGGTTTTCCCCCGGCCTCGGTGGCCTGCTCGGGCTCCTCCTGGGTGTCAGACGCCCCGACGCCATTAACGGCGCCCCCGCTCGTCGGTTTTCAAACCCCTCTCCACGCCCTTCCCGGTCCTTTTCAGTTTGGGTCCACACAGACATCCGTCTCGGCGGCTTATATGACGCCCGGCGGGGCGCTTTCGGTAGCAGCGCAGCAAGGCTTCGCGGGGAGCCAGTCCTTCCCCGGGGGTTTTGCGTGGCCTCCGGCTCCAGCATTCCCCTTAGCCGCCAGCATGCCTTCCATGGGCTTCATGACGGTGTCCGGCACACAGTTTTCCCCGCACGGGGCCAGCGCGGGCGCCGGCGTGCAGTCCACGTGGTCGGTCGGTGGCCCCCGAGTCGCGGTGCCCTTGCCGGCCTTTGCGGGCCTGCAGTCAGGGCAGGCACCGGGCGGTGGGTATCAGGTGGCACAGAGTTGGCCCCCTCTCGCGGCGCCCCCTCAGTTCCTTCCGGCGTCATACGGATGGGCGGGCGGCTGCCCGCCGCATACGGCGTGGCGGCCGTCTTACCCCGCGAGTTTCGGTGCAGTGAGCGGGTCAGCCTTTACGCAGTCGATCGGGTACACCTCGGCGGGGGCCCCCTCCCTGCAGCTGCCGGGCGGCCATCCGCCACGGAACGGGGGGACGGGCTCTCCGCCTCCGCATTTGCGGACAAGTGTTAATGATGTTCTGGTTCCCCCGGTGCCGGTTGTCCCCTCTTTTTCTCCCTTGCAGGTTCCGTCTAATTCAGGGGCTACGCCCGTCACGAGGCGAAGGTCACGGACAAGCGCGACTGCGAACGTGGAGGTACGGCCATCAGCGGAGGCGGGTGCAGCGGACGACGCGGTTCCGGGTCCTTCAAACTCCGGTGAGCTAAATATTCCTTTACACGTTTCAACTTGTAGTTCCTCGTCTTCTAGCAGCGTATCATCCGGCTCTCCGCGGCGCCCGCGTAAATTAGCTAGGCTCATCGCGCGGCGAATGGCCAAGGAGGCGCACAAGGTGGCCGCTCCTGCGCAGGTGGTCCCCTCCGACCCTCCCCGTTACGGCGAGATGGTACATTGCGCCAACACGGCAGTGACAAGAGGGGTTCGTAAGCGCATGCGGGAAAAAATACGTAAGGGGAAGTATGTAGACATATTCACCCTTACAGAGGAAATGCGGCAGGGTTTTGACGCGGCCAAGAAACCGGGTGGTATTGGGGAAAATGCGTTTCGCAATTTTCACCAGTGGCTGCGTGGGTTTTTGGTGTTCATGGCTTGCTACACGGAATCGCGTCCCGCGGAGTATGCCAACTTGGTGAAATATTTGTTTTTAGTACACGATATGTACTTAAAATCCAAGGGTTCCGCGTGGCGGGATTACGACGAGAAGTTTTGTCGCAATCAGGATGGCAACCCCATCCTGCCCGCGGGTTTTAAGGATGTTGAGGTGTGGTTGGAGGTCACGCAGCAGGTCAAACCCACCCCGGACGTCACGGCCAAGAAGCCCGGGGCGGCCGGGGCGGTGGCTTCTCGATTGACGGGAAAAGGCAAGTGCTTTGCCTACAACGACGGCAAATGCGGCAAAGGAACGGGCTGTCGTTTTCGCCACTCATGCAGGTTGGGCGGAGCCAGTCACCCGGCCGAGGAATGCACCGCGGCGACAGGCGGTAAGCCTGCCGCTTCCACCGAGGCTGGTGGAATTGGCAAGTAAGGCCTTCTCCCCGATTATAGTTCCCGAGTTGCAGCGCTGGCTTACCTTGTACCCCGATGAGTCGGCGGCATCGTTTCTCTTGCAGGGCTTTCAGCACGGTTTTCGTTTGCCAATCCCGGATTCGGTGTATGTGGTTGGACGCCAGAATTTGAGATCGGCTCGGGAATTCCCGCAGGAAGTCCGGCGGAAGGTTGACGGGGAGATTGGGCTGGGGCGCATGGCTGGGCCCTACGCCCTTTCCCCGTTGCCCTCCTTGTGCATTTCCCCAGTAGGGGTAGTGCCCAAGAAGGCCATAGGTAAGTTTCGTTTGATACAGCACTTGTCGCACCCGCCGGGGCTGTCGGTCAACGACGCTATCCCGAAAGCCCAATGCAGAGTTCGATATCAGTCGTTTGACGACGCGCTGCGATTAGTGCGGGATTGTGGTCCGGGGAGTCTGTTGGCAAAATTGGACGTGGAGTCGGCCTTTCGGCTACTCCCGCTACACCCAGATTCCCTGCGGTTTCTGGGTTTCAAAATAGGGGGCGAATTCTACGTCGATCGGTGTCTCCCCAGGGGTTGCTCTGTCTCCTGCGCCTACTTTGAGTGCTTTAGCACGTTTTTGCACTGGTGCGTCCAGACCGCCTCCGGGCAGATGGGGGTGGCTCACTACCTGGATGACTTTCTTTTTGTAGGCCCCGGAGACAGTTCGGTCTGTGGGGACATTCTCTCGGTGGCCAGGTCGTTATTCTGCGCTTTAGGGGTACCGGTTGCGCAGGATAAGTGCGAGGGTCCTTGCACTTGTCTTAGCTATTTAGGTATCGAGATTGACACGGTAGGGGGGTGCTGTCGCTTGCCCGAGGATAAGGTGCGGAAACTATTGGGTTTGATTACAGACTGTTTAGGAAAACGCAGGGTTCGGCTTAAACAGGTGCAGTCCTTGCTTGGTTCTCTCAATTTTGCGTGTCGGATTATCCCCATGGGTAGGATTTTCTGTCGCAAACTTGAGCGGGCCACCGCGGGGACGGTTCGACAGAATCACTCCGTGTACCTTTCCCGCGAGATCAAGGATGATTTGCGGATTTGGGTCTCGTTCCTGGTGTCCTTCAACAGGGAAGTGTTGTGGCCCGCTCCTTGTTGTTCCAGTAAGCAGCTGCAGTTGTTCACGGATGCTTCAGGCAGTCGAGGTTTCGGCGCGTTCTTCGCTGGCTCATGGTGCGCTGCGGCCTGGCCGGCATCTTGGGTAACGCGTGGGTTTACCAAGAACCTGCTTCTGCTGGAATTGTTCCCGATCTTAGTGGCGCTTGAGTTATGGGCCGGACGGTTCGCAAATAGGGACATTTTGTTTCTTTGCGACAACTTAGGGGTAGTGCATGCGATTAATAACCAGCGTTCCTCATCTCCGCAGGCGCTGCGATTGCTAAGGCATTTAGTGTTGGTTTGTTTGCAGCGCAATATTAATTTTAGGGCTCGCCACGTACCTGGAGTTGACAATGGAATTGCGGATGCATTGTCCCGGTTCCAGTTTGACAAATTCAGGACGTTGGTTCCGGGAGCGGAGGCAGAGGGGTTACAGTGCCCCACCTTCTGTCTGGCAGATGGTCGAAGCGGTTTAACGGCGTTGGCCAGGTGTGCACTGGCTCCCTCTACGCTACGAGCGTATGATGCTGCATGGCGGGATTGGTCAGCCTTTCAGAGTAGGTACGGGGTAGCAGGTGAGTCCTCGGCCGACGCCCTGTTGACCTTTGTTTGGGAGCATTACCAAAACGGTAGGTCAAAAGCGGCCATGGCTACTGCCCTTGCGGGCATCGCCTTTCACTCGCGACTCCACGGGACAACGGACCCCACGGGGTCGTTTGTCCTTTCCAGAGCGCTGAAAGGTTGGGCTAGGTTGCACCCGGCGCCTGCGGATTCACGTAGGCCTATAACGTTGCAGCTGCTAGCGGAATTGCTGCGTGTGCTACCTCGGATTGCGTCCTCGGAATTTGAGGTGGCATTGTTTAGTAGCGCGTATGCCCTGGCCTTTTTCGGGGCTTTTCGGGTGAGCGAGCTAGTGGCGAGCAGCAAGGCGTCCCGGGAATCGGGTCTGCTCTACGAGAATGTGCGCTTGCAGGAGGGCCTGTTGCTCTGTAGGATTGTGCGGTCCAAGACAGATCAAACAGGTCGGGGTCGCTGGTTGTCCTTGGAGGCTCAGGGAGGTATGGGCGTTTGCCCGCTGCGGTTGACGCAAGAGTATGTGCGGTTAAGACCTCCGGGGGGCAACCAGTTGCTGGTGCACGCGCTGTTGGACCCTCTGACAAAGTTTCAGTTCTCATCGGTGTTCAAGAAATGTTTGACGGCGTTGGGCTTGCAGGAGGCGGACTTCGGTACTCATTCCTTTCGGATTGGGGCGGCTACCCATGCGGCGGCCGCTGGTTCATCACCAGCGGCTATTCGGGAGTTGGGTCGCTGGAAGTCGGCCTCCTATAAGTCCTATGTCCGTATAGATAAGTTATAAGTGCGCCTGTTGCGCTAACCCAAAAACGTGTTTACTCGTCGGTTTTTGAACGCTTACCGTTCAGGAATCGAGGGTGTGAAGCGAATTTTTAAAATTTTTCCTCCGAGGGGGCCTAATTTCAATTGGCTGTTCTACCAAGGTCCACGGGAGGTTTTTTGAGTTTTCTCCTTCACTTGGGTTTTATTGGTTACGTTGTGTTTAAGTTACAGATTATGTGCATAATCTGACATTAGGATATTTTCTTTTACAGCTGTCAGCAATTTTGGAGACCACATATGGATGGTTGGTCATTCATATGTTTTTTGGGCGGAGAAACATCCCATGGCATCTAGGGCGACTGAGATTTTTGGGTCCCGGCAATTTAGATGGTTAGGTGTTAGGGGCATGTTATGGGGTGATTTGTTGCGCGTCCTTTTTTCTAGGGAGCGCCGCTGGGGTCGCCCCAGTTGTATTATCATTCATCTGGGTGGTAATGATCTGGGCCGAGTTAAAGGCATAGACTTGATTTTGTCTATAAAGGCGGATGTGGTGGCGATACGTTGTCACTGGCCTGGGGTATGCATTGTCTGGTCGGAAATGGTGCCCCGTTTCCATTGGCGTGGTGCGGTGCGTTTCTCGGCGCTGGAGAAAGCACGCAAAAAGGTGAACTCGACGGTGTCTCTGTTTGTCAAGGCCATAGGCGGAGTGGCAATTAAGCATCCTCTGCTGGTGCTGCGGAACAGGCAGTTCTATAGAGACGATGGGGTTCACCTTTCTCCGGAAGGAGTGCAGTTTTTTCTGGAAGATATTTTCGGTCTTTTTCGTTAGAGCTAGTTAGTTTCTGGTTGGTTAAGGTTCTGTTTGCGGATGGCGGTGGCGGTTTGGAAAACCTTGGTGGCGGGAAATCGCTGCCAACCAGCTGTCACACAGGCATAAGTGGTCATTGTGGGGCTCCCTCTTTAAATGGACGGCAGGTGTGTCCTTTTCTTGCGGTTGGACATTTAGACGTTCCCCTGCGGGAACCGAACGTTTGCCAGAGAAAGAGGGGTAAGGCCAGCACAATGCGGGTTATGCGGGAAGGAGGCGGGGTATGTGTACTCCCCTCCTTGGTTTGGTGGTTTGTCATCTAGGTGACGGGTGCTGGTGTTTGGCAGCGGTTTTCTGTTTGCCATCCTCCAAACTAAAGTTAATATATATTCAATTCAATTCTAATTCGGCCTCAATTATTAGTTTAAAGAGTTGGTCAGCGATTAATAAACATCGTCTGACCTTTAACTCCAGCTACTGTGTCCGTGTCTTTATTTCAGTGTGTGGTGTGGTTTTATTTAGTGATAAGCTAGCTTAAGTAAAAGGTTTATGTAATCACAATAAAGTTATGAGCGGCTTAGATAAGCTGAAGGCTGCATAAGCCTGAGGCCATATAAGCGATCAACTTTTTGTGATTGGTTGTTAAATGACTAAGCAGTTGCTAGGCAGATCAGTTTTCCCGGTTGGTTTTTTCCTATTGGTTTAAGGGGTTGTGCATCAGGATGAAGAGGAGGGTCTTAGGTTAGTATATAGGGGGTGGCCATCTTGCTAGACTCCCTCTTGCCTTTCAGTTTATGCCCGCCCGCCCTCCCAGAATGCGTCTACGTTTTTTGTTCTTGCTGTGGGCTATTGAAAGCCAGATTGGCGGGAAATCGCTGCCAACCAGCTGTCACACAGGCATAAGTGGTCATTGTGGGGCTCCCTCTTTAAATGGACGGCAGGTGTGTCCTTTTCTTGCGGTTGGACATTTAGACGTTCCCCTGCGGGAACCGAACGTTTGCCAGAGAAAGAGGGGTAAGGCCAGCACAATGCGGGTTATGCGGGAAGGAGGCGGGGTATGTGTACTCCCCTCCTTGGTTTGGTGGTTTGTCATCTAGGTGACGGGTGCTGGTGTTTGGCAGCGGTTTTCTGTTTGCCATCCTCCAAACTAAAGTTAATATATATTCAATTCAATTCTAATTCGGCCTCAAATATTAGTTTAAAGAGTTGGTCAGCGATTAATAAACATCGTCTGACCTTTAACTCCAGCTACTGTGTCCGTGTCTTTATTTCAGTGTGTGGTGTGGTTTTATTTAGTGATAAGCTAGCTTAAGTAAAAGGTTTATGTAATCACAATAAAGTTATGAGCGGCTTAGATAAGCTGAAGGCTGCATAAGCCTGAGGCCATATAAGCGATCAACTTTTTGTGATTGGTTGTTAAATGACTAAGCAGTTGCTAGGCAGATCAGTTTTCCCGGTTGGTTTTTTCCTATTGGTTTAAGGGGTTGTGCATCAGGATGAAGAGGAGGGTCTTAGGTTAGTATATAGGGGGTGGCCATCTTGCTAGACTCCCTCTTGCCTTTCAGTTTATGCCCGCCCGCCCTCCCAGAATGCGTCTACGTTTTTTGTTCTTGCTGTGGGCTATTGAAAGCCAGATTGGCGGGAAATCGCTGCCAACCAGCTGTCACACAGGCATAAGTGGTCATTGTGGGGCTCCCTCTTTAAATGGACGGCAGGTGTGTCCTTTTCTTGCGGTTGGACATTTAGACGTTCCCCTGCGGGAACCGAACGTTTGCCAGAGAAAGAGGGGTAAGGCCAGCACAATGCGGGTTATGCGGGAAGGAGGCGGGGTATGTGTACTCCCCTCCTTGGTTTGGTGGTTTGTCATCTAGGTGACGGGTGCTGGTGTTTGGCAGCGGTTTTCTGTTTGCCATCCTCCAAACTAAAGTTAATATATATTCAATTCAATTCTAATTCGGCCTCAAATATTAGTTTAAAGAGTTGGTCAGCGATTAATAAACATCGTCTGACCTTTAACTCCAGCTACTGTGTCCGTGTCTTTATTTCAGTGTGTGGTGTGGTTTTATTTAGTGATAAGCTAGCTTAAGTAAAAGGTTTATGTAATCACAATAAAGTTATGAGCGGCTTATACGTTGTCTGCCTGAAAAACGCTCCATATCTGTGCTCAGTGTGCTGCATATATCTGTGCTCACACTGCTTTATTGTGGGTACTGGGGACCACCAGTATATTATATAGGAGGAGTACAGTGCAGAGTTTTGCTGACCAGTGACCACCAGTATTATACGTTGTCTGCCTGAAAAACGCTCCATATCTGTGCTCAGTGTGCTGCATATATCTGTGCTCACACTGCTTTATTGTGGGTACTGGGGACCACCAGTATATTATATAGGAGGAATACAGTGCAGAGTTTTGCTGACCAGTGACCACCAGTATTATACGTTGTCTGCCTGAAAAACGCTCCATATCTGTGCTCAGTGTGCTGCATATATCTGTGCTCACACTGCTTTATTGTGGGTACTGGGGACCACCAGTATATTATATAGGAGGAGTACAGTGCAGAGTTTTGCTGACCAGTGACCACCAGTATTATACGTTGTCTGCCTGAAAAACGCTCCATATCTGTGCTCAGTGTGCTGCATATATCTGTGCTCACACTGCTTTATTGTGGGGACTGGGGACCACCAGTATATTATATAGGAGGAGTACAGTGCAGAGTTTTGCTGACCAGTGACCACCAGTATTATACGTTGTCTGCCTGAAAAATGCTCCATATCTGTGCTCAGTGTGCTGCATATATCTGTGCTCACACTGCTTTATTGTGGGGACTGGGGACCACCAGTATATTATATAGGAGGAGTACAGTGCAGAGTTTTGCTGACCAGTGACCACCAGTATTATACGTTGTCTGCCTGAAAAATGCTCCATATCTGTGCTCAGTGTGCTGCGTATATCTGTGCTCACACTGCTTTATTGTGGGGACTGGGGACCATCAGTATATTATATAGGAGGAGTACAGTGCAGAGTTTTGCTGACCAGTGACCACCAGTATTATACGTTGTCTGCCTGAAAAACGCTCCATATCTGTGCTCAGTGTGCTGCATATATCTGTGCTCACACTGCTTTATTGTGGGTACTGGGGACCACCAGTATATTATATAGGAGGAGTACAGTGCAGAGTTTTGCTGACCAGTGACCACCAGTATTATACGTTGTCTGCCCGAAAAACGCTCCATATCTGTGCTCAGTGTGCTGCATATATCTGTGCTCACACTGCTTTATTGGGGGTACTGGGGACCACCAGTATATTATATAGGAGGAGTACAGTGCAGAGTTTTGCTGACAAGTGACCACCAGTATTATACGTTGTCTGCCTGAAAAACGCTCCATATCTGTGCTCAGTGTGCTGCATATATCTGTGCTCACACTGCTTTATTGTGGGTACTGGGGACCACCAGTATATTATATAGGAGGAGTACAGTGCAGAGTTTTGCTGACCAGTGACCACCTGTATTATACGTTGTCTGCCTGAAAAACGCTCCATATCTGTGCTCAGTGTGCTGCATATATCTGTGCTCACACTGCTTTATTGTGGGTACTGGGGACCACCAGTATATTATATAGGAGGAGTACAGTGCAGAGTTTTGCTGACCAGTGACCACCAGTATTATACGTTGTCTGCCTGAAAAACGCTCCATATCTGTGCTCAGTGTGCTGCATATATCTGTGCTCACACTGCTTTATTGTGGGTACTGGGGACCACCAGTATATTATATAGGAGGAGTACAGTGCAGAGTTTTGCTGACCAGTGACCACCAGTATTATACGTTGTCTGCCTGAAAAACGCTCCATATCTGTGCTCAGTGTGCTGCATGTATCTGTGCTCACACTGCTTTATTGTGGGTACTGGGGACCACCAGTATATTATATAGGAGGAGTACGGTGCAGAGTTTTGCTGACCAGTGACCACCAGTATTATACGTTGTCTGCCTGAAAAACGCTCCATATCTGTGCTCAGTGTGCTGCATATATCTGTGCTCACACTGCTTTATTGTGGGTACTGGGGACCACCAGTATATTATATAGGAGGAGTACAGTGCAGAGTTTTGCTGACCAGTGACCACCTGTATTATACGTTGTCTGCCTGAAAAACGCTCCATATCTGTGCTCAGTGTGCTGCATATATCTGTGCTCACACTGCTTTATTGTGGGGACTGGGGACCACCAGTATATTATATAGGAGGAGTACAGTGCAGAGTTTTGCTGACCAGTGACCACCAGTATTATACGTTGTCTGCCTGAAAAACGCTCCATATCTGTGCTCAGTGTGCTGCATGTATCTGTGCTCACACTGCTTTATTGTGGGTACTGGGGACCACCAGTATATTATATAGGAGGAGTACGGTGCAGAGTTTTGCTGACCAGTGACCACCAGTATTATACGTTGTCTGCCTGAAAAACGCTCCATATCTGTGCTCAGTGTGCTGCATATATCTGTGCTCACACTGCTTTATTGTGGGTACTGGGGACCACCAGTATATTATATAGGAGGAGTACAGTGCAGAGTTTTGCTGACCAGTGACCACCAGTATTATACGTTGTCTGCCTGAAAAACGCTCCATATCTGTGCTCAGTGTGCTGCATATATCTGTGCTCACACTGCTTTATTGTGGGTACTGGGGACCACCAGTATATTATATAGGAGGAGTACAGTGCAGTGTTTTGCTGACCAGTGACCACCAGTATTATACGTTGTCTGCCTGAAAAACGCTCCATATCTGTGCTCAGTGTGCTGCATATATCTGTGCTCACACTGCTTTATTGTGGGTACTGGGGACCACCAGTATATTATATAGGAGGAGTACAGTGCAGAGTTTTGCTGACCAGTGACCACCAGTATTATACGTTGTCTGCCTGAAAAACGCTCCATATCTGTGCTCAGTGTGCTGCATATATCTGTGCTCACACTGCTTTATTGTGGGTACTGGGGACCACCAGTATATTATATAGGAGGAGTACGGTGCAGAGTTTTGCTGACCAGTGACCACCAGTATTATACGTTGTCTGCCTGAAAAACGCTCCATATCTGTGCTCAGTGTGCTGCATATATCTGTGCTCACACTGCTTTATTGTGGGTACTGGGGACCACCAGTATATTATATAGGAGGAGTACAGTGCAGAGTTTTGCTGACCAGTGACCACCAGTATTATACGTTGTCTGCCTGAAAAACGCTCCATATCTGTGCCCAGTGTGCTGCATATATCTGTGCTCACACTGCTTTATTGTGGGTACTGGGGACCACTAGTATATTATATAGGAGGAGTACAGTGCAGAGTTTTGCTGACCAGTGACCACCAGTATTATACGTTGTCTGCCTGAAAAACGCTCCATGTCTGTGCTCAGTGTGCTGCATATATCTGTGCTCACACTGCTTTATTGTGGGTACTGGGGACCACCAGTATATTATATAGGAGGAGTACGGTGCAGAGTTTTGCTGACCAGTGACCACCAGTATTATACGTTGTCTGCCTGAAAAACGCTCCATATCTGTGCTCAGTGTGCTGCATATATCTGTGCTCACACTGCTTTATTGTGGGTACTGGGGACCACCAGTATATTATATAGGAGGAGTACAGTGCAGAGTTTTGCTGACCAGTGACCACCAGTATTATACGTTGTCTGCCTGAAAAACGCTCCATGTCTGTACTCAGTGTGCTGCATATATCTGTGCTCACACTGCTTTATTGTGGGGACTGGGGACCACCAGTATATTATATAGGAGGAGTACAGTGCAGAGTTTTGCTGACCAGTGACAACCAGTATTATACGTTGTCTGCCTGAAAAATGCTCCATATCTGTGCTCAGTGTGCTGCATATATCTGTGCTCACAAAGCTTTATTGTGGGTACTGGGGACCACCAGTATATTATATAGGAGGAGTACAGTGCAGAGTTTTGCTGACCAGTGACCACCAGTATTATACGTTGTCTGCCTGAAAAACGCTCCATATCTGTGCTCAGTGTGCTGCATATATCTGTGCTCACACTGCTTTATTGTGGGTACTGGGGACCACCAGTATATTATATAGGAGGAGTACAGTGCAGAGTTTTGCTGACCAGTGACCACCAGTATTATACGTTGTCTGCCTGAAAAACGCTCCATATCTGTGCTCAGTGTGCTGCATATATCTGTGCTCACACTGCTTTATTGTGGGTACTGGGGACCACCAGTATATTATATAGGAGGAGTACAGTGCAGAGTTTTGCTGACCAGTGACCACCAGTATTATACGTTGTCTGCCTGAAAAACACTCCATATCTGTGCTCAGTGTGCTGCATATATCTGTGCTCACACTGCTTTATTGTGGGGGCTGGGGACCACCAGTATATTATATAGGAGGAGTACAGTGCAGAGTTTTGCTGACCATTGACCACCAGTATTATACGTTGTCTGCCTGAAAAAATGCTCCATATCTGTGCTCAGTGTGCTACATATATCTGTGCTCACACTGCTTTATTGTGGGTACTGGGGACCACCAGTATATTATATAGGAGGAATACAGTGCAGAGTTTTGCTGACCAGTGACCACCAGTATTATACGTTGTCTGCCTGAAAAACGCTCCATATCTGTGCTCAGTGTGCTGCATATATCTGTGCTCACACTGCTTTATTGTGGGTACTGGGGACCACCAGTATATTATATAGGAGGAGTACAGTGCAGAGTTTTGCTGACCAGTGACCACCAGTATTATACGTTGTCTGCCTGAAAAACGCTCCATATCTGTGCTCAGTGTGCTGCATATATCTGTGCTCACACTGCTTTATTGTGGGTACTGGGGACCACCAGTATATTATATAGGAGGAGTACAGTGCAGAGTTTTGCTGACCAGTGACCACCAGTATTATATGTTGTCTGCCTGAAAAATGCTCCATATCTGTGCTCAGTGTGCTGCATATATCTGTGCTCACACTGCTTTATTGTGGGGACTGGGGACCACCAGTATATTATATAGGAGGAGTACAGTGCAGAGTTTTGCTGACCAGTGACCACCAGTATTATACGTTGTCTGCCTGAAAAAGGCTCCATATCTGTGCTCAGTGTGCTGCGTATATCTGTGCTCACACTGCTTTATTGTGGGGACTGGGGACCACCAGTATATTATATAGGAGGAGTACAGTGCAGAGTTTTGCTGACCAGTGACCACCAGTATTATACGTTGTCTGCCTGAAAAATGCTCCATATCTGTGCTCAGTGTGCTGCATATATCTGTGCTCACACTGCTTTATTGTGGGGACTGGGGACCACCAGTACATTATATAGGAGGAGTACAGTGCAGAGTTTTGCTGACCAGTGACCACCAGTATTATACGTTGTCTGCCTGAAAAACGCTCCATCTCTGTGCTCAGTGTGCTGCATATATCTGTGCTCACACTGCTTTATTGTGGGTACTGGGGACCACCAGTATATTATATAGGAGGAGTACAGTGCAGAGTTTTGCTGACCGACCAGTGACCACCAGTATTATACGTTGTCTGCCTGAAAAACACTCCATATCTGTGCTCAGTGTGCTGCATATATCTGTGCTCACACTGCTTTATTGTGGGTACTGGGGACCATCAGTATATTATATAGGAGGAGTACAGTGCAGAGTTTTGCTGACAAGTGACCACCAGTATTATACGTTGTCTGCCTGAAAAACGCTCCATATCTGTGCTCAGTGTGCTGCATATATCTGTGCTCACACTGCTTTATTGTGGGTACTGGGGACCACCAGTATATTATATAGGAGGAGTACAGTGCAGAGTTTTACTGACCAGTGACCACCTGTATTATACGTTGTCTGCCTGAAAAACGCTCCATATCGGTGCCCAGTGTGCTGCATATATCTGTGCTCACACTGCTTTATTGTGGGTACTGGGGACCAGCAGTATATTATATAGGAGGAGTACAGTGCAGAGTTTTGCTGACCAGTGACCACCAGTATTATACGTTGTCTGCCTGAAAAATGCTCCATATCTGTGCTCAGTGTGCTGCGTATATCTGTGCTCACACTGCTTTATTGTGGGGACTGGGGACCACCAGTATATTATATAGGAGGAGTACAGTGCAGAGTTTTGCTGACCAGTGACCACCAGTATTATACGTTGTCTGCCTGAAAAATGCTCCATATCTGTGCTCAGTGTGCTGCATATATCTGTGCTCACACTGCTTTATTGTGGGGACTGGGGACCACCAGTACATTATATAGGAGGAGTACAGTGCAGAGTTTTGCTGACCAGTGACCACCAGTATTATACGTTGTCTGCCTGGAAAACGCTCCATCTCTGTGCTCAGTGTGCTGCATATATCTGTGCTCACACTGCTTTATTGTGGGTACTGGGGACCACCAGTATATTATATAGGAGGAGTACAGTGCAGAGTTTTGCTGACCGACCAGTGACCACCAGTATTATACGTTGTCTGCCTGAAAAACACTCCATATCTGTGCTCAGTGTGCTGCATATATCTGTGCTCACACTGCTTTATTGTGGGTACTGGGGACCACCAGTATATTATATAGGAGGAGTACAGTGCAGAGTTTTGCTGACAAGTGACCACCAGTATTATACGTTGTCTGCCTGAAAAACGCTCCATATCTGTGCTCAGTGTGCTGCATATATCTGTGCTCACACTGCTTTATTGTAGGTACTGGGGACCACCAGTATATTATATAGGAGGAGTACAGTGCAGAGTTTTACTAACCAGTGACCACCTGTATTATACATTGTCTGCCTGAAAAACGCTCCATATTTGTGCTCAGTGTGCTGCATATATCTGTGCTCACACTGCTTTATTGTGGGTACTGGGGACCACCAGTATATTATATAGGAGGAGTACAGTGCAGAGTTTTGCTGACCAGTGACCACCAGTATTATACGTTGTCTGCCTGAAAAACGCTCCATATCTGTGCCCAGTGTGCTGCATATATCTGTGCTCACACTGCTTTATTGTGGGTACTGGGGACCAGCAGTATATTATATAGGAGGAGTACAGTGCAGAGTTTTGCTGACCAGTGACCACCAGTATTATACGATGTCTGCCTGAAAAACGCTCCATATCTGTGCTCAGTGTGCTGCATATATCTGTGCTCACACTGCTTTATTGTGGGGACTGGGGACCAGCAGTATTATATAGGAGGAGTACAGTGCAGAATTTTGCTGACCAGTGACCACCAGTATACGTTGTCTGCCTGAAAAACGCTCCATATCTGTGCTCAGTGTGCTGCATATATCTGTGCTTACACTGCTTTATTGTGGGTACTGGGGACCACCAGTATATTATATAGGAGGAGTACAGTGCAGAGTTTTGCTGACCAGTGACCACCAGTATTATACATTGTCTGCCTGAAAAACGCTCCATATCTGTGCTCAGTGTGCTGCATATATCTGTACTCACACTGCTTTATTGTGGGTACTGGGGACCACCAGTATATTGTAGAGTATCATGAGCATAACTCAAAAAAATAAAATAAAAAAAACATCTCTAGAGGAGAGAAAGAAGAAGAAAATGAAAAAGAAAATGTCAGGTTTGCCATTCACCAACAGGTATATCAGTGTCTATACAAAATTTCCATTCACCAGTATTTCCATTCTCCACCCGTTGTGCATGACAAGGCACACTGCAGTAAAACTGGTGTCATCGTGCTGTTGAGATATACTGGGTTTGGGCAGAACTCTGAAGAACCTAGGCATGTGGAGTTTGAACTGTACTTGGTTCCATGTATTGTACCACCCTGTGTGAACGCAAAAGATGAAAAGGAAAACTGTAGAGAAACAGAATAGAGCTTGGTGACAGATGAGTTTGTAGAGGTGGAGAAGATTTTATAAAAATTTGACAACTGGATTGGGCACTACGGGGAAGTGATTCTCTACTTGGTCGACTCCCCTTAAAAAAAATTTCTATGTGTCTTATCTCTATTGGGACTATCCCAGCCATCAATCCAGTGTCCTGTCCATCCTAAGTTCATAGGGAACCTGGTATCTGAGATAATTTCCTCTACCTGTGATGGACATGCATCTAAAACAGTAGAATGTAACATTAGTAAGTTGCATTTATTCTGTTCTTCCCATTAGCCGAATCTGTGTTTTCTATATGGCTTATGATTCCTTACTATATGTCCCTTGGTCCCGTCTATGGGGTAAATTTACTAAGGTGGGAGATTTTTAGAACTGGTGATGTTGCCCATAGCAACCAATCAGATTATAGCTATTATCTGCTAGAAGCAGCTAGATAAATGGTAAGTAGAATCTGATTGGTTGCCATGGGCAACATCACCAGTTCTAAAAATCTTCGACCTTAGTAAATTTACCCCTATGTGTTTAATAATGTGGCTTGTATTTTCTGTCTAGGGGATCTATATTGACTATGTGTCCTACTACTCCTACAATCTCTGGCAAAATGCCCTTCCTTCCTACAAGTGTAACATATTATTGACCATTAGGGATCTGGGGTTTGGACTGATGGATCTTTCCTGTATGTGCCAGTATACTTACCATCCTCAACCTCTCCACCTGTTGTTCTCTGCGCATAACACTATTTTTGTGATGTTCAATAGCACACTATCTAAGATTAGCTACTGTGACCTTTCCATTTCCACCTCCCATTTTCCAAATTAGTGTTTACCAGTGATCTTATCCAGAGTTTTTCTATTTCTGCAAGAGACAAAAAAAAAAAAAAAATTTAACAAGCTTCTAGGTCATGCAAAGTATTTCATTCAATCCTTCTCATCCCGTACTAAGGGTCTGTACATGGTTCAACAAACATTTCCAAGCTCATCTTTACTAGGGGCATTACTAGGAATGAATACTTCTTATATGGTAACTGAAAGAAATACCCTGGGGTTACCTCTTCTCTGTCCGCTTTCCTACTGGCAAATACTAATGTGCAGACAGGTTGTTTTTTTGTTTTCTCCATTTCTGACGTTACTTTCTTGATTTTTTTGTTTTCTTTTTGGGTTTTACTATATATGTACACAAATGATACCATACTTACCTGTTCCACTGGTCTCAGCCACTTCCCCCACAGGCTACTGCTCTTCTTTTACCAGTTGGATACTCCTCTGGGCACATGAGAAATGGCTGAAAACGATCAGGTCACCTTCTCCTCCTAAATAAAACTTCAACATTCATTAGTACATATATAGGTTACAGTCATATTTTTTCATATTTTTATTATTTTCTATAGTTTGTATGCTGACCGTAACTGCTTCCACATCTACATAAGGCGGTGTACTTGCATTCTCTTTTTTTTCCCTACTTATTTATTGTTGCTACAAGTTCAAACAGTTCTTATATTTCCATTCTTGTCTTATATGACTTTGGTTAAACATACCACCTGCAATACCTTAGGATCAAACTCACCAACCCCTCTTACTGCCACAGGTTTAAACAATTTGTATGTCTGACCCTTTGTTTTCGAGATTTTATCAGACATATTCTTATCCTTAAGTTCTGCAATACCTCTGGTTCAAAGCTGCCCACCTAAGGGAATGGTACCCTATCTTTGTCAGTCATACATACCCATTCATTGCAAAAAGCCTCCGTGTGTGAACCATATTGTTCACACCTAATAAACCTTGCTGACTCTCTTGGTCGCACCTCTTCAGCCTGAACTCTAGCTACCAAACGCCCACTGCTTATGCAATTGGATCCCATCACGGACTTTTTGCCAATAAACGCAATCCCCAATGCACACCGCAGATAGACGGTGAACGACACCTAGCGCTTTCACTCGCTCCATCTCCGCTAAATACCACGACTCACTCCAATAATGAACACCGCGTACCCAGTGAGGCCCTATCTAGTTTCTATTTACTGGAAGTGTTGGGAGTGACTTACCCTTTCCAGTAAATATCCGCCGTTGGAGATTTTCCTGAGAGAGACCAGCAAAAACTCCCTATACACTTATACACAAATCACACTTGCGTATGCTCTATACAGCGCTAATGATACCGCGATTTTACGCAAAAGCTCATAAAGGGGTATCCAGTTGCGCTACATATATTACACCCACAAATGCGCGGTCCAATCGCACAGCATATAGGTACTTGTTACCTATCTGCCATACAACCATGGGTCGATGTACAAACTGCGACCCTCAGTTCGGAGCGTAATACAAAAACCTTTTAACTTCAATACTACACAATGCACAATTCCCTATTACGCTCCTCTGCAAATCTCCTCACGATTTGCATATTTCAATCTATATTAACGTGAGTCAGCCGCCTCACGCCACCAAGCCTCCTCCTACTTGGTGTACCACGGGACCCGATTTCCGGAGTTCAAATCCACTCTCTCCTACGTTCGCTCACTCAATTACATTTTGTCTTTTCTGTACAGAAAATTTGGATTCATTCAGATAGGCAGCTTTACCCCAGAGGCAATACAGTTTTTTTAAACTAAATTTAGAGTAACCTGCTTTTGAAATCTGATAGTTATGTGCTATTATATTAAATGTCTACTATCCCACCTTTGAACTAAACGACACTATTGTATAATTTGTACTTAGCGCCCGCATTCTTACGCACTTTGCGCAAACACGCGACCGTGCGTGTCCCTTACGCTGCATGCGCAGTCCTGTGCTTTGTCCGAGACACGTGTACAAAACCCTGCATCTGTAATAAATCAAATCACACAGCTTCTATAAATGTGAGCAATGCTAACTACTATTGCCCACTAGACACAACTTGTTCTGTATAAACTTTTATGCAGACCTGCATTTGTGTCTATACGCTTACTTCCTTAAACATTTATTTTAGTTTTAACTATATAGCAACAAATGTATCCTATTTCACACAGATCTATAATGACTCTAGCAATAATCAATCATTTAAATGATATGATTCAGATTGGATAGCTATCTTGCAGAACATACACTGATATAAATATACACATAATTATAATAATATTATATATAATATATATTTATATAATATATATCACTTGACTCTCATATAACCCCACACAGTACACACCTACTGAATGAATGCATTTCCTTTAAAGTCTCTAATTTGCATATCAACAGAGGTTCACTTCATATGCCTGTTCAAGAGGGTAGTGGGACAGGTTAATTAACATTTCAATGGCTATCCTAAACTAGCAAGCAGAGTTAACTGAATCATAGAGGTAAAAGAAAAAAAAACTGTTTTTATATCTGTGTGTAATTCTTACACTAAGTATTCATCTATTAACTCTCACTAGGCCCAGCTGAAACTATTTGCAATTGACTATGGCATGGGTTAAATAAATGCATTGGTAACTCATAAATGGTGTTTGATGTAACCAAGGAAAGCTGATTATTCTGAGCAGTTAAAATCAGCCATTTAGAAAATGACCTTCCCAAAATGGCCGCTGATCCTCCCCCTTCCACATCCATGAGGGTTACACAAAATGGTGGACAGGCCATGTGGTTAGTCCAAAATGGAGGACAGACCATGCTGCTTCCTTTGTCACAAAGAAATCACACATCATACAAGCACCAGAAGTTATTTTAGGCCTGAGTTAAAAATTAAAACTATATCAAGGATATGCAGCAACTTTTAAATGTACTTTTAACCCTACTTAACAGATAAGCAATCCAATCTGAATCAAACAATACATTTTATCATCTTAAATATTATGAGAAATGCATTGTCCCTTGAATTTCATATCATTGGCTTACTGATAACACAACAATACATTAACGTGGATGTTATTTTCATCAGCTTTGCAATGCGTCCATTGGAGCTGGTCAATTACAGCTGCGTTTGTAATGTACAGTGCATCATTAAGACCCTGATATCCCGTAAGAGCCCCCATCTAAGAATGCCAAATTGATTTCTCACAAATATTTAAAATGCCCGCTCTAATATATATTGCAGACGCCAGGCGTATCTTATTGCCATATACAATAAAAGTGCGCTGTACATCGCAAAACACTGTATCCCATAAGAGAAAACAATACACCCACACATTATCTGAGTTACAAAGCTCATTGATGTATATATTTGTTATTAAAAAGGATATGGATTCAATATATATTACAAAGTACAGTATACCTATAGTTACATGGTTACACTCACACAGTAAGCAGTTAGAACATACTATTACATACAGTTATATATAGTTACAGTTAAATGCCAGCGATACAATACCATATCTTTCTCATATAAATTTGTCCCTCTATATCACTCTCTCTCTCTGTAAAATACTGCTGAGACTTCATCTTCCTCTGAGACCAAACAGCAAGTAAGTGAACTCCTGTGTGGTCAGCTTATGTGTTATCTAGTTTCTGGGGGAGGGGACTCACGATGAGTCACCAGTTCCTTTGTATATGGTAATCATATTCAGCCTTGAAGACATCCAAAGGGCTGGCCTGAGTTTCCTGTTTGGAATATCTATTGTTCTAATAAAAGTGATTTTAGCTTTTATACATTCAATCATAATTATCCGCTGCAATGTCCTACAACTTAATAACAAGTATCAAATTAATCTACACATTAAGCTGGTTGTTTTAATAGTAAATATGACAGGTGTATCTGGTTTTGTTCAAATAATACACATACATGACACCACTCCATCATATACAATTTTAAATCATCATGATGTCTGGCGCATGATACCAACACAATTATGTACTGCATGAAATAAGTGTCGAATCCATCTCTGTGGCATGTCCGTGTAAATGCGCGTGTTACCATATATTGCTGTGCTCGCTGCGCGTATTTGCAAGTATAGCGACTTATGTGTGTAGTTTGTATGTTCTCTTTATGTAATATTTTTTTTTTACTTCGACAGTCCACACTTTGGCAGTAAACAATAACTGCCATCAATAATTAACATAATTAAAAAAAAATATTTCATACCATAATCGGTGACCTAGACACAAGTATGTATACATTTCGCAAATCAGACACTTGACTATATTTTGGGAAGTCAGGGAGGAGGACGAGACATCCTCTATATGCACTCGGTGGTCACGGGACCACTGGTTGGGTATGGGACTACATTCAACCTATAGAGTATGCTGGCACAGTGCTTTGGCCTATAATGTCTGATTTGCGACGAACATTTCACACATACATGTACCTACGTCTTTGTACACTGATGTTTGGATTCGATTGAGGTTCTGCTGGGTAGATGAAGAAGACACAAACAAATCGTGACAGTGACATATAAAATTTTCATGATCTACATATTCCTATCATTTTCTGAACATTGTTTCCATTTCTGGAACGTATGCTAGGTCTGTTTAATAATTGAAAAAGGGTTATAAGTAGTTTCCTTCCTAAATAACATAAACCTTCGGAGTTCGGGGAGAGACACTCATAAACCTTTCTTCCACATATATTAATGAGCTCTTTATCTGCAATGTGTGAATAGCCATTGTCTGATTTTTTTCTGATTACCTCTGAACTCCATAACTACTAGACCTTTGATTTTTCTCTGATTTTAACAAACTGATCGGTTAATCCTGGGATCCTATTGTCACACCCCGCGGGCAGCGGCGGCCGCGCTTGCCTCTGCGGGTGTCCTGGATGGCCTGGCGTCTCTCCCCTCCGGCGGCCTCGGGGGTCCGGCATCGGGTCGGCGGGTCTCTCCGGCGGCTCCCGGAGCGAGGGCGCCGCCATGCTGCTCTAGATTAGGTAGGCGGAGCGGGGCTGACGTCATCTGCCCGCTCCGCCAATCAGACTAAGGCGGGAGGTTCAAAGCCAGACGCCGAGCAGGGAGCCGGCGCCTGTGTATCATCATTCTGCTTGTCAGAAGCAGTGATCTCCAGAGCTCCCTTGTTCCTGTTTCCACTGTGCTTTCCAGTATTCCAGTGTCTCCTGTGTCTCCAGTGTCCCCAGTGTCTCCAGTGTCTCAGTGTTTCCTCGTGCCTCCAAGCGCCCGAGCGCCATCACGCACCTCCGTGCCTCCAAGCGCCATCACGCACCTCCGTGCCTCCAAGCGCCCGAGCGCCATCACGCACCTCCGTGCCTCCAAGGCGCCCGAGCGCCATCAAGCACCTCCGTGCCTCCAAGCGCCCGAGCGCCATCACGCACCTCCGTGCCACCAAGGCGCCCGAGCGCCATCAAGCACCTCCGTGCCTCCAAGCGCCCGAGTGCCATCTCGCACCTTCGTGCCTCCAAGCGCCCGAGCGCCATCACGCACCTCCGTGCCACCAAGGCGCCTGAGCGCCATCAGCACCTCAGTGCCTCGGCACCTCAGTACCTCAGTGCCTCAGAACCTCATCACTCCGGTGCCTCAGCACTACAGAACCTCAGCACCTCGGTGCCTCCGCACCTTAGTACCCCAGAACCTCAGCACCTCAGTACCTCGGTGTCTCAGCACCTCAGTGCCTTCAGTACCTCAATAATACCAGCACCTCTGTACCTCAGCACTTAGCACTTTTACTAGTCTTGTTTTTCAGGAGACCTTCATCATTCCTCCGTGCTTCCTGCTTACCGTCTTCATCCTGTATGAAGAAGACCTACATCCGGCCATCTCTATTGCGACCCAGTAGCGGTTCCTCTTCCCAGTCACCGGAAGAAGCCCCGAGTCCACAACACCCTTCGACCAGGTCAGTGATAGTATACACAGGCCTCATGGACCCGGGGAATCGGAACCCAGAAGCAAGTGCCATCCAAGATCTGGTTTCCCGTGTTCAGAGTCAGGAAGCGGCGCAAAACCAGGTGATGCGGTATCTCCAAGAACTATCCGGCAGGTTGGATCAAATTCAGGTTTCCCTGGCTTCAGTAGTTCCAGTTCCAGCTCCAGTACCCACTCCGGTAGTCGTTCCTGTTAATGCTCACGCAGTGTCCGGTACCAGTTCACGCCTTCAGCTTCCCACTCCCTCTCGATACAACGGCAACCCGAAGAATTGCCGTGGTTTTCTCAACCAGTGCGAGGTGCAGTTTGAACTCCTCGCACACAATTTTCCCACGGATCGATCCAAAGTAGCATACATTATTTCCTTGCTTGAGGGTTCAGCGTTGGAATGGGTGTCTCCTTTATGGGAGCGATCTGATCCTTTGGTTTCCAACTACACTAATTTCATCTCATCTTTCCGCAGGATCTTTGATGAGCCTGGCAGAACGGCCGCTGCCTCTTCAGATCTTCTCAGAGTTCGACAAGGCTCTCGTTCAGTGGGTCAGTATGTGATTCATTTTCAGACCATAGCTTCCGAATTGCGCTGGGATAATGATGCCTTACGGGCCGCTTTCTGGAACGGGCTGTCCGACCGTCTTAAAGACGAATTGATTACAAGAGATTTGCCAGATTCTTTGGAACAGTTGATCTCGCTCTGTGTGAAAGTGGATCTCCGCATGCAGGAACGAGTTGGCGAACGTTCTCGGTCTGATCGGTGCAGATTCCGGGCTCCTCCGTCTAAACCATCGGTTACGACAGCTCCAGACGAACCCATGCAGATTAATCGGTCTCGACTGTCTCCAGAGGAGCGACAGCGTCGGCGTGAGAACAAACTTTGCCTCTACTGTGGAGCCGCGGATCACTTCCTCAAGTCTTGCAAAGCTCGCCCGGGAAACGGGCAATCCTAGCCTGTTCCGGGGAAGTCAAGCTGGGTGTGGTTTCTCAATCTTCTCCAGAAGTGGACTGTTTACTCTCAGTATCTTTGTCTACTAAAACAAGAGTCAAGACCGTTATGGCTCTTTTGGATTCAGGTGCTGCGGGGAATTTTATTTCTCTTTCCTGCGCCCAGAGTTTGGGTTTGAAATTACAGTTGGTCGAGCGACCTATTACTATTACAGCCATTAACGGGGTTCAAATTCCTAACGCCTTGATTACGAGTCAGTCTGAGTCAATTCAGCTACAAGTGCGAGCTTTACATCATGAACAACTGAAGTTTCTAGTTATTCAGGAAATGTCTCATGATCTCGTTTTGGGTCTTCCCTGGCTCAGGCTACACAACCCTCATGTCGACTGGGGGTCGACACAAATAATTTCTTGGAGTCCTTTCTGCCGATTGAATTGTCTTACTCCTGTCGTTCCACTCCGTGCATCGGCCAAGTTGGACGTGGAGTTAGTGCCTGAGGCTTATCGAGAGTTTTTGGATGTCTTCACGGAACAGGCGGCTGATAAATTACCTCCGCATAGGGCTTGGGAGTGTCCCATTGAGCTCATTCCTGGGAAAATACCGCCCGAGGTCGCACTTATCCTTTGTCGGTTCCAGAGACACAAGCTATGTCTGAGTACATCAAGTCGAATTTGCAGAAGGGCTTCATCCGTCCCTCCACTTCTCCAGCGGGAGCTGGCTTCTTCTTTGTAAAGAAAAAAGATGGAGGGCTGAGACCATGCATTGACTATCGTGGTTTAAATGAAGTCACCATTAAAAACAAGTATCCTCTGCCGCTCATCACAGAGCTTTTCGATAGAGTGCGTGGAGCTCGAGTATTTACTAAGCTTGACTTAAGAGGAGCATACAACTTGATACGTATTCGTCAAGGAGATGAGTGGAAGACTGCTTTCAATACGAGAGACGGGCATTATGAGTACCTGGTAATGCCATTTGGCCTCAGCAACGCCCCCGCTGTCTTTCAAGGATTCATTAATGAAGTCTTTCGGGATATGTTGTATCTGAATGTAGTAGTCTATTTGGATGACATTTTGATTTTTTCAAAGAATCTTTCTGAGCACCGACTACAGGTTAAGGAAGTACTCCTTCGGTTGCGCAAGAATCATCTTTATGGCAAGATCTCCAAGTGCACCTTTGAGGTTCCTTCTATTTCATTTTTGGGCTACATTATTTCTGGAACTGAATTGCGTATGGATCCGGAGAAACTTTCGGCCATCCGGGATTGGACTCAACCTCTTTCCTTAAAAGCAGTGCAACGATTTCTAGGATTCGCAAATTATTATCGGAAATTTATAAGAGGTTTCTCTACCATCGTGGCACCTATTACGGCTCTGACTAAAAAAGGGGCTGACCCAAGCAATTGGCCTTCTGAAGCAGTAGCAGCGTTCAAACAGTTGAAGACCGCCTTTATATCTGCTCCCGTACTTCAGCAGCCAGATTTCCTAAAACCATTCTTTTTGGAGGTTGATGCTTCCACGGTAGGCATAGGTGCTGTACTCTCGCAGTACGCCTCAGATGGGAAGTTGCATCCGTGTGGGTTTCATTCTCGCAAGTTCTCCCCTGCTGAACTAAATTACACCATCGGAGACAAAGAGCTACTGGCAATTAAATCTGCGTTGGAAGAATGGAGGTATCTTCTGGAGGGTGCTAAACACTTAATTACAATTTTTACGGACCACAAGAATTTACTGTATCTAAAGACGGCCCAATATTTGAACCCCCGTCAGGCAAGATGGGCGCTCTTCTTTACCAGATTTTCCTTTATCATCAAGTATCGGGCTGGAACTCTAAATACCAAGGCGGATGCCCTATCCCGTTCAGTGATGGCTTCCGATGAGGAGAATACAATGGGGAAGGCATTAATCCTCAGTCCCATCTCTATTTCTGCAGCTCCCACTAGGTTGGGTCCTCCTCCTGGAAGAATGTCGGTACCAGTTAAATTTCGACCGAAACTGTTGCAGTGGGCACACACTTCTAAGTTTTCTGGTCATCCGGGAGTTCAGAAAATGTGGGAATTTCTGCGAAGATCATACTGGTGGGACACTATGAAAAAAGATGTTCAAGAGTATGTCAATTCGTGTCCTCATTGTGCTCAGCACAAAACTCCACGTCTGCCGCCGGTTTGTTGCATCCTTTATCCATTCCTAAAAGGCCTTGGACTCATATCTCGATGGACTTTGTTACTGAATTACTGCTCTCTAAGGGTCATAACACCATTTGGGTGATCATTGACCGATTCTCTAAGATGGCACATTTTATTCCGTTGACCAGATTACCCTCCGCTTCCAAGTTGGCCCTGTTATTTATCCAAGAGCATTTCCGCCTGCACGGGTTACCTCTGGAAATAGTCTCAGATCGGGGAGTACAGTTTACAGCGAGATTCTGGAGAGCCCTCTGTTCAACTCTACAAATTAAGCTCAAATTCTCTTCTGCTTACCATCCACAGACTAATGGGCAAACTGAACGCGTCAATCAGGATTTAGAGACTTTTCTCCGTATTTACCTTTCCCCTTCTCAAGATAACTGGGTGGAGTTGTTGCCGTGGGCTGAGTTTGCCCACAACCATCTTTATCATTCTTTTACTGGTGAGTCTCCATTCTTTATTAATTATGGATTTCATCCCCAAGTTCCGGAGTTGCCCATTTGTCTTCCAGAAGAAGTTCCTGCTGCAGCCTCAACTCTCCGACATTTCACTCAAATTTGGAGCCGAGTTCATGCCAATCTTAAGAGGGTTTCTGGTCGCTATAAATTCTTTGCGGATAGGAAACGACGAGCAGCTCCTCAATATAAGGTTGGTGACAAGGTATGGCTCTCTACCCGCAATCTTCGTTTGAAAGTACCCACCATGAAATTTGCCCCAAGGTTCTTTGGTCCTTTCTCAGTGCGGCAAGTCTTGAACCCGGTCGTTTGCAAATTGGAGTTGCCTTCCCACCTTCGAATTCCAAACTCCTTCCACGTCTCTCTCATCCGCCCCCTCATTCTAAATCGGTTCCACTCAGCATCTCCTAGGCCAACTACTACAGTGTCTGAAGCTGGGACAGAATTTGAAATCAAAGCTATTCTTGACTCTCGTTATTTTCATAAAAAATTACAGTACTTGGTAGAGTGGAAAGGTTATGGTCCTGAAGAGAGAAGTTGGATCGATGCTACTGAGGTAATGGCTCCCCGACTGGTTCGAATCTTCCATTCCAGACATCCAACTAAACCCGGAAAGTGTCCTGGGGCCACTCCTGGAGGAGGGGGTACTGTCACACCCCGCGGGCAGCGGCGGCCGCGCTTGCCTCTGCGGGTGTCCTGGATGGCCTGGCGTCTCTCCCCTCCGGCGGCCTTCGGGGGTCCGGCGTCGGGTCGGCGGGTCTCTCCGGCGGCTCCCGGAGCGAGGGCACCGCCATGCTGCTCTAGATTAGGTAGGCGGAGCGGGGCTGACGTCATCTGCCCGCTCCGCCAATCAGACTAAGGCGGGAGGTTCAAAGCCAGACGCCGAGCAGGGAGCCGGCGCCTGTGTATCATCATTCTGCTTGTCAGAAGCAGTGATCTCCAGAGCTCCCTTGTTCCTGTTTCCGCTGTGCTTTCCAGTATTCCAGTGTCTCCAGTGTCTCAGTGTTTCCTCGTGCCTCCAAGCGCCAGAGCGCCATCACGCACCTCCGTGCCTCCAAGCGCCCGAGCGCCATCACGCACCTCCGTGCCTCCAAGCGCCCGAGCGCCATCACGCACCTCCATGCCTCCAAGGCGCCCGAGCGCCATCAAGCACCTCCGTGCCTCCAAGCGCCCGAGCGCCATCACTCACCTCCGTGCCTCCAAGCGCCCGAGCGCCATCACGCACCTCCGTGCCTCCAAGCGCCCGAGCGCCATCACGCACCTCCGTGCCACCAAGGCGCCCGAGCGCCATCAAGCACCTCCGTGCCTCCAAGCGCCTGAGCGCCATCTCGCACCTTCGTGCCTCCAAGCGCCCGAGCGCCATCACGCACCTCCGTGCCACCAAGGCGCCTGAGCGCCATCAGCACCTCAGTGCCTCGGCACCTCAGTGCCTC
This sequence comes from Pseudophryne corroboree, assembly GCF_028390025.1. NCBI lineage: Eukaryota > Metazoa > Chordata > Amphibia > Anura > Myobatrachidae > Pseudophryne > Pseudophryne corroboree. Next base: position 387,932,425 of record NC_086448.1, on the reverse strand, counting down.
AGAACCTCAGCACTCCGGTGCCTCAGCACTACAGAACCTCAGCACCTCGGTGCCTCCGCACCTTAGTACCCCAGAACCTCAGCACCTCGGTGTCTCAGCACCTCAGTGCCTTCAGTACCTCAATAATACCAGCACCTCTGTACCTCAGCACTTAGCACTTTTACTAGTCTTGTTTTTCAGGAGACCTTCATCATTCCTCCGTGCTTCCTGCTTACCGTCTTCATCCTGTATGAAGAAGACCTACATCCGGCTATCTCTATTGCGACCCAGTAGCGGTTCCTCTTCCCAGTCACTGGAAGAAACCCCGAGTCCACAACACCCTTCGACCAGGTCAGTGATACCTATAAGGAAATCACTCCTTCCTACAGAACCAGTTCCAGTCCCACACTCGTCTCCTCATAAAAAAACCTCGCAAAAATAGAATATCCTGAAAGAAAATGTTTGTCAGCGGGAAAGAGAGAAAAGAGAAATAGAACAAAACAACTCTTGTTCATAACAAATAAATTACAATGACTGGTCTTTCTGTAATCCTTTAGTACGCTCAGGTAGTGTTCAACAGTGCCGCCTCTCAGTCTTCACAGAACAGAGTCTCTGGTGATACTTTTGCGATCTCTTTGACTTGCTCTTTGAAAACACAGTTCACTTGGAACACACAGTTCACTTTGCTCTCCACCTTGCTCTTTGAACACACAGTTCACTTGGAACACACAGTTCACTTCAAGCACACAGTTCACAACTCGATGAATGTGAGCAATAACTCCGGGTCAGCGACCTTCTTGCAGTGGGACGAGTGGACCAAAGTCTCTCTTTCGGTGACCTTTAGTGCTGTCAACAAATCTTGGTATGGTCCTTCCCACCTGTCTATTAAGCAACCTGAGCGTAAGAACAATCACACAGTCTCTTGGTTCATAATCAAGACAGTTAGCATTTGGCATACCAGCAATCAACAGTTTCAAGTTCTTTGTCAAGTTCTCAAATGCTGGCTCATCTCAACAAGGTACTGTACTGTCACCTCATTGGCGTATTTCTGCTTATTGTGCGGATCAATCATGACATGAGGTTGTCTTCCAAAAACAACCAAAAAGACACAAATACCAAAATTAAAACAAAAACAAATTTCGAAGAGGGTGATTCGTTAATTGAAGATCTGGGAGTGATTCCGAAGCTACATAATACTAGTACTAGTGGCAGTATCTATGATCACAATAGTACAATTTCAGGCTTTGCTCCTACTTCTAGGGGTACCATTATCTACACACAAATTTCTGTGCAATTTTTCTTTGCGGTAAACAAAGCAGTATCCGTGGCGGCAGGAAATGCCTCTACCCAGTTTGAGAAAACATCAGTGCACACCAATACATAACAATAATTCCTAAAGGGTGTTAACTGTACGAAGTCGATTTGTATTTCCTGAAAAGATCCGTCTGCAGGCGGGATATGGGATGGCTCTGTTGGTATTGCTTTACCAATATTCTTCCTCAAGCAAGTAAGACAGGTCATTGCTCTCTTACCTGCATGAGAATAGAATCCTGGCGCACACCAGTAGGCTCTCATCAGCCTGCACCTACCCTCTTTGCCTAGATGAGTCAGACCGTGTGCCACCTCAGCTAGACTTGGAAGGTGTGCTCTGGGGGCTACTGGCTTACCGTGTCCACCTGCCCACAGTCCTGAGGTCTCCTGGCCATACCCCTTTGTCCTCCAGACTGCCTCTTCCTGCAGGGAACACACATTTTTTGTATCTTAAATTTCTATTGTGTGTTTGCAATGTAGAGTACCATGAGCATAACTCAAAAAAAAAAAAACATCTCTAGAGGAGAGAAAGAAGAAGAAAATGTCAGGTTTGCCATTCACCAACAGGCATATCAGTGTCTATACAAAATTTCCCTCCACCAGTATTCCCATTCTCCACCCTTTGTGCATGACAAGGCACACTGCAGTAATACTGGTGTCATCATGCTGTTGAGATATACTGGGTTTGGGCAGAACTCTGAAGGACCTAGGCATGTGGAGTTTGAACTGTACTTGGTTCCATGTATTGTACCACCCTGTGTGAACGCAAAAGATGAAGAGGAAAACTGTAGAGAAACAGAATAGAGCTTGGTGACAGATGAGTTTGTAGAGGTGGAGAAGATTTTATAAAAAATTGACAACTGGATTGGGCACTATGGGGAAGTGATTCTCTACTTGGTCTACTCCCCTTAAAAAAAAATTCTGTGTGTCTTATCTCTACTGAGACTATCCCAGCCATCAATCCAGTGTCCTGTCCATCCTAAATTCATAGGGAACCTGGTATCTGTGAGATAATTTCCTCTACCTGTGATGGACATGCATCTAGAACAGTAGAATGTAACATTAGTAAGTTGCATTTATTCTGTTTTTCCCATTAGCCAAATCTGTGTTTTCTATATGGCTTATGATTCCTTACTATATGTCCCTTGGTCCCGTCTATGTGTTTAATAATGTGGCTTGTGTTTTCTGTCTAGGGGATCTATATTGACTATGTGTCCTACTACTCCTACAATCTCTGGCAAAATGCCCTTCCTTCCTACAAGTGTAACATATTATTGACCATTAGGGATCTGGGGTTTGGACTGATGGATCTTTCCTGTATGTGCCAGTATACTTACCATCCTCAACTTCTCCACCTGTTGTTCTGTGCGCATAACACTATTTTTGTGATGTTCAATAGCACACTATCTAAGATTAGCTACTGTGACCTTTCCATTTCCACCTCCCATTTGCCAAATTAGTGTTTACCAGTGATCTTATCCAGAGTTTTTCTATTTCTGCAAGAGACAAAAAAAAAAAAAAAAAAATTAACAAGCTTCTAGGTCATGCAAAGTATTTCATTCAATCCTTCTCATCCCGTACTAAGGGTCTGTACATGGTTCAACAAACATTTCCAAGCTCATCTTTACTAGGGGCATTACTAGGAATGAATACTTCTTATATGGTAACTGAAAGAAATACCCTGGGGTTACCTTGTCTCTGTCCGCTTTCCTACTGGCAAATACTAATGTGCAGACAGGTTGTTTTTTTGTTTTCTCCATTTCTGACGTTACTTTCTTGATTTTTTTTGTTTTCCTTTTGGGTTTTACTATATATGTACACAAATGATACCATACTTACCTGTTCCATTGGTCTCAGCCACTTCCCCCACAGGCTACTGCTCTTCTTTTACCGGTTGGATACTCCTCTGGGCACATGAGAAATGGCTAAAAACGATCAGGTCACCTTCTCCTCCTAAATAAAACTTCAACATTCATTAGTACATATATAGGTTACAGTCATATTTTTTCATATTTTTATTATTTTCTATAGTTTGTATGCTGGCCGTAACTGCTTCCACATCTACATAAGGCGGTGTACTTGCATTCTCTTTTTTTTTCCTACTTATTTATTGTTGCTACAAGTTCAAACAGTTCTTATATTTCCATTCTTGTCTTATATGACTTTGGTTAAATATACCACCTGCAATACCTTAGGATCAAACTCACCAACCCCTCTTGCTGCCACAGGTTTAAACAATTTGTATGTCTGACCCTTTGTTTTCGGGATTTTATCAGACATATTCTTATCCTTAAGTTCTGCAATACCTCTGGTTCAAAGCTGCCCACCCTAGGGAATGGTACCCTATCTTTGTCAGTCATACACACCCATTCATTGCAAAAAGCCTCCGTGTGTGAACCATATTGTTCACACCTAATAAACCTTGCTGACTCTCTTGGTCGCACCTTTTTAGCCTGAACTCTAGCTACCAAACGCCCACTGCTTGTGCAATTGGATCCCATTGCGGACTTTTTGGCAACAAACGCAATCCCCAATGCACACCGCAGATAGACGGTGAAAGACACCTAGCGCTTTCACTCGCTCCATCTCCGCTAAATACCACGACTCACTCCAATAATGAACACCGCGTACCCAGTTAGGCCCTATCTAGTTTCTATTTACTGGAAGTGTTGGGAGTGACTTACCCTTTCCAGTAAATATCCGCCGTTGGAGATTTTCCTGAGAGAGACCAGCAAAAACTCCCTATACACTTATACACAAATCACACTTACGTATGCTCTATACAGCGCTAATGATACCGCGATTTTACGCAAAAGCTCATAAAGGGGTATCCAGTTGCGCTATAATAATATAATAAATCAAATCACACAGCTTCTATAAATGTGAGCAATGCTAACTACTATTGCCCACTAGACACAACTTGTTCTGTATAAACTTTTATGCAGACCTGCATTTGTGTCTATACGCTTACTTCCATAAACATTTATTTTAGTTTTAACTATATAGCAACAAATGTATCCTATTTCACACAGATCTATAATGACTCTAGCAATAATCAATCATTTAAATGATATGATTCAGATTGGATAGCTATCTTGCAGAACATACACTGATATAAATATACACATAATTATAATAATATTATATATAATATATATTTATATAAAATATATCACTTGACTCTCATAGAACCCTACACAGTACACACCTACTGAATGAATGCATTTCCTTTAAAGTCTCTAATTTGCATATCAACAGAGGTTCATATGCCTGTTCAAGAGGGTAGTGGGACAGGTTAATTAACATTTCAATGGCTATCCTAAACTAGCAAGCGAAGTTAACTGAATCATAGAGGTAAAAGAAAAAAAACTGTTTTTATATCTGTGTGTAATTCTTACACTAAGTATTCATCTATTAACTCTCACTAGGCCCAGCTGAAACTATTTGTAATTGACTATGGCATGGGTTAAATAAATGCATTGGTAACTCATAAATGGTGTTTGATGTGACCAAGGAAAGCTGATTATTCTGAGCAGTGAAAATTAGCCATTTAGAAAATGACCTTCCCAAAATGGCCGCTGCTCCTCCCCCTTCCACATCCATGAGGGTTACACAAAATGGTGGACAGGCCATGTGGTTAGTCCAAAATGGAGGACAGACCATGCTGCTTCCTTTGTCACAAAGAAATCACACATCATACAAGCAACAGAAGTTATTTTAGGCCTGAGTTAAAAATAAAAACTATATCAAGGCTATGCAGCAACTTTTAAATGTATTTTTAACCCTACTTAACAGATAAGCAATCCAATCTGAATCAAACACAATACATTTTAGCATCTTAAATACTATGAGAAATGCATTGTCCCTTGAATTTCATATCATTGGCTTACTGATAACACAACAATACATTAACGTGGATGTTATTTTCATCAGCTTTGCAATGTGTCTATTGGAGCTGGTCAATTACAGCTGCGTTTGTAATGTACAGTGCATCATTAAGACCCTGATATCCCGTAAGAGCCCCCATCTAAGAATGCCAAATTGATTTCTCACAAATATTTAAAATGCCCGCTCTAATATATATTGCAGACGCCAGGCGTATCTTATTACCATATACAATAAAAGTGCGCTGTACATCGCAAAACACTGTATCTCATAAGCGAAAACAATACACCCACACATTATCTGAGTTACAAAGCTCATTGATGTATATATTTGTTATTAAAAAGGATATGGATTCAATATATATTACAAAGTACAGTATACCTATAGTTACATGGTTACACTCACACAGTAAGCAGTTAGAACATACTATTACATACAGTTATATGTAGTTACAGTTAAATGCCAGCGATACAATACCATATCTTTCTCATATAAATTTGTCCCTCCATATCACTCTCTCTCTCTCTCTGTAAAATACTGCTGAGACTTCATCTTCCTCTGAGACCAAACAGCAAGTAAGTGAACTCCTGTGTGGTCAGCTTATGTGTTATCCAGTTTCTGGGGGAGGGGACTCACGATGAGTCACCAGTTCCTTTGTATATGGTAATCAGATTCAGCCTTGAAGACATCCAAAGGGCTGGCCTGAGTTTCCTGTTTGGAATATCTATTGTTCTAATAAAAGTGATTTTAGCTTTTATACATTCAATCATAATTATCCGCTGCAATGTCCTACAACTTAATAACAAGTATCAAATTAATCTACACATTAAGCTGGTTGTTTTAATAGTAAATATGACAGGTGTATGTGATTTCGTTCAAATAATACACATACATGACACCACTCCATCATATACAATTCTAAATCATCATGATGTCTGGCGCTTGATACCACCACAATTATGTACTGCATGAAATAAGTGTTGAATCCATCTCTGTGGCATGTCCATGTAAATGCACGTGTTACCATATATTGCTGTGCTCGCTGCGCGTATTTGCAAGTATAGCGACTTATATGTGTGTAGTTTGTATGTTCTCTTTATGTAATATTTTTTTTTACTTCGACATCAGCAAATTGTCTAAATTCAGCACTGGAAAACTGAGGACCATTGTCAGTGAACACTTCCATAGGAATACCATGCCTTGCAAAGATTGACTTTATGCAATTGATTATGGCTTTACTAGTAGTTGTATATAGTGTCTTCACCTCAGGGTAGTTAGAGTAATAATCAGTCACGACAATGTACGTTTTCCCATTACAATCAAACAAATCTGCTCCAACTTTCTGGTACGGTCTCTCTGGCACTGCATGAGGACTCAGTGGCTTGACTTGTTGTTTCGGTCAATACATAAGACATAATTCACATGTAGCTGTACTCTGTGCTATGTCTTGGTTCATTCTTGGCCAATACATAACTTCACGCGCTCTCCGCTTACATTTTTCTTCTCCTAAGTGGCCTTCATGTATCTTGCACTGCATAGTTTTTCTTAGTCATGCAGGTATGACAAACCTATTGCCTTTGTAAATAATACCATCGACAACTGTAAGGTCACTACAGTACATCCAATAATCATGAATAGACAGCGGGCACGCATTTTTTTCTACTGGCCAACCTTTCAGAATGATATCTTTCAATACTTTCATTGTGTCATCTGTCTCAGTTTCTTTCCTAATCTGTTCTTGTCTTGCAAGAGACACTGGTAGAGAAGCTACGATCAAATTAACATAGGCTTCTATCTCTTCATCCATCAGACTTTTGGAACCTTCACTTTTGTCCACAGCACGAGAAAGTGTATCAGCAATGTACATGTATTTACCGGGACAGTACAGCAAGTGTACATCATATTTCTGTAGTCTAATAATCATTTGTTGAATTCTCATAGGACAGTCATGTAATGATTTAGTCATGATAGCTACCAATGGCTTGTGGTCAGTTTCCACTGTAAATGTTTGATCATACACAAATTGATGAAATCGCTCACATGCATATGTGATCGCTAGAAGTTCTTTTTCTATCTGAGCATACCTTGTTTCAGCACTTGTCAGTGCTCTTGATGCATAGATTACTGGTTGCCATGTATCCTCATGTTCTTTTAACAACACTGAGCCTAGGCCAAATTGCGAAGCACCTGCTGAAATTCTTATTCTTTTCGGAGGATCAAAGAATTTTAGCACTGGTTGCTCTGTAATGATCTGTTTCAAGTTTTGCCAACTTTCTTCTTGTTCATGTGACCACATCCACTCATTATCTTTGTCCAACAACCATCTAAGAGAGGCTGTTCATTCAGAGAGTTGAGAAATAAACTTTCCTAAGTAAGTAATCATTCCTAGGAATCTTCTGACGTCGTCTTTGTTGTTAGGACGTTCCATGTTCACTATGGCTGATATTTTCCTTGGGTCTGGTTTTACACCTTGATCCGAGACGACGTCGCCCATAAAGGTAAGTGTATTCACGCCAAATTCACATTTGTCCTTGTTTAGCTTTAGATTCACTTTCTTGACAAGTTCCATTACTTGTCTCAATCTAGAATCATGTTCATCCTTTGTAGATCCCCAGACAATAATGTCATCCATCATTGTTTCAACACCTGGAATATGTTAAAAAATCATGTGTATGTTTTTGTGATATACTTCTGGAGCAGACAAAATTCCATATGGTAGTCGAAGAAATCTGTATCGACCTTCTGGTATATTAAATGTACAAAGCTTTGAGCTGGCCTCATCTAGCTTCATTTGCCAGAATCCTGAAGATGCGTCCAATTTACTGAACCATTTTGCTCCCGCAAATTGCGACATGATTTAATCTCTACAGTAGTTGGTAGTTTGAAATGTTCTCGTTTAATAGCTTTATTTAAATCTCTGGGGTCTAGACATATTCTGAGTTGTCCATTTTTCTCTTCAACAATTACTAAGGAGCTTACCCATTCAGTAGGCTCATCAACTTTCTGTATCACACCCAAGGCTTCCATGCGATTTAACTCTTGTTTCAGTTTTTCTCTCAGCGCAAACTGCACTTTTCTACAAGGGTATAAATCACTGAAGAAACTTGCGTGTCTATATTTATTTTATGCTCTCCAGGCAAGCAACCTAGACCTTCAAACAAGTCTCTGTATTCTGTAAACATCGATTTGCAGTCATCTTCTACTTGTGATGTCACCATAAAAACTTTCTTTAGCAAGCTTAGTTTCTCACAGGAATTTAATCCTAGAATCGGTTGCACATTTTTATCCACAATCAGTAGAGATGTTTTAAACTGTTGTCCCTTATATTTCAGTGTCACTAAGCATGTACCTTTCACAGGAATTTCCTCCCCAGTGTACCCTGTTACTTTCACTTTCGCTCCATGAATTTTAGGTTTTACTCTAAAAGTATTATAGTCTTGAAACGATATTAAATTCACCTGCACGCCAGTATCAAGCTTAAAGGTAATGACAATCTCGTTCACAGTTAAAGGGACAATCCATTCTTTCTTATCTGCACTGCAAAGTTCAATGCAATCCACAAAGAACTCCTCTGTTTAACAGCATGCACATTGGTTGTTTCACTTTTAATTTTACAGCATTTGGCAAAGTGATTAAGTCTACCACATTTCATGTAGGTTTTACCATAAGCAGGGCACATTTTAGGATTTGTGAGCATTTCCACATCTACTACAAATTTCCTTATTAGACTGTAGCTTAGACTGCTTCATTCTTGAGAATGGAGGTTTGCTTGGCTCTGTTTTCTGCACTACATGTACAGCAGCATCAACTTCCTTGTGTAACGTTTTGGCTTGAAATCAGGATTTTGGTACTTACCGATAAATCCCTTTCTCCGATTCCACAGGGGCCACTGGAGTGTAGTTACAATGGGGAGATAGTAGGTGGTATTGGTAGCTGGCACTTTAAAAATTCTCACACTGTGGCTAGCTCCTCCCCTACTATCTCCCCTCCAAGCCAGTCTACGTTAAACTGTGCCCGAGGAGAGCTGTAATAAACAAACCGTAAGGTAGAGGAGGTTAACGACGCCCTGTAAACCAGGCGAACACAAACTAAACCTGGAACAGAACCTGACAAAAAACCAGGCTAGCCTGAACCCAACAAGCAGTCATATGGTGATCTGCAATCGTTAATCAAACAAAAATCAGGAGAAACAGCGCTGGGCGGGCGTCCAGTGGCCCCTGTGGAATCGGAGAAAGGGATTTATCGGTAAGTACCAAAATCCTGATTTCTCCTTCATCCACTAGGGGCCACTGGAGTGTAGTTACAATGGGGATGTCCCAGAGCTCCCAAAAAACGGGTGGGAAAGCGCTGAGAGTCCTGTAAAAACTGCTCGGCCAAACAGTGATGCAGAGGCCGTAAAAGTGTCAAACTTGTAGAATTTGACAAAACGAATGTCGGTTTGACCAAGTAGCCGCCCGACAAAATATTCATGGAGACCCCGCGGGCGGCTGCCCACGAAGGTCTTACAATGCGCGTAAAGCGCGCTGAAATGGAAAACGGAGGTTCCCTAGTAACCGCCAAGAAGACTGTCTGATGATCAGATGTATCCAACTGTCCAGCATATGCTGGGGCCCCGGCTATTTAGTACGGGAGCATCGTCCAGAGCAAAGAAGAAAAAACACTTCATCGAATAGCCTGAGACCTCTGTAGAGAGAGTTGACGAGCCCTGACAACATTCAGAGAGGATTGAAAACCACTAGTGTCAGATTTATATGAAAAATGGACCTCCCCTCTGGAAGAAACGACCGCTGAGGCCGAAGCACAGCCCGGGGAGTTGCCAATAGAGTACTCCCTGAACAAGAGGCCGAACTTACGGCCGCTAGGCTAATCTCATTTGGAAGAAAAGCGAAAAAGGCAGAGACCTAAAATTCCGGTCAGTGTGGTTTGAAGCGCAGCGGAGCAAAAAACCTCCCAGAGAAACCAAAGATGAATGGTAACTGGAAGAAGGGGGAAAAAACCCCTTTTATCTTCATTATGTTCCATAAAGTTTTCCCAAAGTGGCAAAAGCGAGAAGAGGTAATAGACTTCTGAAATCGGAGCCCAGTAGGCCTAACCGAACTAGGGAACTCCTCCCTTCTGAGGTCTCGTGAACAGTCACACGGGTAACCGAAACCAGTGTAAAATTGAACAAGGAGAAAAAAGGAGCCTGTTGAAGTAGACAGTCCAGTCGAGGTAGTAGCCAAGGCTCCTCTACTGACAACAGGCGTATCTGTATCTTCAAGTCATGCGTGGCCCAACCAGCGCCACCGAGAGGACTAGCACGCATAATCCCCTCCTGTGTTACTGAACATGAAGTAGAAATAGAAAAGGAGGCAGGATAGAATAACCAGAAAACTCCCCGGAGCCCTGAGGGCCTCCACGGCTACTGCCGTCCGAGAGTAATAAAGGGTTAAAGAGTCAGTCAGAACGCCCTGAGGTCGATCCGAAATCTCCGCCCACAGCGGACCAGCTGACAAAACTCCGGGGCATGTTCCCTCACCCAGGAGTCTGACCTGGTGGCTTGATCTGGAAACAAGATTGTTGTCCCCCGTTCCGAGAGGAATGGAGGCGACCACTCATTACGTCGCAACTTGACTGAAGAAATAGAGTCTCAGGTGCCGAGGAATGAAAAAAAACCTCTGACGGACCGTGTTGAGAAACGTCTATGCGGAGCATAAATTGGATCTGTGTCGAATCAGAAGCTCGTGGATCCTCCGGATATTCAGAAGCCACCTAATGTACAGAGTGGGATAGTAGCAGTAAATTGTCCCATTAGGGAACCAACGTCACCCACTGCCCTTGAAAAAGAGTTATTCTGTTATCTTCCTAAACTCTGTGGGAGCGGAAGAGAGAAGAGTAAAGGACTTACAGTGAAAATGAGAATCCTGTTAAGGGGGAATCTGAGAAAAGCCTGTCCAACGGAAATCAGTAAACAGGCATCTCTGAAGACAAGGGACACATAAAACTCCCTTTCTTGTTTAAACTAGCAATCACAGACTAAAAGGATTGTAAGGCCAGAATAGGCCTGTCCGAGCCACTTGGCTTCGGAACGTGAAAAGAAAACAAAGGCCTGAGAACTGTCCTAATTCAAATGATATGTGAAAAACAGGGATCAACACCCTTTGCGGTTAGAAACCTATGGAGCGCAGCCTGCAGTATGACTCTCTTGTCAACGTAAATCAGCCGACCTATGCCGAGGGACTCCTGAGACGGTTGTAACCGCCCAAGCCTTCTCCCATCGACCTGCGCCTACCCTGGGACCCTGCAGGTGTAATGGGTGTATAGGATGACATAAAATCAGACTGGACTGAGGATGTTGAACCTCTGCTTCAGCCTTTTTACCCTGAGAACCCCTGGCGACGAAGATATCACCCGTGTGGAGTCAAAAACCTGAAAGGGCACGAAAAAATCTAAAGGGAAGACCAGTAAAGGTCTGTCTTGGAGCTGGGGCAGTAGTAGGAGAAATCAAAGTGGACCTACCTCCATTGGTTCAAGAAATCCTGCAGAAAGTTCCTTCCCCAGAACCATCTGCCCCGTAGGATTTCATGTTTACTTGTCACTGTCGCAGCCCCAGAGGTCGTCGGGTTAAGACAGCCCAAGCGAAGATGCAGGGTCCGAGTCTGTAGACATGGAGACCTCCAAGGAACATAAAGCAGAATCGTGATTCTGACCTGTATCAAAGTATCAATTGATCCTGATGCGAAGCATCCTGTAACCTAGAGGACAATTGTTCCCCAACCTACCTGCTCCGGATACGGTAGAACCATGCTGCCGCATATGTCGATGGATCCCTGAGCAAGGTTGCCTCAGGAAAACGGCGGCTTGATGGACCGGCGATACACCGAGGTGTATACCCTAGAGAGGTTCTGATACCATCTCCTGCCATCTGCGGGGAAAAGATAGGAAAACAAACCTTGTTTGATACCTGATATTGTGTATTCGGGTGTCTGTCGGCCGCCTACCGGAGCCTGCCCAGCTCATCCGAAACTGAACCAGTCGCTGTCATTTTCGTCAATGGCGTGGAACCCTGATGGACTTGACGTGTCCTCCTCCTTTACCTGCAGTATCAGATGAACTGCTGTATTATGTACCTGTATATTCTGAGACACTGGTTCAGATCCACAGAAAACAGACATCAGTAATGCATGGAATGTTAGCAAAGTTTCTTTTTGGAAAGGTGTGTTTGGTCCCGCTGTGATTTGATCCTGTGACCTTGGAAACCAAAGTCCAAGGGCTTACCTGATGAGTTATTGTCTGGTTAATAGTGACATTACCTGCATCATTGATCAAACAGGGGTGTGCAGGTGCGTGGAGGGCGAAGCAGATGGCTCCGCCGCATACTTCACACCTAAGAGGGAATTCTTCGACTATCCCAGGAGAGACAAACGAAAGGAGAAAAGGTGGGTTAAATAAACAGAGCCCTACGTAAGGTGTGCACTATAATGTGTAGTGACCGATACGATTAAAATAAACTTTCTGGAGCAGCGGAGACCTGAACCAGCAACGCTGCGCTGTGGGACAGGAGTCTTAGCCCTAGGCTATAGGAGTTCTCCTTAAAGTTTTGTTTGGATTCAAACCCCTGTTCAGATACCCGCTACTAGCGTACTGAGCCGCAGCGCTATTTGTCTGATGCCTTACACGCATTCCACAATTACAAATAGCATTAGTAACTAGTGACAACAAGGAATAATAAAGGGAAGGCAACACCCCGCCCTGTATTTAGTGTACCGCTAATTAAGGTGCACCAGATGTTTCTCTGAGGTTCCGCTGGCTTTTCAAAATGGTGACCAGCCTGTGAGAAAGATGGGGGAAAATGTTATGTGCAAGATGTTGTTTTTAGAAAACATTGCGGAAGTAGCCTACAGCACCTGGTATTCCCAGGCGGTCTCCCATCCAAGTACTAACCGGGCCTGACCCTGCTTAGTTTCCGAGATCAGACGAGATCGGGCGTGTTCAGGGTGGTGTGGCCGTAGGCTTTTATCCCCTATATCTGGTATTTTATGGATTTATCTATATACATACCTACACGCACTTAAATATATATATCTATATATATACATGCACAAACATAACTATATATGTATATATACACACACACCGTAGGTAAATAAATACTGCACAGTAGATCCTTTTAATTATTATTGAGCTGAGTCCCAGCTACTGTAATAGAGCAGGTTCCCTGATTTGCAAGTAGGAAAATGCTGGGTAGAGGACTCTACTGCAGGAGGAATGTATCTATATTTCAGCAGCCTGAAGTATCGAAAAGTTACAAATCCCAGAGCTGTTGCCTAGCGACGGGGAGACCTGGGAGCCCGCTGAGTAAAGCAGGTTAACTGTTAATATACCTGGGACTTTATTTGTATTTGTCTCTGAGTATGCAAGATTAGCCCACTGGGCTATAGGAGACACTGCAAATATGAAGCCAGGTCTGTGCAGGGAGGAAATGGCCGCCAGAGTGAAACTCCTCTGGGCTATGCGATAAAATCTATATAGTGGATAACTGGATTAGTGCTGAGCCACTCTGACTATATCACATTCTCCTCAGCACCATGTGCATTAAACTCACATAAATGCCTATTACACTATAACAGTGGCCGGGGAGCGGAGAATGCTGAGCCCGCTGTACAGAGCAGGAGTTAGCTCCGCCCCCCGGCTATGGCGCCTTATTGCAAAACTAAGCGGGAAGCGAGCTGTACCCTCCGCTGGGCCTGCGAGTCACCGCCGGGGAGCGCTGAGCCCGCTATACAGCGCTAGTAGAGCCCTGTATCTGCTAGCCGCCGCCGGGGAGTGTTGCGCTGAACAGAGCGCGAGTCGCCGCCTGGGAGCAGGGAGCGCTGAGCTCGCTCTACAGAGCGGGACTTAGCTCCGCCCCCTCCGTACAAGGCGCCAAATTTAAACATTGCTTTGCGCTCGAGCGGGATCCCTGTGCCGGCTCTGTGAGTCGCGCTGAGTGGGGATCTGTGCGGGGGGTGCGGGGAGCTGGGGGAGCAGAGGGTTATCAGAATGACACACACCCGTTTTTCAGTCAGGGTTGTATAAACACATACTCAGCCTCCCCCAATCATCCTGTCTGTTTCTCCATGAGGAGGACAGGTAAGGATACAATAAAGTACATTACAGCCCCAGAGAGCCCTTCTGGAGTGGGTTGTACAACAATAAACAGTGCATTGCTCTAAAAACATACATAGCCACCACAAATAAAGTATACTTCACTCACCACTGTGTTCTTGGTGGATCGGCCCCGACACACGCCGCACGCAGCGGCGTCCAGCCGGAATCTTCTGTGGTGGGGTGGTCCCGACACAAGCCGCACGCAGCGGTGTCCGACCATTTTTTGATACTCACCGCTGCCATGCTGCCGGAATCTTCTGCTGGATGGAGTGGCCGCGACACGCGCCGCACGCAGCGGTGTCCGCCAACTCAGGAGAGCTCAGTGTCTCCCTCAGCCGGGGCCCATCCCTAGCCGCACGCAGCTGCGATGGGACCCCGCCGGCAGCTCCCACGGTGCAGACTGGCAGTGGCAGAGCTGCCAGTCTGTGAGTGTGTGTAAGAAAAATAAAATAATAAAGAAAAAAGAAGAAAATTCTTCAGCTAAACCCAAGTGAACCAGCTACCTCGGGCACTTAACTAAGACTGGCTTGGAGGGGAGATAGTAGGGGAGGAGCTAGCCACAGTGTGAGAATTTTTAAAGTGCCAGCTACCAATACCACCTACTATCTCCCCATTGTAACTACACTCCAGTGGCCCCTAGTGGATGAAGGAGAAATCTGGTTATTTCTCCAGATCTGCACATAGTCACTGCCTTATCTAGTGTTAGGTCTTGCTCTCTCACCAAACTAAATCACCAAACTCACAGGTTTTACTGAGTGATTGCAGCTCTGTAACATACTGATTAAATCCATCTCCAGACTTCTGATCACATGTGAAAAACATATCTTTCATATGTCACATTTTTGCTTGGCACAAAGTAATCTTCAAACTTTTGCATTATAGAAGATAGCACCATATTCTGCCCCTCATCAAACTGAAAACTATTATAAATGTCCAGCACATCCTCTCCTATCACATTTAGGAAAATGGGTGCCTTAGTATTGTCAGCCTCTGTATCAGCTCCACATGCAGCAAGATATATATTAATCCTTTGCTTAAATCTTTTCCAGTTTTCAGACAAGTTACCAGACATCAGCATGCCGGTTGGAGGAGCTAGTTTATCCATGGTTACTCACTGTTTGAAGATAGGAGCACACGGCAGGCTTTGCAGACACTAAGTATCACAGCCTTACAGACTGCTGCAGGATTCTTTCACACTCTGAGAGCACTAGCAGTCCAAGTTAAACTTCTTCTGACACCATGTTTTGTTCATATGTTTGGAAATCCAGTCATAAGGACACAGAGACATGTGAGTTCACTGATGTGCTGTTTTATTCCATCACCAACTCCAGACACACTGCACACTGGACCACCCACTTCCCAGCATCCCCCTGGTCCTAGGGACCATCACTGAAGATTCAGGCTTACACATATTAGTAAGGGAGTGTCTACAAATATTAAGCATTCTAATACAGTAACATCACACTGTGGATAGGCCAAAGGGTAAGGTCTGAAACTGGAAATGGTCATCCAATATAGCGAACCTGAGGTAAGCCTGATGAGGTGGCCACATGGGAATGTGTAGGTAAGCATCCTTGACATCTAGAGATACCAGGAATTCCCCCTCCTCCAGACCAGACACCACTGCCCGCAGGGATTCCATCTTGAATTTGAACACCCGCAGATATGGGTCTAGAGACTTCAGGTTCAAGATGGGTCGCACCGAACCATCTGGTTTTGGAACAACAAAAATACTGGAGTAAAAACCCCTCTGTAACGTAGGAGGTACTGGAACCACCACCCCTGTCCGCAAAAGCTTTGGAATAGCCTCTTGCAAGGTAACTTTTGCTGCAGTGAACCTGATAAACTTGATTTGAAAAATCTGTGAGCAGGAAGTGCTTGAAATTACAGCCGATATCCCTGGGAAATGAGGTCCCTCACCCAAAGGTCCCGGCAGTGTTGAAGGCGAGCACCTACCTGACAGTCGCCTTGCTGCTGGGGCCAACCGTCACGTGGAAGGCTTAGTGGCAGGGGATCCGGTGGTCTGGTCTAGGGATGCAGCAGTTGCAGGTTTACGGGACTTACCATGAGATCCTCTCAGCATGGTGGAGAGCCCTCGGTCCCTGCTTCTGATCCTTGCCACATGAAAGGACTGCAAGGAGGGTCCTGTGTAAGAATGTCTAGCAGGTGGCACAGCCGACGGGAGATCCATTTAACTCGTCCCCAAACAAGGCATCACCTGTAAATGGAAGATTTTCTACACCCTTTTTGGAATCAGCGTCCACTGACCATTGACGTAACCACAGAGCTCTGTGTCCCGAAACTGCCATAGCAGTAGCGCAGCCATTTATCTTACACAATTCCTTTATAGCTTCGCTCATAAAATTCACAGCATCCTGTATGTGTTGCAGCAGAGTAATGATCTCATCCTGGGCAGAGTGTCTAATCCATTAATATTATCAGACCACTTGAGTACTGCCCTAGAAATCCAACCACAAACTATCGTGGGGCACTGTGCTATGCCCGCTGCTGTATATATTGACTTGAGAGTGGTCTCAATTTTATGGTCAGCAGGGTCTTTAAGGTATATAGCGCCTGGCACAGGCAGTACCAATATCTTAGACATTCTGGACACAGACATATCGACAGATGGGGGATTTCCCCATACCTTCCTGTCCTTAGGTGGGAGGGGAAAAGTAGATAAAAACCTCTGAGGATTTTTACATTTCTTGTCAGGGTTTACCCATGCCTCCCTGGCCAGGGAGTTTCATTCCTTAGACACAGGAAAAGTGGCTGAGGTCTTGGGTCTAACATTATAATACAACTCCTCATCTGGTTCTGCTTCCTGATCTGGTATGTGAAGAACCTCTCTTACAGCATAAATGAGGGCCTCCACCCCGGGAGACAGAGAGCTGTCCTCTTCCATATCATCATCATCCACATCAGGCTGATCAGAATCAGACTGGAACACCTGTGGCAATGAGCGTTTATGTGAAACCAACAGAGGGGGCTGAGAAGCCTTTCTGATATCTGCAGCTTTGGCCATACAATCAATAGACTGTTTTAACACCTGTCTCTCCTTCTTAGCTGCAGCTAATTCTAAATTCACATTATGAATCATGCTTTTAAAAGTATCTAGCCAGTCAGGTGCCTGTGAACTGTGTCCCTGTGGAGATAAGGAGCACTTTTCACACATGAAAAAAGAAGAAAGGGTAGAGTTACAAGCAGCACATCTAACAGTAGCGTCTCATGCCACGGGAAAGCAGGCTTTTTGCCCGGGGCACTGCTGTTCTGAGGACAGCACCTGACGTCATTGCGCACTGCACGGCATTGTGGGAGCAGCTGCACGGTATTGTTGGTGCGGTGCTATGGAAGAGAGGTCATGACGTCTCTCCCATAGATCCGAGGAGCGGCGCCGGCAGCTGGAGACGGAGGACAGCAGCGATCGGGAAGCAGGAGCGGGGCTGATATTTATTTATTGTCAAGCGGCGCTACTAGGGGCACAATTCTACAGGGGGCACAGTACTGGGGGCAATACTACTGGGGGCACAACTCTACAGGGGGAACAGCTTCAGGGGGCACAGCTACAGGGGGCACAATTACTGAGGGCACATTACTGGGGGCACAGCTACAGGGTGCACAATTACTGGAGGCAAAACTACTGAGGGCACAGTACTGGGGGCAAAACTACTGGGGGCACAGCTACAGGGGACACAGTACTGGGGGCAAAACTACTGGGGGCACAGCTAGAGGGGGCACAACTACTGGGGGCACAACTACTAAGGGAACAGTACTGGGGCAAAACTACAGGGGGCACAGTACTAGGTGCAAAACTACTGGGAGCACAGCTACAGGGGCAAAACTACTGGAGGCACAGCTACAGAGGGCACAACTACTGAGGGCACACTAATGGGGGCACAACTACTGGGAGCACAACTACTGAGGGCACAGTACTGGGGGCAAAACTACTGGAGGCACAACTACTGAGGGCACAGCTACAGGGGGCAAAACTACTGGAGGCACAGCTACAGGGGGCACAATTCTACCGGGGGCATAGCTACAGGGGGCATAACTGTGATCATGCCCCTTCCCCATGAAGCCACGCCCTATTTTTTACGCTCGGCTGCGGCGCATACTAACCCTGTTTTACCTGTCGGGGGGGCACCAAAGGAACCTTTTGTCCTGGGCGCCAGAAGATCTAGAACCGGCCCTGACACCTACCCATGTCAACAGACATATTGTACACAACTATAGTACAGTGCAACTCACTGAAAAACACCTCCACACAGACCCTAGAGAGCCCACACAGAGAAATGGAGACCAGCACACAGAACACAGCAGCTCAGTGTGTGAAAATATGTGTAACACCTTATAGATGTGCATCGGCATTACCGCTGATGTGCTCCCCCCTGCTATGACCCCCTGGTACCAGTACAGAATCTGCAACAGCGTGGGTCCGTGGAGGAGCAGCGTGCATGCAGCCTTTATGATCCGCAGCAGCAGGACATGGCGCTTTCCCGCCTCTGGTCCCGCCCTTGTAATGGGGAACGGTCCCACTAATGTTTATACTGGCTGAATTAGCATAAACAGTACACACAAAGCCTAATGACAGTGAGCACTGTGGAGCATAAGCCCGCTGAGCCAGTGCAGTCCGCAGCTTGTGGCCCAGCATGTCACGCGGCAGGCGTGACCTGCCGCCAAACTGCACCGGGGACCCGCTAACCGAAACCCCAGTGTTAACACTCACTGCACCTGACGATCTTCGACATCTGTTAGAGGGTGGCGGCTAGCTGCTGGCGTGGGCACACACAGTATGGTGTGTGAAACAGCACCTCAGGAGCTCGGTGTCCTGTCAGTTGGGATTACGAACCATTGACCCTCAGGAGCTTGGTTCGGTCCCCACTCTAAGTTCCACGAAGCAGGTAGATTGGTTGCCAACCAGTACTACCTGAAAATAAAATAAAATAAAAAATAAAGGAAACTCTCTGGAGCTCCATAGAAATGCACCCGGCTCCTTTTGCACATTTTTCTAAACTGAGTCTGGTAGGAGGGGCATAGAGGGGAGCAGCCCCTGAGTCTGTACATATACACACACTAAAGGTTTTAAAGTGCCAGGCTCCAGTGGACCCGATCTATACCCAATGGTACTAAAGTACAGTTTCCCGGTATTCACTAGGACATAAGAGAAAATAACGCAATTATTTTCTCCGTTCATACCCATCTCACTGAATATTGCACAGAAGGGATCATTCCATTTACTTAATGGGTTCTAGCGACACCTTTGTATTATTTCTCCTCTATTCCTCATATCTGTTTCCTGCGCATCACCCTTCTTTTCAATTATGTGAACATGCCTCTGCAGTTGGTTTATGTTGGAAAGCCCAGTGCCCATTGTTGCATCCATATAGGAACAGTCAGGTGTAAATGGCTGGTTCACAAAATCTGTATGGGTACCTAAGGGTGCTCACAGTGTTCTGGGCATGCACAGTGTGAATTCACACAATACTGTATATACCTCACCAGCTGGCACAGTACTATTTATGCGGCAACCCCAGAGTGTCTGTTAGATAGTTTGCATATATTAGAGTGTATAGATCAGGGCTGGCCAAACCGGTCCTCGAGATCTACCAACAGTTCATGTTTTCCAGGCCTCCTGGAGATCTGTAGAATTGTCAGTTAGGAATGAATGCAGCACATCTTAATTAGTAATGACTACACCTGTGCACCAGCTAGGTGGTCTGGAAAATGTGAACCGTTGGTAGATCTCGCGGACCGGTTTGGCCAGCCCTGGTATAGATTATTTTTATTTTGTTATACTTTGGTTTACTTATTTTCACTGCTACTGCAAAATAAAAAAAAATCTGTCTTACCACTGTCCATAATGTGCTCATGTCTGCAATAGTTTTGTAGGTACTGTAATGTGATGCACACACATACAAACATACACTGTGAAGGAATGATGATGTCACCAAAAATAATTCTTGCATTGAGCTGAGGTTCACTCACCAACCATTACCTGATGCCAACGCTTTACAATACACATTGGGGTCTATTCATTTACAAAACGAAATCAGAATTGCTACTTATCACTATACATCGCATCGCTTCGATGCGATGTATAGCCGTGATAAGTAGCAATTCATGTATACTTAACCTTCCGTCGATGCGCTGCGGTGTCTGGGGCTCCCGCGGTGACGTCTTCTCCGCCGGTCCCTCCCTGCGATGCGCGGGGTCCAGCGACGGTCCCTTTGCGCATGCGCACGGTGTTGACCTCCCGGCCGGCCGCAGTGGTTGCTGGGAGGTCGGGGGGCGGAGCCAGCACGAGGTGTCGAGCAGCGATCAGGGAAGCATTGAGCTTCCCTGACGTCTCCGCACCGCAGTTCAGGTTACGCCGTCCTCAGATGGCGAACCTGAACTCCATGGAGAAGCGGAAAGCAGAGCTTTCCGCACCTTCATGAATCGCACTCACCATACAAAGGTATGGTGATGCGATTCAGCCACAGAGCGGGGGTACCGCTGGAGAAGTCAGAGACTTCTCCACGGTAACCAGCTCTGTGAATTGCGGTAAGCAGAGAAAAGCCCTGTTTACCGCAAAACAGGGCTTTTCTCTGCTTCATGAATAGACCCCATTATGCATAACAAATAGAGTTAGGGCGAGTTAAAAAGGACATGAAATTCTAGTTTCAGGGCACCATCTCCAGAGCAGTATTTCACTTTTGCGCCCACTCTCACAGCCCCAGTCCTGTAGCAGCCACAAGCATCCATCCTGACAAGTCTCCCCCTCAACTCTCAGCACTTGGCTCCTCCCGAAGCCTTTACAATTTGGAGGAAATGGGCGGCGGTACTGGCGCTCTCCGCCAATGGAGACAGCAGCTTCTCCTCATCAGCACCACCAAAGAGGGAGAAGAAGAAGCATCTCCTCACGTCTCCATCTCCTGACAGATACATCAGGCAACGCCAGGGAAATCAAACCCAGCTCGCCCAGAAGACTGGCAGCGCCGTCCAGGCACGGAGGGGCTATACCGGCTGGAATATTGCCAGCCTGCGGACCTATACGTAGCAGAGATAGGGGGAAAATGGGAAGGTGCCGGCTGCTGTAAGCAGCTCTCCTCCTCAGGAACAGACAGAAGAAGGATGCTGCATCTCTGCAAGGTCAGAGTCGCCCAGTGAGACAGATCAGCGGCCATCATCATAGGCTGCCTCCTTCTCTCCCTCCTCTCCTCTTCCTTCTCTTTGTGCTTGTCTGACACCAAGGAGAAAAATATTCATCGGCCTCCGGTAAGAGAAACGTTTCGCTATGGCTCTATTGATTTCTGCCAGGCTGTGGGCTGAGGATGTGGAATGAATGTATTATTAAGATAACTGTGATGGGTGGTATACTTTCTGGTATGCATGTGTTATGTCATACAATGATTAAATGTTGCTGTCAGGAACATTGCTGCGACAAATTGGGGTGGGGGTGGGAGGAAGACGCTGAGCAGTGAGTACATGTATAGCAGCAGCGGTGTGTAGTTGTATGGCAGCAGCATTGTTCTCTGCGTTCTGCTGGAGTTTATAGACGATACCTCATAGTTCTCTCTCACTGCCTGCGTCTATGGCAGAATCACACCCCTCCCCCTCCTTCTCTAAAGCAGAAGATTAGAGGTGGAAGTAGAGGAGGAGGGAGTGAGCATGGACTACTGTTCCGAAACATGCATCACCAGACACAGCAACCTCACATACAGACAGCAAATCCACCGCTATTACACTATATTCATTGCTCCTAATCACGTCTGGCATATGAATCCCAATATTTTATTGAACTTTAAATGCTACGTTATCCAGCCTTTTGCAAAGTCATTCATATCCTATCTACAAAGTCTGATTGACACTGCAACGCATTGCAATTTATTGTTTTGTATCAAGAAGTGAATTGGTTAAAAAGCAGTAGCAATCGCATATTGCTTTCATGCATGGGGAGATACAGTTCATGTGCACTCTGAATCTGGAGTATTGTTTGTTTATTGTATATGGGCTATAGCATTTCAATCCAGTAATTGTACAGTATATTAGTATACAATTAAAATTATATCAATGATAATCAAAAACAAAACACTGTTAATAATGTTCAAATCATGAGGATAATAACCAGTGCTAATGTTTGCTGCAGTATTCCTCACTTGAGGTATTTTAAGTTCAGATTCACTTGTACACAGTCATGGGAAAAAAAGGCAATCTTGAGTTAATGGGTTGGTGAGAGATGGCTGGTAAGAATCTAGAGCAGTAGTGAATAACTCCTGCTCTACGTGTTTATAGTAAAAGGCTTTTATAGGGAACTTTATCGGGTTAGCTAGAAATGAATAGTAGAAGGGTAGTCTTACTACTATTGACCTATGACATGTTCTTTTCAAGAGGTTTGTGGTGAAATGTACAATATAACTTCATACAGACCATTGGCACTTAATAAACAGTCATGCCATAAAGCATGTCTTTATATATTGGCAATGAACTGAACGATGCTCAGACTCTCTAAGGTATATCCTAAATCTGTGAAAACAGGTGTGGGTCTCCCCTGCCACAGCCTATTAACCAGCAGTAACATTATCTCTTGCTAGTGAAGCCTTTACACTATGAAAACATCTACTTTTCAGCGACAAGGGCTCAACACTGTAACACATATTAAATCCCACATTGATCACAGTCCTATGCATGGTTGAATGTACAGTACATTTGATTACTGGCCAACAAAATTATGCTTTGTAGCTGGTATCATTCTATTGAGAGGTGAGTGCCAATTTGCAAAGACAATTTTAGATGTGGTCACACATTCTAAAGTGATGATCCAACTAATATAAATGTGCACTACCCTTTGGCACTTACCAGTAAATTACTCTTACCCTTATTGTTACGTTATTTGGTCTAGTACAGAATCCTGCTACTTTTAATATTCTACCCTCTCTGAAAGTGACATCGGGGCCTATTCAAGTTCACTAATGGGCCTTGTGTGCATGCAGCAACACTACTTGCATGTTTTTAGTAACAGGCCCAGTGTACAATTCTACCACTACTAATTAGCGGTGGAGTCAACAGTTGTACTTTCACAGGGATGGCTGCTTTTAGAGGTGCCGATTCTGTACCAGAGCAATATTGAATTGCTCTGGTATTTCAATGTTCACCTTCACAAATCATGACCCCTAATAATGAATAGGCTTCTTCTTGTTTTCACAAAAAATTGTATTTTATTGATGATCTCATTTTTTCATTCTTTTCATATTTTAATTGTAAATAGTTATTAATATGTAATTAGTTCTACATTTCTTATTCATTATTACGATATAGTATTAGGGAGTATAGGAGCTGTTATTTAGTAGAATATCAATAAAGAAGTTAGATAATAGAATAGTCGCATAGTAGTTTACTTCAAAATTTGGGTTGGTCTTGTTTAATAAACTTGTCCTTTAATTGGCTTTTTATTGTCACAACTAGAGATAACCTTCATTCCAAAACTATTCTGCCAAAAATGTTGTTTGTTCTGCAGTTGGCTGTAAAATTTCATACAGTTTGGAAGTGAAATTTGGCATTTCCAGTCCTACCCCAACACAATATGCAGAATGAAGTGACCGACGTCCAAGATCTGTTCCAAGACTATAAATTCTTTAATATACAAATATGAAAACTGTGCAGTTTGAACCTCTGTGAAATAGCCTGTTCTGGGTGAAAACGAAATTTGTGCAAAATTTTGTACTGGATTAAAGATAACATTTTTGTTAAAACTATCACTTACAGATGACTGGCATTTATTTCTCATTTATCAGAAAAATACACACTAGCAATGAAATATAAAACCATTGATATTCAGCAAGCATCAGTTTCTTTAAATATCTTTTGTACTACATTGTTATAGAAACATTTCAAGCTCTTCTCTAACTATACAACGAGACAGGGCGCGTCTCTGAATATCATCGTGCCTTTGTTACCAAAAAGAGGGGTAACCCTAAACCCCCAAAAATGTCATAGGCAGAATACATTTTTTCTTGAAAAAGGAACATCAAGTTCCGAAATGCGTTGGAACCAGCACTTCCAGGGACATTGGAGGAGATTTTGCCAGGGAGAACTTTTAGATCTGGGAGCTTGTGCAGGGTAAGTCCAGACTGCTCTGCACTACTTTGTGTCCTGCAGCTCCCCTACCATCCTTCCGGTAGGACTCCTTATTTTATGCATGTTATTATGCTTTTATTACATTTTTTTCATGAAATTTTATAAATTAAATTTTATGTTAGCAAATGAATAGCGCATTTTTTACCTACCATCATTTTTTCTAACTATATGCAATCTTCTTTGTCCAGTTTCTCATTTGATGTGATCTCTTGCCACATTTGTTCTGACATTTATATGAGTGGGATCTTATAGCTGTTGTTTAAAGATCAGGAGCAGCTCCACATCTAGGATTGTCTTTGTGTTTATATTTCTGATATTCTGATTGTCATCATTACACCCTGGCAACTAAGGATGTATTAGGTTGCAAAGTGGCCCTAAGCAAGATATTGGCTCTGTCTATTTTTTCCACACTTCCTTTCAAAAAAAGTTTTTTTGATACAAACCGGTGGCCCTGTTCAACGGTATGCAGTCAACATACGCCCGTCAGGATCCCAGAGATCGCAGCTCCCCCACCATCCTTCCGGTAGGACTCCTTATTTTTATCCCACGACACCCATAGAGGTAGAATATAACCTGTAGCAAGCACAGTGAGCCACCGTTCCCTCAAGGGGCCTTGATGCGCTAGCCCCGCTGCCAGCATGCTGGTGGTTGGGATGCCGATGTCAGTATACTAACATCCGGCATCCCGTATGCCAGTGTTTCATACCAAACCCTGTTCAACTACCCACGCATGCCAACATGTACATAGAATACTGACTTTAGATATCTCTTAGTTGTGTCTTCACCCCCCCCCCCACAAACACACACATACACATACATGTGCTATTATGTACACCATACCCTTGCCTGCTCACATCCCTCCTCACAAACACCTGTCCTGTTATATACACTATAACTATATATCCCTGCTTATCTCTCTCACATGTTCCAACACTCTCTCCTCGGTTTACTTACACTTTTAATGTTACCTGCCCCACGCATCTGTTATCTAAGTTGTTCGCTACACCCAACCACCTACTGATGATTCTTCAGACATCCTCCTTCATTGCTCACATCATCCCACACCTCTGGTAAACTCGAACCCTATTACATATGCCCCATAATGTGGAACTGGAATTTGCTTTGTGTTGAGGTAAAGTGGGCTGTTATTTATTACCACAGATGACTGGTATGGTGCTTTGAATTTACAGTCAGATCTGTGTTTGTGGAAATACCACGTAGGCCGAGGCTATTGATGACGATTTTTGATAGAATGTATTTATATTTTTGCAAGAAAAAAACAATAGTGTAGATTCTGGCGTAAAGGTTATCAGCCCAATCTAAATCCTCAACAAATCCGCCCAAATAACAGATCAACCAGTAACATGAAACAAACAATCGGAGGGCAGATCAAAGGCGATAACAAGAAAAATAAGGTTATAAGTATACGTCACTTATGTGGTATGGAGTCCTTGTCAGAATTGCCACTCTTTTGATCGTCTCACAACATCCAGATATTAAACATGTAAAAAAGAGAAAATACACACACATGGGTGGTATTGCATGGTATAAATGATTAAACAGCCCGTGAATGTCCAGAAAGGAAAAGCCTAAAGTGCCGGACCAAATTTGATAGAAGATGAGGATAGTATCTCGCCACCACTTCACTATGTTTGTGGACGTACCGAAACTCACATCAAAATTGGCAGGAACAGGTGTGGAAAGGTATCTTTAGTACTGTGTCCCACGTGATATAGAGCAGAAAGGAAACTGCTACAGAAGGTGAAAAAGACCAAGTGGTCAAAACGCCGTTGGTGCTACCAGGCAGTGAGTTTTACTATTTTATTTGACTTTCTGTTCTTTCCATGGGATACCACTTTAGAAGGGTACCCAACATGACAGTACTGGTGTAAAACCGGATTACATCAGTTTTTTGTCTATTATACCTGACCTGCATGTTACTGTACAAACTGGAGAGTGGAAGTATCATAGAAAAGTATCAGATTGCCGTTTTATGGATTTTTTTTATGAATAAACCTGTTGAATTATCTTGGATGTCATTTTTGATCCTGGTTTAAAGATACCTTGATACGCGGGATTAACCGCCCTTTACAAGTGAGTGGGGTACGTTATCTGTAGCAGTTTCCTTTCTGCTCTATATCACGTGGGACACAGTACTAAAGATACCTTTACTAGTGTTCACTCTAGGCTGTTTTAGCAGGGCGCCGCGCCCTGCCCGTTTTTTTAACAGGCAAAACCCGCCCTGCCCCTTTTGCGGCGCCCTGCTAGAACAGCCGCCCGCTCCCTGCCCTCCCGGCGTGTATAGATGCCGTGCGCATGCGCGCGGCATCCATTCACGCATTGGGAGAGGGCTGGGGGAAGCCCAGCACCGACGGAGGTGCTGGGCACGCCCCCAACAGTGACGTCGCCGGCCATAGACGCTCTCTATAGTAGCGTCTGTGGGCCGCACCGCCCCCTAAAATGACGGAGGCGTGGCCACACCCCCTAATTTGCGTGGCCGCGCCCCCATTTCGAGCGCACACATGTGCCCCCGGATTCCGGCGCCCTGCCCCATTCACTCCTAGAGTGAACACTACCTTTACACACCTGTTCTTGCCAATTTTGATGTGAGTTTCGGTACGTCCACAAACATAGTGAAGTGGTGGCGAGATACTATCCTCATCTTCTATCAAATTTGGTCCGGCACTTTAGACTTTTCCTTTCTGGACATTCACGGGCTGTTTAATCATTTATACCATGCAATACCACCCATGTGTGTGTATTTTCTCTTTTTTACATGTTTAATATCTGGATGTTGTGAGACGATCAAAAGAGTGGCAATTCTGACAAGGACTCCATACCACATAAGTGACGTATACTTATAACCTTATTTTTCTTATTATCGCCTTTGATCTATCCTCCGATTGTTTGTTTCATTTATATTTTTGCACTTAATTGAATGTATTATAGATTTTATTCTTAAAAAGTATTGATATTTCTGATTAAACTGATAGTATATTATTTTATAGATAGATATTGGTGATCAATAAGTTCTAGAAATAATGCAAATTTTGGAGTGAAGGTTTCACAAAAGTGGCTCAAATATGCAAATGTGGGCCTGGAATTGTATAGGATGATATGAACAAGTTAGAGATAGGTTGTTTTACCCTTTGAAATGAAGCAGCAATAAGTGGTTAATTAGGCAATCACTCTGCCTACTCATAAAAGTAAAGTTAGATTGTCTGCAGAATATATATATATATATATATATATATATATATATATATATTGTGGCAGAGACAGCAGGCTTTTGCTGGATTGGAACAGTAGCAACAGGTCTGATGGAATCCAGTCAGGATTTAGCTGAGTCTGTGGTAAGCCACAGCTGGGCTAATCACTTCACCTTGTTTGCTGTCTTTAAAAATGTATTTTGGTCAGTAGGCCATTGCTCCTGATGCCAGCAAGTGGCCTGGTGATAGATGGGAGTTTGTGGTTATGTTAGGAGTCATTTGGAAGGGTTGGGTATGAAGCCAGCTGCCGGGATCCCGACGGTCAGCATACCAACACCGGGATCCCAGCAGCAGAACCCTGGCGGGGTAATGAGCGCAGCAAAGCCCGTTGTGGGCTCGATGCACTTGCCATGCAGCAGGCTATGTGTCTAGCTGCACTCGCCACAGGTTCTATTCCCACTCTATGGGTGTCATAATTTTTAGTGTTTGGGATCCCGAGCTCATTACATTTGGAATATGCACTGTTTGTGATTACCTGAACCTGGAATGTTATACTGCTGTTTTAAGAACTGCCTGTAAAACCTGACCTGCAACGGTTCCGCTTTGGCGGGGATGGCTGCCTGTTAGAGCGGCTCCTCTAAGACCGCAGCTTCTTTCCCGCTCCCGCCCGCCTCCGGGCGCTGCCAGCCGGACCACCGCCACCGCTGATGAGGGGAACCTCTCCGCTGTGCATGGAGAGGTTTCTTACCTTCTCCATGCCAAGTAAGCAGCAGCGCAGCCGCCGAGATCAGCGGAGCCGTGGATCCAAGATGGCGGGTGTGACTTCTCTCTCAGCATCCACCTCAGCTTCAAGCGCTGCCTCTAGCCCTCCTTCTCCCCTGGCTGCTGATGCTGCCCCCCCTGCTGATGCTGGGGCCCCTTCTGACCCTCCTCTGGCCAGCTATATGGACATTGTGCAGGCTATTAAGTCCACTATGGCCCCCCTTATGCAGGAGCAGGCTGCTTCTTTTAAACAGGCTCTACAGGAAACTAATGCTAATATCCAGCAGCTCACTCACAGTGTGCGTTCCACTGAGGTTACATTGGGAGAGACTTTTCAGGACGTTTTCACTCTTAAGCAGCAATATGAGGTCCTGCATAAACAACATCTCCAAGTTTTGGATAAACTGGACAGTTTGGAAAACAGGTCTAGGAAAAATAATCTCCGTATTGTGGGACTGCCTGAATCTCTTAAAGGGGAAGCGGTCACCCAGTTCTTAACCACTACCCTGCTGGACCTGCTTGATGTGGCTGACTCCTGCTCTGATTTGGTTGTGGAACGGGTGCACCGAATCGGCCCAACCCGTGCCAACGCGGACTCCCGCCCATGGGTCACCATTTTTTTGCTGCCTCAATTTCCTGCACTGCAAAGCCATCTAGCAGGCCTTTGGGAAGCAACGTCTTCTGATGTGGGATAACCATAAGCTCCTGATATTCCAGGTCTACTCTGCTGAAGTTACAAGGGCCCGCAAGGCGTTCTCTGCGGTCTGCGCGGATCTGGTGAAATCTGGCCATCGCTTTGCCTACATGTTTCCTGCTTGCCTACGGCTCTTTGTTGGAGATTCTACTGTGGATTTATCTACTCTTGATGATGCTACGCAACAGTTACGTGAGGAGGCTTCCGCGCGAGAACTTTCTGGCTCCCCTGCTCAGTTCCGTCCGGACTCTTGTGATTGATCTACAGATTGGTGACCATTTGTCAATTTATGCTATATATCTACTGACATTTCTGCGGTGTTGCCGGGAATTGATTTCTGGTTTTCATATGTTGACACCGTATTAATGTTGTTTTGTTTTTCTCCATTATGATTCTTTCAATACGTCTTACACTGTAACGTTGGAAATAACTTTGAGATGTTTTTCCCTATGTTAACCTGTCTCTCCCCCCCCCCAACCCCTGCCGTCCCCCCGCCCCCACCCCTCCCTCTGGTGGTGTGTGGCGGTCCGCTGAATAAGGTTTACCGCTAGCCGTCTTCATTATTTATTTTGGTTTTCTTTTATTTTTTTACAGTCTTGATTACTGAATACGCTGCTTTATTATTAGCTGCAGCCCTATGGGGCTTTAGTTCTGATATGTTTTCTTGTTATTGTTCTTATGTTATTATTATGCTTAGGAAGTCCGGTTTCTAGTTTTTGAGACCTTTTGGGAGGCCTCTCCTCCCTTCTTTCTTATGTTTTCTCTGTGGTTCTTTCTCACTCTTTCCTTCCCTATTTCCCCCTCTTACCTCCCTTTCCTTTTTTGCAAGGATTCCTGGTCCGGTTTTATGTCTTCTGCCTATTCCTTATACCACCACCCCCCATCCTTCCGTCCTGGGTCATGCTGGAGCGTTTATGTGAACAGTATCTCTTCCCCTTTTTCATTTTTGCTTTTTATGATATTATAGGATGGCCCCTTTCATTTTTGGTTCGTGGAATGTTGGCGGGATCCACTCTTCTGCCAAGAGGACCAAGCTTTTCACCTATGTTCGAAAAAAAGATATTGATGTAATTATGCTTCAGGAAACACATTTAATGCCGCTAGAAATTTTTTAATTGAATGTTATGGGGTATTCTGTTTTATCGGCTGCCTCCTTTACGTCTAAAAAATGTGGAGTGGTTACTTTAGTCCAGAGGAAACGCTCCCCTATCCTCCATTCCTCTATTAGTGACCCCTTAGGCCGCTATGTGATATTTGAAGTTATGCTGGCTCATACCAAGTATGTCTTTTGCAACCTTTATGCCCCGAACACTTATTCTAAACGTTTTATGCAATGTATTGTGGATAAGTGTGCTCCTTTTAGCGACTCTACTATCTTAATAGGTGGTGATTTTAATTTGGTAGCTTCCTTCACTATGGACCGACACCACCCCCCACGCCACCCTCGCCCGCTCCCATCCTTAGGAGTCCCACAATTGGCATCCTCACTTCGTTTGGCAGATGTTTGGAGAACTTTCCATCCTATAGACAAATAATTTACATGTTTGTCTGCGGCTCACGCCACCCTGTCACGTATTGATTATTTGCTATTATCTTGTGACGCTTTATCTAAGGTAGTTGACTCGGCTACAGAACCCATTGGCTTGTCTGATCATGGTCTGATCTGGGTCACGATTGCCTCTTCAATTGACTGCGGCTCTTACAAGCCATGGCGTTTTCCGTCCTACCTGACCAATTCTGTTGATTTTCATGACATGTTAATAGCAGGGTGGCGGGACTTTGCAGACAATAATGTGGAGCACGCTGACTCGCCACAGCTTTTCTGGCAGGCGGCTAAATCTGTGCTGCGTGGAAATATCATTGCATATGTTTCCAAACACAGAAAAGATACAGCTCAATTATATCAACAAGCTCAGGCTGATCTCACTTTAGCCTTTCAAACTTTTAAATCTCACCCATCTGCCCTCACTAGAGGTAACTACCAGAAAGCTAAGTGTCATTTTGAGGGGGTTCTGGATCAGTTAGTGGCCAGACATGATGTGCATCTCTTTACTTCAATGAATCATGCAGTATGAAGATTATGTATTTTAATTTTTATTGGTAAGTAGTACTTGCATGGTTACAGATAGACATCAACTCCACATGCTGCTCTCCTTCTCCTTACTCTCCTTCTACTTCCTACTTCCTTCTACTTCCTGATCACATGTTCATCTGTGCAGCCAGATTCTTAAAGGTACACTACCTCATCTAGCTAATGCACATAAACTATCTTCATAGATACTACATATAGGCACGGGAATAAATCAGGGAGGATCCTATCTAATTTACTCCGCACTTATGATTCTCCCTCCTCTATTCCTTCTTGAAAAACAAAGATGGGGTTCGGCTTCAGAAGGGTAAAGATATTGTTGATCTGCTAGGCTCTTACTATGATGCGCTTTATTCTCATCCAGCTATTGACTCCTCCCTTAAAGAGGAGTTCTGGTCCTCCACTACCCTTCCCTCTCTATCCCCTGACCAGCAGACCTTGCTTATAGCCCCAATCTCTGCTGAGGAGCTCCGTCAGGCTATCAAGAAACTGAAACCCCTGAAATCCCTTGGTCCTGATGGCTTCTCCAGAGAGTTTTATAGGCTCCTTGAATCTGAAATTAGCCCCTCCTTGCTCCCTGTGTACAATGTTCTTTTATTGGACAATACTGTTCCTAGTTATTTTAATTCAGCTATTATTAAGGTTTTGCCCAAACCTGGTCGTGACCCCGAGGACCCGGCCTCTTATAGGCCTATCTCTCTTTTAGATGTTGATTATAAGCTTTTTCTGAAAATTATGTCGGAAAGATTGAAAGTTATTTTGCCTTCACTTATAGCCCCTGACCAGACTGGTTTTATATGGGGTCGCCATTCTGTGATTAATATTCGCAAGGTTGTCTCGGTGATCCAGTCATTCACCTCTCATCCTGACTCCTGCCCTGGAGCCATTGTTTCATTGGATGCTGAGAAGGCGTTCGACTTGGTCACTTGGGATCACCTATACCATACCCTAGATAGATTTATCTTCCCCTTCCGGTTTGTGTCTACCCTGCAGGCTCTGTATACTTCTCCGCTAACCCAAGTATCCAGCAATGGTTTCCTTTCATCTCCATTTACAGTGAAACGAGGTACAAGACAGGGCTGCCCCATGTCGCCCCTCTTGATTGCATTGGCTCTGGAGCCTCTGGCCATAGCCCTGAGAGATTTGCAGAGCTTCAGGGGGATTTATATTGGTATGGTTGAGCTCAAACCCTCCTTGTTTGTGGATGACATGCTGTTGTTCCTCTCTGATCCCTGCACATCCCTCCTTGCAATTTTACACTTATTGACTAATTTTGTCTCTTTTGCTGGGTACAAAATAAACGTACATAAATCCGAACTTATGCCTCTAGGTATCTCCGATTCCTCCCTTTCACATCAGGCCATGTATTCACAGTTCCATATTTCTTCTCAGCAGTTTAAATATCTGGGTATCCAAATCCCTTCCTCCCTCTCCAGATTATATGAATAAAATTTCACTACAGTCATCTCCCACATCTCCCGTTTATTGACTACCTGGAAGCTCCTACCACTTTCTCTGTTTGGACGCATAGCTTTGATAAAAAGTGTGATTTTTCCCAAACTCTCTTACCCTATCCAAATGCTGCCTATATCCCTTTCCAAAGCTGACATTGCGGTTTGTACCCGTTTATTCACCAAATTTGTGCGGCGTGGGAGACGCTCTCAGATTGCGGTCTCTAAGCTACAGCTTCCTATATGTGAAGGTGGTGCGGGCCTACCCGACATTGCTATATTTACTAAAGCTGTTTGTTCCCGATACATTAGTGATTGGCTTCTTTCACGGGAGACCTATACTCATTCTCCCTCTGAATTAGCCATGTTTTGTCCATACTTACCGGCAGCTCTTCTTCATTCCCCTAGGAAAGCTATCCCCCCCCCCCCCCCCATATTTTTCATAACATACTTTTCCACAATGTTTATTTAGCCTGGTGTTCAATATGCTCTAAATTATCAAGACCTTTTTCGGTATCCCACTACGCTCATTTTTGTGGTAATCCTTCTTCTCCTCCGGGAATGGACAACTCGCTTTTTAGACTTTGGAGCGAAAAAGGCATATCAAAGATTAAGGACGTGTTTGACCCAGGAGGGGTTATCCTAACTTTCAAGGTTTTGCAAGATAAAGCCCAGTTACCCCCTCTCTGTTTTTTATGTATTTACAAGCTGCACACTTTGCACGTACCAGCATGGCCCAGATCCCTACTGCCGTTAACCAGGACCCTATACATAAACTGATATCTCTATTACTTTTACACCCGTACAAAACTAAATATGTTTGTTTAGATTTATTAATGCTATCCAGGGATAAGTTGTGGCCCGCACTGTCTCTGCGTGGCATTCTGATATCCCCTCTGTTTCCACCCAGCAGCACCTACTCTGCTATTATGACAGTACCCTTAAGCACTTGTGTTGCTCCTGGCTACAGGAAGTTCATTTTAAATTTATACATCGTGCATACATATCCCAATGTCAGGAATTGGCATTCAGCAGCATCTCACTTACCAGCGTGCTGGTGTGCAGGCCTCCGGAGGTCACGGCCCCAGTCGCAGCTGCATGAATGCACTGTCCGTGAGCGTCATGTTCTGTGTCACTAAGTACCCCTGAACCGCATCCAGTGTGTGCCCCTCTGTGTGCCGGCGTCTGTCCAGCATGGGCGCCGCCATGACACCTGCACTCAGCTGATCTGGACATCCAATCCTGCAAGGTGTTTGCACACAGAGCTCAGCAACCAATCACCGCAGAGCAAGGGGTGTAAGTTCCAGTCCGTGGCTCAGTCTCATGGCCTTGGACAACGAGTCACATTCACTGTGCAAGTTCTCCTGGTTCCTGTGTTCCTGTTTCCAGTGGTTTCCTTGTTGTCATTCCGTTACATCATCTTCAGTCTTCAGTTTTCCAGTCTGCTACGAACTCCAGCCACAGTCTGCCACAGCAACTTGCAGTAAGAAACTTTCCCCAGGTGTTCTTTCATTTCTCAGCCTGTGCACCTAATTACCAGCATTCAATGCTGTGCATTGCATTCAGCACTTAACACCTTGTTGTGTTAGAGCCGTCTCCTGTGTGGGCCTTGCTTGGCTTTAAGAATGTGTGCTTCTACAGAGACTGTGTGCATTTATTACTATTCATCATATACCAGAGTTTTGTTTGCTTCATATGGTTTCATTATTTCCACTACCGTTTATTTCAAGCTTCAAGTTCATCTTTATTACTCATTTGTTAGTGACTGTTTGAATATTAATTTCATCGGATTAAGTTATCATTCATTATTCTTGTCATCAATTATACCAGTTACCATTCATACTACATCTCTGTTGTTACCGACTTCCAAGTCCATCATCAATTGTTTCCATTCATCTGTTTACCAGTTTGTTCAGTTGCTGTGTTACCCCTGTGTGATAATAAATATCAAGCACACATGCGCAGGACTTTTCTTCAGCCTCCTCATTTTCATCTATCACACCTACACTGACCCACTAGTGCCCCCTCTGGGGACAGACAAAACTACAGACCTGACAGTTTGTCTGAGGCCCATGGACCCAGATGGTGGTCAGAGTGTGGGGTCAGGGGCACTCCAAAGTTTGGTGTCACGACTGGATGGTCAAGTGGCTGCACAACAGCAGATTATACAATTTCTACAAGGGATGTCTTCCCGACTGGACACTCTACAACAGTCTGTTTCAAATCCTGTCCCTCCAGCTCCAACTTCAGTGTCAGTTCCAGTTTCCAGTTCCACAGCTTCCAGTTCTCCAGTTGCTCCTGTTCCAGTATCTTATATTCATCTCCCTACACCAAGCAAATTTGATTGTAACCCCAATATGTGTCGTGGGTTTCTGAACCAATGTGAAGTCCACTTTGAATTGCTGCCGCAAAATTTTCCAACTCCCAGGGCAAAGGTTCCATACATTGTGTCCCTTCTGTCTGGCTCCGCCTTGAACTGGGTCTACCCGCTATGGGAAACGAGCGGACGCTCTTCTGAATAACTACACAGATTTTGTTGCTGCAGTCAGATGCATTTTTGATGAGCCTGGTCGCACCACCTCTGCTTCCTCAGACCTCCTTCAGATTCACCAGGGAACACGTACTGTGGGACAATATGTTATCCAGTTCCAGACATTGGCATCAGAAGTGAAGTGGAATAACCAGGCGTTGGTCGCCGCCTTCTGGCATGGTCTATCCGACAATATAAAGGATGAGTTAGTTACCCGAGGTCTTCCAGAGCAGCTGGAAGCCCTAATTTCTTTATGTGTTAAATTGGATTTACGTTTACGTGAATGAGCCAGTGAACGTTCTTGAGGTGACCTTCGCAGGCAACGAGTTATGTCTCTAGTACAGTCCTTACCCGTTACTCCTGATGAACCTATGTAGGTGAATAGGTCTAGCTTAACGCCTGAGGAGCGGTCAAGAAGGTTAAGGGAAAGACTGTGTCTCTATTGTGCTGCTGCTGGTCATCTGATTGGTTCCTGTCCTGCTCGTTCAGGAAAAGCCAGGTCCTAACTTGTAAAGGAGGAGTCAAGTTGGAAACTTTAATCAAAGCTCCTTCTTCCTAAGATCTCGCTCTACCTGTTACCTTGGAAACACAGAATGGTCTTCAGTCTTTATCTGCCTTAGTGGATTGCGGTGCTGCTGGGAACTTTATCACACAAGCTGCAGTGGACAGAATCCATCTCCCTGTCTCAAAGCTGTCTCATCCAGTCTACCTTACTGCCGTGGACGGGAGTTCCATCATTCAGCAAACCAAGCCAGTGGTCCTCGGAGTGGGCTTTCTTCATTCTGAGCTCATTGAATTCCTGGTCATTCCAAAAGCCACCTATGAAATTGTACTAGGCATGCCCTGGCTCCAATGGCACAATCCACAATTCGACTGGTCCACACTACAGCTTACAGCATGGAGTTCTTCCTGTTTTCATTCTTTTTTGGCTCAAGTACATCCGGTGAGATCTTCAGGTGTAAAACTCCAGTCTGGTCTTCCAGAGGCCTATCAAGAATTTGCTGACATCTTCAGTGAAAAGGCCGCTGATGTCCTGCTTCCCCATCGAGAATGGGATTGTCCCATTGATTTAGTTCCCGGGAGCAAGCCATCCAGAGGGCTCACTTACCCTCTCTCTGTTCCTGAGACTCAAGCAATGAGTGAGTATATAAAGGAGAATCTACAGAAAGGGTTCATCCGCCCGTCTTCATCTCCAGCCGATGCGGGGTTCTTCTTCGTCAAGAAGGAAGATGGAGGATTAGGCCCCTGTATCGATTATCGGGGTTTAAATGACATCACTATTAAAACAGCTATCCTTTGCCACTTATTACTGAACTGTTTGACAGAGTCAGAGGTGCTCGCATCTTCACTAAGTTAGATCTCCGCAGGGCCTACAATCTCATCAGGATCCAAAGTGTCGACGAGTGGAAAACCGCCTTCAATACCCGCGATGGCCACTATGAATACCTAGTGATGCCCTTCGGTTTGAGCAATGCCCCAGCCGTATTCCAGAACTTTGTCAACAAAGTGTTTAGAGATCTTCTGTACGAGTGTGTGGTAGCCTACCTCGATGAGATCTTGATATTCTCTCGTGACTTAGTTTCCCATCGCCAGCAAGTGAAAGAGGTTCTTCGACGTCTTCGACAGAATCGTCTTTATGGCAATTTATCTAAGTGCACATTTGAAGCTTCTTCAATACCTTTTCTAGGATACATTATCTCTGGAACTGACCTTCAAATGGATCCAGCTAAATTAGAGGCTATAGAGAACTGGTCTCTTCCTACAACACTTAAGTCAGTTCAACGTTTCATTGGCTTTGCCAAGTACTATAAAAGATTCTCTACAGTGATAGCTCCAATTACTTGCCTCACTCGGAAAGGGGTGAATCCTTCCCAGTGGTCTGAAGAAGCACTATCTGCCTTTCATAAAATTAAACAAGCTTTTGTTTCAGCTCCTGTGTTACAACAGCCAGATGTCAACAAGGCCTTTGTTCTAGAAGTGGACGCCTCGACAGTCGGCGCGTGTCCCAAGTCAGTGCTGATGGTAAGACTCACCCTTGTGGGTTTTTCTCTCGTAGATTATTGCCCGCTGAGATGAACTATTCCATCGGTGATCAGGAACTTCTAGCAATCAAACTAGCCCTTGAAGTATGGAGGTATCTGTTGGAGGGTGCAAGAATCCCCATTACCATCTACACGGACCACAAAACCTCCTTTACTTAAAGGCAGCGCAGTGTCTAAATCCTCAACAAGCAAGGTGGGCTTTATTTTTCTCTCGTTTTGACTTCAAGTTGCTGTTTAGACCTGGCTCTCAAAATGTCAAAGCAGATGCATTATCTCGCTCTATGAGCTCCAATGAGGAATCTTCAGAACAAGTTTCTCGACCAGTACCTAATCCTGTTGTGTTTGCCGCTACTAATGTATCCCTAGTTCCACCTCCAGGCAAGATGTTAGTTTCTCCTGAGCTTCGTCCAAATCTCCTGTCCTGGGCTTATACGTCCAAGTTCACTGGCCACCCTGGAGTCCTAAAGACTTTTAAGTTTCTGTCTCAAACCTACTGAAGGCCTCACATGAAAGCAGATATTCAAGAATTCATAGCTTCATGTCCCAAGTGTGTTCAACACAAAGTTCCTTGTCAGGCTCCTGCGGGCCAATTGTTGCCAAACTCTATTCCAAGTCGTCCCTGGTCTCATCTGTCGATGGATTTTATTTCGGACCTTCCTCCTTCTAAAGGGTATGATACCATCTGGGTAGTGGTCAACAGATTTTCGAAAATGGTTAATTTTGTTCCATTTTGTTCCTATTTGATTTTTTATGAAGATAGAGCTGAACTCAGAACTCATCAGCAATTTCTTCCTAAGGTGGTGTCTGCGTTTCATATCAAGCAACCTATTGTGGTTCCGGTATTTATGGACACCTCTGCTACCTCTAAATCCCTGGACGCGGTGAGGGCTTTGAAGATCTACGGGAAGAGGACGACTCATCACAGAAAATCTGGCTCGCTGTTTGTTCTCTATGATCCCAAGAAAATTGGGTGTCCCGCTTCAAAGCAGTCTATTGCTAGCTGGATCAGGCTTACTATCCAGCAGGTTTATTCATCGGCAGGATTGCCAGTTCCTAAAGTTCAGGTCCACTCTAATAGGATTTTAATTACCTACCGGTAAATCCTTTTCTCGTAGTCCATAGAGGATACTTCGTTTCTGCACTGTTACTTGGTTAAGTATTGTAATTGGTTCATCCATTGCTGTTCCTATTCAGGTTGGGTTAGCATGGCTTTCCTCTTGTTTGTGTATGCTGGTTCGAATCTCACCACTGTTCAGTTAAATCGAGTCTGGTAGGAGGGGCATAGAAGGAGGAGCCAGCCCACACTATTAATTTCTTAAAGTGCCCATGGCTCCTAGTGGACCCGTCTATACCCCATGGTACTAATGTGGACCCCAGTGTCCTCTATGGACTACGAGTAAAGGATTTACCGGTAGGTAATTAAAATCCTATTTTTGCTAATGGACACTGCTTTCATATACAATATTGTGTAGGTCTAATTTAGTGCACTTACTACAGTCACCATATTTTGTGAGCTTGGATATACTATTATAATTAGTATTGTTGAATCGCATCACCATACTTTAATATGGTGACTGCAGTTCATAAAGGAATGGAAAGCTCAGCTTTACGCATCTCCATGGTGCTCGGGTTCGCCATCTCATGATGGCGCAGTTCCTGAACATCGGTGAGAAGACCGCAAAGAAGCTCAATGCTTCCCTGCTCTCTGCATGGCACATATCACTAGCTCCGCACCCTGACCTCCCAGCAGCCCCTACGGCCTCCCAGGAGCTCAGCCGTCGGCACATGCGCACAGGGACCCGCTGGCTAACTTCACTCTATGCAGAGGGGACCACCGCTGACTCCGAGCACCGTCATAGCACAGGATATCGTATCGCATGGCCGGAAACGTAAGTATACATGAATTGCTACTTATCTAACCTACTGTATATATCACATCGAATGATGTACATTGATAAGTAATAATTCAAATTTAGATTTCTACATGAATAGACCCAGTGGCGGAACTAGCGAGCGGTGGGCCCAGGTGCGACAAAATGCTTTGGGCCCCCCATCCAAGTCCACCTCCTCACCCCTGGAGAGGATCTGGTGAGGGGGACCTGCTCAGGGCCAGAGAAATGGATACCTAGCAACAGTGCCGTAACTAGACATTTTTAGCACTGTGTGCAAGAAATGGCATCGAGCCCCACTCCTGCATGCAAAACAGTGGCAGTGCGCGCCGTAGGCTTCGTGGGGAAGGGGTGTGGCCACAAAATAATACCAATTCATAACACGGTGCACAGTAGTCTCCATTATTCAAATTACGCCGCACAGTAGCACCACTACACCAGGTAGAGACTCTTTTACACCTTACGGCGGACAGATTCCTCTTTTTACACATTACGGCAGACAGCGTCCCCTTTTTACACATTACGGCAGACTGCATCCCCCTTTTTACACATAATGGCAGACAGCGTGCCCTTTTTACACATAAAGGCAGACTGCGTGCCCTTTTTACACATAGCGGCAGACAGCGTGCCTTTTTTACACATAACGGCAGACAGCGTGCCATTTTTACACATAACGGCAGCCAGCGTGCCCTTGTTACACATAGTGGCAGACAGCGTACCCTTTTTACACATAACGGCAGACAGCGTGCCCTTGTTACACATAGCGGCAGACAGCGTACACTTTTTACACATAACGGCAGACAGCGTGCCCTTGTTAAACATAGCGACAGACAGTGTACACTTTTTACACATAGCGGCAGACAGCGTGCCCTTTTTACACATAACGGCAGACAGCGTGCCCTTTTTACACATAATGGCAGACAGCGTCCCCATTTTACACATTACGGCAGACAGCGTGCCCTTGTTACACATAATGGCAGACAGCGTGCCCCCTTTTTACACATTGCGGCAAGCAGATTCCCCCTTTTTACACATTGCGGCAAGCAGATTCCCCCTTTTTACACATTGCGTCAGGCAGATTCCCCCTTTTTACACATTGCGGCAAGCAGATTCCCCCTTTTTACACATTGCGGCAGATTCCCCCTTTTTACACATTGCGGCAGATTCCCCCTTTTTACACATTGCGGCAAGCAGATTCCCTCTTTTTACACATTGTGGCAGACAGTCCCCCTTTTTGTAGAAAGAAAGAAAGATAAGAAAGAAAAGAAAAGAAAGAAAGAAAGAAAGAAAGAAAGAAAGAAAGAAAGAAAGAAAGAAGAATTATACTTACCCTCTCCGCTGGTTCAGGCTCCTCGGTGCAGCTTCTGGTCACTCACGATTCCCGGGCAGGAGAGAAGGAGGAGGAGGGAGCTGGAGGAGGGAGCCGCAGCAGCGCTGTGTTATTGGTGGAGGTGCTGCTGCTGTTGGCCCTCTGCTTCACTATAGGCTGTTCTCGGAAGACAGCTTATAGTTAAGCAGAGGGGCAGCAGCAGCAGCGCCTCAACCAGTAACAAAGCGCTGCTGCGGCTCCTTCCTCCACCTCCCTCCTCCGCCTTCTCCCCCCGTACCGCTGCTCCTCTTCTCTCCTGTTCGGGCGGCTGTGTGCTGCGGGCAGCAGTTGCCCGCAGCACACAGCGGCATGTAATGAGTCAGTTTGACTCATTACATGCTATGGTCCCCTGGACAGAGGCGGGCCCCAGTGCAACGCACTGGTTGCACTGGCGGTAGTTCCGCCTCTGAATAGACCCCTTTGTGGTTACAATGTTTAACTTCTCTGCTTTATCTCTCTTAACCACATGCCTAACATGGACGCATCAGATGCGACCAAGCCAGGCTGGGGTTTCCCTGACAAAGTCACATCTGATGCAAGCTCCTGCATGCATAATCAAAAGAAAAAACCCATGGACAGCCGCAGTTCTAAACTCTCCCTCTCTGGATCACTGTGGCCAGTAGTGATCGGGCATTCCAGCATCACCCCCCTCTCCCCGCTTTCCAGCATCAGTCTTGATGGCTGTAATGTTTTCTGATGTTGATGATTTGATGTTCCATTTTGGATAAGTTTAAGTGGGTGTGGTATAAAAGATAGATAGTGTCTAGTTAGACAGTCAATAGATAGACACCATATGTAAGACAGACATTAGGTCGACAGGGTCAAACGGTCGACATGAAAAAGGTAGAGAGTACAAAAGGTCGACAGGGTCAAAAGGTTGACATGAAAATGGACGACATAAAAAAGGTAGGCACCATGGGCCTTATTCTGAGTTGATCGCAAAACCATGTGCACTGCAGGAGGGGCAGATATAACATGTGCAGAGAGAGATAGATTTGGGTGGGGTGTATTCAAACTGAAATCTAAATTGCAGTGTAAAAATAAAGCAGCCAGTATTTACCCTGCACAGAAACAAAGTAACACACCCAAATCTAACTCTCTCTGCAAATGTTATATCTGCCCTTCCTGCAGTGCACATGGTTTTGCCCAATTGCTAACAAACTTTCTACTGTGATCAACTCAGAATTACCCCCATGTTTTTTTGCATTTTTGTGGTTTGTGTGGATAGTTTTGTCATCTGGGACGCCCAATTGTAGAAAGCCATACCCTCGTGGGGCTCGCTTCGCTCGCCATGCTTCGGGCTCGGCGGCTCGCTGCGCTCGCCACAAGGTTTATAACCAACTCAATGCAGACATGGATAGAGAAGGTATGAAATAGTCCAAAAACATGTTACATTTAAAAAAAAAAACATTTGTCTATCTTTTTTATGTCGACCTTTTGACCCTGTCGACCTTTTGACCCTGTCAGCCTTTTGTACTGTCTACCTTTTTCATGTTGACTTTTTGACCCTGTTGACCTTTTGACCCTGTCAACCTAATGTCTGTCTAACACAGTGGTTTCCAAACTCTTTTGAATCACGGCGCCCTAGAATATCAGAATTTTTTTCACGGCACCCCTAGGCCCAAAAATTTTTATTGAGCCATTTAGAAAGAATTATTACATTAAGTAGATTGCGTTTATATGTCATCCTTAGGGTCAGTTGTGTGGTGAGGGACAAGATTTGCTTCTGTTTGGCCACATATTTTATGACTGGCAGCCACCAGCACTGGTTTTGCCTATTATATTGACCATGAACAATTTTAATTGGTCCTGGACCACCAATCCAGGGCACCCCTGCAAGTGTCCCGAGGCACCCCAGGGAGCCACGGCACACAGTTTGGGAACCTCTGGTCTAACATATGGTGTCTATCTATTGACTGTCTAACTAGACACTGTCTATCTGTCAACCGGATACCGTTTAAGTACATGTTCTTTATCTAATTCACTCATTAACAAATAACAATTATGGTGCAGTTTTTGGAAAAAAATATTTTCCAGTTAAGTGGTTAAAGGTTTAATATATCTCCCCTTAAATGTGAACTGTGGGTACTACTAAGTAACATAATATGAACTGGGGCACCACTGCAGTGTGATATACTGTAATGTTTACTGGGGTCATTACTATGTTGCATAATGTGGCCTGAGTGCACTGTGTTACATATTGTAAGGTGGGCCACTATAGTATGGCATAAAGTGAATTAAAGCACTATTATGGGACATAACATGAACTAAGGTGCTACTATGGGTCATGAAATAAACAACTACTGTAGTAAGAGGTGTCTCTCAAAGCACTGGGTGTATTCCTCTTCAAGATGTTGCTGTTGGGCCAACAAAAATTCTAGTTCCTCTGTTATGGAAGATCTACAAGTAAATTCAAAACTAGTTATATTTCTTTACTCTAAAGAAGAGATGCCTTATGTAGATAGGATCCCTGCTGAGATATACATTTATTATTTCAATCCATCTCTCATGTACTATATTTTTATGTCCAATATTGAAGTTCTAGAATATCTAACCTCTGGCGCATACTTTGTAACCATGGATTTCTCTTTCCCTTATATCATTATTCCACTGTGAAACTTATACCCCTTTCACATCGCACTAAAAACCCGGTACCGACACGACATATTGCCGTGTCGAAACGGGTCCGTGTGCGATGTGAAAGGTCCAATTGTGAATTAGCGGGTCGCCTGACCCGGTAATTCAACCCGGTAAAAAAGAAGGGTTCTTACCGGGTTGATTACCGGGTCAGGTGCAGTGTGAATGGGAGCCGTTCCGATGCGAATCGGCTCCCATTCACAGCATAGGCAGAGGCGGCGCAGGAGATGAGCTCATCTCCCGGCACCGCCTCCACCCCCGCCACTGCTGCTGCTGCTCCCTCCGGTGCTATGGCAACCGACCCGGTATATTTACGGGTCGGAAAGCCAGCAGAGGAGCGCAAATGCCGGATCCCACCCGGTAAGTACACGTTTGTCTTACCGGGTAGGATCCGGCATTTGCGATCTGAATGTAGTATTAATATTAAGGTGTAGGTACAATGGCCACCATTTCCAATACAGTTCAGTTATGCTATGGGTATTACTGCAGTGCCTCAATATGCGCATATCCACCAGTTACGTTAATGCTCACAATGCAAGTTTTCCCTCACATTTCTATGGGATGCATTAGAAAACTTGCCAGTGGACAATATGTGCTGTTCTGGAATGGAACCTCGCATTGATGCTGGGGGAATTGAATTCCCTTCATTGTTTATTAGA
Organism: Pseudophryne corroboree; assembly: GCF_028390025.1. Taxonomy (NCBI): domain Eukaryota; kingdom Metazoa; phylum Chordata; class Amphibia; order Anura; family Myobatrachidae; genus Pseudophryne; species Pseudophryne corroboree. The sequence continues at coordinate 387,888,674 of NC_086448.1, read as the reverse complement.
ACTATAGGCATGATGAGCAATTATAAGTACAGGCTTGAGCTACTGTAAAATACAGTTCCATCGTACTTGAGAAACACAGGACTGCTCTACCCACTATGAATCAGTGATTGATATCCTGGGCTATTGATCAGATTTACCTAATGTTATATTGTTGTTGTAATGTACTAGGCCATGAGGAAACATTTATATTTTTTGTTTTATCTCTTGACTAGTACTATTACAGAACGTTGATTTTTTTTTTTCTATTTTACTGTTTAAATGGCTACCATAATCAAAGGGATGATTTCACCAAGCATACTTTGGTGTCTAGCTCTCAATTTCTATATTTTTTTATAAGTATGACAGGGTCTAATGTTGCACTGACATGTCCTACATTAACAGCACCAGATCATTACTGATAAACTACAACCTTTTTGCAGAATGATAATTATGTACTAATTATTTAAATATGTCCTTATAATAGGTTGTTGAAACACTGCACTCTACTGATGATCTGTTTTCCTATGTAAGCATTGTGCAGTGGATTATTGTCCTGAGATTTGTAATGGACCATTGATTATTTGTTTTTCATTATTTCTTTAGGATAGTATGCTATTACCAGTGCTCTAAAGTGACCTTCCTTCTTTGTAGAATGTGATTGCTTTGTGCTTTAAGAAGAACTGCACTTCCAGATCTTAATATTTCGAATTGGTTGTATTTATAAGTAAAATCATTATAACCTACTGTGCTCTTGTGGAAAGTTTGGGAGACTCCAGAATTTTAGGGTAGTGCAGTATAGTGGGTTTTAAAAACATTTTAGTGCTCTCTGGGTGGGGCCTTTTGTAGTCAGTCTTATTTTTTAACTAAAACTTTATGAAACAAAGGGTAACAAAGTATATACTGCTGTACCTTTGTATAATGCCTACGTAAACTATCGGGTTTATATAGGTGTGTGTAAATTTTGCTCTGGTACTAGCCAGTGCCTCCCCAGCCATTGACCAGCACGTCACTGCATTGAAGCCTATATATGCAACTTAGAGTAATTCCATTTCGGCCACTTCTTGACTGAATGGACATTACCGGGTGGCATCAGGAAGGCACACAGTGCATTCACATGTAGAAAAGTATCCAGTGGGCATACAGACAGAGTTGCAGCTATTCTGAGGTAAGCAAATGCACAGATCCATCCAATATCAAAAAGATTTCCTGCATCATGGAATGGGCTGGTGCATATACAGATAATAGGGGTATGGGACTCAGGGTTGACAGTGTCTAGGTCGACCTCTATTGGTCGACAGTGGCTAGGTCGACACTACAAATAGTTCGTCACGGCCATTAGGTCGACATGAACAAGGTCGACATGCAAAAAGGTCGACATGTGTTTTTCATGGGTTTTTTGTGTCGTTTTCTTCGTAAACTGACCGGGAACCCCAATTAGTGCACCGTGTCCCCTCGCATGGCTTGTTTTGCTCGCCATACTTCGTGCAGGTTACCGTTCCCAAACGTAGTCCACGTGGATCATAAAGTATAAAAATTTTTAAAAAATAAAAAACTGTGAAAAACCCATGTCGACCTTTTTGCATGTCGACCTTTTTCTAGTGTCGACCTAATGGGTGTCGACCCAGAGTCCGGATACCGATAATAGTGATTATGGATGCTCTTGCAAGTGAGGGCTGGAGTTGGTGCAGATACAAAGATGAGTCTGACTCTAAATTCAGATGGATCTTTGTATGGGAATTCAAATGGCTAGATTAAATACAACTGATAATTGGGCTGTTAGTGTACATTACCAGAACATGCAGCAATGAGTGGGTTGTTTTGTGCAGATGCATCTGCTATGCTATAATATTGTATTCACTTCTGACGGTATTCAGGGGCACCAACAACTTTGCCAGGCCTTAGTAATGGGAGGGGACGTGGCATGACTGCAGTCGCGAAGCGGGCACGTGTGATGCACGGGGAGGCCAGTGCCCTATGTGGTGGGCGGTGTAAGACCTTGGCTACTTGGCTATGGAATTTTATGGTCACATCATTTTTAAATGTAATATTCTACTTTATAGAAGAGGTCAATTACACTATGTACAGTGGCTACAGAAAGTATTCACTGCTATCTATGGATTTTCAATAGAACATTTAACATCTGCAGGATGGAAGAGTGGTAAAAAGAATCATTATTAAAGAAAACACACAGGAAATCTTACAAAGAGCTTGCTAGAAATGAGGAAGATTCAGGTGCAGTAAAATCCTATGTAGTTTTGGTTACTACTGCTTCCTCCTATTTAGCAACAAGGAGACTGCAAATAAGTCACTGATCTCTCTTGCAGACCTGGTATCTGTGCATTGTAAAGTTTACACCATCCTTGTACTTACAGTAGTTACGGGGACTGTAATTTTCTGCACTATTTGACCAGATAGCGTGATTTATATACCCTCCAATTGGAAACGTGCAAACTTCAGAGTCACCGAAACGGAGGGGGTACTAGGTACCCTTGCTTCGGCTTGTTGGAGGGCTTGATTCAGCTGCTAAGCAGGCAATCCTCCTGTGCAGGCCAGGCACCACGCATGTAGTATGATTATGTGACACAACCCAGCTAATATGATACACAGGAAAATTTCAAATAAGTGTTTTGTTTTTTAAACAGGAATTCTTATTCTTTTTTTCACTGTGCACTGACAAAGATGATAAAGATAATGCTTGAAGCGCAGAGTGACACTGACAGCCAGGCAGTAACCAGTAAAGTGTAGTGTGTGGTATGTTGTTTAACAGTCCTACTCCTCTCAATAGCACCCTAATAGGTGTGCTAATAAATGCTGTTACGTAGGGAGGCCAATCCCGGGTCGTTTTTTCAATCCCGGGATTCGGGATTGAAAAACGCTCAATCCCGGGATTCCCGGGATTGCAGTAGGGATCAGTGAAGGGTGTAGGGAGCAGGGCTGGAGAGAGAGTGTAGGTAGCGGTGCGGGACTCGGGAGGGTGTAAGTAGCGGTGCGGGAGGGAGGGTGTAGGTCGCGGTGCAGGAGGCAGGGTTGGTAGCGGCGCGGGAGGGAGGAAGGCTTTAGGGAGCACTGCACGGAGGGTGGGCGAGTGTAAGAATACTACTTACTTTTAGGCGGGCGGCAACCATGGACACACTGAACGTGGCGACATTTCAAATGAAGCGCCGGCCGCCAGCCAACCAGAGCAGGCGGACCGACAGCCAATCAGGGAAGCGGCCGCAGCAGTCACTCCTGATTGGCTGCCGCTACTGCGACAGCTTCCCTGATTGGCTGCCAGTCCGCCAGCTCTGATTGGCTGGCGGCCGGCACTACATTTGAAGTGACACCACGTTCAGCGTGTCCATGGTTGCCGCTCACCTAATAGTAGTAAGTAGTATTACTTACACCCACCCTCCCGCACATGCGCAATGTAATCCCGTGAATCCCGGGATTGGAGGCTCCAATCATGGGATTCAAATCCCGGCATTTTTGGGCCCAAATCCCGGGATCCCGCCAATCCCGATCCCGGGATTGGCCTCCCTTCTGCTAAGTGTACAATACAGACTGAATAAAACCAGAGGCGCAAAACAGAGAAGTAACATGCAAATAATAGCAACACCACAACCTGATTGTATTCTTAATAGGCGTTAATGTTGCTTCCTTGTTGTTGGAGAATTCATTCCAGATATAGACCTCAAAAGAAAAGGATATATAGTGCAACACCGTTTGATAAAGAATATCCCAATTTTTATTATTAGTATTCCACTCACATGAAGCAAAATATAAACTTGCATATATGGAGATCCACAACATGGACACGGTCAATACTCCTTTCACGTTATTCTTTGGATCAATACCTCGGAAGAAATTTTTTTAGTGCAACACTGCGATTTTTTAAAAACACAGTTTTTAATTTTTTTAAAAACACACTCACATTTGATAAAAAGAATTAAAGCATTAAAACATGGGGATTTTTGGTCCTCACAAACAATGGAAATGAGTCCCAGCAGTCCACATCAGAGGTCAGGTCCCAGTTCCACCCCTCATGAAAGTCCACGATGAAAGTCCACGATAAAAGGCACCTTGCTTAACGCGTTTCGGACCTCCAACATTTGGTCCTTCCTCAGAAGCATGGTGCACCTAATGTCCCTCTACATATTTATACCCAAAAGGCAATTGAATTTCTCCTCCCGGTTCCTGTGTTTCTGGGCGCCAAAAAGACATGGACGAGACGCGATCCCTCTCCTCCGTCACTTCCGTGCGTTCCACCGCGGACTTCCGGCGGAAGCGGAAGTGACGTATCGGATCCACATGCGTTCCACCGAACGGTCAGAAATCCCGTATTCTACGGAGAGGATGCTCCTTTTCAGGCTGCAGTATGAAGGGATCATGCTAAAAACACTCGTCCCGATCTCATAGGCATAATCCAGCGGCACAGGAAACGGTGGTCCTCAAAAAACATTAAAAAAACATCATGATTACTTTAAGACAAGGGAGAAAGAGAATATAATGTAGACTCCAAAAATATAAGAAACAAACCAAGAGAAGAAAATTATTATAAGAAGTGCTTCAACTCAAAGTCTCCATTGAGACCTTGGGGGACTAATGTTTTTAATTGAAATATCCACCGCATTTCCGCTTTAGATAATCTCAGATCTATATCTCTGCTCTTCCATGTTTGTTTTATTTGTTGTATCCCCCAAAAAGATTTAATGAAGCATTCCTTCGATTTGTGTTTCTCTTTAAAGTGAAAAGATAGATTATGCGACTCAAGACCTTTTTTTACATTATAAATGTGCTCAGCCATTCTGGTCTTTAAAGCTCTCGTGGTTTTACCTATATATAGCAGATTACATGAACATTTTACTGCATAGATCACATATTTTGAGTTACAGGTAATGAAATCCCTAATTGGGTATATTTTTCCATTTACCGTAAACTCTTTAGTTTTAGATGGATTATTTTCTGTTGTTAATCTGCACATTGCGCAGAGACCACACCGGTGGAAACCTTGAATCCTAATACTAATGCAATTTTCAATCTCCTTATGATTCGAACTAAATTTGCTTATAAAATCATAAGGAGATTGAAAATTGCATTAGAAGGAATTGGTCCCTACTTCAAAGGGATCCGGTAATCGGTAAAGTATTACCTGAAAAACCTTCCTTTATATATCGGAAGGCATCCAATATTAAAAGCAAAGTAGTACATAGTTCGGTGGAAGATGATAAACGCACTAGTATTAGGATTCTAGGTTTCCACCGGTGTGGTCTCTGCGCAATGTGCAGATTAACAACAGAAAATAATCCATCTAAAATTAAAGAGTTTACGGTAAATGGAAAAATACCCAATTAGGGATTTCATTACCTGTAACTCAAAATATGTGATCTATGCAGTAAAATGTTCATGTAATCTGCTATATATAGGTAAGACCACGAGAGCTTTAAAGACCAGAATGGCTGAGCACATTTATAATGTAAAAAAAGGGCTTGAGTCGCATAATCTATCTTTTCACTTTAAAGAGAAACACAAATCGAAGGAATGCTTCATTAAATCTTTGTGGGGGATACAACAAATAAAACAAACATGGAAGAGCAGAGATATAGATCTGAGATTATCTAAAGCGGAAATGCGATGGATATTTCAATTAAAAACATTAGTCCCCCAAGGTCTCAATGGAGACTTTGAGTTGAAGCACTTCTTATAATAATTTTCTTCTCTTGGTTTGTTTCTTATATTTTTGGAGTCTACATTATATTCTCTTTCTCCCTTGTCTTAAAGTAATCATGATGTTTTTTTAATGTTTCTTGAGGACCACCGTTTCCTGTGCCGCTGGATTATGCCTATGAGATCGGGACGAGTGTTTTTAGCATGATCCCTTCATACTGCAGCCTGAAAAGGAGCATCCTCTCCGTAGAATACAGGATTTCTGACCGTTCGGTGGAACGCATGTGGATCCGATACGTCACTTCCGCTTCCGCCGGAAGTCCGCGGTGGAACCAGGGCCGGTTCTTGCCCTTGCGGCGCCCCGGGCAAAAGTTAGGGGCGTGGCTTAACATGGGGGCGTGGTCAGTCACGCCCCCCATTTGTAGCGCCGCTGAAAAAAAAAAGAAAAAAAAAAGTATACTTACTGTACCCCGCTCCTGTTTCCAGACCCTGCAGACCGGCGCCGCTCTTCTCCTCGGATCTATGGGAGAGACGTCAGTCATGACGTCTCTCCCATAGCACAGCATAAGCGCTAGAGGTCAATTATGACCCCTAGCGTCTATGCCACAATGCTGTGTGGTGCGCGATGACGTCATCGCGCACCGCACACCAAAGGTCCTCTCCATGAAGGGAAACTAGACGCTTAGCGTCTGATTCCCTTCAGAGCGGGGGACGACCAGCGCCACGAAGGGAAACCAGACGCATAGCGGAAGGCGGCGCCCCGGGCAAAAGTCCTGCTTGCCCGTGGCAAGATCCGCCACTGGGTGGAACGCACGGAAGTGACGGAGGAGAGGGATCGCGTCTCGTCCGTGTATTTTTGGCGCCCAGAAACACAGGAACCGGGAGGAGTAATTCAATTGCCTTTTGGGTATAAATATGTAGAGGGACATTAGGTGCACCATGCTTCTGAGGAAGGACCAAATGTTGGAGGTCCGAAACGCGTTAAGCAAGGTACCTTTTATCGTGGACTTTCATCGTGGACTTTCATGAGGGGTGGAACTGGGACCTGACCTCTGATGTGGACTGCTGGGACTCATTTACATTGTTTGTGAGGACCAAAAATCCCCATGTTTTAATGCTTTGATTCTTTTTATCAAATGTGAGTGTGTTTTTAAAAAAATTAAAAACTGTGTTTTTAAAAAATCGCAGTGTTGCACTAAAAAAATTTCTTCCGAGGTATTGATCCAAAGAATAACGTGAAAGGAGTATTGACCGTGTCCACGTTGTGGATCTCCATATATGCAAGTTTATATTTTGCTTCATGTGAGTGGAATACTAATAATAAAAATTGGGATATTCTTTATCAAACGGTGTTGCACTATATATCCTTTTCTTTTGAGGTCTATATCTGGAATGAATTCTCCAACAACAAGGAAGCAACATTAACGCCTATTAAGAATACAATCAGGTTGTGGTGTTGCCATTATTTGCATGTTACTTCTCTGTTTTGCGCCTCTGGTTTTATTCAGTCTGTATTGTACACTTGTTTTCTGGGTCCTTGGTGAATCCCTTGTTTAAAACTAGGCTGCACTCGGAGTGTTAATTGCGCAGAAATTGGTGTTTTCTCTCTTCTGCTAAGGGTGTTTGAAAAGTTTTGGGGTTTTTTTTACACACATTTTCTCCAGCCTCTAGCCTTGTCCCACGCAGTGGCAAACGCAGGATTTGCATGGGGGGGTTTCCAGAACTGGGTGGAGCCAATCACGGGGGTGGGGACTGAGGTGACCCAGTATATGCTGGGACCGTAAAACTAGTGTGTGTGTGTGTGTGTGTGTGTGTGTGTGTGTATATATATATATATATATATACATACACACACACATACATATACACATATACATAGCATATTAAACATGCATACATATATGTACACACACATACAGTACACATATATATATATATATATACACATGTATATATATATATATATCTATCTATCTATCATGTGTGTGTGTGTGTGTTTATATGTATGTATGTATATACATGTGTATATATGTATGCACATGGATATATATGTACTATAATTAAAATAAAGTAAACTTTTATTGCACTTACAAGTGCCACCAGGAAGACAGCAGGCTGCAGAGGATGCTAGACAGCCATTAATAATACTCATGCAGCTAAAAAAAAAATAAAAAAAATCCCCCCCCCCCCTAGTGGAGGGGGGTTTCTGGGTGCTCGGAAACCCCCCCTGGGTGCGCCACTGCCACTCCCTCTCCGTCCACTCTCCAGTGTGAAATGGCGCTCGTGATCACGAGGGAGGGACTTATGTAGAATCCAATGAGGTCCGATCAGACACCGGGAACATAATGTTTTGCCTCATTTTGGGATTCGAGTGTGGCGGGAACTTTGGATCCCCTAAGTTCTGTGGTGTTCGGATTTCAAAAAATCCGAACTGTGCTTCTCTACTCCTGACAGGCGCATATGCATCTTTATTGTGGTTTGTTTGTCGTGTGCTTAATATACCCGGCATATGATTGCTCCTCCCCCTTTCTACCCTGCTAAGCATAAGGAGACCTAAGTGTAAATACAAAAACACAGGCATTCAAATGTTGATGTTTTAACGGGAGCCTGAAGTTAATTTCAGCTCGCTATCCCCGAGGTAACAAGCTGAAATGTGTGTAAAGAGACCCGCTTGGGCACCCAAATAGGTCGGGTTTAGGCGCTTAAAACCATCTCTAATGGGCGCGATCAGCACGCTAGGTGAGGGCAATTATCGCCCCTGCGATCTCCCATCACTTTAGACGGGATATTGGGCACGATAAAACAAGTGAATTCCTCTCATATGTTCAATTCTAAATTAGTCCCTGAATGAGTGACATATGCAGCAATGTGTCCGTATGTGCTGATAACAAAACTTTAAGTTGGGTGATTATCATCTGCCCTGTGGTACTGAGTGGCAGAGGTTAAAGGTGCCTTACCACTTTGTTGGTCAGTGTTGTTGCATGAACTTTGTAAATTCACAAGCACAGTGAACTAGAAGCCCTGACTTAGGTTTCCAGTTTCCACATAACCAAATATAGCAGAATATCCGTCTATCTATCTATGGCTATCTCTCTCATTAGAAAATTTGCTTTGTTTAACTAAAGAATTGTTTCTATTATGTATTCTGTTATAGCTTTCCCGAGATAACAAAAGTGAATGGAGGACTGCGTGGAATGCAGGTGGAGGGGAATAAACATAATGGTGTCTTACGGTCTTCCTCATGTATTAGAGTGTTTAATTATTTACTCCAGCAGGGTGAGTTAAGGGGGGTACACACGGAGAGATCCGTGCTTAAAATCTAAGCAATCTTGCTAGATTGCTTAGATTTTAAGCGCGGATCTGCCGTGTGTATGCCTTCCAGCGATAGCGATGCGCGGCCCCGCGCATCGCTATCGCCGATGCTAGATTGAGCCTGCATGCAGGCTCAATCTAGCGGGTCGCTCACTTCACCGTTGTGTGAAGTGAGCGGCCCCCCGTCGGCTTTCCCCCTCGCTCAGCACATCGCGCTGTGCTGAGCGGGGTGAGAGATGTGTGGTGAGCGGTCTGTGTTAAGATCGCTCAGCACACATCTCTCCCGTGAGTACCCCCCTTAAGTACTGTCTCACCATTCTCCTTTCTAATCTTGATAACCAATGAATTCAAGCATCCTGTAATTTGGGGTACTAATTCTGGCCATTGTGATTTGTTGTGTCTGCAACTTTAGATTGCATCTAGCATGTGCGAGGTGACAAGAAGAAGCTAAACGTTTATACCTTAAACTGTATAAGTACAGTATGTGGTAATTATTGCATACTGTCAGGGAGAGATCCCACTAGGTATCCCTGATGCATACCCTTCAACTGTACCTTTTTGGCCGGTACAGTACCGTTTTTTCTGGTCTGTACCAGCCAAAAAGGGCTTTGTACCGATTTTTGACTCACAGCATCTCCATTGAAAGTATAGGAAAGTGGGTGTGGCCGCCCCCCCTTTACCCGCGGTCACGCCCCCTCTCCTTATTTGAACCGGTTTTTAAGTGTAAAATGTTGGAGGGTATGCTGATGTTTGCACTATTACCATGGCCAGAGGCTGTAATTTGATTCACATTGATTGTATAACACTAAAGGGGGGTAATTTCTAAGCAATCAGAGAAATTAAGCATGGATCTCTCCGTGTGTATGCCCCATAGCAATAGCGATGTGCAGCCTTGCGCATCGCTGCCGCCGGCTCTAGATTGGCCATGCAAGCACAATCTAGTTAGTTTGCTCTCTTCACCGCTGGGCAGGGCCGGATTAACAATGGGACGGTTGGAGCAGCAGCTCCAGGCCCACCCATAAAAATAGGCCCACACCACCAAGGAGGATCCGCTGGAGACCGGAAAAAAATATTTTCCTGTCACCACCAGCAGCCGACCGAGACTCTGCCCATTCAAACCCCACCTCCAGTAAGCACCACCACACCCCACCTGGAGAACCTCTGAGTCTTCAGAGTCCCGGTGGCCGGACATACATTTAAAGGGCTCTGCACAGCGTGGGTGCCGCCGATGACCATGGGATGGACTGAGGACGGGAGGCGCCACTGACTGCCGGAGTGCTGCCTGTTGCTGTTCCGCTGGCAGCACATGACCTTCCTGGCCGTCAGCGCCATTCAGCAGAGAGAAGCCTGGAGGAGGAGCTGAGCCACGGGAATGCAGCAGAGAGAAGGTAAATAACCTTCTGGGGGGAGAGACCAAAACACTAAACACATAATGTGAGAGTGGTGTGGAAAAACATAATAATGGACACAAGGTGGTCTTAATAATGGGCACATGGGGGGGGGCATAATAATGGGGACAGAGGGGGCTACTAATGGGCACGGGGTGCATAATAATAGACAGAGGGTGGAGACCTAATAAAAGACAAGGTAGCATAATAATGGGCACAGAGGGGGGACGACTAATAATGGGCACAGATGGGGGGGGAATAATAAAGGGCACATAGGGGGGACTAATAATGGGCACAGAAGGGGGGGACTAATAATGGGCACAGAGTGGGGAGACAATAATAGACGGGGGCATAATAATGGGCACGGGGGGAACTAATATTGGCACAGAAGGCAGGGAGATACTAGTAGACAGAGGAGGCATAATAATGGGCACGGAGAAAGAGGACTAATAATGGGCACAGAGGGGGGCTAATAATTGACACAGAGTGGGGAGACATAATAATAGATGGGGGGCATAATAATGGGCACATGGGGGGACTAATATTGGCACAGAAGGGGGAGACATGATAGTAGACAGACGAGGCATAATAATGAGCACAGAGGAAGAAGACTATGAATGGGCACGGGGGGGGGGGACTAATAATGGGCACAGACGGGGGGGGACTAATAATGGGCACAGAGTGGGGAGACATAAAGATAGAGAGATGGGGCATAATAATGGGCACGGGGGGACTAATATTGGGCACAGAGGGGGCATAATATTAGACAGAGGGTGCATAATAATGGGCACAAAGGGGGGAGTAATAATGGACACAGAGGAAGGACTAAAAATTTACTTTGGGGGGGACTAATAAAGGTCTCAGAGGGGGGAGACAATAATAGACACAAAGGGGGCATAATAATGGGCACAGATGGGGGAGGCATAATAATGGGCACAGATGGGGAGACATAATGATGGGCACAGATGGAGGAGACATAATAATGGGCACAGATGGGCACTACTAATGGGCAAAGAGGGGGGCTAATAATGGGCACAGATGGAGGAGACATAATAATGGGCACAGATGGGGGAGACATAATGGCCATTGATGGGGGAGATATAATAATGGGCACAGATGGAGGAGACATAATGGGCACAGAGGGGGGGGGCTAATAATGGGAACAGATGGATGAGACATAATAATGGCAACAGATGGGGGAGATATAATAATGGGCACAGAGGGGGGGGGGGGGCTAATAATGGGCACAGATGGAGGAGACATAATAATGGGCACAGATGGGGGAGACATAATGGGCACAGAGGTGGGGGGGGCTAATAATGGGCACAGATGGGGGATACACAATGGGCACAGAGGGGGGGGCTAATAATGGGCACAGAGGGGGTGAGTGGGACATAATAATGGACAGAGGGGGCAATGCAGAAATCAAGAGCAAACAGTTATTGCATACTAATAGCATCTATTCCTGGTGGTATAGAATATACTTATCTGAAAATATCAGATTGATTTATAATGACAGACTGCAGCTAGTCAGATGGCCTATTGCTAGTCTGGCCCTATACAAAACACAATGAAAAAGGTTAAAAAAAAACCTGGAAAATATTGTTGGTATATATCTGCTCATTGATAAAACTGATAGGAGGCTTCTCTTTATACTAATAAAAGGGATACTGTCAAGATCCTGCCGGTCGGGATCCTGCCAGTCGACATACCGATGCCGGAATCCCGACACAGTCACTGCCCGGCGACAGAATGCCATCTGCCGGGATCCCAATCAAAGAAGCACCGGGACACTGCAGAGGTAAGCTGCTGGGAAGGGGGAGGGGGGGGGGAGGTTAGGTTTAGGCTGCGTTGGAAGGGTTAGTGTTAGGCTGTGGGGATGGGGAGATATGGTTAGGCACCCCACCTGGAGGGGTAGGCTACAGGGGGAGGAAGGGGAGGGTTAGGTTTAGGATGCGGTAATGGGGGGTTGGGTTCAGCTGCCACAGAGGGGAGGTTAGGAATAGGCTGCGGGGTGGGGGAGGTTAGGTTCAGGCTGCAGGGACGGAGGGTTAGGGGAACATTTGGAGAAGGTAAGTATGCCTTCCCCTGTCAGGCTTAGGAACGTCGGAAATAAAACTAGAGATGAGCGGGTTCGGTTTCTTTGAATCCGAACCCGCACGAACTTCACTTTTTTTTTCACGGGTCCGAGCGACTCGGATCTTCCCGCCTTGCTCGGTTAACCCGAGCGCGCCCGAACGTCATCATGACGCTGTCGGATTCTCGCGAGACTCGGATTCTATATAAGGAGCCGCGCGTCGCCGCCATTTTCACACGTGCATTGAGATTGATAGGGAGAGGACGTGGCTGGCGTCCTCTCCATTTAGATTAGATTTAGAAGAGAGAGAGAGAGAGAGATTGCTGTGATACTGTAGATTAGAAGAGAGTGCAGAGTGCAGACAGAGTTTAGTGACTGACGACCACAGTGACCAGTGACCACCAGAGACAGTGCAGTTGTTTGTTTTATTTAATATATCCGTTCTCTGCCTGAAAAAAACGATACACAGTCACACAGTGACTCAGTCTGTGTGCACTGCTCAGCCCAGTGTGCTGCACATCAATGTATTGTATATAAAGCTTATAATTGTGGGGGAGACTGGGGAGCACTGCAGGTTGTTATAGCAGGAGCCAGGAGTACATGATAAATAATATTATATTAAAATTAAACAGTGCACACTTTTGCTGCAGGAGTGCCACTGCCAGTGTGACTAGTGGTGACCAGTGCCTGACCACCAGTATATTAGTAGTATTGTATACTATCTCTTTATCAACCAGTCTATATTAGCAGCAGACACAGTACAGTGCGGTAGTTCACGGCTGTGGCTACCTCTGTGTCGGCACTCGGCAGGCAGTCCGTCCATCCATAATTGTATTATATACCACCTAACCGTGGTTTTTTTTTTCTTTCTTTATACCGTCGTCATAGTCATACTAGTTGTTACGAGTATACTACTATCTCTTTATCAACCAGTGTACAGTGCGGTAGTTCACGGCTGTGGCTACCTCTGTGTCGGAACTCGGCAGGCAGTCCGTCCATCCATAATTGTATTATAATATATACCACCTAACCGTGGTTTTTTTTTCGTTCTTTATACCGTCGTCATACTAGTTGTTACGAGTATACTACTATCTCTTTATCAACCAGTGTACAGTGCGGTAGTTCACGGCTGTGGCTACCTCTGTGTCGGCACTCGGCAGGCAGTCCGTCCAACCATAATTGTATTATATACCACCTAACCGTGGTTTTTTTTTCATTCTTTATACCGTCGTCATACTAGTTGTTACGAGTATACTACTATCTCTTTATCAACCAGTGTACAGTGCGGTAGTTCACGGCTGTGGCTACCTCTGTGTCGGCACTCGGCAGGCAGTCCGTCCAACCATAATTGTATTATATACCACCTAACCGTGGTTTTTTTTTCATTCTTTATACCGTCGTCATACTAGTTGTTACGAGTATACTACTATCTCTTTATCAACCAGTGTACAGTGCGGTAGTTCACGGCTGTGGCTACCTCTGTGTCGGCACTCGGCAGCCCGTCCATAATTGTATATACCAGTGACCTAACCGTGGTTTTTTTTTCTTTCTTTATACATACATACTAGTTACGAGTATACTATCTCTTTATCAACCAGTCTATATATTAGCAGCAGACACAGTACAGTGCGGTAGTTCACGGCTGTGGCTACCTCTGTGTCGGCACTCGGCAGCCCGTCCATAATTGTATATACCACCTAACCGTGGTTTTTTTTTCTTTCTTTATACATACATACTAGTTACGAGTATACTATCTCTTTATCAACCAGTCTATATATTAGCAGCAGACACAGTACAGTGCGGTAGTTCACGGCTGTGGCTACCTCTGTGTCGGCACTCGGCAGCCCGTCCATAATTGTATATACCACCTAACCGTGGTTTTTTTTTCTTTCTTTATACATACATACTAGTTACGAGTATACTATCTCTTTATCAACCAGTCTATATATTAGCAGCAGACACAGTACAGTGCGGTAGTTCACGGCTGTGGCTACCTCTGTGTCGGCACTCGGCAGCCCGTCCATAATTGTATATACCAGTGACCTAACCGTGGTTTTTTTTTCTTTCTTTATACATACATACTAGTTACGAGTATACTATCTCTTTATCAACCAGTCTATATATTAGCAGCAGACACAGTACAGTGCGGTAGTTCACGGCTGTGGCTACCTCTGTGTCGGCACTCGGCAGCCCGTCCATAATTGTATATACCAGTGACCTAACCGTGGTTTTTTTTTCTTTCTTTATACATACATACTAGTTACGAGTATACTATCTCTTTATCAACCAGTCTATATATTAGCAGCAGACACAGTACAGTGCGGTAGTTCACGGCTGTGGCTACCTCTGTGTCGGCACTCGGCAGCCCGTCCATAATTGTATACTAGTATCCAATCCATCCATCTGCATTGTTTACCTGAGGTGCCTTTTAGTTGTGCCTATTAAAATATGGAGAACAAAAATGTTGAGGTTCCAAAATTAGGGAAAGATCAAGATCCACTTCCACCTCGTGCTGAAGCTGCTGCCACTAGTCATGGCCGAGACGATGAAATGCCAGCAACGTCGTCTGCCAAGGCCGATGCCCAATGGCATAGTACAGAGCATGTCAAAACCAAAACACCAAATATCAGTAAAAAAAGGACTCCAAAACCTAAAATAAAATTGTCGGAGGAGAAGCGTAAACTTGCCAATATGCCATTTACCACACGGAGTGGCAAGGAACGGCTGAGGCCCTGGCCTATGTTCATGGCTAGTGGTTCAGCTTCACATGAGGATGGAAGCACTCAGCCTCTCGCTAGAAAACTGAAAAGACTCAAGCTGGCAAAAGCACCGCAAAGAACTGTGCGTTCTTTGAAATCCCAAATCCACAAGGAGAGTCCAATTGTGTCGGTTGCGATGCCTGACCTTCCCAACACTGGACGTGAAGAGCATGCGCCTTCCACCATTTGCACGCCCCCTGCAAGTGCTGGAAGGAGCACCCGCAGTCCAGTTCCTGATAGTCAGATTGAAGATGTCAGTGTTGAAGTACACCAGGATGAGGAGGATATGGGTGTTGCTGGCGCTGGGGAGGAAATTGACCAGGAGGATTCTGATGGTGAGGTGGTTTGTTTAAGTCAGGCACCCGGGGAGACACCTGTTGTCCGTGGGAGGAATATGGCCGTTGACATGCCAGGTGAAAATACCAAAAAAATCAGCTCTTCGGTGTGGAGGTATTTCACCAGAAATGCGGACAACAGGTGTCAAGCCGTGTGTTCCCTTTGTCAAGCTGTAATAAGTAGGGGTAAGGACGTTAACCACCTCGGAACATCCTCCCTTATACGTCACCTGCAGCGCATTCATAATAAGTCAGTGACAAGTTCAAAAACTTTGGGTGACAGCGGAAGCAGTCCACTGACCAGTAAATCCCTTCCTCTTGTAACCAAGCTCACGCAAACCACCCCACCAACTCCCTCAGTGTCAATTTCCTCCTTCCCCAGGAATGCCAATAGTCCTGCAGGCCATGTCACTGGCAAGTCTGACGAGTCCTCTCCTGCCTGGGATTCCTCCGATGCATCCTTGCGTGTAACGCCTACTGCTGGTGGCGCTGCTGTTGTTGCCGCTGGGAGTCGATGGTCATCCCAGAGGGGAAGTCGTAAGCCCACTTGTACTACTTCCAGTAAGCAATTGACTGTTCAACAGTCCTTTGCGAGGAAGATGAAATATCACAGCAGTCATCCTACTGCAAAGCGGATAACTGAGTCCTTGACAACTATGTTGGTGTTAGACGTGCGTCCGGTATCCGCCGTTAGTTCACAGGGAACTAGACAATTTATTGAGGCAGTGTGCCCCCGTTACCAAATACCATCTAGGTTCCACTTCTCTAGGCAGGCGATACCGAGAATGTACACGGACGTCAGAAAAAGACTCACCAGTGTCCTAAAAAATGCAGTTGTACCCAATGTCCACTTAACCACGGACATGTGGACAAGTGGAGCAGGGCAGGGTCAGGACTATATGACTGTGACAGCCCACTGGGTAGATGTATGGACTCCCGCCGCAAGAACAGCAGCGGCGGCACCAGTAGCAGCATCTCGCAAACGCCAACTCTTTCCTAGGCAGGCTACGCTTTGTATCACCGCTTTCCAGAATACGCACACAGCTGAAAACCTCTTACGGCAACTGAGGAAGATCATCGCGGAATGGCTTACCCCAATTGGACTCTCCTGTGGATTTGTGGCATCGGACAACGCCAGCAATATTGTGTGTGCATTAAATATGGGCAAATTCCAGCACGTCCCATGTTTTGCACATACCTTGAATTTGGTGGTGCAGAATTTTTTTAAAAACGACAGGGGCGTGCAAGAGATGCTGTCGGTGGCCAGAAAAATTGCGGGACACTTTCGGCGTACAGGCACCACGTACAGAAGACTGGAGCACCACCAAAAACTACTGAACCTGCCCTGCCATCATCTGAAGCAAGAAGTGGTAACGAGGTGGAATTCAACCCTCTATATGCTTCAGAGGTTGGAGGAGCAGCAAAAGGCCATTCAAGCCTATACAATTGAGCACGATATAGGAGGTGGAATGCACCTGTCTCAAGTGCAGTGGAGAATGATTTCAACGTTGTGCAAGGTTCTGATGCCCTTTGAACTTGCCACACGTGAAGTCAGTTCAGACACTGCCAGCCTGAGTCAGGTCATTCCCCTCATCAGGCTTTTGCAGAAGAAGCTGGAGGCATTGAAGAAGGAGCTAAAAGGGAGCGATTCCGCTAGGCATGTGGGACTTGTGGATGCAGCCCTTAATTCGCTTAACAAGGATTCACGGGTGGTCAATCTGTTGAAATCAGAGCACTACATTTTGGCCACCGTGCTCGATCCTAGATTTAAAGCCTACCTTGGATCTCTCTTTCTCTGCTGGGGTTGAAAGACCTGCTGGTGACAAAATTGTCAAGTCAAGCGGAACGCGACCTGTCAACATCTCCTCCTTCACATTCTCCCGCAACTGGGGGTGCGAGGAAAAGGCTCAGAATTCCGAGCCCACCCGCTGGCGGTGATGCAGGGCAGTCTGGAGCGACTGCTGATGCTGACATCTGGTCCGGACTGAAGGACCTGACAACGATTACGGACATGTCGTCTACTGTCACTGCATATGATTCTCTCAACATTGATAGAATGGTGGAGGATTATATGAGTGACCGCATCCAAGTAGGCACGTCACACAGTCCGTACTTATACTGGCAGGAAAAAGAGGCAATTTGGAGGCCCTTGCACAAACTGGCTTTATTCTACCTAAGTTGCCCTCCCACAAGTGTGTACTCCGAAAGAGTGTTTAGTGCCGCCGCTCACCTTGTCAGCAATCGGCGTACGAGGTTACATCCAGAAAATGTGGAGAAGATGATGTTCATTAAAATGAATTATAATCAATTCCTCCGCGGAGACATTGACCAGCAGCAATTGCCTCCACAAAGTACACAGGGAGCTGAGATGGTGGATTCCAGTGGGGACGAATTGATAATCTGTGAGGAGGGGGATGTACACGGTGATATATCGGAGGGTGAAGATGAGGTGGACATCTTGCCTCTGTAGAGCCAGTTTGTGCAAGGAGAGATTAATTGCTTCTTTTTTGGGGGGGGTCCAAACCAACCCGTCATATCAGTCACAGTCGTGTGGCAGACCCTGTCACTGAAATGATGGGTTGGTTAAAGTGTGCATGTCCTGTTTTGTTTATACAACATAAGGGTGGGTGGGAGGGCCCAAGGATAATTCCATCTTGCACCTCTTTTTTCTTTTCTTTTTCTTTGCATCATGTGCTGATTGGGGAGGGTTTTTTGGAAGGGACATCCTGCGTGACACTGCAGTGCCACTCCTAAATGGGCCCGGTGTTTGTGTCGGCCACTAGGGTCGCTAATCTTACTCACACAGTCAGCTACCTCATTGCGCCTCTTTTTTTCTTTGCGTCATGTGCTGTTTGGGGAGGGTTTTTTGGAAGGGACATCCTGCGTGACACTGCAGTGCCACTCCTAGATGGGCCCGGTGTTTGTGTCGGCCACTAGGGTCGCTAATCTTACTCACACAGCTACCTCATTGCGCCTCTTTTTTTCTTTGCGTCATGTGCTGTTTGGGGAGGGTTTTTTGGAAGGGACATCCTGCGTGACACTGCAGTGCCACTCCTAGATGGGCCCGGTGTTTGTGTCGGCCACTAGGGTCGCTAATCTTACTCACACAGTCAGCTACCTCATTGCGCCTCTTTTTTTCTTTGCGTCATGTGCTGTTTGGGGAGGGTTTTTTGGAAGGGCCATCCTGCGTGACACTGCAGTGCCACTCCTAGATGGGCCCGGTGTTTGTGTCGGCCACTAGGGTCGCTAATCTTACTCACACAGTCAGCTACCTCATTGCGCCTCTTTTTTTCTTTGCGTCATGTGCTGTTTGGGGAGGGTTTTTTGGAAGGGCCATCCTGCGTGACACTGCAGTGCCACTCCTAGATGGGCCCGGTGTTTGTGTCGGCCACTAGGGTCGCTAATCTTACTCACACAGCTACCTCATTGCACCTCTTTTTTTCTTTGCGTCGTGCTGTTTGGGGAGGGTTTTTTGGAAGGGACATCCTGCGTGACACTGCAGTGCCACTCCTAGATGGGCCCGGTGTTTGTGTCGGCCACTAGGGTCGCTTATCTTACTCACACAGCGACCTCGGTGCAAATTTTAGGACTAAAAATAATATTGTGAGGTGTGAGGTATTCAGAATAGACTGAAAATGAGTGTAAATTATGGTTTTTGAGGTTAATAATACTTTGGGATCAAAATGACCCCCAAATTCTATGATTTAAGCTGTTTTTTAGTGTTTTTGGAAAAAAACACCCGAATCCAAAACACACCCGAATCCGACAAAAATAATTCGGTGAGGTTTTGCCAAAACGCGTTTGAACCCAAAACACGGCCGCGGAACCGAACCCAAAACCAAAACACAAAACCCGAAAAATTTCAGGCGCTCATCTCAAAACACTATTTCTTATACTGAACACACATAAGCGATAGTGAAGGAGGGGTGTCTGAGGGATGGTATCTGTGAGTAGCAGTAGGTAAGAAGTTCTGTATACAGCATTGATTGATGGTCGACAGGGATTCAAGAGGATGGTGGGAAAGGTAGTGTAGCACAGGTAGCAATACTTACACCTGTGCCTGCACAAAGGTGGTGCAATATTTATATATATATATATATATATATATATATATATATATATATATATATAATGAGGGGAGGGACATTGAGGTGGCTGAAAGTAGATGGTAGCTATGCCCATCATGGTGCTTGCCACACCCCCTGTACAAATCATTCCCCAAAGCACTGGTCACGCCCTCCACATCATTAACCACACCCCCTATGACGCTTGTCACACCCCTTGTGGCGGTACACAATAGGCCCTTCATAAATTTCAGCTCCAGGCCCATGTGGACCTTAATCTGGCACTGCCGCTGGGTGAAGTGAGCGTAACTCCCCCCCACCCCCATTCCTCGCTCAGCACATATTGCACTGTTTGCTGAGCGGGGGGAGCAACATGCGTTATTATAAGCAGCAGTAACATATGAGCCTGGTTTATGCCAGCATATATGACATATACTCACATACAGTACGTCCAATTTTTAATCATTGATTTTAATAAATCCATTCAATGTTAGGCATAAATAAAACTTCTAACACCCCTCTAACAATGCAAAAAACAACTGAAGCAAAATGGCTGTTATGCTGGGACCATTATGCTGGATCCATTTGGAGGGGGCAGATCCAGATAACTGACAGTACAATTGTGTTGGGCCCAGTGGCACCTGCCCAACAACGGCGTGCAGTTTAGGTTTGTTTCTTACTTTTTGTTTCCACCAGTAAACTTCAGGGAAGGGGGAGAGGGTTGATGGGTAATCAGGGGAATTCTGGAGCACTCTGCTAGAATTAATTCAAAGAGAAAAGCAGGTTGCTGCAGCACATTCTATGATGAGTCACTCTCATGAGTCTGAGCACAGAAGAGCATGATCTAAGTTCTGATTTGAGGATCTTGGCACATGCTAATTAGAGTAGCCCCTGATTGGAGGAGTCCAGTACATACATCTCTGACCTCTTGAACAGTAAGAAGTTCTCCAATCTTACAGTAGACATCTGTAAGTATTCAGCAAACCTCCTCGGCCTCCAAAGTTCCTGAAATCCATAGCTCCTGTGTGCCACCATCTCTGCACAGCTTCTGTTTCTCTCCCTCTTCTACAGATTTATTTTTGTCTCTCTATATATTCTGTGTCCAGCATCTGGCTGTCACGCCCCTTACTCTGCACTCTTTCAGCATGTCTTCCTTCTCTCTCTGCAGAACTACAATTGGCAACGGGTTCACTACGATATGCCGGTGGTCGGGCTCCCGGCGACCAACATACCGGTGCCGGGAGCCCGACCGCCGGCTTACCGACAGTGTGGCGAGCGCAAATGAGCCCCTTGCGGGCTCGCTGCACTCGCCACGCTATGCGCGTCACACTATTTTATTCTCCCTCCAGGGGAGTCGTGGACCCCCACGAGGGAGAATAAGTGTCGGTATGCCGGCGGTCGGGCTCCCGGCGCCGGTATGCTGGTCGCCGGGAGCCCGACCGCCGGCATACTGAAGACCACCCTTGGCAACATGCAGCCTTTTGTAATAAAGAGGCAGCAAATAGATACTTTGTTTAAATAAAGAGCACAGTTTCTTACTGTGGCAAGCTGTGCCCTCTAACCCTTACATCTACTGGGTGTTCTGCTTTTAAGAACTCTTCCCTTGTTTTCTTCATCATTCCGCTGGCTGCATCACAGTATAACCCCCATCCATTTGTATGTCTCCAGCTTTTGCTCCACTGTGCTCTTTTGCATGAATGTGTGGTGGCAGTAAAAACTACCTTATAATGTTTACGCATGAGGAATCTATGGAAAGCTATTGCAATTGGGATATTAGAAATGCTGGATCACTTTTGAAGAGGTTCCGAGCTGCACTGGATTAATACCAAACTGGAGTGCTGAACGGACAGGAAACGGAATGATGACACTTAGTATAGACGCCGGACTGAAGTGCTGACCAGGCTGATACCAGGATGATGACAATTGGGATGAGACTCTGGTAATTCCGGACTGAACCAGTGAGGCTTTGGTAAAACTGGACTGGAACAGGTGAAGCTTAGTAGAACCGGACTGGAACCGCTGAGGTGTAGAAGATTCGTACTGGAACCGGTGAGGCTAGTAGAGCCGGACTGGAACCGGTAGAGCTTGTAGAACCGGAATTGAACCAGTGATGCTTGTAAAACCAGACTGGAACCAGTGAGGCTTGTAGAATCTGACTGGAACCAGTGAGGCTTGTAGAACTAGAATGGAACCGGTAAGGCTTGTAAAACCATACTGAAACTGGTGAGGCTTGTAGAACCGGTAAGAGCCTGGTGCATAGATGTCAACGCAGTAACTCGGGTAGCAGGACTTCTGTAGTCACAGTAAGGCTGTGACTGAGTTGCTCAGGACCAGAATGCTGCAGCCGCACTTCCTTAAAACCCCCCTGCTGGGCTATGATTGGCTTCAGGGAAACTGGCTGGTCGGAGCTCCATGAGTAGCCACACACAGTCAGCTGACCAGACCGAGGCTTAGGTTGGTAAAGTACAG
This sequence comes from Pseudophryne corroboree, assembly GCF_028390025.1. Lineage (NCBI taxonomy): Eukaryota > Metazoa > Chordata > Amphibia > Anura > Myobatrachidae > Pseudophryne > Pseudophryne corroboree. The sequence continues at coordinate 387,866,648 of NC_086448.1, read as the reverse complement.
ATCAGCCCGCCCGCCTGCCCAACCTGAGAATGCAGATGATCATCCCCAGCCGTAGATGTTATCACCCCACCTACAACCTGCTTTACTGAACTCGTCACTGCCGACAGTACCCCCATGCTGGAGCTGCTGCAGCCGCAAACCGTATAACTTCCCCCTACCCCCTGCTGTGCTCAACAAGCCACTGACAGTACCTCCCGCGCTGAAGCTAAAGCTGCTGCTGCAGGCGCGGGACATATCAATACCTCCCAGCAGCACCAGCCATCCTACCCTCCGCATGCCAGGTCCGGATTAATGGGGGGCCCTGGGGGTAAGTACCCTGGGACCCCCTTTCTAAAAGGCCCACCCAACGGATCCTTTACTGATCCGATCTGTGGTACTGCTCCCAGCTCCCAACTTCGCTGCTGCGGTAGCTCTGGCGTCTTATCGCAGGACAGGGCAGCTGAGCGATTGTTCAGCTGTCCAATAGTTTGTGCACAGTAGCAGCCTGTGGCTCAGTCATTGGCTGGGAGCGCAGGCTGCAGGGGAGAAGAAGGAAGGCCAGTGATTCCAGCGGACGGTGGTGGTATGCAGCTTGGAGGAGACAAACTCTCCTCCTGTAAGTAAGGCTGGCTGTACTGAAATTTCATCTTGCTACTGTCAATTAAATTTAACTTGTAGTCTCTGGGTTATATATATATATATATATATATATATATATATAAAACATATAATATATATACAGTATAGCAAACCTGGGGGGTACGGCACTCCAGATGGCTTAATAATACTCCAAACAGCACAGAGACAAGCCTCAGAAATTCTGGAACAAAGTCATTTGGAGTGATGAGACCAAAATTTAACTTTTTGGCCACAACTATAAACGTTACATTTGGAGAGGATTCAACAAGGGCTATGATGAAAGGTACACCATTCCTACTGTGAAACACGGAGGTGGATCGCTGATGTTTTGGGGATGTGTGAGCTACAAAGGCACTGGAAACTTGGTCAAAATTGATGGCAAGATGAATGCAGCATGTTATCAGAAAATACTGGAGGAAAATTTGCATTCATCAGCCCGGAAGCTGCGCATGGGACGTACTTGAACGTTCTAACATGACAATGATCCAAAACACAAGGCCAAGTCGACCTGTCATTGGCTACAGCAGAATAAAGTGAAGGTTCTGGAGTGACCATCTCAGTCTCCTGACCTCAATATCATTGAGCCACTCTGGGGAGTTCATGCAAGACAGCCCAAGAATTTACAGGAACTGGAGGCTTTTTGCCATCTGAGAAAATAAACAGCCTCATCCACAACTACCACAAAAGACTTCAAGCTGTCATTGATATTAAAGGGGGCAATACACGGTATTAAGAACTGGGGTATGTAAACTTTTGATCAGGGTCATTTGGGTAGTTTATGTTGTCATTATGATTTAAAAAGAATAAACACAGTTGTTTGACAATAAATGGCTTCGCCCAACCACTAACCATGAGTGAAAGAAAAGTTTGAGAGTTATTCATATTCTCTGAAAAATGGCCAGAAAATCACAAATTCTGCTAGGGTATGTAAACTTATGAGAACAACTGTATATACATACGATATATATATATATATATATATATATATATATGATAAATATATATATATATATATATATACATACGATATATATATATATTTATGTATATATTCATAAAATCAATCTGCCCCACTGTCTGAAGTGCCTTAGGCATGCACACAACCCTCTCAGGCCGCAGACTGGCAATATCAGCACCTTCCCCAACTGCACCGAACAATAGCCTCTGACGATAGCAATCCCCAGAGTACAGAGGCTGCATGACTTCTATCCTCTTATCCTAACGCTGACAGTGTGTGCTACTTCAGCCTGAGCATCAGTGAGGCACAAGGTAATGATAGAAGATTTTAATAAGTATATTTCTTAGAAATTATATTTACTGGGTAATGTTGATTGCAATAATGTGAGGGTTTTTTGTGTAGTGGATATACAGTATATACTGTAATATTGATGTATCAAGGCTATCAGTAATGTAATGTTGGGTATTCTATTTTTCTCATACGTCCTAGAGGATGCTGGGGACGACATCAAGAGCATGGGGTATAGACGGGATCCGCAGGAGACATGGGCACTCTAAAGACTTTTCATTGGGTGGGAACTGGCTCCTCCCTCTATGCCCCTCCTCCAGAGGGACCATGCCCCCCCCCCCTTTTCATCCGAGACCCGGAGATCCTGACCTCCTGGAAGACGCCGGCGAGAGAGCACCACGAGGATCGGAGTTACAGGCGCCTGTAACACACCGCGGCTACGAGGAAGAAACACCAGCAGCACCAAAGGACACAAGCAAAAACAACGGATCCCCCAGCCCCGGACGGGGTGAAGACACGTAAGCGCCCTTGCAAACTTTTACCTGAACGCTGAAGCACTGCGAGTACTCTGCACTGGTATTAGAAGTTACACAACGAATAACAAAATACCGGGAACTCTGTTAAAACAGACATTTGCGGACACAGAACGTCCAGCCAGAGCACTTGCCTGACGAGTCACCGCTTCATACATAATTGGAGACCAGTCTCCTTCACATTTTTTATATATATATATATATATATATATATATATAGTGATAATTGTTTTAATTGTACTGTATGTTTAGACTTATTTATAATTTACTACGGAGAGCGCGCTCAGGTATTAAGGTGTGTAAAAAAATGCAAGTCTCCGAAGCTGGGGAGCTGTCACACAGGGGGAAAGCTTCCAAGGAAAATGGTCAAGTCAGGAAGCCTGCCTTCACATAAACGTTCTGGAATTGAGAGCCATTTACAACGGCCTTCTACAAGTGGTACATCTTCTTCAAGATCCTGTGCAGATCCAGTCGTACAATGTAACAGCAGTCGCGTTCATAAACAGGCAAGGTGGAACGAAAAGCAGAGCAGCAATGGCAGAGGTGACAAGGATTCTCCTCTGGGCAGAAAGACATGTTAGAGCTCTGTCAGCAATTTTCATTCTGGGAGTGGACAACTGGGAAGAAGACTTCCTCAGCAGACATGATCTCCATCCAGGAGAGTGGGGCCTCCACTAAGAAGTCTTCGCTGAGGTGACGAGTCTTTGGGGAGTTCCTCAAGTAGACATGATGGCATCTCGTGTAAACAAGAAGCTTCAGAGATATTGTTCCAGGTTGAGAGACCCTCAAGCAATAGCAGTGGATACACTGGTGACCCAGTGGGTGTTTCGGTAGGTATATGTTTTCCCTCCACTTCCACTGATTCCAAAAGTTCTCAAAATAATAATAAGAACAAGAGTTTGAGCAATCTCCATTGCCCCAGACTGGCCAAGGAGAACTTGGTATCCAGATCTTCAGGAGTTGCTCATAGAAGATCTTCGGCCTCTTCCTCCTCGAGAGGACCTACTACAGCAGGGGCCATGTGTGTATCAAGACTTACCACGGCTACATTTGACGGCATGGCTGTTGAGCGTCAGATCCTAGCCCGAAAGGGTATTCCCAAGGAAGTCATCCCCACTCTTACTCAGGCCAGGAAAGGAGTAACGTCTAAACATTACCACCGTATTTGGAGAAAATATGTGTCTTGGTGTGAATCCAAGAAGGCTCCTATGGAAGAGTTTGAGTTGGGACGTTTTCTCCATTTTCTGCAGGCTGGTGTCGATGCGGGCCTTAGATTGGGGTCAATCAAGGTCCAGATTTCGGCCTTATAAGTTTTCTTTCAAAAACAATTGGCCTCCTTTCCAGAAGTTCAGACGTTCGTGAAAGGGGTACTGCACATCTATCCTCCATTTGTGCCTCCAGTGGCACCATGGGACCTTAATGTGGTGTTGCAGTTCCTTCAATCGGCTTGGTTTGAGCCTCTACAAGAAATAGAGTTGAAGTTTCTCACTTGGAAAGTGGTGATGCTTTTGGCGTTGGCATCCGCAAGGCGGGTGTCTGAATTGGGGGCCTTGTCCCACAAGAGCCCTTACCTGATCTTCCATGAAGATAGGGCAGAGTTGAGAACTCGTCAACATTTTCTTCCAAAGGTGGTCTCCTCTTTCCACATAAACCAACCTATTGTGGTGTCAGTTGCTACTGACACGTTCTTTGAGTCAAAGTCTCTAGATGTAGTTAGAGCTTTGAAGATTTATGTCACTAGAACGGCTTGAATACGGAAAACAGAGGTTTTGTTTGTCCTGTATGATCACAACAAGATTGGCTGTCCAGCTTCCAAGCAGACTATTGCGCGCTGGATCAGAGGTACGATTCAGCAAGCTAATTCTACGGCTGGATTGCCGTTACCGATGTCGATGAAGGCCCATTCTACTAGGAAGGTGGGCTCCTCCTGGGCGGCTGCCCGGGGGTTTCGGCATTACAACTTTGCCGAGCAGCTACTTGGTCAGGGTCAAACACATTTGCTAAATTTTACAAGTTTGACCCCTTGGCCGATGAGGACCTAAAGTTTGGTCAATCGGTGCTGCAGGGTCATCCGCACTCTCACGTCCGTACTGGAGCTTTGGTATAGACCCCATGGTCTTAATGTCGTCCTCAGCATCCTCTAGGATGTATGAGAAAATAGGATTTTGATAACCTACCGGTAAGTCCTTTTCTCCTAGTCCGTAGAGGATGCTGGGCGCCCATCCCAGTGCATACTTTACCTGCAGTTTAGTTATTAGAGTTACACAAGTTGTGTTATCTTGGTTTCAGCATGTTGCTGCAATTAGTTCATGCCTGTTGGCGTGTTATGTTGAATGCCATGTGTGCGGCATGGTTGAGGGTGTGAGTTGGTAGATATCTCACCACTAGTTAAGTAATTCCTTTCCTCGAAATGTCAGTCTCCCTAGGCACAGTTCCCACAATTGAGGTCTGGAGGAGGGGCATAGAGGGTTGAGCCAATTCACACCCAATGAAAAGTCTTTAGAGTACCCATGTCTCCTGCGGATCCCGTCTATACCCCATGGTATTGATGTCATCCCCAGCCTCCTCTACGGACTAGGAGAAAAGGATTTACCGGTAGGTTATCAAAATCCTATTTTAATGCTATTGCAGTTTTGGAGCTGGTTGGGGTAGTGACAGTGTTTATTTTGGCTTAGACGGTAATAGTCAACTGGGTCAGCAGTCTGTTACTCAGTTGGCTAGGAGACATTGGGTCCAGTAGCGGATTTATCGGTAGGCATCCAAGGTGGACACCTGCTGACAGGTCCTGGCTAAATCACTGCATCATATATGGCCCATATCAGAGATGCACGCTGCGCTATCTGACATTTACTGGCATTAGTAGCCGGCGGGCACTAGGAACCAGCATAGCTCTTTAGGAAGCCATGACCTCCGTACCGGTGCATCTCCAAGTGTGTGACTTCCCGCACGGTCTTCATCTTACTGTTAGGCGCGGCGGTTTGCGGCCGTGCCCTCACTGACCAGCGGTCACAGCCGCCGCGCCTCTCTCTTTTCCTGTCCCCCGCACGGCGCCTAGCAACGCCAGGACGCCGTGCGCTTGATAGCCGCCGGGTCCCTGGCAACGCAGGACGCCATGCGTGCAGGGCCTCCGGCTGCTTAGCAACGGGGACGCCACAGGTGGACCGCGTTCCCCGTTGCTGGGAATAAGTCAATTAGGTTGCTCGTGCAGCAAGGCAGCTGCACGGCAACTAGTAATTAGGGTCTGGGGGCTGGTTCTGCTGGCCCTCCTGTTATTGGCCAGCAGGGCCTTTTTATGTGAGCCAGCACACTGCAGCCCCGCCGTTGATAGCTTCCTGCATGCTGCTCATGTTTGGTGAACGTCTGTTCCTGGTTAGCTGTGTCCGGTCCCTCCAGTTCTCTGAGTTCCTGAATCTTGGAGTTAGTCACCTGGTCCCAATGAGTTCCTCTGGTCCTAAGTTTCCTGTGGCAGTCGATTGAGGTTCTCTCTTGGTTTCGTGAGTTCCGGCCCTGCCGCATGTTATGGCCTAGGCCACTTTTGTATTATTTTGTACTGGTGCATTTGCGGAGGTTTCCGCTTCCATAGTCCTCTCCGGTACTCGGCGGTGCCGTGTAGGAGAGTGGACAAGTGGTATATTTTGGTTGTTCTTTTCCCTGGCGGTAATCCGCGCATACTTTTAGTTTCAGGTTTGCCAGTAGCCCCTGGCCTTGTTGTTTAGTTAGAGGGCCCCTTGTTATCACCCTGTCTCAGTTCACTCTTTGTCTCTCATTAAGACCTGAGGGGGCATCGGAGTTGGGCAGACGTAATCCGCCCTTCAAACGCGGCTGCCATGGGCTCAAGAAACCATAGTCTCGCAAGAGTGTACTGACAGCACGGGTGAGACAACGGAGATAGGGTGCCAGGGGCTATTTCCATTCCATTTCCCTTTCCCAGCATTACGTCCTGGTACTCAGGTCCCACCCTATAAGATCTCCCCTGACCTGAGTATCAGGATCATAACACTTACAAGTTCATTTCCCTCTCCAGGATCCTGCTGGCCGGGTGAGACAAGACGACGCTGAACAGGGGATTGTTATCCAGCTGTCCACTGGCCTGGGGCTTGACAGCAGGAGAGGATGTGCAGTCAGGGATCGCGTTATACCCTGGGGATCTGGCTGTGCACCTGATTTGTATTCATGGTGAATGGGCAGAGTGCAAGCAGCCATGGGCACAGAGTAGAGCACATTGCACTGTCACTAAAGCACACTGTACTGAGCAGTTGGTGATGCTGGTAATATGTAAAGTGCACAATTTTAGCTGCTTTGGAAGCTGGACTACAAGTACCAGCATTGATGCATGCACTGCCAGTTTCTATTTGTAAAATAAACATTTTGCCTGTCACTGTTTTATATTGAAATATGTTATCCGACCTCACAGGAATACCCTGATAAACCCTCTCTGCACTCACAGTCCTGTCCTAATACCCCCTCCCCATCTGCACTCACAGCCCATTCCTAACCTACCCCCCTCACTGCATTCACAGTCCTGTACTACCCCCCTCTCTGCACTCATAGCCCTGTCCTAATATCCCCCATCTGCACTCACAGCCCTGTCCTAACCTACCCCCCTCTCTGCACTCACATTCCTGTCCTACCCCCCTCTCTACACCATACTTACCGACATTCTGGCTGCTCTCTGCAGGAGAGAGCAGCCAGGTCGGCTCAGCAGGGGGACCGGGGAGGGCTGTGACGTGAAGAGGGGGTGTACCGGAGGCAGGATGGGGGCGGGATGGGGGCAGGGTTACAGCGGCACCTCCTTTAAGCCACGCCCCACTCTGTAATGCCGCGATCACCGGCATTGCACTGCAGGGAGTGTGGCTATGATGACGCGATTCAGCCAGAATCGCGTCATCGACTGCCCGGATCGCCCACTTTACACACTAAGTGGGCGGACGGGCAGGGGGGACCCCTGAAATCGGGAGACTTGCCTGCTCTTCCGTGGGCCCGGGAGGGTCGCCCGATTTTCGGGAGCCTCTCAGCCATTCCGGGAGAGTAGGCAAGTATACTCTACACTCATAGCCCTGTCCTAATATCCCCCCATCTGCACTCACATACCTGTCCACCCTACCCCCTCCTCTGCACTCACAGCCCTGTCCTACCGCCCTTTCTGCACTCATAGCCCTGTCCTAACCTACCCCCCCATCTACACTCACAGCCCTGTCCTAACCTACCACCCTCTCTGCACTCACAGCCCTGTTCTGATCCCCCCCCCCCCCCCCCCGCAGTAACAGCCCTATCCTAATACCCCCCTCTCAGCACTGACAGACCTGTCCTAATACCCCCCTGTCTGCACTCACAGTCCTGTCCTAATACTCCCCACATACACTGACTTGGGGATTTACAATTGCTTTACAATTGCACTGTATTATTACATAGCAATAGCTGTAGATATTGACACACACACACACCTCACTGTGAGCGGTATTGCAAAGGCACCTTGACACAGTGCAATCGCTGCGCATGTGCAGTCTGTCAATAATCGATCACTTATGTGCACAACGGGCGCAGCATGCAATCATGAGCTTAGGGCCCCATGCAGTCTAAATCCGCCTCTGCCCACGCCCCCAAAGTTCACCCGAGAACTGAATTGCTATATACATTAATTATAAATGCATACAGATTTTACCTGTGGCTTTGCTGTACAGGCTGTGCAGTCACCAAATGCTAAGTCCCTATTTAAGAACAGCAAAAACAGGTGGGAGGGGTGCCAATCCAAACTGAAGGAGTCTCAGCCTTCAGGTGTATACATACACATATATTTAATATACAGTATTAGAGGGAGGGAGCCTTGGACTGCACACCCTACCTACTTATATTGCATACCTCCCAACATTTGAAGTACAGGAAGAGGGACATCTGTGTGCGCCTAGCCAAAATAGGGTGTGGCTTATGAAAAAGTGTTTGGCTTTGCAGCAGTGTTGCCCTCTCTCTCTCTGTCTCCACGGAATAGAAGCTGTGTGCATACGCACAGTGTCTATTCTCCGCAGCATTGACAGGAGCCTCCCAACTGCACCCCACCGCGGTACACTGCCGCCCACGGGTGGGACAGTCCCAAAAAAATGAGACTGTCCAGTGAAAATCGGGACAATTGGGAGATATGATAATGGGATGTGCTAATTTGCTGAGACTTATTACTACAATATAAAAACAAGAGCGCAGGTGCTCCATACAATGATTAGAATAATAATAAATGTAATTATTGTACATCATATATGATATTTTTGGCACAAAATTCTTTGGGCTGGTTTGAGGGGTGCCCTGTGCCTTGGAGGTGAACCGCTATAATGTTAGGGACCTACCCGATGAGGTTATCTTGATGTTTGGTGGGTAGGCTTATAATATTGGCCAATTTTATGGCAAAAACTTTGTATATTGGCCCTCATTCCGAGTTGTTCGCTCGGTATTTTTCATCGCATCGCAGTGAAAATCCGCTTAGTACGCATGCGCAATGTTCGCACTGCGACTGCGCCAAGTAACTTTACTATGAAGAAAGTATTTTTACTCACGGCTTTTTCTTCGCTCCGGCGATCGTAATGTGATTGACAGGAAATGGGTGTTACTGGGCGGAAACACGGCGTTTCAGGGGCGTGTGGCTGAAAACGCTACCGTTTCCGGAAAAAACGCAGGAGTGGCCGGGGAAACGGTGGGAGTGCCTGGGCGAACGCTGGGTGTGTTTGTGACGTCAACCAGGAACGACAAGCACTGAAATGATCGCACAGGCAGAGTAAGTCTGGAGCTACTCTGAAACTGCTAAGTAGTTAGTAATCGCAATATTGCGAATACATCGGTCGCAATTTTAAGAAGCTAAGATTCACTCCCAGTAGGCGGCGGCTTAGCGTGTGTAACTCTGCTAAATTCGCCTTGCGACCGATCAACTCGGAATGAGGGCCATAATGTATAATTACTATTTTATTTTATTTTTTAAACAATTTATTTTCACAAATCCAAGTGAGCAGACAATCTACACATAGTAACACAATTAAATATCCAAAGTGATAGGCAACACGCCCGAATATAGTAGACAAGCAATGGTAATGAGCATATTCAGAAATTGAATTGGACAGTCATAAAGCAACACTGGAACAAAAACTAAAAAGCAGAGAAACAGCATCTATGTGTACACAATCATATACATAGAGAAAAAATAAAACGTATGTATAATTATTACATTTATTATAATTCTAATGGTTGTATGGTGCACCTGCTCTCTTGTTTCTATGTTGTACTATGTTGTAGTACTAAGGGGGTCATTCCGACCTGACTGGCGCTGTGCGTTTTCGCACAGCTGCCGATCAGGTCGAAACTGTGCATGCACCGGCGCTGCTGTGCGCAGGCGCATGCCAGACGGCCGACGGCCGTCGGACCGCTACGATCGCCTCTGCCTAATTGACAGGCAGAGGTGGTCGCGGGGGGGTGGGGGGTGGGGCGCGGAACGGCGGCATTTGGCCACTGCTTCGTGGGTGTGGTCCGGCCAACGCAGGTCGGACAGTGTGGGGGGAGGGCTGCAGCGGCTGCGTGACGTCACACGCAGCCGCTGCGGGCCGGGGAGCGACGAGTAGCTCCCGGCCAGCACGTTAAAGCTGCACTGGCCAGGAGCTACTCCTAAAGGGCAAAAGCATCGCCGCTGGGCAATGCTTTTGCACTTCTGCAGGGGGTGGGGTGGGGTGGGGGCAGTGACATGCGGGGTCGTATAGCCCTGTGTTGGGCATCCCCCCGCATGACTATGATCATGATCGTAGCTGTGCTAAATTTAGCACAGCTACGATCAACTCAGAATGACCCCCTAAGTCCCAGCAAGGTAGCACACCCATTATAAGTAGCTATGGTGGGCAGTCCAGGCCCCCTCCCACTAATATAGGCAAAAGTACAATGCAAGGGTGCCCTAACTACTGCCGCGGACATTTCATGTACTTCTGTGTACAACTAAGTTGCCAATATGGGTACAAAATTCAAAAGACAGTTCTGATACAAGTGACTGTACCGTGCAGAGCCGGCCCTAGCCAATATGATGCCCATGGCAATATTTTGGCTGGTGCCCCCTAGCACCACCGCTGGTTCCGCCTCTGACCTTGCACCTCTTTCCTAGCACCATCACCCCTCACCCATAGCAGTCCTTATTTTGGTGTTTGTACCCCCTATATTTTAAATAGGAACAGTTCGCACATTTGGCGCACAGCCCAAGAAGGGGTGTGTTTTTGCTGGCAAGGGGCATGGCCACACAATAGTAACCCCACTTCCAATTATGCCACACATTACTGCAACTTTATTCACATTTGATCATGTGATAGTGTTCATAATTCATATTACATCCCACAGTAGTATCACTTTTCCTTATAAACGTTACTCCTCACAGTAGAGCCCTTTATTCACATAACATCACACTGAATTGCTCCTTATTCACATTACACCACACCCTATTGCTCTTTATTCACACTAGACGACACAGTAGTGCCCTTTCTATACGCAACGCCACATAATAGAGCACCTTATACACATAATGCCACACATTAGTAATGCATGTATACACAATTGCACACAGTAATGTCCCTTACACTTATAAGACACATTATTATTGCCCTTATAAACATAATGCACCTTACACAACAACCTTTGTTAATGCCCTTTTACACATAATGTCCCTTACACATATGCCACACATTATTAATGCCCTTATACACATAATGACACACATAGTGACCCCTACATATTTGCTGCACATTATTAGTGCCCCTATACACATAATGACACACACACATACAGTAGTACCCTGTTAAACATATGCCGCACATTATTAATGCCCTTATACACATAATGACACACATAGTGCCCCTTTACACATATGTTGCACATTATTAATGCATTATTACATGATACACATAATGCTCCATACACATATTCCGAACACTACTGCACGACCAACCCACTCACATGCACACAGCACTCACACTGCCACTAACACTGTGACCTCTGCCTCTGCTTGGATACAGATGTGTCCTCATAAATCTTGCCTCAATGCTAACGTCAGGCACCTTTTTTTATGAAAATGCATCTTATTTGCATTGTTATGTGGCTAGGATACACAAGCAGCTTCTGCTGATTAAACTGATATGCAGCATGCCTATATACTGTGTGAGACTGTGGCTGTATCTGCATATGAAATGCTACACATAGAATATAGGCATGCCGCATATCATATTAATCAGCAGAAGCTGCTGATGCCCCTAGGCATATCAAATGCCCTAGGCAATTGCCTAGTTTGCCTATGCCTATGGCCGGCTCTGGTACCGTGCCATATCATTATGCTTAATATGCAATTTTTTACCAGTTTTTTTGCAAATAATACTACTAATTTGATAACAATAAGGTTTTGCAACTGCCCCTGTTCAATTAAAAAACTTGACAATGTATGTTAATGTACCTGTTTTATTTAATTACCACCAAATAACTTAGGGTAACGCTATATGCGTGTCATTGTAAATCACAATGCGGTAACCTCTAAGTACAAAAAAGTGGGGGGAAAGAAAAAATAGAAAAAATGAAAAAGAAGAAAAAGGGGCAAGGAAAATATTAAAAGTGATACTAGAGTAGACAGTACTCTCAAGATAATGCTCCAATAGTAACAGAAATTAAGAAAAAACATGGAGGGTATAAAGAAACATAAGTGTGTGTCTAATACAATATTCACAAACAAATGTATATTTCAAGTTCAGGTGTTGTGCTTAAAAGGAACGTGGCGATCCACCTCCTTACTTATGCACTTCGGTGTTAGCAAGAATGTCTATATCTGTATTCATCCATATAGTCTTGGTTGGGTATGTGCTCCAAATTGATTACTTCTTCTGTAATATAAAGTCTATTGCAAGTATGGTACAAAGAAATGTCCTTAATGGGATTCTTTACTCCGGCAGCGTTTAGATGAAAGGGGTACCCCCGGTGGGTAATCGGGTAGAAACTCAGAGGGATCGGTACTGACTAGCTCCGGACTGGCCGCTGTCTACCTCCGTCTGGTGTGGTGGAAAGCGCCCGTTCCTACAGATGCCGTCCACCAACCAGATCGACGGGAAGCGGACCTGTCTCTGTGGGGGAAAAGTGACACTGACTTCAAGACCCGAAAACGGGACTCTCCGCCGTGTCCTTCCCCCTTTACAGAGCTGTTACCTGTGTCTCCTGTGATGATTTCCCAGCGTCCGTCTCCACTCGGCTTCACCTTTGCGTCCTCCGGCTCCTGGTGCTGAATCTTCTTCCTGGTTGTCGGGACTTGCGGTCACGTGACTCCGGACTCCGTTCTCCTTTCTGTGCGCCTCCGTGATCACTTGCACGCCAACAAAAGCTGGGCTGTGTGGAATAGCTAGTACAGGCTATGGGTCTGTGTAAACACTGGTATGGTCTATGTTGCTCCTACGCGTATCGACCCATGTGGGTCTTCGTCAGGGAGTCCTTGGTAGCCATGTTTGTTAAGGGCTTTTTAAACCCATAATCTCATTACCTCATCAAAGGAGGTGGGTGTGTCCAAAATGTTCCTCAAATCCAACAGAGATTGATGGTATATTAGTATGGCAAAATAAAATAAAATAAATAAGATAAAATAAAATAAAATGAAATAAAGTAAATTGGGATAACAATATATAATGATAGAGATAGAATCCAACAGAATACATTGGGGTAAAATGAATAAAGGTGAGTATATCATGATCATAGACTAATAAGAGGGATATATAGTGTAAATTCAGGAAAAAATATATATAATATAATATAAAATAAACATAAACATAAAGATGAATATAGAAAGAATAAAAAATAAATATAAAGAGTTAAAATAATTCAACATAGAATAAATGGAATTGGATGTATAAATAGAGACAATTTAAGGTGGGAAAATGAATTCAGAATTGAGATTGAAAATAAATAAAAAAATATATACATATATAGTTGATAAGTCCCATGGGGAAAGGATATATGTAAACATCAATCAGTCCATGAATAGATGGACATGTCAAAAGACCGTGATACATACATGTATGCGCTAGTGTAAATGATATTATGAGGCTAAATGCAAGCAAAAAATCGATCAGATAGATTTAAGAATGGGGGTGAGACGGTCTAGGGACTGAGGCTAAAAACAGGAATAGTAAATTTTCATAACTGGTTGGGGTATGGGATAATTAACTCATTATCACTGCCCTCACTTCGTTATCTGCATTCAGGCCATATGGTTTGAGAGTCTTTAGTGTGTATATCCATTTCAGCTCCTCTTTATTAATTAGTTTTGTGAAGTCACCCCCTCTCCAATTCGGTGATACTTGTTTGATGCCTAGGATCTTCATACCCGCAGGGTTACTCCCATGTGTCTCTTTAAAGTGATTGGATAGGTTGTGTATCTCAAGTTTCTTTCTCACATTTCTCATGTGTTTAGAAATTCTGGTTTTCAAAGGTCTAATTGTCCTTTCTACATACTGTAGGTGACACGGACATTCTATGAGGTAAATTACCCCTTTACTGTGGCACGATATGTGCTCTTCTATGTCGTATTTCTCCCCAGTTTTTCTTGATTCAAAACTGGTTACCCTTTTGGTGCTACACTTATGTGCCTTGCAATAGGCGCATGTTCCACAAAGAAAAAAACCCTTGTTCAGTTTCTGTCATGTTAAAGTGCTTTGTGTCAATTCTGTCTGCTTCAGATGATTGTGTGATAATTTAGATTTTAGATCAGGAGTTCTTCTATAGACCACTTTGGGTCTGGACGGAAGTGTGTCTGCCAAGATATCATCTTCTAAGAGGATGTGCCAGTGTTTGTACAGTATCTTCTCTAATTGTCTATTATTGGTGCTAAACTGTGTAAGAAAAACTGTCTTGAATTTATCTGTCTGTTCTTCTTTGTTTTTGTATGTGAGAAGTGTATTCCTTTCTAGCTTCATGGCTGTGTCTAGCTCTTGCTCAAGTGTTTCTTCTTTGTAACCTTTCTCTATGAACTGTAGCTTCATTCCCGTGGCTTGTGTTCGAAAATCTTCTAATTTGGTGCAGTTCCTCCTAACCCTCTTGAATTGCCCTAATGGGATATTCTGCAGCCAGTTCTGATGATGCCCACTAGTGCTTAAAATATAACTGTTCACGTCTACGTCTTTCTGGTAGGTTTTGGTTTGTATGGTTGAGTTTTCCATAAAGATGGTTATGTCTAGGAAGTTCACTGTCAATCGGTTGTAATCTGTAGTGAAAACTAGATTGTTTCTGTTTGAATTGATGTGTGTCAAGAAATCTATTAAACTTTCTTCCGTTCCTTGCCAGATGAAGATTACATCATCTATGTATCTTCTCCAGAGGACTAGGTTTGCTCCAAAATCATGCCCGCATCATATGTAGTTGTCCTCCCACCTACTCATAAACAGGTTGGCATAACTTGGAGCAAACCTAGTCCCCATTGCTGTGCCTGTGGTCTGTCTGTAGTGTGTTCCTTCAAACAGAAAGTAGTTATGCTGCAAGATATAGTTGATACAGTCTAAAATGAAATGTGATTGTTTTATTTCCATACTCGGATCTGACGACAGAAAATGACCCACTGCTTCTAGGCCCTGTTTCTCAATCATAGTCTCTGATCTATGATTGTATAAAGGGATGTGACGTCACTTGTGCAGACCCAATAGTCCTCTGACCATGTGACTTCACTCAATGTTCTGATGATGTCGGTCGTGTCTCTGATATATGACTTCTGGGTTTGCACGTATGTCTGCAAGTATGAGTCTATATACTGTGACAGGTTTGATGTTAGTGAGCCTATTCCTGATATTATTAGGCATCCTGGTGGGTTGAGTTTGTCTTTGTGTACTTTTGGTAGATAATAGAAAACTTGGAGGACAGGATTAGTGATGTTCAAAAATTCATGTTCTTTCTTCGTGAGTATGCCTGTTTCCCGTCCCTCCTTAAGTAATTTGTTTAAACTGTGCTTGAATTTGTTCGTGGGATCTTGTGTTAGTGTTTCGTAGGTGTTTTTGTCACTGAGAATTCTCAGAGATTCTGCCGTGTAGTCTTTTCTGTCTAGCAAAACTATTCCCCCCCCCCCCCCCCCCTTTGTCTGCAGGTTTTATTACTAGATCTTTGTTGTTGCTGATGTCTTTAAGTGCATTCCTTTCTGTTGCTGTTAGATTTAGTGTTCTTAGTTTTGTTTCTAATTTGTCTAGGTCACGGGTAACTAATTGTTCAAATGTACTTATGAGGGAACCCCTCATATGCTGTGGGTAGAAGCTGGATTTAGGCTTCAGGTCCGAATGTTTGTATGTCTTGTCTCCCTCTCTAGATTCTGTAGTAGTGATAGGGCCTTTACTGTAATGTTTTGCAAGAGTTAATTTTCTCGTGAATCTGTGCAGGTCCAAATATCTCTCAAACTTTTTAATTGTTTCGTAGGTGCGAACTTCAAACCTTTGTTTAGGAGTGTTATACAGTATGGTCGTCTGAGTGTAACTGTACTTAGGTTGAATATACCCTTGGTTTCTACTTTAGGTTGTTTTTTCTCTTGTTTCTTCCTATTCCTTCCACCTCTACATCCTCGTCTAGATCCTCCAGTTTTTATTTTTGTGGTGTCACATAATTCTGTTCGCAGGACAGGTGGCCTTTCTTCTTCCCTAAAAAATGATCTGCACATGTTTCTGCCGTTTCTGGATCAATAATTTGAGTCTCTGTATTCCTAATGAAGGTATTGTCTTCTAGGTTTGCTGATATCTGAAATCCTTTTTCTAAAGAGACTCTCGCTAAATTCTCATAATCATCATGCTCTGCAATACTGTACGTCGAGAAATCACTGTCTATTGTAGTATCAGAGTCAGACCTACCTAAACTTGTCTTTCTGTCTTTGGGAATGTTAGAATTCTCGGTACTGGTTGTTGTTTTTTGGTGTAGCTTAGTCATATACTGTTGGTATGTCAAATTAAGTCTTTTGTAAATGGGCGTCTTGTTTGAAATGCCAGAAGTTTTCTGTACCTTACCTCTTTGTGGTGTTTGTGATATTCTAGTGATAGACTTGTGTTTGTCAGTACGCTTCCTTTTTGTGTTGACCTTACCTATCTTACCTCTGAGAATCTTTAATTTCTTTGTAGCTATGATTTCCTCTTCTACCTTTCTTAATCTGTTCTGAGAAATCATTTCTAATTGTTGGTACTCTTTATCCTGTTTGTGTACTTCTAGTGCTGTTTGTAATGACTCTATTTTGGTTTCTAAATTGCTCAATTCTATTTCATGTGTACTAAGGATCAGTTGTATCAGCTGCATTGAACAATTGTGTAGAACATTATTCCATTTTTCCATAAATTGTGGGTTGTCTTGGTTTTGAGTGGCTGTTTTCTTAATTCTAAGTCCCTTTGGAATGAGTTGATGTTGCAGGTACCAATTGATTGTCTTATTATCCCACCATACCTTGGATTCCCTTGTTGCTAGGCGTTCTAATTTCAAAAAGAGGTCACAAAATTTATTTACACTGTCATGTGTTGCTGTCGTGTGGTCTAAATTGGTAAAAACTAAATCTGCCCTATTGGCTCTGTCTCTCCTGAGGTCCAAAATACCCATGTACGGGGCTGCTGGATAAAAGGGTTTATAAAACGAATATACAGATAGTAGTATCCTACGCTCTCCTTCTATGGATATAGGTTGTGGCAGCAGATTTGCAAATGAGGCTAAACCCACGCGCCTCACAAGAAATACAAAATGAAAACAATAAGGTTTTGCAACTGCGCCTGTTCAATTAAAAAACTGTACAATGTATGTTGATGTACCTGTTTTATTTAATTACCACCAAATAACTTAGGGTAACGCTATATGCGTGTCGTTGTAAATCACAATGCGGTAACCTGTAAGTACAAAAAAGTGGGGGGAAAGAAAAAATAGAAAAAAGGAAAAAGAAGAAAAAGGGGCAAGGAAAATATTAAAAGTGATAATACAGTAGACAGTACTCTAAAGATAATGCTCCCAATAAGAACAGACATTAAGAAAAAACAGGGAGGGTATAAAGAAACATAAGTGTGTGTCTAATACAATATTCACAAACAAATGTATATTTCAAGTTCAGGTGTTGTGCTTGAAAGGAGCGTTATTGATATCCCAATTTACTTTATTTCATTTTATTTTATCTTATTTATTTTATTTTGCCATACTAATATACCATCAATCTCTGTTGGATTTGAGGAACATTTTGGACACACCCACCTCCTTTGATGAGGTAATGAGATTATGGGTTTAAATAGCCCTTAACAAACATGGCTACCAAGGACTCCCTGACGAAGACCCACATGGGTCGATACGTGTAGGAGGAACACAGACCATACCAGTGTTCAAACAGACCCATAGCCTATACTAGCTATTCCACACAGCCCAGCTTGTTGGCGTGCAAGTGATCACGGAGGCGTGCAGAAAGGAGAACGGAGCCCGGAATCACGTGACCGCAAGTCCCGACAACCAGGAAGAAGATTCAGCACCAGGAGCCGGAGGACGCGAGGTGAAGCCGAGTGGAGACGGACGCTGGGAAATCATCACAGGAGACACAGGTAACAGCTCTGTAAAGGGGGAAGGACACGGCGGAGAGTCCCGTGTTCGGGTCCCGTTTTCGGGTCTTGAAGTCAGTGTCACTTTTCCCCCACAGAGACAGGTCCGCTTCCCGTCGATCTGGTTGGTGGATGGCGTCTGTGGGAACGGGCGCTTTCCGCCACACCAGTCGGAGGTAGACAGCGGCCAGTCCGGAGCTAGTCAGTACCGATCCCTCTGAGTTTCCACCCGTTTTGCCACCGGGGGTACCCCTTTCATCTAAACGCTGCCGGAGTAAAGAATCCCATTAAGGACATTTCTTTGTACCATACTTGCAATAGACTTTATATTACAGAAGAAGTAATCAATTTGGAGCACATACCCAACCAAGACTGTGTGGATGAATACAGATATAGACATTCTTGCTAACACCGAAGTGCATAAGTAAGGAGGTGGGACGCCACGCTCCTTTCAAGCACAACACCTGAACTTGAAATATACATTTGTTTGTGAATATTGTATTAGACACACACTTATGTTTCTTTATACCCTCCCTGTTTTTTCTTAATGTCTGTTCCTATTGGGAGCATTATCTTTAGAGTACTGTCTACTCTATCACTTTTAATATTTTCCTTGCCCCTTTTTCTTTTGCCTTTTTTCTATTTTTTCTTTCCCCCCACTTTTTTGTACTTACAGGTTACCGCATTGTGATTTACAACGACACGCATATAGCCTTACCCTAAGTTATTTGGTGGTAATTAAATAAAACAGGTACATTAACATACATTGTCAAGTTTTTTAATTGATCAGGCGCAGTTGCAAAACCTTATTGTTATCATTTTGTATTTCTTGTGAGGCGCGTGGGTTTAGCATCATTTGCAAATCTGCTGCCACAACCTATATCCATAGAAGGAGAGCGCAGGATACTACTATCTGTAAATACTACTAATCTAATTTACCTGGTCCACTTTGTATGTGACTATGTTGCAAATAAGATGCAAAATTTAGGAAAAAGTATGAGTTGCTACCCATTGCGGAGCGTTTATGTCTCGCCAAGTGCTCTGTGCCAAATTGTGCAAAAGCGATAGGTGAATGAAGCCTCATCTGTATGTGCATACCACGCTAGAGTGTGTTGTTTTCAATCACGCACTCTTCACAGCGGTGGCATATCTATAATGGGTAGTGATGTGCACCGGAAATTTTTCGGTTTTTGTGTTTTGGTTTTGGGTTCGGTTCCGCGGCCGTATTTTGGATTCGGACGCGTTTTGGCAAAACCTCACCGAAAAATTTTTGTCGGATTCGGGTGTGTTTTGGATTCGGGTGTATTTTTCAAAAAACCCTAAAAAACAGCTTAAATCATAGAATTTGGGGGTCATTTTGATCCCATAGTATTATTAACCTCAATAACCATAATTTCCACTCATTTCCAGTCTATTCTGAACACCTCACACCTCACAATATTATTTTTAGTCCTAAAATTTGCACCGAGGTCGCTGGATGGCTAAGCTAAGTGGCCGACACAAACACCTGGCCCATCTAGGAGTGGCACTGCAGTGTCAGGCAGGATGGCACTTCAAAAAAATTGTCCCCAAACAGCACATGATGCAAAGAAAAAAAGAGGTGCACCAAGGTCGCTGTGTGACTAAGCTAAGCGACACAAGTGGCCGACACAAACACCTGGCCCATCTAGGAGTGGCACTGCAGTGTCACGCAGGATGGCCCTTCAAAAAAATACTGCCCAAACAGCACATGATTCAAAGAAAAAAAGAGGCGCAATGAGGTAGCTGTGTGACTAAGCTAAGCGACCCTAGTGGCCGACACAAACACCTGGCCCATCTAGGAGTGGCACTGCAGTGTCAGACAGGATGGCACTTCAAAAAAATTGTCCCCAAACAGCACATGATGCAAAGAAAAATGAAAGAAAAAAGAGGTACAAGATGGAATTGTCCTTGGGCCCTCCCACCCACCCTTATGTTGTATAAACAGGACATGCACACTTTAACGAACCCATCATTTCAGCGACAGGGTCTGCCACACGACTGTGACTGAAATGACTGGTTGGTTTGGGCCCCCACCAAAAAAGTAACAATCAATCTCTCCTTGCACAAACTGGCTCTACAGAGGCAAGATGTCCACCTCATCATCATCGTCCGATTCATCACCCCTTTCACTGTGTACATCCCCCTCCTCACAGATTATTAATTCATCCCCACTGAAATCCACCATCTCAGGTCCCCGTGCATTTTCTGGAGGCAATTGCTGCTGGTGAATGTGTCCACGAAGGAATTGATTATAATTAATGTTAATGAACATCATCTTCTCCACATTTTCTGGAAGTAACCTCGTACGCCGATTGCTGACAAGGTGAGCGGCGGCACTCTTTCGGAGTACACACTGGAGGGAGGGCAACTTAGGTAGAATAAAGCCAGTTTCTGCAAGGGCCTCCAAATTGCCTCTTTTTCCTGCCAGTATACGTACGGACTGTCTGACGTGCCTACTTGGATGCGGTCACTCATATAATCCTCCACCATTCTTTCAATGGTAAGAGAATCATATGCAGTGACAGTAGACGACATGTCAGTAATCGTTGGCAGGTCCTTCAGTCCGGACCAGATGTCAGCACTCGCTCCAGACTGCCCTGCATCACCGCCAGCGGGTGGGCTCGGAATTCTTAGCCTTTTCCTCGCACCCCCAGTTGCGGGAGAATGTGAAGGAGGAGCTGTTGACGGGTCACGTTCCGCTTGACTTGACAATTTTCTCACCAGCAGGTCTTTGAACCCCTGCAGACTTGTGTCTGCCGGAAAGAGAGATACAACGTAGGTTTTAAATCTAGGATCGAGCACGGTGGCCAAAATGTAGTGCTCTGATTTCAACAGATTGACCACCCGTGAATCCTGGTTAAGCGAATTAAGGGCTCCATCCACAAGTCCCACATGCCTAGCGGAATCGCTCTGTTTTAGCTCCTCCTTCAATGTCTCCAGCTTCTTCTGCAAAAGCCTGATGAGGGGAATGACCTGACTCAGGCTGGCAGTGTCTGAACTGACTTCACGTGTGGCAAGTTCAAAGGGTTGCAGAACCTTGCACAACGTTGAAATCATTCTCCACTGCGCTTGAGACAGGTGCATTCCACCTCCTTTGCCTATATCGTTGCCAGATGTATAGGCTTGAATGGCCTTTTGCTGCTCCTCCATCCTCTGAAGCATATAGAGGGTTGAATTCCACCTCGTTACCACCTCCTGCTTCAGATGATGGCAGGGCAGGTTCAGGGATGTTTGGTGGTGCTCCAGTCTTCTGTACGCGGTGCCTGAACGCCGAAAATGGCCCGCAATTCTTCGGGCCACCGACAGCATCTCTTGCACGCCCCTGTCATTTTTTAAATAATTCTGCACCACCAAATTCAAGGTATGTGCAAAACATGGGACGTGCTGGAATTTGCCCAGATGTAATGCACGCACAATATTGCTGGCGTTGTCCGATGTCACAAATCCCCAGGAGAGTCCAATTGGGGTAAGCCATTCTGCGATGATCTTCCTCAGTTGCCGTAAGAGGTTTTCAGCTGTGTGCGTATTCTGGAAAGCGGTGATACAAAGCGTAGCCTGCCTAGGAACGAGTTGGTGTTTGCGAGATGCTGCTACTGGTGCCGCCGCTGCTGTTCTTGCAGCGGGAAGCAATACATCTACCCAGTGGGCTGTCACAGTCATATAGTCCTGAGTCTGCCCTGCTCCACTTGTCCACATGTCCGTGGTTAAGTGGACATTGGGTACAACTGCATTTTTTAGGACACTGGTGAGTATTTTTCTGAGGTCTGTGTACATTTTCGGTATCGCCTGCCTAGAGAAATGGAACTGATAAGGGGGTCGTGATAAGGGGTATACTTGTTTCCTTTTCTATTCCCCTCCATTTCTCTGTCTGATTCTATTGCTTGTATTATATTACTATATTTCATATCTTTGAAGCAAATGTATAATTTTCCTTTTATAAGCAAACCCGCAGAGGTTGCATCTAGACATATATATCTTTAAATCATTAGTAATATTCTGTTCATATAAGAATGCACGCCAGTCATATGGAATGTAAATCATAAGAATGTATTTCAACAAACAATTGCTACTCATAGAATTCACTTTTATCATTAAACAGTATTGGTCAAATACAATGCAAGTCACCATATAATAGTTTCACAGATTCAAACTATATAAGAAACAAATAGGATGAAAGAAGTGTGAGAGATGTATGTACTGTACTGTATGTGTGTATTTATTACTGGGGATATATTTATTCAAAGCACTCGGCTAAATCCTAGATTTATTGATATATATTGGACAATATATATCTTAAATAAATACCTTAGGGTATTGGTTTTGGTATATGTATGTGTGTGTGTGTGTGTGTGTGGGTGGGGGAGGGGCAGCATGTGGCTGCATTGTCCACAGACCGCATGGGACAGAAGCTAGACTCCATTTTGGGAAAACTCCCATGATTCCAAAGTCTGTAACATATGGTTCAAAAGGGAATGCCAGCAGCCATTTTAGATTTGCAAGTCCAAACACATGGCATTCTTTGCTACACCATAATCACATAGCAGAAGCCATAAGACTCCACTATATTGCAAAACGTATAAGCTTCAACATAATGCATATGTGCTGATATTACAATTCCAAGCCATCTAATCACCTTTCACAATTCCAAGCCAAAACAGCATCTCAATAACCAGAGCATATTGTATGCTGTCCATATTATATGAACCATCACAAGACCAGATCACCAAGTAACCACAAATATCAGCATGCCATTGCTACAAGCACATGACTACAGTAACAAAAGAAAGTATGTGTTGAGTTCTATACTTCAGCAAGATGCACCATACAAAACCACTACAATCTGTTATAAATAACCATACCAGGTATGTATACCAGAGATGCTATTCTACAGATTGTCTAATGTTCCAATTCATTACAGATTTCATAGAGTATTATCACAAACACACAACAATCACATGATTTGCACAAGTACTATTAACCTTAAAGTCAAATGTAGTTACATATTTAACTATTCTATGCCAATCATTTCACAACTACTTTACCACAAACACATATTTAACTATTCTATGCTATTTATCTATGAGATATTGTGTATGATACTTAGCCTTAGTAAGGAGATCGGTCCTGGGGATGAGCAAGCCATGCTTCTGAGAGCTAGATTGATTCTGAGTGAGTGAGCTCTGATTTCAAGTGTGCAGGTATACAACCTGTGGGTGTGTCTTTCACAGCATGTGGGCTAGCTGTATCAGTGAGCTGAGCTGGTCATGTGCTTGTAATTCAAATGCTAATTAGCCAAGGCTACAGTGTAGGGATGTTAATTCGGCTTCAGGTTACAGAAGCCAATATTATCATTCATTCTTTGTATCTCTAAAATGGATATATGGAATTACTCTGTAACAGGAACCTAGATGGTATTTGGTACCGGGGATACAGTACCTCAATCACGTTTCTCACCGCCCAGGCTACCAAGGCCTCAGTTATCCGCTTTGCAGCAGGATGACTGCTGTGATATTTCATCTTCCTCGCAAAGGACTGTTGGACAGTCAATTGCTTACTGGAAGTAGTACAAGTGGTCTTCCGACTTCCCCTCTGGGATGCCGATCGACTCCCAGCAGCAACAACAGCAGCGCCAGCAGCAGTAGGCGTTACACTCAAGGATGCATCGGAGGATTCCCAGGCAAGAGAGGACTCGTCAGACTTGCCAGTGACATGGCCTGCAGGACTATTGGCTTTCCTGGGTAAGGAGGAAATTGACACTGAGGGAGTTGGTGGTGTGGTTTGCGGGAGCTTGGTTACAAGAGGAAGGGATTTACTGGTCAGTGGACTGCTTCCGCTGTCGCCCAAAGTTTTTGAACTTGTCACTGACTTATGATGAATGCGCTGCAGGTGACGTATAAGGGAGGATGTTCCGAGGTGGTTAACGTCCTTACCCCTACTTATTACAGCTTGACAAAGGCAACACACGGCTTGACACCTGTTGTCCGCATTTGTGTTGAAATAATTCCACACCGAAGAGCTGATTTTTTTTGTATTTTGACCAGGCATGTCAATGGCCATATTCCTCCCACGGACAACAGGTGTCTCCCCGGGTGCCTGACTTAAACAAACCACCTCACCATCAGAATCCTCCTTGTCAATTTCCTCCCCAGCGCCAGCAACACCCATATCCTCATCCTGGTGTACTTCAACACTGACATCTTCAATTTGACTATCAGGAACTGGACTGCGGGTGCTCCTTCCAGTACTTGCAGGGGGCGTGCAAATGGTGGAAGGCGCAAGCTCTTCCCATCCAGTGTTGGGAAGGTCAGGCATCGCAACCGACACAATTGGACTCTCCTTGGGGATTTGTGATTTCGAAGAACGCACAGTTCTTTACTGTGCTTTTGCCAGCTTAAGTCTTTTCTTTTTTCTAGCGAGAGGATGAGTGCTTCCATCCTCATGTGAAGCTGAACCACTAGCCATGAACATAGGCCAGGGCCTCAGCCGTTCCTTGCACTCCGTGTCGTAAATGGCATATTGGCAAGTTTACGCTTCTCCTCAGACGCTTTTAATTTTGATTTTTGGGTCATTTTACTGATCTTTTGTGTTTTGGATTTTACATGCTCTGTACTATGACATTGGGCATCGGCCTTGGCAGACGACGTTGATGGCATTTCATCGTCCCGGCCATGACTAGTGGCAGCAGCTTCAGCACGAGGTGGAAGTGAATCTTGATCTTTCCCTATTTTTTTAACCTCCACAATTTTGTTCTCCATATTTTAATGCGCACAACTAAAAGCCACCACAGGTATACAATGTAGATGGATGGATAGTATAGTTATGGACGACGAGTGAAGATACAGAGGTAGGTACAGCAGTGGCCTACCGTACTGCTATATACAGTATAATGGACCTGGTGGACACTGTCAGCAGACTGCTAAACTAGTACTACTAGTATAAAGAAAAAAAGCCACCACAGGTATACAATGTAGATGGATGGATAGTATACTTATGGACGACACAGAGGTAGGTACAGCAGTGGCCTACCGTACTGCTATATACAGTATAATGGACCTGGTGGACACTGTCAGCAGACTGCTAAACTAGTACTACTAGTATAAAGAAAAAAAGCCACCACAGGTATACAATGTAGATGGATGGATAGTATACTTATGGACGACGAGTGACGACACAGAGGTAGGTACAGCAGTGGCCTACCGTACTGCTATATACAGTATAATGGACCTGGTGGACACTGTCAGCAGACTGCTAAACTAGTACTACTAGTATAAAGAAAAAAAGCCACCACAGGTATACAATGTAGATGGATGGATAGTATACTTATGGACGACGAGTGACGACACAGAGGTAGGTACAGCAGTGGCCTACCGTACTGCTATATACAGTATAATGGACCTGGTGGACACTGTCAGCAGACTGCTAAACTAGTACTACTAGTATAAAGAAAAAAAGCCACCACAGGTATACAATGTAGATGGATGGATAGTATACTTATGGACGACGAGTGACGACACAGAGGTAGGTACAGCAGTGGCCTACCGTACTGCTATATACAGTATAATGGACCTGGTGGACACTGTCAGCAGACTGCTAAACTAGTACTACTAGTATAAAGAAAAAAAGCCACCACAGGTATACAATGTAGATGGATGGATAGTATACTTATTATTATTAATGGATGACGAGTGACTGACGACACAGAGGTAGGTACAGCAGTGGCCTACCGTACTGCTATATACAGTATAATGGACCAGGTGGAGACTGTCAGCAGACTGCTAAACTAGTACTACTAGTATAAAAAAAAAAGCCACCACAGGTATACAATGTAGATGGATGGATAGTATAAAGTTATTATTATTAATGGATGACGAGTAACTGACGACACAGAGGTAGGTACAGCAGTGGCCTACCGTACTGCTATATACAGTATAATGGACCTGGTGGACACTGTCAGCAGACTGCTAAACTAGTACTACTAGTATAAAGAAAAAAAGCCACCACAGGTATACAATGTAGATGCATGGATAGTATACTTATTATTATTAATGGATGATGAGTGACTGACGACACAGAGGTAGGTACAGCAGTGGCCTAACGTACTGCTATATACAGTGTAATGGACCTGGTGGACACTGTCAGCAGACTGCTAAACTAGTACTACTAGTATAAAGAAAAAAAGCCACCACAGGTATACAATGTAGATGCATGGATAGTATACTTATTATTATTAATGGATGATGAGTGACTGACGACACAGAGGTAGGTACAGCAGTGGCCTAACGTACTGCTATATACAGTGTAATGGACCTGGTGGACACTGTCAGCAGACTGCTAAACTAGTACTACTAGTATAAAGAAAAAAAGCCACCACAGGTATACAATGTAGATGCATGGATAGTATACTTATTATTATTAATGGATGATGAGTGACTGACGACACAGAGGTAGGTACAGCAGTGGCCTAACGTACTGCTATATACAGTGTAATGGACCTGGTGGACACTGTCAGCAGACTGCTAAACTAGTACTACTAGTATAAAGAAAAAAAGCCACCACAGGTATACAATGTAGATGGATGGATAGTATACTTATGGACGACGAGTGACGACACAGAGGTAGGTACAGCAGTGGCCTACCGTACTGCTATATACAGTATAATGGACCTGGTGGACACTGTCAGCAGACTGCTAAACTAGTACTACTAGTATAAAGAAAAAAAGCCACCACAGGTATACAATGTAGATGGATGGATAGTATACTTATAGACGACGAGTGACGACACAGAGGTAGGTACAGCAGTGGCCTACCGTACTGCTATATACAGTATAATGGACCTGGTGGACACTGTCAGCAGACTGCTAAACTAGTACTACTAGTATAAAGAAAAAAAGCCACCACAGGTATACAATGTAGATGGATGGATAGTATACTTATGGACGACGAGTGACGACACAGAGGTAGGTACAGCAGTGGCCTACCGTACTGCTATATACAGTATAATGGACCTGGTGGACACTGTCAGCAGACTGCTAAACTAGTACTACTAGTATAAAGAAAAAAAGCCACCACAGGTATACAATGTAGATGGATGGATAGTATACTTATGGACGACGAG
Source organism: Pseudophryne corroboree (assembly GCF_028390025.1). Classification (NCBI taxonomy): domain Eukaryota; kingdom Metazoa; phylum Chordata; class Amphibia; order Anura; family Myobatrachidae; genus Pseudophryne; species Pseudophryne corroboree. The sequence continues at coordinate 387,839,558 of NC_086448.1, read as the reverse complement.
TGACGACACAGAGGTAGGTACAGCAGTGGCCTACCGTACTGCTATATACAGTATAATGGACCTGGTGGACACTGTCAGCAGACTGCTAAACTAGTACTACTAGTATAAAGAAAAAAGCCACCACAGGTATACAATGTAGATGGATGGATAGTATATTATGGACGACGAGTGACGACACAGAGGTAGGTACAGCAGTGGCCTACCGTACTGATATATACAGTATAATGGACCTGGTGGACACTGTCAGCAGACTGCTAAACTAGTATAAAAAAAAGCCACCACAGGAGTGTTTTTCAGGCAGACAAACGTATACTGGTGGTCACTGTCAGCAAAACTGTGCACTGTACTCCTGCTATAGCTGCTCCCCAGTCCCCACAATTAAGCAATGTGAGCACTCAGCACAGATATATCATGCAGCACACTGAGCACAGATATGATATGGAGTGTTTTTTCAGGCAGAGAACGGATAAAAAAAAAAACTGGTGGTCACTATCAGCAAACTTCTGCACTCTACTCCGAGTCCTAACAGCTGCTCCCCAATCCTCCCCACAATTAGTAATAAAACAAGCAATCAACAATTATAAACGGAGAGAACGCCAGCCACGTCCTCTCCCTATCAATCTCAATGCACGTGTGAAAATGGCGGCGACGCGCGGCTGCTTATATAGAATCCGAATCTCGCGAGAATCCGACAGCGGGATGATGACGTTCGGGCGCGCTCGGGTTAACCGAGCCATACGGGAGAATCTGAGTATGGCTCGGACCCGTGTAAAAAGGGTGAAGTTCGGGGGGGTTCGGTTTCCGAGAAACCGAACCCGCTCATCACTAATAATGGGTGCAGTGCACACCCTGCCCCAATTTTTTTAATACCTCTCCGGAGTCCCCAGCCGGCAGCAGCACCTCCCCACAAATAACCAGGAAATTAGCATGGAGGCCATCTTCCCAGCATTTACGCATGCCCAGTACAGAAATCTCCAGGAAAATGGATGCTGCAAAATTTCCCGGGGATTCGTGCATGCGCAATACAGTGTTTGCCCCCTAGTGCTCTGTTGATGCGCCCCTATTTCACAGCCTCTGCATCCTCCTCATAATATCATGTTGGCTATGTTCAGGCAAACAAAAATGTCTAATAAGTATTCCTAATCGTCCCTGTCTATTGGTTGGAGTGAATAATAAAGGAAACTTGCCATTGATTCACCTGCCACTTTGCTTTCCCTGTATCAACCGCAATACTGGCAGATTAAGCCATAAATCAAATTACAGTGTTTTTTTCTTTTTCACCTGTACATATTATTCCTGTCTATTAGATAGGAAAAAACACACACACAACTGACTTTTCAAACATTTGAATCTCCCCCTTTGTGTGAGCTGGTGAATTAGTTTTAAGATTCATTGCTCATTTCCCCTTACAGAACAGCTAGCTCCAGAAGTGGTCACAGCTAGCATTTCTATTTTTGGAAAATAACTGTATAATAAGTGATCACATTGATGACACAAGACAATCTAGTTTAAAATGGCAGATGCACAGTCAATGCTTTATTAAAGACCAGATGAGTATGGATGGTGTATAGATTCTATTGCAAAAAAAAACACAACACTTTAAATATGCCACTTTTTAATTTTACATTATTGATTTAAAACAATCTTTAGAAGCCTATTCATCATCAGGGGCCGGTTGGCCCCCAATGATTGAGAATCCAACTCACCATGCGGAAAAGTGTTTCCACATGTATAACAGGCCATTAAGCGATCATGAAAAGGCCCTTAAAGAGATACTGCCACAGAATAAAAATACAAATATGGTAATTGTTAATTTGTGAATTTTGTCATACTGTGATAAAAGCAGTTTCATGACCGACAGCAGCATCCCGACACTGAAGATCCCGACACTGAAGATCCTGACATTGGAGGGGGTAAGTATTTTTATCCTCCTCTACCCTAAACCTAACCCTCTGGGGGTGGCAGCTAGAGCTAACAACCCCCACCCACCACACACACACACACACACACACACACACACACACCTTTAGTACTTAACCCTACCCCCCCCCCCCCATCTTCCTTTCCACCCCCAGGACCCTAATCCTAACTGAAACCCCGATACCTTCGGGATGTTGGCTGTCGGTGTTCTGGTGCCGGTCTCCTGGGTGGTGTCGGGATTCCGGCATTGGTCACATGACCACTGGCATCCCGACTGCCGGGATGCTGATTGCATCCCGATAAAGGTACTTGGGAACTTGTAAATGGTCTATATGTCTATAGCAGGGTTCTGGCTTGTGCTTCGTCCTCTGGTGTGTAGGAAAGATAGCTGTAGATTACTGTGAGACCAAAGAAGAGCTAGATTATTACATTCCTGGTGAATGGAGAAGTGAGAGCACTCACCTGTGTGTCTAACTATTAGGGAAAAATGGCCTTTGCAGTGGGACTTGCCTATACTTGTGTTTATGAGTAATATAGGGGAACTATACATTCACTTTCTGCACAAACACCTGCAATGCAACTTCTACTCTGACCCTGCAAATACCTGGAAAACAAATGTTTCACTGAGAAGCATATTTAATGAAGTAACACTGACTTGCAGTTTGCCAACACTGTGTAATTTTCAATCTAACATCAGCAAATATTTGAGTTACTGTTAACCTGTAGATACTAACGACAGTTTAAAATTTAATTTTATTTCTGCAAACTTCACTGCTCTCTTATTCAGCCACCACTCCTCCTCCTCCTCCTCCTCCTCCTCTCATTTTGCTACCACTATTTACCCCATCCACACTATGGCGAGGCTGGCAACATCCCCCATTAATCCTTGTCTTCCTATTCCTTTTTTCTGTCCCCTGTTACCACCTCTATCCCTCTCTCCCAGTCTTCTACATCTCATGCTCTCTCCTCTCCTCTGTCTGCCTCCCTTCCCCTCCTCTTCTGTTTCCCCACTGCAATTCACTTCTGCCCCTTCACACCATTTATACCCCACCACTCAACCCTGTTCTCTCCCTCCTTTGCCTGTCACCTCACCTCTCCTCCACCAGTATCGTACTACACTCCCTCCCTGCCACACTCCTGCAGTCTCCCTTCCTAGCCAAGGCCCCAGCACCATCAATACACCCTCTTTATCCCTTCCTTCCACATCAATCTTACCTCAACGCTACAGCAACCCTGATAATCTCATTCACATCTCTCCCACAAACTCCTACCCCCTATCCTGTGCCCTCTGGAATGCCAGATCTGTTTGCAACAAACTGGCCCCCACTCACGACCTTTTCATATCCAACTCCCTGCACCTTCTGGCCATTACTGAAACCTGGATTACTCCCTATGACACCGGTTCTCCTGCTTCTCTCTCTGCTGGGGGCCTCACATTCTCACACACACCCCGACCTGGGGGTCATCATGGGGGTGGTGTTGGGATCCTTTTACCCTCAAGCTACACATACCAACTTATACCTCCAGAACCATCTCTTACATTCTCTACATTTGAGGTCCATGCAATTCGCCTCTACCAACCTACTAATCTTCGAGTTGCTGTCATTTACCGTCCACCTGGCATTTCCTCCAAATTCCTCGACAACTTTGCTTCCTGGCTACCTCACTTCCTCTCTTCTGACATTCCCTCCATTATCCTAGGTGATTTCAACATCCCTATCGATAACCCCACAAAACCACCTGCCTCTAAACTCCTTAACCTCACCTCTTCACTTGGTCTCTCCCAGTGGACCACCTCACCCTCCCATGTGAACGGGAGCTCACTGGATCTGGTTTTCACTCACCGCTGTGACATTTCTGATTTCTCCAACTCCCCTTTTCCCCTCTCTGACCACCACTTGCTCTCATTCAACTTATCTATCTCTGCTCCCCCATCTCTCCCTCCTAAGGCTACCATCACTAAGCGTAACATTGAGGCTATTGACACCTCATCCCTATCCTCCCTGTTTGACTCGCTTCTCTCTCCTCTTCTCTCTCTCACATGCCCTGAACAAGCCACATCTCTATACAATGCATCTCTAACTTCAGCCCTTGACTCTGTTGCTCCGCCAACCACTATTCACCCTCGCAGATCAACACCTCAACCCTGGCACACCAAATGCACCAGATATCTACAAAAATGCTCACGTACTGCCGAGTGACAGTGGAGGAAATCACGCTCTCAAGCAGACTTCCTCCACTTCAAATTCATGCTCGAATCCTTCAGTGCTGCCCTTTCCCTCGCTAAACAATCATACTTCAGAATCCTCATCTCCACCCACTCTTCAAACCCCCGGCGCCTCTTTGCCACTGTTAACTCCCTCCTCTGCCCACCACCACCTCCTCTCCCTTCCTCATTGTCTGCTCTTGACTTTGCCACTTATTTCACATCCAAGATTGAGTCCATACGTCAGGACATCACATCCCACCAGTCCAGCAACCAGCCACCACCCATCCTTTGCCACCCCTCCCCTACCCTCTTTCCAACTCTGACATCTTTCTCCCATGTATCTGGCGAGGAAGTCATGGCCCTCATACACTCCCCCCCCCCCACAACCTCCCCACTCGACCCTATCCCCTCCCACCTCCTCCGCTACCTCTCTCCTTCTGCCTGTTCCCATCTTGCCCACCTTCTCAATCTCTCCCTCTCATCAGGCACTGTCCCCTCTGCCTTCAAGCATGCTCTTGTCTCCCCTATTCTTAAAAAACCTACCCTTGATCCTAACACTTTCTCTAACTATCGACCCCATCTCTCTCCTTCCCTTTGCCTCCAAACTTCTTGAGCGTATTGTCTATAATCGCCTCACTGCCTTTCTTTCCTCTCACTCACTGCTTGACCCATTCCAGTCTGGTTTCCGCTCTCTCCACTCCACTGAAACTGCCCTCACAAAAGTCTGCAATGACCTCCATGCCGCCAAATCTAAGGGCCACTACTCTCTGCTTATTCTTCTTGACCTCTCTGCTGCTTTTGACACTGTGGACCACCCTCTCCTTCTGCAAATCCTTCACTCTCTTGGTCTACGCGATACTGCCCTCTCCTGGCTGTCCTCCTACCTCTCTGATCGTTCCTTCTCTGTCTCCTCTCATGATACTACCTTGCCCCCACTTCCACTAACTGTTGGTGTCCCCCAAGGTTCTGTTCTTGGTCCTCTCCTTTTCTCTCTCTATACGTCCTCTTTAGGTGAACTCATTAGTTCTATTAATTTCCAGTATCACCTCTATGCTGACGACACTCAAATCTACCTCTCCTCCCCTGATCTCTCCACGGCTCTCCTCACTCGTGCCTCTAACTGTCTTTCTGCTATCTCTTCCTGGATGTCCCAGCGCTTTCTTAAACTCAACATGTCTAAGACCGAGCTGATCATCTTCCCACCCTCCCGCACAACCTCACCTCCCACAATTTCATTATCCATTGATGGCACGACTATCTCCTCTAGCCCCCAAGTACGCTGTCTTGGTGTAATCCTTGACTCCTCCCTCTCCTTCAAACCACACATTCAGCACCTCTCGCAAACCTGTCATTTTCATCTCAAAAACATTTCCAGGATCAGACCGTTTCTCACCCAGGATGCCACTAAGATCATTATTCACTCACTGATTATTTCCAGACTGGACTACTGTAATCTCCTCCTAACTGGCCTCCCTGACAATTACCTCTCTCCACTCCAATCTATCCTCAATGCTGCTGCCCGGCTCATCTTCCTCACCAAATGCACTACGTCCACCTCCCCTCTCCTACAAGCCCTTCACTGGCTTCCCTTCCCTTTCAGAATCCAATTCAAACTTCTCACTCTCACTTACAAAGCACTCATCCACTCCTCTCCCATTTACATCTCTGACCTTATCTCCCTTTACTCTCCCACCCGTCCTCTTCGCTCTGCTAATGCACGCCGGCTCTTCTGTCTTCTGATTACTTCCACTCCTATCTCCAAGATTTTTCACGTGCTGCTCCCTTCCTCTGGAATTCTTTACCTCTCCCCCTCAGACTCTCCACCTCTCTACAAAACTTCAAACGGGCTCTTAAGACCCATTTCTTTACCAAACCCAGCCAAATCTCATCCTAACCCTCTGTTCTACGCGCTCTATGTACCCCATCTGTGTCACCCCTGTCTGTCTGGGTGGTCTTCAGTATGCCGGCTGTCGAGGACCCCGGCACACAGTATACCAGCGCCGGAATCCCGACAGCCGGCATACCGACACTTATTCACCCTCGTGGGGGTCCTCAATTTAATTAATTAATAGAACTAAAATAGTGTGCCCGTAGCGTGGCGTGCCCGTAGCGTGGCGAGCGCAGTGAGCCCGCAAGGGGCTCATTTGCGCTCGCCACACTGTCGGTAAGCCGGCGGTCGGGCTCCCGGCGCCGGTATGCTGGTCGCCGGGAGCCCGACCGCCGGCCAGCCGTAGTGAACCCGTCTGTCTACCCCTCCCCTTAGATTGTAAGCTCTCATGAGTAGGGCCCTCTTCCCTAATGTGCTTATCCTTTTCTTACTTTAATAATCCTCAACTGCCCATATCAAGCAGTTTTTTGGCCACCTGGAACTTCTCTGTCATTTTCTGGTGGTAGTTATGCTCAGTTACCCTGTACTTGTCCTAAATTGTCATCAACTGTAAGTCACTGTTTTCCTGTTTTGATTATGTGCATATGTACTCTGTAATTGGGCGCTGTGGAACCCTTGTGGCGCCATATAAATAAAGGATAATAATAATAATAATAATAATAATAATAACTATTTGTCAGTAATGCCCCTTTCAGATAAACTGAGCGGAATCGCACACGGGAATTTGTACATGGGTGCTTCCCGGGTGCAACCTGGCTTGAGACCCCTTTCAGACTTGCGGCCTGAGCCAGCATATTGCCGGTTTGGTGACATCACCGCAACGCTACAGGAGAGAGCGCTTGAAGATGATCATCTTCTTGTGACACCTCCTCCTATGCAGAAAATGGGTGCTAGGTCGTCTCGACACAGCTTACCCGTTCACACTGCACGCATCCCGGGTTTAACCCAGGTCGCAACCTGGGATGAGATACCGTGCCGCTCAACCCAGGTCGCGACCTGGGATGAAATACCGTGACGCTCAACCCAGGACAGGTGGGGCTATTTGCACCTAACTATTGGACTTCTGTATAATATACTGAATGATGCTTTTCAAATTGCCACCGTCTATACCAGGATACAGCGTCTGCTATCTCCTCTCACTATAAAATGGGAATTGATTGATTTGTTTGTTTTTTAAATTCCTCAAATCAGCCTTGTAAGTATGTCCTGTCTCCACCCCACCAGCGGCCTTCTTCGCCATGTGGAGATAAAGTGAAAGCAAACTACTGTAGTTCCTCTGTTCTAGATATCACAAGCACTTCTGAGTGTACTGTAGGCCTTCCAAACAAGTTTTTACATTTTAAAAGAGACCTAAATTATGTGCTTACTACATCCCAATTTACCCTCCTCATCAAATGTTATTCAGATTTTTTACAGTATACTCAGCAGATTACTGGTTTTCTGCATAATTAATGCACACAATTTTTTCATAATATCACTCCTGTTGGATTGGAGTTTTCAAATAAGCATTGGAAAGCCAGTTATAATTCCTTCTCAAGTTTTATCCTAAATTGCAAGTATCAACAATGAAATTTTAAATAAATTTAAATGTTTCAAAAACACATTTAATTGTTTTTAAAAACCAAGCAACGTTTAGTCATTAGTGGCTGTATTACTAGACAACTGAATGGGCTTATTCTTTTGACAAGTGGTCAACCTGTTGAACACCAGCTAAACTCTTCTATTTATCTCTCATTTGAAGAAAGACAAAAGACAAATGAATGGCTACCCTTGCCTTTTCTCCTTACCTAAGCTTACAACCTTTATCCAGTGCTGCTCCACAGAGTCCTCAAGGTGAATCTGGCCAGTGGTATATTTACTATTGTTCGATTTTCAGTTTTGAGGGATTTGGCATTCGATTTCCATTAAATTTTGACTGCAGAGATTTACTAAAGGCAAAATCAAATCTCAAATTGATTCTAAAACCAAATTCAACTCAAATCCCACTCCAAATAGAATTTCTGAAAAACAACAATGTTTTACCATAAACAAATATAGGATCCTCTCATTTACTAAATTTCAATTTGCAAATAGATTTGTTATCGAACACTAAATCGAACTTCAAATCCCCATATTAATTGAATCATGTTAGACATTCGATTTGTGCTTCTAAACACCCTTCTATTGGGAAGAAATTGATTGTGATGACTTTTAAAGTGACCAGAAGCATGTAGAGCAGTATGGCTGTAGGAATAATGGCTGTCCAAGGTTATGGTATGTTGTGCACCTACCTGCAGTATACAAATTACCACCTGAGAGAACCCGGGAGCATTAATCAGGGCAATATCAGCAGCTTCATGTGTTGAATACTGCACATGTTTATACAAATAGGCATCATACCTAGTCCATGAATGTGCAATAGATAGCAGCATAGCACAATATCTGACACTTTTGTCCGATGATATAACGAAACTTAAATTCTTGAGTGTTGTAACTGGCTATCCTGGTTCGTGCCATGATGCCTACATCCTCAGCAAATTATCACAATAACAACCTTGACTGCAACATTTGAGGTGAGTCAAATGCCAGAGGGATGGTTGTTGGGTAAGTTACCTGTAAGTGTTAATGAAGCAGCTAATAGGACTTGTTACTATATTGATCTAATCGCCTCCCCCACAACAGGTAGTTTTGGATATGGCTATTGCTCCTAGCTATTGGCTCCATTGTCAAATCATCCAACTCATGCCGAGCATAACTATAAAGAGGCACATAAAGCTACCCAATCCATGACATAATGCTCCTTTGGACTATTAAAAACAAGGTTGATACATTGGGAGGCATATTATTATATGATTTGGCAAAAGTGTCTGATATTGTGCTGCTAATGCATAATCGCGTATTAAATAAACCACTCCCCCAGATCATGCAATAAACATGGAGCAGGCAGAGGTTTTGTTACCAACAACTGACTGTGTGAGCATAGAGCTCTCACATAGGGCTAAGATTATTGCCAACTATTTCAGCTGTAAATATTTTTTTTTTAAATAAAAAAATAAACTGAAAATTTTAATCATCAGTTAGGTTTTCATGTATAAAACAGAGAGAGCTTTCCCTTTAATTAGTGTGCATGTGATACATTAGGGACCAATGAGAAAGTTCTGTTCGTTTTTTTGCATTCGATTTTGCTGGTGATTTTAATGGGATTTGAAGTTCAATTTTGGACAGGAATTTATAATCTTAACACAAAATCACTTCTTAAAATGATTAAAAATCAAGTTTGATTTGAAAATTGAATGCAAAATCAATTTTTAGTAAATGAGGGATTTTTTAAAGGGATTTTTCAGTTTCAATAGAATAGATTTCAGTTGATTTTTAAGATTCATAAAAATGAATCCCAAATCGAACTTTAAAATCAATCTTAATCGATGTTGGACTTCCAGCACTAAAATACACAGATGATTTTTTAATATTAATTTTTAAATCGTAGTACATGTGTGTTTTAGCTCTAGAATATTGCTTAAGATACTTTTTTTATCGATCTGAAATATATCAATATCGACCTTTAGTAAATATACCCCACGGTGTGTGCATATACGTTGTGATCCATAAGTCGGACCACATGTTCTGTATGCTAGCATTCTTCATCTGTGGTTACTAAAAACACTTTATTTTTATATTCCCGTTATATCCCAATTTCCTGGTTTAGACATTTCTATGTACTATTACTTTGATGTTATGGGATTACTTCTTAATTTTATTTGTGGTGCTATAAAACCATAATTTGAATGGGGACTAATGTTTTGTTTCTTAGACTGATTTCTTTACCACTGAATATATATATATATATATGCATTTATGGTCTTTTAATATATCATTGTCCAACCCGTTAATGTTCTATTTTGATGTTTTTGACATCTGTCTGAAATCCTTTTCCCTACTTGTTTAACAGAACAAAATAAACAGATCTTTAAAAACAACACTGTTAGCTGCACCGTGTGGATTAAAACTTACAGTAGGTATCAAGCTGATGGAAGTTTTTAAAAATAGTTTTCGAGCTGTTTCCAGGAGGTTCTCTTAAGCAATGGCTGATGTTTTGTCCTTCAAGCTTTCACATTAGAAAGTAATGGTCAAGTTTCAGGCATCAAATATAAACATTTAATAACACACAGAAGATTTATTGTGCTTTTTTGTACATATCTCTTCCTTATTTATGCAATATTTTGCATAATGCATGTATTTGTTATTGCATCCAGAATTTTTTGGGATCTTGGGGTCAAAAGCATAAAAATCTGTGAGTACATTTAACGCCTTTGCTGCATAATGCCTAGTATTTAGTAAAAAAATGGTTTTAATTAATCTCTCTATATTCTTAACTCTTTGTAAAAATGCAAACATTAACATATGAATGCAATCATCCATTTTGCTGCTTTATAAATGCACCTTTTATTCCCTGGCACACTTGCTCATATAAATTGGTTTGCTATAAGTAAGTGGGGCCGAAACTAGGGGCGTGCGAGCTGTAACATTGCTCAGTTTGCGGGGGGGGGGGGGGGGGAGGCACCATTGCTGCCCCTGCATTTTGATTGCAAGGTGCCTCCTGCAGGCACCATCAATGTTGCAAAACTTCCCAGAACGTCTTGCACCCAGAGGTGGATTTAGACTTCATGGGGCCCTAAGCAAGATACCGATTTGGGGCCCCCCTCCCTTAAACAATCCATAGCACTATATTTTCATTCCTGATTTATGCCCCTTACATTATTAGTTTTCCCCCCCTTATATTCTATTACAGTATATTACTTCCCCCTTCACTGATTGCACCATGTCTCCTCACCTATAATTTCTATTACACCACTCAGTTACTGCATTTTAGATCAGTGCTCCCCTTACTGAATTTAGCAGGTTCCCATACCCCATTATTACACCCTTACTCACTGACTGCATTGTATATGAGTGACCCTAGTTTACTTATTATAGCAAGTCTCATCGCCTAGCATACTCATCATTATCAACCCTCACTCACTGACTTCATTTTCTATCATCATTTTATAATACCCATTATTACACTCTTTGGTCAGTGTCACTGTATTGATTATATATATCAGTGCCCCACTGATTGTAGCAGGCAGACCCACATCATCTATACACAGTAGTACAGCTGCAGTCGCACACAGAATATAGGCATGCCGCATGAAAAGACAGCATGGCGTGACTAGAAGGGCTGTTTAACATGCTATGAGGCTAGATGTATGTGGACACATCTGTATATGAACTAGAGATGAGCGGGTTCGGTTCCTCGAGATCCGAACCCCCCGAACTTCACCTATTTTACACGGTTCCAAGGCAGCCTTGAATCTTCCCGCCTTGCTCGGTTAACACGAACGTGCCCGAACGTCATCATCCCGCTGTCGTATTCTCGCGAGATTCGTATTGCATACAAAGAGCCGCGCGTCGCCGCCATTTTCACTCGTGCATTGGCGATGATAGTGAGAGGACGTGGCTGCGTTCTCTCAGTTTCTGTGTTCAGTGTGCTGCAAATATCTGTGCTCAGTGTGCTGCAAATATCTGTGCTCAGTGTGCTGCAAATATCTATGTTAAACGTGTGTCCGGTATCCACCGTTAATTCACAGGGAATTAGAGAATTGATTGAGGTACTGTATCCCCGGTACCAAATACCATCTAGGTTACATTTCTCTAGGCAGGCGATACCGAGAATGTACACAGACCTCAGAAAAAGAGTCACCCGTGTCCTAAAAAATGCAGTTGTACCCAATGTCCACTTAACCACGGACATGTGGACAAGTGGAGCAGGGCAGACTCAGGACTATATGAATGTGACAGCCCACTGGGTAGATGTATTGCCTCCCGCAGCAAGAACAGCAGCGGTGGCACCAGTAGCAGAAACTCGTTCCTAGGCAGGCTATGCTTTGTATCACCGCTTTCCATAAGAGGCACACAGCTGACAACCTCTTACGGAAACTGAGGGACATCATCGCAGAATGGCTTACCCCAATTGGACTCTCCTGGGGATTTGTGACATCGGACAACGCCACCAATATTGTACGTGCATTACATGTGGGCAAATTCCAGCACGTCCCATGTTTTGCACATACATTGAATTTGGTGGTGCAGAATTTTTTTAAAAACGACAGGGGCGTACAAGAGATGCTGTCGGTGGCCCGAAGAATTGCGGGCCACTTTCGGCATTCAGCCACCGCGTGCCGAAGACTGGAGCACCAGCAAACATTCCTGAACCTGCCCCGCCATCAGATGTGGAAGAGGTGGTAACGAGGTGGAATTCAAGCCTCTATATGCTTCATAGGATGGGGGAGCAGCAAAAGGCCATTCAAGCCTATACATCTGCCTAGTGCCTACGATATAGGCAAAGGAGGAGGAATGCACCTGACTCAAGCGCAGTGGAGAATGATTTCAACGTTGTGCAAGGTTTTGCAACCCTTTGAACTTGCCACACGTGAAGTCAGTTCAGACACTGCCAGCCTGAGTCAGGTCATTCCCCTCATCAGGCTTTTGCAGAAGAAGCTGGAGAGATTGAAGGAGGAGCTAAAACGGAGCGATTCCGCTAGGCATGTGGGACTTGTGGATGGAGCCCTTAATTTGCTTAACCAGGATTCACGGGTGGTCAATCTGTTGAAATCAGAGCACTACATTTTGGCCACCGTGCTCGATCCTAGGTTTAAAGCCTACGTTGTATCTCTCTTTCCGGCAGACACAAGTCTGCAGAGGTGCAAAGACCTGCTGGTGAGACACTTGTCAAGTCAAGCGGAACGTGACCCGTCAACAGCTCTTCCTTTACATTCTCCCGCAACTGGGGCTGCGAGGAAAATGCTAAGAATTCCGAGCCCACCCGCTGGCGGTGATGCAGGGCAGTCTGGAGTGAGTGCTGACATCTGGTCCGGACTGAAGGACCTGCCAACGATTACTGACATGTCGTCTACTGTCACTGCATATGATTCTGTCACCATTGAAAGAATGGTGGAGGATTATATGAGGGACCGCATCCATGTAGGCACGTCAGACAGTCCGTACGTATACTGGCAGGAAAAAGAGGCAATTTGGAGGCCCTTGCACAAACTGGCTTTATTTTACCTAAGTTGCCACCCCTCCAGTGTGTACTCCGAAAGAGTGTTTAGTGCAGCCGCTCACCTTGTCAGCAATCGGCGTACGAGGTTACTTCCAGAAAATGTGGAGAAGATGATGTTCATCAAAATGAATTATAATCAATTCCTCCGTGGGGACATTCACCAGCAATTGCCTCCAGAAAGTACACAGGGACCTGAGATGGTGGATTCCAGTGGGGATGAATTAATAATCTGTGAGGAGGGGGATGTACACAGTGAAAGGGGTGAGGAATCGGACGATGAGGAGGAGGTGGACATCTTGCCTCTGTAGAGCCAGAGATTGCTTCTTTTTTGGTGGGGGCCCAAGCCAACCAGTCATTTCAGTCACAGTCGTGTGGCAGACCCTGTCGCTGAAATTATGGGTTTGTTAAAGTGTGCATGTCCTGTTTATACAACATAAGGGTGGGTGGGAGTTTCCAAGGAAAATTCCATCTTGCACCTCTTTTTTCTTTAATTTATCTTTGCATCATGTGATGTTTGGGGCCAATTTTTTTTAAGTGCCATCCTGTCTGACACCGCAGTGCCACTCCTAGATGGGCCAGGTGTTTGTGCCGCCCACTTGGGTCGCTTAGCTTAGTCATCCAGCGACCTCGGTGCAAATTTTAGGACTAAAAATAATGGTGTGAGGTGTTCAGAATAGACTGGAAATTAGTGGAAATTATGGTTAGTGAGGTTAATAATACTATAGGATCAAAATGACCCCCAAATTCTATGATTTAAGCTGTTTTTGAGGGGTTTTTGAAAAAAACACCCGAATCCAAAACACACCCGAATCCGACAAAACAATTTCTAGGAGGTTTTGCCAAAACGCATCCGAATCCAAAACACGGCCACGGAACCGAATCCAAAACCAAAACACAAAACCCGAAAAATGTCCGGTGCACATCACTAATATGAACTATTAAATGCATCAGCAATGCCCCTACACATGTATTATGTTACAGCAGCAATGCCTCCACTCATTAAGCAAGATCTGTCTCCATACACAACTACAGTATACCTATGCCTCTATTTTTATTAGGCTAGTCATGTCCTGTAAGACCTGGCACTCTCATATTTATGCTAGATATGTTACAGCAATAATTATACCTGCAAAGCATTCCTTAAGATGTCTACAGTATGTTCTTGATATTCTTAAACCAGAGGTTTTGCTCATGAATATCAAGCATCACATATAAGCATATAACACTTAACTTTGGCTTTAATTGAATGAAGGATTTTCTATCTTAATTACCTCCTCCTGGAGAATATACCTCCACATTTAAAATTATTACGCAAAGTTGGTTTTTTGTGTGGCCTCTGCTGGAAAATAATTGGATTTAGGAGGAGACTGCCACAGATTGGAATTGATATCCTTCTCAAACTTACCTACTTATTTAATAAGGTCTGTCCCATCTCCAACATACATGCGCAGTGGAAGCCTGGGTGCAAGTCTTCCACCCAATGGCTCCCACTGCTATGGAAATTAAACTGAACCTAGCATCATAGAAAGAGGACCTGTTGGGAGAGGAGTATGAAGCTGTGGGAGGGAGGTGCACGGTAGACAGTGCGATTGGATGGAGCAAAGATTCAGAAGGGGACAAGATGGTACAGATTGGGCGCAGGGTGAAACAATGTGGGTGGGATGGTGTGGGCCCGTGGACAGAGAGGGTGACCTTACCAAAGTAGGTAAGTTTGAGAAGGATACCAGTTTTAATCTCTGTCGGCCTCCTCCTAAATCCAGTTATTTTCCGGCAGAGGCCACTAAGAAAACCTTACTTTGCATAATCATTTTCAAATGTGGAGGAATATTCTCTAGGAGGAAGCAATTAAGTCAGAAAATCCTCCCTTCGAATAAAACAAAAATGAAGTGTTGTATGCTTGCTTGTGGTGCTTGATATTCATAAGCAATACCTCTGTTTTCAGTGCTGTTAACAGGCCCGGCGCAACCCGCTCAGCAAAGGGATGCAGTGCAGGGAAGCGCCTGACTGGAGAGGCGCTCTCCCTGATTAGCATCCCTGTGGGAGAGCGAGAGAGGACCAGGCTTAAGCAATCCCCTAGTGAAATGCAGCAAGCTTAGGCTCTGCCCCGTCCAGCTCCGCAGAGCCTCATATTGATATTGCTGTTGCAGCCTCCCCTTCCTTCCCCTCCTTCTCCAGCGTGGTCGCCTGCTCCCTCCAACCTTCTCCTGCGCAGCCCCCGGCTCCCTCCACCCTGCTCCTGCACAGCCGCCCGCTCCCTCCAGCCTGCTCCTGCATGACCGCCCGCTTCTTCCACCCTTCTCCCGCGTGGTCGCCCCCTCTCTCCACCCTTCTGCTGTGCAGCCGCCCGCTCTCACCACCTTGCTACTGCGCGACTGGCCGCTCCCTCCACCCTGCTCCTGCATGACCGCCCGCTCCTTCTCCCGCGTGGTCACCCGCTCCCTCCACCATGCAGTGCCAGAGCCCAAAACTCTGTGGTAGCCGGTCTCTGCAGACACTTGAAGCAACAGCCGTGGAGAGTTGGACGCAGGAGAGGGACCCATTCTATTCTGGGAGATGAGGTCACAAGGGGCTTATAGGTAATCAGGATGGAGGGGGGAGGGGGGGTGCGGATCACTGGCACTCCAGGGTACAGTGAGTTCTTACTTTGTCACCACCCCACCCCGTGTTCTGTCCCAGTCACTATGTCACCCCCCTTTGTATTCTGTAAGTGTCTCACCCCTGTGTTCTGTCCCAGCCATTGCCCCCCCGCCCCCCCTGTGTTGTGTCCCAGCCATTGTTACCCGCTGTGTTCTGTCACCCCCCATCTGTGTTCAGTCAGTGTGCCCCCCCATATTCTGTCCCAGGCATTGTCACCCCCCCCCCCGTGTTCTGTCCCAGCCATTGTCACCCCCCCTGTATTCTGTCCCAGCCATTGTCACCCCTGATGTGTTCTGTCCCAGCCATTGTCACCCTGCTGTGTTCTGTCCCTGTCACCCCCCATCTGTGTTCTGTCAGTGTGTGTCCCCCCGTATTCCTTCCCAGGCATTGTCCCCCCCCCCCGTGTTCTTTCCCAGCCATTGTCACCCCCCCCTGTATTCTGTCCCAGCCATTGTCACCCCGAGCGGTGCAATATCGGCCGGGGGGCGAACACAGCCCATAGAGGGTGAATCACCTACCTCGCCGGTATACTGCCAGTGGTATGGGCCCCAGGCAGGATCCTGGCATCAGTATTGTGACAGTCAGTATCCCGACGAGCGGTATGCTGACCGCATACCATGTCATCACCCCTGTGTTCTGTCCCAGTCACTGTACCACCTCCCCATCGGTGTTCTGTCCCAGTCACTGTGTCACACACACACACCCTTTTTGTTTTGTCCCAGTCACTGTGTCACCTCCCCCCAGCCGTCTTGGAGCTGACGCACCATCAACTAATCAGGAGTGTCTGCAATGGCTCACAACTGGCACCAGATATGGCATAATGTGTAAAGAGCATCACTGTGTATGGCATAATTTGTAACGGGCATCACATAATGTGTAAGTGCCACTGTGTGTGGCATAATGTGTAAAGGGCATTCAGAATGTGTAAGGGGCATTGCTATGTGTTTTATAATGTGCAAGGGGTATTACTTAGTGAGGCATAATGTGTAAGGGGTATTACTGTGTGACATGCAGTAAGGTGTAAGGGGTATTACTGTGTGGCATAATGTGTTCAAAGGGTCATTACTGTGTGGCATAATGTGTTCAAAGGGGCATTACTGTGTGGCAGAATTTGTATAGGGGACACTACTGTGGCATAAATTAAATTGGAGTTACCACACTCCTTTTTGCAACACTGTCCCTTTGTGAAGTATGGGCGCAAATTTATAGTTTGCAGGAGGGCGCCGAATACCATAGCACCGGCCCTGGCTGTTACATACTGTAATCATCTTTAGGAATACAATGTAGGTATAATTATTGCTGGAACTTATCTAGCATAGTTATGAAGGTGCCAGGTCTTATAGGACATGACTAGTATAATAAAGAATGGAGGCATAGTGGCGGTACAGTTGTGAATGGAGATAGATCTAGCTTATTTATGAATGGAGGCATTGCAACTCTAATATAATAAATGTGTAGAGACATTGCTGATGCATTGAAAGGTTCATATTGGTAGTGGAATTTTAATGAGTGGGTCCCAAAACTGCTACCATGGCATATTTGATTTTATCATTCTACTAGATGCAACTAGATGCAACATTATATAAAGTAGAGATAAAAATGTATTCAAAGGAAAGGTGACAACAAGAAGCTTTAGAAAAGGGTTTGTACTGGCCTATAAATGTCTGTTTGTTGATTTATGCACTCCATAGCCAATGTGCTGCTTGTGTACTGTACTGAACATTTTTTAACAGATGTAACTGCAAGTTATCATTTAAGATGTGCCAGGACAGTACATTCCATAGGAGGATGTCCCTGCAATGACTTTATTCCTGAAAAATGTCCTTCCTCCTTGATTAAGCAGTGAAGAATATGGTTGCGCTGGGCATGCTCACCCATGCATCTGCCAGAGAGGGCTGCAGTATTATGCATTCTGCATTAAAAATATTGTAAGGATAGACTTTCATCAAATAAAAATAATTTGTAGCTATTAAAACAAAACAGGGACTACAATATGTTATGTTACTTAGCTGAACAAAGCAGATAACTCTTAAATCGACTGCATTCAGCTTTTTGTAAAGAGCAGGGAAACTATCCTTCCAGCATGAAAAATACGTTTGCTAAAAATGACCACTAAATGATAAAGCAGAATAAATAGTTGTAGAATATATAAAAGCTAAACATTTATATATTTAATTTAGAAATTCACAATGAGCAAATGTGACAGGAAATAGTTTGTGTAGTAATACTCAGTGTACATCATTAAGTATACAGGGTCATATAGTGGAAAAATAATGTACTGGTTGAAGGCTAGAAGACAAAAGAGTTGTTATAGTCAAAACGTATAGTGTGGGCTACATTTACCGTCCTTTTCAATCTTCTTATGCATGACCTTGTAGGAGGCCTAGAAAAGAAAGTGTCCGCATTTACTGATGACTCTAAGCTATGTAAGGTTATTAATAAGACAGGAGTATATTAACTTGCTATAGAAATATTTAGACAAAATGTCAAGCTGGACAGATGGAATTTCATGTAAAGTAATGCATCCAGGACAAAGTGATTTTTTTCCCTACATGCACATTAAATGGAAATCAATTGGGGAAAACTGAGATGGAAAGGGAAGGGACATAGTAATATAATTTGACAGGAAGCAGAACACCAAGGCAAACAGCAAAGGCAAATAGACTTGCATTGTATGATGCATTGAAAGGGGATGAATGTAAGTATAAAGCCACAATGGAATATACATGCAATATATCCATATTGGTAGGCAAATATGCTAATATTACCACTATATGTATATGTTGGTTGCCTATGCTACAGTCTTGCTTTGATGTATCATAATAAGGACCTCTGTTTTACCAGGATTAAGTTGCAGCCAACTGGCACTCATCCACTCCTCGAGCTCGGCTAGACAGCCATTTAGCGTTGGTATTGGGTTCTCAGTACCCAGAAAAAAGGACAAGTACAGTTGTGTATCATCTGCATAACAGTGGCAGACCAGGCCATGATGTCTGATTATTTGGTAGCATGTATACTGCAAAAAGCATGGAGATAGTATAGAACCATATGGTACACCACATGGTAATTGCACTAAAGAAACTGTGTAAGTTGTATTGAATTTCAGCTATTTTATGGAGATGTTCAAGAGCGTGTAAAAGGTGAGACAGCCATCTTGGGTGCACCCAGTACTTAGATCACATTCTTATTATGGATACATTTGTGGCAAATAGGAGAACTTCAGAGGGTTCAGAGGCAGCTAACCTCAATAATAAGAGGAATGGAAAGGTTAAATTACAAAGATAGATTACATAATGTGATGTATTTTAATATGTTTATAAATAAATGTCAGTTCAAAGATTTGTGTCATAAACTTTTCAAATGAAGGACCATACAGATGATGAGTTGTCATCAGGTAGATAAGCTGTGGAATTCTTTAAGGCATAAAATAAAGTAGTGATAGCCTTACATCACATAAATGTTATTTGTTGCTATAATTAGTACAAGACATAAAGCAGGTGAATAATCAGGCAATGTATCTGAACAGTTTTGGGATCAAGTTTATTTCCCATGAGGCTCAGCTGATATAATAAGGGATTTGTTTTGCCTTCCTTTGGTTCAACACTGTTAGAACTTATGAAACGTTGGGCTTTTACAATCTGACCTGCTGCCCTGCATGCATGCTGCATCTAAACAGTAACTATAGCTGCCGGGACCAGCCCAGCAGCTCGGAAAGCGATGCCTTCTGTTTATGCAGTCACATTTTTGCATTAAAATACTAGCCAGTTATGTGGTAAAGGTGCACATGTATCAAGTATTGGGTTTCAGACTTGTTCGCAGCAATAAGAAATTATTAATCGTGTGAATGTACCAAATAGAACATGCAGCGACAGGGCCTCTGAAAGGAGTGTGTCCTTGAGATATGCTCGGAGTGAAGTGACCACATCAGCAGTCTCTTCACTCATCTATTGGTACTCCTGTGCATGCACTGTCTAATGATGTTTACGGATGTTTTGGGGGAATATGCCACAAATATATAATGATAAATAGGCCCCTAGAAGAAGCTCTGCATCATTATACTTACAAGTACCATTGTCCCTATGATGTGTTGTATCTTAGTTTATATTAATACTTATTTGTGACGCAAATGTACATGAGTGTAGTAACTATGGCCCTCATTCCGAGTTGTTCGCTCGCAAGCTGCTTTTAGCAACTTTGCACACGCTAAGCCGCCGCCTATTGGGAGTGAATCTTAGCATAGTAAAATTGCGAACGAAAGATTCGCAATATTGCGAAAAGACCTCTCTGTGCAGTTTCTGAGTAGCTCGAGACTTACTCTGCCAGTGCGATCAGTTCAGTGCTTGTCGTTCCTGGTTTGACGTCACAAACACACCCAGCGTTCGCCCAGACACTCCTCCGTTTCTCCAGCCACTCCCGCGTTTTTCCCAGAAACGGTAGCGTTTTTTCCCACACGCCCATAAAACGACCAGTTTCCGCCCAGAAACACCCACTTCCTGTCAATCACATTACGATCACCAGAACGAAGAAAAAACCGTGAGTAAAATACCTAACTGCATAGCAAATTTACTTGGCGCAGTCGCACTGCGGACATTGCGCATGCGCAATAAGCGGAAAATCGCTGCGATGCGAAGAAAATTACAGAGCGAACAACTCTGAATGACCACCTATATGTATAGTGTATTTGACTTATTGTAAGTCCCACATGCAGGATTATTATTACGCTTTATCTATAAGGTGCCACATAGGACCCGCAGTGCCATACAGGGTAAACATCATTTTTTTTAAAGAATTAAGTGGCAAAAATAAGAATGTGTTTGAACTAGTGATGAGCAGGTTCGGTTCCTCGAGATCCGAACCCCCCCGAACGTCACCCATTTTACACGGTTCTGAGGCAGACTCGGATCTTCCCGCCTTGCTCGGTTAACCCGAGCGCGCCCGAACGTCATCATCCCGCTGTCGGATTCTCGCGAGATTCGTATTCTATATAAGGAGCCGCGCGTCGCCGCCATTTTCACTCGTGCATTGGAGATGATAGCGAGAGGACGTGCAGCGTTCTCTCAGTTTCTATGTTCAGTGTGCTGAAAATCTCTGTGCTCAGTGTGCTGCAAATATCTGTGCTCAATGTGCTTGCAAATATCTGTGCTCAGTGTGCTGAAAATATCTACGTTCTCTGCCTTAAAAACACTCCATATCTGTGCTGCATTGTAGTATATAGTAGGAGGACAATGCAGAATTTTTCTGACCACCAGTATTATATAGCAGTACGGTACAGTAGTCCACTGCTCTACCTACCTCTGTGTCGTCAAGTATACTATCCATCCATACCTGTGCTGCATTTTAGTTGTGCGCAGTATATATAGTAGGAGGACAGTGCAGAATTTTGCTGTGACCACCAATATATATATAGCAGTACGGTACAGTAGTCCACTGCTCTACCTACCTCTGTGTCATCAAGTATACTATCCATCCATCCATACCTGTGCTGCATTTTAGTTATGTGCAGTATATATAGTAGGAGGACAGTGCAGAATTTTGCTGTGACCACCAGTATATATATAGCAGTACGGCACAGAAGTCCACCGCTCTACCTACCTCTGTGTCATCAAGTATACTATCCATCCATACCTGTGCTGCATTTTAGTTGTGCGCAGTATATATAGTAGGAGGACAGTGCAGAATTTTGCTGACCACCAGTATATATTTATACAGTACGGTACAGTAGTCCACTGCTCTACCTACCTCTGTGTCGTCAAGTATACTATCCATCCATACCTGTGCTGCATTTTAGTTGTGTGCAGTATATATAGTAGGAGGACGGTGAAGAATTTTGCTGACCACCAGTATATATATAGCAGTACGGTACAGTAGGCCATTGCTATTGATATATTACTGCCATATAATTCCACACATAAAAAAATGGAGAACAAAAATGTGGAGGTTAAAAAAATAGGGAAAGATCAAGATCCACTTCCACCTCGTGCTGAAGCTGCTGCCACTAGTCATGGCCGAGACGATGAAATGCCATCAACGTCGTCTGCCAAGGCCGATGCCCAATGTCATAGTAGAGAGCATGTAAAATCCAAAAAACAAAAGTTCAGTAAAATGACCCAAAAATCAAAATTAAAAGCGTCTGATGAGAAGCGTAAACTTGCCAATATGCCATTTACGACACGGAGTGGCAAGGAACGGCTGAGGCCCTGGCCTAAGTTCATGGCTAGTGGTTCAGATTCACATGAGGATGGAAGCACTCCTCCTCTCGCTAGATGAATGAAAAGACTTAAGCTGGCAAAAGCACAGCAAAGAACTGTGCTTTCTTCTAAATCACAAATCCCCAAGGAGAGTCCAATTGTGTCGGTTGCGATGCCTGACCTTCCCAACACTGGACGGGAAGAGGTGGCGCCTTCCACCATTTGCCCACCCCCTGCAAGTGCTGAAAGGAGCACCCGCAGTCCAGTTCCTGATAGTCAAATTGAAGATGTCACTGTTGAAGTACACCAGGATGAGGATATGGGTGTTGCTGGCGCTGAGGAGGAAATTGACAAGGAGGATTCTGATGGTGAGGTGGTTTGTTTAAGTCAGGCACCCGGGGAGACACCTGTTGCCCGTGGGACGAATATGGCCATTGACATGCCTGGTCAAATTACAAAAAAAATCACCTCGTCGGTGTGGAATTATTTAAACAGAAATGCGGACATTTGTCAAGCCGTGTGTTGCCTTTATCAAGCTGCAATAAGTAGGGGTAAGGACGTTAACCACCTAGGAACATCCTCCCTTATACGTCACCTGGAGCGCATTCATCAGAAGTCCTTGACAAGTTCAAAAACTTTGGGTGACAGCGGAAGCAGTCCACTGACAACTAAATCCCTTCCTCTTGTAACCAAGCTCCTGCAAACCACACCACCAACTCGCTCCGTGTCAATTTCCTCCTTAGACAGGAAAGCCAATAGTCCTGCAGGCCATGTCACTGTCAAGTCTGATGAGTCCTCTCCTGCCTGGGATTCCTTCGATGCATCCTTGAGTGTAACGCCTACTGCTGCTGGCGCTGCTGTTGTTGCTGCTGGGAGTCGATCATCAACCCAGAGGGGAAGTCGGAAGACCACTTGTACTACTTCCAGTAAGCAATTGACTGTCCAACAGTCCTTTGCGAGGAAGATGAAATAGCACAGCAGTCATCCTGCTGCAAAGCAGATAACTCAGGCCTTAGCAGCCTGGGTGGTGTTAAAAATGTGTACCGGTATCCAACGTTAATTCACAGGGAATTAAAGAATTTATTGAGTTAGTGTGTCCCCGGTAAAAAATACCATCTAGGTTCCACTTCTCTAGGTAGGCTATGCCGAGAATGTACACAGACCTCAGAAAAAGAGTCACCAGTGTCCTAAAAAATGCAGTTGTACCCAATGTCCACTTAACCACGAACATGTGGACAAGTGGAGCAGGGCAGACTCAGGACTATATGACTGTGACAGCCCACTGGGTAGATGTATTGCCTCCCGCAGCAAGAACAGCAGCAGCGGCACCAGTAGCAGCATCTTGCAAACGCCAACTCGTTCCTAGGCAGGCTACGCTTTGTATCACCGCTTTCCATAAGAGGCACACAGCTGACAACCTCTTTCGGAAACTGAGGGCCATTATCGCAGAATGGCTTACCCCAACTTGACTCTCCTGGGGATTTGTGACATCGGACAACGCCACCAATATTGTGCGTGCATTACATGTGGGCAAATTCCAGCACGTCCCATGTTTTGCAAATACATTGAATTTGGTGGTGCAGAATTATTTAAAAAACGACAGGGGCTTGCAAGAGATGCTGTCGGTGGCCCGAAGAATTGCGGGCCACTTTCAGCATTCAGCCACCGCATGCCGAAGACTGGAGCACCAGCAAACACTCCTGAACCTGCCCCGCCATCATCTGAAGCAAGAGGTGGTAACGAGGTGGAATTCAACCCTCTATATGCTTCAGAGGATAGAGGAGCAGCAAAAGGCCATTCAAGCCTATACAGCTACCTACGATATAGGCAAAGGAGGGGGAATGCACCTGACTCAAGCGCAGTGGAGAATGATTTCAACGTTGTGCAAGGTTCTGCAACCCTTTGAACTTGCCACACGTGAAGTCAGTTCAGACACTGCCAGCCTGAGTCAGTTCATTCCCCTCATCAGGCTTTTGCAGAAGAAGCTGGAGAGATTGAAGGAGGAGCTAAAACAGAGCGATTCCGCTAGGCATGTGGGATTTATGGATGGAGCCCTTAATTTGCTCAACCAGGATTCACGGGTGGTCAATCGGTTGAAATCAGATCACTACATTTTGGCCACCGTGCTCGATCCTAGATTTGAAACCTACGTTGTATCTCTCTTTCCGTGAGGTTCAAAGACCTGCTGGTGAGAAAATTGTCAAGTCAAGCGGAACGTGACCCGTCAACAGCTCCTCCTTCACATTCTCCCGCAACTGGGGCTGCAAAGAAAAGGCTAAGAATTCCGAGCCCACCCACTGGCGGTGATGCAGGGCAGTCTGGAGCGAGTGCTGACATCTGGTCTGGACTGAAGGACATGCCAACGATTACTGACATGTCATCTACTGTCACTGCATATGATTCTGTCACCATTGAAAGAATGGTGGAGGATTATATGAGTGACCGCATCCATGTAGGCACGTTAGACAGTCCGTACGTATACTGGCAGGAAAAAGAGGCAATTTGGAGGCCCTTGCAGAAACTGGCTTTATTTTACCTAAGTTGCCCCCCCTCCAGTGTGTACTCCGAAAGAGTGTTTAGTGCAGCCGCTCACCTTGTCAGCAATCGGCGTACGAGGTTACTTCCAGAAAATGTGGAGAAGATGATGTTCATCAAAATGAATTATAATCAATTCCTCCATGGACACATTCACCAGCAATTGCCTTCAGAAAGTACACAGGGACCTGAGATGGTGGATTCCAGTGGGGACGAATTAATACTATGTGGGGAGGGGGATGTACACAGTGAAAGGGGTGAGGACTCAGACGATGAGGAGGAGTTGGACATCCATTCCTCTGTAGAACCAGTTTGTGCAAGGAGAGATTGACTGCTTCTTTTTTGGTGGGGGCCCAAACCAACCAGTCATTTCAGTCACAGTCGTGTGGCAGACCCTGTCGCTGAAATGATGGGTTTGTTAAAGTGTGCATGTCCTGTTTATACAACATAAGGGTGGGTGGGAGTTTCCAAGGACAATTCCATCTTGCACCTCTTTTTTCTTTCATTTTTCTTTGCATCATGTGCTGTTTTGGGAGTATTTTTTTCAAGTGCCATCCTGTCTGACACTGCAGTGCCACTCCTAGATGTGCCAGGTGTTTGTGTCGGCCACTTGGCTCACTTAGCTTAGCCATCCAGCGACCTTAGTGCACCTCTTTTTTTCTTTGCATCATGTGCTGTTTGGGGACTAATTTTTAAATCTGCCATCCTGTCTGACACTGCAGTGCCACTCCTAGATGGGCCAGGTGTTTGTGTCGGCCACTTGGGTTGCTTAGCTAAGTCATCCAGCGACCTCGGTGCAAATTTTAGGACTAAAAATAATATTGTGAGGTGTTCAGTGTTCAGAATAGACTGGAAATGAGTGGAAATTATGGTTATTGAGGTTAATAATACTATGGGATTAAAATTACCCCCAAATTCTATGATCTAAGCTGTTTTTGAGGTTTTTTTGTAAAAAAAAAACCCGAATCCAAAACACACCCGAATCAGACAAAAAATTTTCAGGGAGGTTTTGCCAAAAAGCGTCCAAATCCAAAACACGGCCATGGAACCGAATCCAAAACCAAAACACAAGACCCGAAAAATTTCCGGTGCACATCACTAGTTTGAACGTAGAAACAAAAAATTTGTTTCTAAATCCCCTCCCCCTTATGAAACCAGGAGAAAGAGAGAGAGTCTGAGGGGAGTGAGAGAGAGACATAGGTGGTGTCAGGGGGAAAGAGAGAGAAATAGAGGAGCAAGAATGAGAGGGAGATAGAAGGGAGTGCAGGAAAAGAGAGAGAGAGACGTTTCATGCACAAAGAGGGAATGAGAGTGTCAGAGAGAGAGAGAGAGAGAGAGTATTAGGGAGAAGGAGAGAGAGTGTCAAAGAGATAGAGACAGTGTCAGGGAGAGGGGGGTAGAGACAGTATTAGTGTGAGAGAGAAACCGTGTCAGAGAGACAGAGACAGTGTCAGGGAGAGAGAGGCAGTGTCATAGAGAGAGAAAATGAGAGAGAAGGCGGCAGTATCAGAGAATGAGAGACAGTGTCAGAAGGAGAGTGAGAGAGTGTCAGGGAGAGAGAGAGAGAGAGAGAGATTGGGGACATTATCAGAGAGAGAGAGAGAGGGAAAGTGTGTCAGGGAGAGAAAGAGAGAGGAGCAAGAGAGAGAGAGTTTCAGGGAGAAAGAGAGAGAGAAAGGGGGAGGAGGAACGAGCAGGAGATACATTACCTGCCCTGAATACAGCATAGGTCTCTGGGCCCTGTCCCCTAAATACCCACAAATTATGGCACTGGTCACCTGGAACTCTGAACCAGCCAGGCAGGCTGCAGCCTGCATGGGTAGAGGGTGCTATTTGTGATGGAGGCCGTTCTCACCGTGGGCTGGGATGAAGGGGGGAACGGCAGGGCTTGGTTGCAGCTCATGACTGGGTGCGGGGGTAGCAGCGGGCCCCGTAAGCAGCTCGGGCCCCATAGCAGCTGCACCCCCTGTACCCTCAGTAGTTACGCTACTGAACACAGTTAAATTGTATATTCAATAATTGCACGTGGCCATATAAAACTAATCCACAGAGGCAGCCTTTCTAGAGGACTCACATTCATAATTAGGGGAGCAGTGCATATTCCTTTCTCTTTCCAGTAAAAATATTTCATAAAAAGATCTCGAAATAAGAGTATTGGAGAATAAGTAGAATATATAACAGCTAAGTATAGTATAGGTACAATGTACTTTAACATCACAGACTGGGAAGGACAAATTAAAAGGGCAAGGGTAGGGCAGCGTTCTGTAGCTTTAATGAGGATGCACGGTGAGTTATGGGAAAGAGTTGATTCAGTACCCAATGATTTTGTACCAAACTTATGGTTGAGCAAACAGTGTCAGAGTTGCTGACATGGAGAAGACTAGAGAGCAGAGCACTACATTGTGCTGGTGAAGAACAAGTGCGAAGAGAGACCCAGCTTAAGTTCTCCCTGTGAGAACTTAAGCTGTGTGTACACTACTGTACGTCGACTTGACGGCTGACCCGCCATCATACCAACAAAGTGGCCGGTTCAGGTAAGCATATACATTCACCGTTTGGCCGCTAAATGTTTCAGACCTCACGTGACAGATGGGCTGGCATTTGAATTTGCCCACCCAGCTGTGACGTCAGTCCGTACAGCCAGTGTACGGGCGGTGAGCAGGTGACTTGTATACAAAACCAGATGTGCAGATACACTGTAGCTACAGATATATCAGATGTCGGCTGTGCTGCAGGGCTGACGCAATATGTCTGTGAATGACGTAGTTCATAGACATATAGCGGGTCATTCCGACCCGATCGCTCGCTGCAGTTTGTCGCAGCGCAGTGAAGTGAGGATGTGACCATCTGTCTCCTAAAAGTCGTGTGTCTCCCCCCCCTCGTCCATCTTTCTTACAGTCATTCTGGTGTTTTGGGGAGAAAATGTTAATTAACCCATTCATTGCCTAAAAATAATTGACAAAAATAATAAAAAAAAAAAAAAAATATATATATATATATATATACACATACATACACACACAGTATCTCAGAAATGCCATATAAACAGTGATAACTAGTATATTAGAAATGAGCGCCTGAAATTTTTCGGGTTTTGTGTTTTGGTTTTGGGTTCGGTTCCGCGGCCGTGTTTTGGGTTCGACCGCGTTTTGGCAAAACCTCACCGAATTTTTTTTGTCGGATTCAGGTGTGTTTTGGATTCGGGTGTTTTTTTCAAAAAACCCTAAAAAACAGCTTAAATCATAGAATTTGGGGGTCATTTTGATCCCATATTATTATTAACCTCAAAAACCATAATTTCCACTCATTTTCAGTCTATTCTGAATACCTCACACCTCACAATATTATTTTTAGTCCTAAAATTTGCACCGAGGTCGCTGGATGACTAAGCTTAGCGACCCTAGTGGCCGACACAAACACCTGGCCCATCTAGGAGTGGCACTGCAGTGTCACGCAGGATGTCCCTTCCAAAAAACCCTCCCCAAACAGCACATGACGCAAAGAAAAAAAGAGGCGCAATGAGGTAGCTGACTGTGTGAGTAAGATAAGCGACCCTAGTGGCCGACACAAACCCCGGGCCCATTTAGGAGTGGCACTGCAGTGTCACGCAGGATGTCCCTTCCAAAAAACCCTCCCCAAACAGCACATGACGCAAAGAAAAAAAGAGGCGCAATGAGGTAGCTGACTGTGTGAGTAAGATAAGCGACCCTAGTGGCCGACACAAACACCGGGCCCATTTAGGAGTGGCACTGCAGTGTCACGCAGGATGTCCCTTCCAAAAAACCCTCCCCAAACAGCACATGACGCAAAGAAAAAAAGAGGCGCAATGAGGTAGCTGACTGTGTGAGTAAGATAAGCGACCCTAGTGGCCGACACAAACACCGGGCCCATTTAGGAGTGGCACTGCAGTGTCACACAGGATGTCCCTTCCAAAAAACCCTCCCCAAACAGCACATGACGCAAAGAAAAAAAGAGGCGCAATGAGGTAGCTGACTGTGTGAGTAAGATAAGCGACCCTAGTGGCCGACACAAACACCGGGCCCATTTAGGAGTGGCACTGCAGTGTCACGCAGGATGTCCCTTCCAAAAAACCCTCCCCAATCAGCACATGACGCAAAGAAAAAAAGAGGCGCAATGAGGTAGCTGTGTGAGTAAGATTAGCGACCCTAGTGGCCGACACAAACACCGGGCCCATTTAGGAGTGGCACTGCAGTGTCACGCAGGATGTCCCTTCCAAAAAACCCTCCCCAATCAGCACATGACGCAAAGAAAAAAAGAGGCGCAATGAGGTAGCTGTGTGAGTAAGATTAGCGACCCTAGTGGCCGACACAAACACCGGGCCCATTTAGGAGTGGCACTGCAGTGTCACGCAGGATGTCCCTTCCAAAAAACCCTCCCCAAACAGCACATGACGCAAAGAAAAATAAAAGAAAAAAGAGGTGCAAGATGGAATTGTCCTTGGGCCCTCCCACCCACCCTTATGTTGTATAAACAGGACATGCACACTTTAACCAACCCATCATTTCAGTGACAGGGTCTGCCACACGACTGTGACTGAAATGACGGGATGGTTTGGACCCCCACCAAAAAAGAAGCAATTAATCTCTCCTTGCACAAACTGGCTCTACAGAGGCAAGATGTCCACCTCATCATCATCCTCCGATATATCACCGTGTACATCCCCCTCCTCACAGATTATCAATTCGTCCCCACTGGAATCCACCATCTCAGCTCCCTGTGTACTTTGTGGAGGCAATTGCTGCTGGTCAATGTCTCCGCGGAGGAATTGATTATAATTCATTTTAATGAACATCATCTTCTCCACATTTTCTGGATGTAACCTCGTATGCCGATTGCTGACAAGGTGAGCGGCGGCACTAAACACTCTTTCGGAGTACACACTTGTGGGAGGGCAACTTAGGTAGAATAAAGCCAGTTTGTGCAAGGGCCTCCAAATTGCCTCTTTTTCCTGCCAGTATAAGTACGGACTGTGTGACGTGCCTACTTGGATGCGGTCACTCATATAATCCTCCACCATTCTTTCAATGGGGAGAGAATCATATGCAGTGACAGTAGACGACATGTCTGTAATCGTTGTCAGGTCCTTCAGTCCGGACCAGATGTCAGCATCAGCAGTCGCTCCAGACTGCCCTGCATCACCGCCAGCGGGAGGGCTCGGAATTCTGAGCCTTTTCCTCGCACCCCCAGTTGCGGGAGAATGTGAAGGAGGAGATGTTGACAGGTCGCGTTCCGCTTGACTTGACAATTTTCTCACCAGCAGGTCTTTCAACCCCAGCAGACTTGTGTCTGCTGGAAAGAGAGATCCAAGGTAGGCTTTAAATCTAGGATCGAGCACGGTGGCCAAAATGTAGTGCTCTGATTTCAACAGATTGACCACCCGTGAATCCTTGTTAAGCGAATTAAGGGCTCCATCCACAAGTCCCACATGCCTAGCGGAATCGCTCCGTGTTAGCTCCTCCTTCAATGTCTCCAGCTTCTTCTGCAAAAGCCTGATGAGGGGAATGACCTGACTCAGGCTGGCAGTGTCTGAACTGACTTCACGTGTGGCAAGTTCAAAGGGCATCAGAACCTTGCACAACGTTGAAATCATTCTCCACTGCGCTTGAGACAGGTGCATTCCACCTCCTATATCGTGCTCAATTGTATAGGCTTGAATGGCCTTTTGCTGCTCCTCCAACCTCTGAAGCATATAGAGGGTTGAATTCCACCTCGTTACCACTTCTTGCTTCAGATGATGGCAGGGCAGGTTCAGTAGTTTTTGGTGGTGCTCCAGTCTTCTGTACGTGGTGCCTGTACGCCGAAAGTGTCCCGCAATTCTTCTGGCCACCGACAGCATCTCTTGCACGCCCCTGTCGTTTTTTAAATAATTCTGCACCACCAAATTCAAGGTATGTGCAAAACATGGGACGTGCTGGAATTTGCCCATATTTAATGCACACACAATATTGCTGGCGTTGTCCGATGCCACAAATCCACAGGAGAGTCCAATTGGGGTAAGCGATTCCGCGATGATCTTCCTCAGTTGCCGTAAGAGGTTTTCAGCTGTGTGCGTATTCTGGAAACCGGTGATACAAAGCGTAGCCTGCCTAGGAAAGAGTTGGCGTTTGCGAGATGCTGCTACTGGTGCCGCCGCTGCTGTTCTTGCGGCGGGAGTCCATACATCTACCCAGTGGGCTGTCACAGTCATATAGTCCTGACCCTGCCCTGCTCCACTTGTCCACATGTCCGTGGTTAAGTGGACATTGGGTACAACTGCATTTTTTAGGACACTGGTGAGTCTTTTTCTGACGTCCGTGTACATTCTCGGTATCGCCTGCCTAGAGAAGTGGAACCTAGATGGTATTTGGTAACGGGGGCACACTGCCTCAATAAATTGTCTAGTTCCCTGTGAACTAACGGCGGATACCGGACGCACGTCTAACACCAACATAGTTGTCAAGGCCTCAGTTATCCGCTTTGCAACAGGATGACTGCTGTGATATTTCATCTTCCTCGCAAAGGACTGTTGGACAGTCAATTGCTTGGTGGAAGTAGTAAAAGTGGGCTTACGACTTCCCCTCTGGGATGACCATCGACTCCCAGCAGCAACAACAGCAGCGCCAGCAGCAGTAGGCGTTACACGCAAGGTTGCATCGGAGGAATCCCAGGCAGGAGAGGACTCGTCAGAATTGCCAGTGACATGGCATGCAGGACTATTGGCATTCCTGGGGAAGGAGAAAATTGACACTGAGGGAGTTGGTGGGGTGGTTTGCGTGAGCTTGGTTACAAGAGGAAGGGATTTACTGGTCAGTGGACTGCTTCCGCTGTCACCCAAAGTTTTTGAACTTGTCACTGACTTATTATGAATGCGCTGCAGGTGACGTATAAGGGAGGATGTTCCGAGGTGGTTAACGTCCTTACCCCTACTTATTACAGCTTGACAAAGGGAACACACGGCTTGACACCTGTTGTCCGCATTTCTGTTGAAATACCTCCACACCGAAGAGCTGATTTTTTTGGTATTTTCACCTGGCATGTCAACGCCCATATTCCTCCCACGGACAACAGGTGTCTCCCCGGGTGCCTGACTTAAACAAACCACCTCACCATCAGAATCCTCCTGGTCAATTTCCTCCCCAGCGCCAGCAACACCCATATCCTCCTCATCCTGGTGTACTTCAACACTGACATCTTCAATCTGACTATCAGGAACTGGACTGCGGGTGCTCCTTCCAGCACTTGCAGGGGGCGTGCAAATGGTGGAAGGCGCATGCTCTTCACGTCCAGTGTTGGGAAAGTCAGGCATCGCAACCGACACAATTGGACTCTCCTTGTGGATTTGGGATTTCGAAGAATGCACAGTTCTTTGCGGTGCTTTTGCCAGCTTGAGTCTTTTCATTTTTCTAGTGAGAGGCTGATTGCTTCCATCCTCATGTGAAGCTGAACCACTAGCCATGAACATAGGCCAGGGCCTCAGCCGTTCCTTGCCACTCCGTGTGGTAAATGGCATATTGGCAAGTTTACGCTTCTCCTCCGACAATTTTATTTTAGGTTTTGGAGTCCTTTTTTTACTGATATTTGGTGTTTTGGATTTGACATGCTCTGTACTATGACATTGGGCATCGGCCTTGGCAGACGACGTTGCTGGCATTTCATCGTCTCGGCCATGACTAGTGGCAGCAGCTTCAGCTCGAGGTGGAAGTGGATCTTGATCTTTCCCTAATTTTGGAACCTCAACATTTTTGTTCTCCATATTTTAATAGGCACAACTAAAAGGCACCTCAGGTAAACAATGGAGATGGATGGATACTAGTATACAATTATGGACGGACTGCCGAGTGCCGACACAGAGGTAGCCACAGCCGTGAACTACCGTACTGTACTGTGTCTGCTGCTAATATAGACTGGTTGATAAAGAGATGTCGTAGTATGTATGTATAAAGAAGAAAGAAAAAAAAACCACGGTTAGGTGGTATACAATTATGGACGGACTGCCGAGTGCCGACACAGAGGTAGCCACAGCCGTGAACTACCGTACTGTACTGTGTCTGCTGCTAATATAGACTGGTTGATAAAGAGATGTCGTAGTATGTATGTATAAAGAAGAAAGAAAAAAAAACCACGGTTAGGTGGTATACAATTATGGACGGACTGCCGAGTGCCGACACAGAGGTAGCCACAGCCGTGAACTACCGTACTGTACTGTGTCTGCTGCTAATATAGACTGGTTGATAAAGAGATGTCGTAGTATGTATGTATAAAGAAGAAAGAAAAAAAAACCACGGTTAGGTGGTATACAATTATGGACGGACTGCCGAGTGCCGACACAGAGGTAGCCACAGCCGTGAACTACCGTACTGTACTGTGTCTGCTGCTAATATAGACTGGTTGATAAAGAGATGTCGTAGTATGTACGTATAAAGAAGAAAGAAAAAAAAACCACGGTTAGGTGGTATACAATTATGGATGGACTGCCGAGTGCCGACACAGAGGTAGCCACAGCCGTGAACTACCGTACTGTACTGTGTCTGCTGCTAATATAGACTGGTTGATAAAGAGATGTCGTAGTATGTATGTATAAAGAAGAAAGAAAAAAAAACCACGGTTAGGTGGTATACAATTATGGACGGACTGCCGAGTGCCGACACAGAGGTAGCCACAGCCGTGAACTACCATACTGTACTGTGTCTGCTGCTAATATAGACTGGTTGATAAAGAGATGTCGTAGTATGTATGTATAAAGAAGAAAGAAAAAAAAAACCACGGTTAGGTGGTATACAATTATGGACGGACTGCCGAGTGCCGACACAGAGGTAGCTACAGCCGTGAACTACCGTACTGTGTCTGCTGCGACTGGATGATAAATAATGATATAAAAAATATATATATATCACTACTGCAGCCGGACAGGTATATATATTATATAATGACGGACCTGCTGGACACTGTCTGTCAGCAGAATGAGTTTTTTATAGAATAAAAAAAAAAACACCACACAAGTGAAGTCACACGACGAGTGTTTAACTTTTTCAGGCAATCACAATATAGTATACTACTAACTATACTGGTGGTCAGGTCACTGGTCAGTCACACTGGCAGTGGCACTCCTGCAGCAAAAGTGTGCACTGTTTAATTTTAATATAATATGTACTCCTGGCTCCTGCTATAACCTATAACTGGCACTGCAGTGCTCCCCAGTCTCCCCCACAATTATAAGCTGTGTGAGCTGAGCACAGTCAGATATATAATATATACATAGATGATGCAGCTCACTGGGCTGAGCAGTGCACACAGATATGGTATGTGACTGTCTTGTACTCCTGGCTCCTGCTATAACCTGTAACTGGCACTGCAGTGCTCCCCAGTCTCCCCCACAATTATAAGCTGTGTGAGCTGAGCACAGTCAGATATATAATATATACATAGATGATGCAGCACACTGGGCTGAGCAGTGCACACAGATATGGTATGTGACTGAGTCACTGTGTGTATCGTTTTTTTCAGGCAGAGAACGGATATATTAAATAAAACTGCACTGTCTGGTGGTCACTGTGGTCAGTCACTAGTAAACTCTGCACTCTCTTCTACAGTACTCCTAAGCTCCAGTAAATCAGGTCAATCTCTCTCTCTCTCTCTCTCTCCTAATCTAAATCACTGTACTCCCTAACAGCTGCTCCCCGTCCCCAATCCTCCCCACAATTATAACTAAGTCACTCAGTCTTTACTCTTTTCTACTATAACGGAGAGGACGCCAGCCACGTCCTCTCCCTATCAATCTCAATGCACGTGTGAAAATGGCGGCGACGCGCGGCTCCTTATATAGAATCCGAGTCTCGCGAGAATCCGACAGCGTCATGATGACGTTCGGGCGCGCTCGGGTTAACCGAGCAAGGCGGGAAGATCCGAGTCGCTCGGACCCGTGAAAAAAAACATGAAGTTCGTGCGGGTTCGGATTCAGAGAAACCGAACCCGCTCATCTCTAGTATATATTCACAATAATATATGATTTCCTTCCTTTCAAATCAAGCGGGTAATGTCTGCGTATCTAAATATATTTTGGGGTAAATGGTAAAAAAGTTCCCTGACCCCTGGCTTAAACAGTTGAAATGATAAATATACATGAAAAAGGGGAAGAGTGTAATAACAAGGCACAGTACATTTTAAGGGTGCATTAAAGCTTATAAGACTGGTAGCAAGTTTTACTAGATGAAAGAGTGAGTTCCAGAGAAAGGGGCATCTCCAACAACATCTTGGGTTGAAGTAGATATATAGAAGCAGATTCAGTAAGCTGCGGGACTGTATCTTGAGCTATTCAATTAGTGCTTCTACCTCACATAGTAAGCTCCAGTGCATGCAGCCTCAGTAGAACCCTCTTGGTTTACTGCGCGGGGTAACCCATTGATTCTGGTCACTTAACCTAAAATCTATGGGTTAATGTGTTAGCCCCAGGTTTGGCATGCATGTCTGTTAGGTGTGTCTGAGAATAGTTTTTTTTCTAGTGAACTGTAAACTCTCTTTGTGAGTCTTTCAGTGGTGTGGTACTTTATCTCTCCTGTTATACTTTATTAAGCCAATGTTTGAAGACCATGAGTAGACAATCACTGTTATGTAATTGACTGTACTTCAACCTCTTTAACTTTTTCAACCTCTTCTCTCAACCTTTGAGCGTCATGTGGATGTATCCTCATACACTGTGGCCGCAGTTATGTCAAACAGCCCTTTTAGGAGTGACAGGTCCCGGGCGACTCGGCCGCACCAAGCATCTTATTTACATCTATTATTCTCACAAATAAAACAATTGCAAGTGACAAAACTATTTAACTAGATTGCACTCGTCAATTTAATGTGTGACAGTGTACATCTGTGTGTGACTAAGGGGTCTATGGGTCTAATTAAGACCTGATCACAGCGGGTGATCAAGTCTGAACTGCCCAAGTGACGCAGTGCGCATGTGCTTGCCAGAGATGCGATCGGCATCTCAGCTCAGCGATCGCCTCTGCCTGATTGACAGGCAGAAGCATTCGCAAGGTGGGAGGGGGCGGGCCGGCGGCGTTCACCATTTTGGGAGCGTGGTCTGGGCAACAGGCATGCCGGACTGTGCGGGGGCGGACCGCGGCGGCGACCTTTGCAGGTAGGGACTTACTCGCCTGGGGCACCCGTGCGGAGGGGGGAGGGCCAGACATGCAGGGCAGACTAGCCCTGTGCTGGGCGTTCCTCCGCATGTCAGGGTAGGTGATCATAGCTGTGCAAAATTGCTACGATCAGGTCTGAATTAGCCCCTATGTACTAAGCCTTTGAGATATATAAAGTGGATGGAGATAAAGTACCAGTCAATCAGCTCCTGTCATGTTTTAAACACAGCCTGCAACATGGCAGTTAAGAGCTAAATGGCTGTTACTTTATCTCCGTCCACTTTATCTCTTTCCAAGGCTTAAAACATAGGGCCTAATTCATAGTTGATCGCAGCAGCAAATTTTTTAGCAGTTGGGCAAAACCATGGGGGTCATTCTGAGTTGATCGCTCGCTAGCTATTTTTTGCAGTGCTGCGAACAGATAGTCCCTGCCTATAGGAAGTGTATTTTTGCTTTGCAAGCTTGCGATTGCATGTGCAGCCGAGCACTACAAAAAACTTTTGTGCAGTTTCTGAGTAGGTCTGGGCTCACGCAGCCACTGCGATCACTTCAGCCTGTCTGGTTCCGGAATTGACGTCAGACACCCGCCCTGCAAACGCTTGGACACGGTCACTTGCCACCCACAAACGCCCTCTTCCTGTCAATCTCCTGGCGATCGGCTGTGCGAATGGATTCTTTGTTAAATCCATCGCTCAGCAACGATCCGCTTTGTACCAGTACGACGTGCCTGCGCATTGCGGTGCATATGCATGCGCAGTTGTGACCTGATCGCAGTGCAGTGAAAAATCCTAGCGTGCGATCAGCTCAGAATGATCCCCATAGACCCTTGAGTCTGAATCTGTATAAGAAGTGCTACCATGCTTTCTCTTACGTCCTAGAGGATTCTAGGGTTCAATTTAGTACCATGGGTATAGACGGGTCCTTAGGGAGCAACTTGCACTTTAAGAGATTAATAGTGTGGGCTGGCTCCTCCCGCTATGCCGCTCCTACCAGACTCAGTTTAGAAAATGTGCCCGGAGGTGCCGGCCACAGCTTGGGGAGCTCTTAGGAGTTTTTCTAGTTTTATTTTTTTCTAGAGTTTATTATTTTCAGGAAGGCTGCTGGCAACAGCCTCCCTGCTTCGTGGGACTTAGGGGGGTAGTAGTAACTAGAGATGTGCAGCGGGCATTTTTCGTGTTTTGTGTTTTGGTTTTGGATTCGGTTCCGCGGTCGTTTTTTGGATTCGGATGCGTTTTGGCAAAACCTCCCTTAAGAATTTTTGTCGGATTCGGGTGTGTTTTGGATCTGTGTGTTTTTTTCAAAAACAGCTTAAATAATAGAATTTGGGTCTAATTTTGATCCTATAGTATTATTAACCTCAATAACCATAATTTCCACTCATTTCCAGTCTGAACACCTAACACCATTATTTTTAGGCCTAAAATTTGCACCGAGGTCGCTGGATGACTAAGCTAAGCGACCCAAGTGGGCGGCACAAACACCTGGCCCATCTAGGAGTGGCACTGCAGTGTCAGACAGGATGGCACTTAAAGAAATAGTCCCCAAACAGCACATGAGGCAAAGATAAATAAAAAAAGAGGTGCAAGATGGAATTGTCCTTGGGCCCTCCCACCCACCCTTATGTTGTATAAACAGGACATGCACACTTTAACAAACCCATCATTTCAGCGACAGGGTCTGCCACACGACTGTGACTGAAATGACTGGTTGGTTTGGGCCCCCACCAAAAAAGAAGCAATCTCTCCTTGCACAAACTGGCTCTACAGAGGCAAGATGTCCACCTCATCATCATCATCATCCGATTCATCACCCCTTTCACTGTGTACATCCCCCTCCTCACAGATTATTAATTCGTCCCCACTGGAATCCACCATCTCAGGTCCCTGTGTACTTTCTGGAGGCAATTGCTGGTAAATGTCTCCACGGAGGAATTGATTATAATTCATTTTGATGAACATCATCTTCTCCACATTTTCTGGAAGTAACCTCCTACACCGATCGCTGACAAGGTGACCGGGTGCACTAAACACTCTTTCGGAGTACACACTGGAGGGGGGGCAACTTAGGTAAAATAAAGCCAGTTTGTGCAAGGGCCTCCAAATTGCCTCTTTCTCCTGCCAATATACATACGGACTGTCTGACATGCCTACTTGGATGATGTCACTCATATAATCCTCCACCATTCTTTCAATGGTGACAGAATCATATGCAGTGACAGTAGACGACATGTCAGTAATCGTTGGCAGGTCCTTCAGTCTGGACCAGATGTCAGCTATCGCTCCTGACTGCCTTGCTTCACCGCCAGTGGGTGGTTTTGGAAATTTTATCCTTTTCCTGGCAGCTGCAGTGGCGGGAGAAAATGAAGGAGGAGCTGTTGGCGGGTTACGTTCCGCTTGACTTGACAATTGTCTCACCAGCAGATCTTTGAACATCTGCAGACTTGTGTCTGATGGAAAGAGAGATACAACGTAGGCTTTAAACCTAGGATCGAGCATGGTGGCCAAAATGTAGTGCTCTGTTTTCAACAGATTGACCACCCGTGAATCCTAGTTAAGCGAATGAAGAGCTCCATCCACAAGTCCCACATGCCTAGCGGAATCGCTCCATTTTAGCTCCTCCTTCAATCTCTCCAGCTGCTTCTGCAAAAGCCTGATGAGGGGAATGAACTGACTCAGGCTGGCAGTGTCTGAACTGACTTCACGTGTGGCAAGTTCAAAGGGTTGCAGAACCTTGCACAATGTTGAAATCATTGTCCACTGCGCTTGAGTCAGGTGCATTCCCCTTCCTTTGCCTATATCGTAGGCAGATGTACAGGCTTGAATGGCCTTTAACATATAGAAGGTTGAATTCCACCTCGTTATCACCTCTTGCTTCAGCTGATGGCAGGGTATGTTCAAGAGTGTTTGCTGGTGCTCCAGTCTTCGGCACGTGGTGGCTGAATGCCGAAAGTGGCCCGCAATTCTTCTGGCCACAGACAGCATCTCTTGCACGCCCCTGTCGTTTTACAAAAAATTCTGCACCTCCAAATTCATTGTATGTGCAAAACATTGGACGTGCTGGAATTTGACCACATGTAATGCACGCACAATATTGGTGGCGTTGTCCGATGTCACAAATCCCTAGGAGAGTCCAATTGGGGTAAGCCAATGTGCGATGATGTTCCTCAGTTTCCGTAAGAGGTTGTCAGCTGTGTGCCCCTTATGGAAAGCGGTGATACAAAGCATAGCCTGCCTAGGAACGAGTTGGCGTTTGCGAGATGCTGCTACTGGTGCCGCCGCTGCTGTTGTTGCTGCGGGAGGCAATACATCTACCCAGTGGGCTGTCACAGTCCTTAGCCTGCCCTGCTCCACTTGTCCACATGTCCGTGGTTAAGTGGACAGTGGGTACAACTGTGTTTTTTAGGACACTGGTGACTCTTTTTCTGACGCCTGTGTACATTCTCGGTATCGCCTGCCCAGAGAAGTGGAACCTAGATGGTATTTGGTACCGGGACACACTACCTCAAGCAACTCTCTAAGTCCCTGTGAACTAACAGCGGATACTGGATGCACGTCTAACACCAACATAGTTGTCAAGGCCTCAGTTATCCGTTTTGGAACAGGATGACTGCTGTGATATTTCATCTTCCTCGCAAAGGACTGTTGGACAGTCAATTGCTTACTGGAAGTAGTACAAGTGGTCTTCCGACTTCCCCTCTGGGATGATGATCGACTCCCAGCAGCAACAACAGCAGCGCCAGCAGCATCCCAGTTAGGAGAGGACTCGTCAGTCTTGCCAGTGACATGGCCTGCAGGACTATTGGCGTTCCTGTCTAAGGAGGAATGTGACACTGAGGGAGTTGGTGGGGTGGTTTGCAGGAGCTTGGGTACAAGAGGAAGAAGGGATTTAGTTGTCAGTGGACTGCTTCCGCTGTTACCCAAAGTTTTTGAACTTGTCAATGACTTCTGATGAATGCGCTCCAGGTGACGTATAAGGGAGGATGTTCCTAGGTGGTTAACGTCCTTATCCCTACTTATTACAGCTTGACAAAGGCAACACACAGCTTGACACCAGTTGTCTGCATTTCTGTTGAAATAATTACACACCAAAGAGGTGATTTTTTTTGGTATTTTGACGAGGCATGTCAATGGCTTTATTCATCCCACGGACAACAGGTGTCTCCCCGGGTGCCTGACTTAAACAAACCACCTCACCATCAGAATCCTCCTTGTCAATTTCCTCATCCTGGTGTATTTCAACAGTGACATCTTCAATTTGACTATCAGGAACTGGACCGTGGGTGCTCCTTCCAGCACTTACAGTGTTGGGAAGGTCAGGCATCACAACCGACACAATTGGACTCTCCTTGGGGATTTGTGATTTAGAAGAATGCACAGTTCTTTGCTGTGCATTTGCCAGCTTAACTCTTTTCATTTTACTAGCGGGAGGATGAGTGCTTCCATCCTCATGTGAAGCTGACCCACTAGTCATGAGGAACATAGGAGAGGGCTTTAGCCGTTCCTTGCCACTCCATGTCGTAAATGGCATATTGGCAAGTTTACGCTTCTCCTCAGATGCTTTTCATTTAGATTTTTGGGTCATTTTACTGAACTTTTGTTCTTTGGATTTTACGTGCTCTCTACTATGACATTGGGCATCGGCCTTGGCAGACGACACTGATGGCATTTCATCGTCTCTGCCATGAGTAGTGGCAGCAGCTTCAGCACTAGGTGGAAGTGGATCTTGATCTTTCCCTATTTTACCCTCCAAATTTTTGTTCTCCATTTTTTAATGTGTGGAATTATGTGCCAGTAATATATCTGGAATTAGACGGCAGTAATGTCTGGAATTAGATACCACTAGATAGATACCAGATACCACTGTGACTGGAATGATGATGACCTATGCACAGTGATAGGACACTACCACAGCACCCTACAGCAGCAAGATGCCGCACAAGACACTGGACTTTTAGTCACCACAATGCAGCACAAGACAATGAGTAGTGATACTAAGCGCTGATAGTGTTCACTCTAGCAGTGGGGCAGGGCAGGGCGCCGGAGTGTGAGGGGCAGAAGTGCGCGTGCCGAAAGGGGTGTGGCCATGCAAATAGGGGGCGTGACCAAACTACTTCCTACAAGTGGGTGGTTCAGCCCACAGAAGGGGGCGTGGGCGGCCGGCGGTGTCACTCTTGGGGGCGTGCCCAGCACCTACGGAGGTGCTGACTTCCCCAAAGCTCTCCCACAGCGTGAATGGATGCCGCGCGCATGCACACGGCATCTTTATGCGCTGGGAGGGCAGAAAGCGGGCAGCTGTGTATAGCATGGTGCCACAGAAAGGACAGGGCGGGTTTTGCCCTTAAAAAAAATCAAGCAGGGTGCAGCGCCCTGCTAAAACAGCCTAGAGTGAACACCACACTGATGAGGATACTAGAACTGACACTGGGCAGTGAGAACAGCACTGGACTATTGTACTGTAGTATTATATATTGGTCATCACAATGCAGCACTGATACTGGGCACAGATATTGAGCACTGATGAGGATACTAGAACTGACACGGAGCAGCAAGATACAGCAATGGACTATTGTACTGCAGTATTATATACTGATCACCACAATGCAGCACTGATACTGAGCACAGATATTGAGCACTGTTAAGGATAATAGAACTGACATGGAGCAGCAAGATACAGCAATGGACTATTGTACTGCAGTATTATGTATTGGTCACCACAATGCAGCACTGATACTGAGCACAGATATTGAGCACTGTTGAGGATAATAGAACTGATACGGAGCAGCAAGACACAGCAATGGACTATTGTACTGCAGTATTATATACTGGTCACAACAATGCATCACTGATACTCAGCATAGATATTGAGCACTGTTGAGGATAATAGAACAGACACGGAGCAGCAAGATACAGCAATGGACTATTGTACTGCAGTATTATATACTGGTCACAATGCAGCACTGATACTGAGCACAGATATTGAGCACTGTTGAGGATGGGTGGTCTTCTGTTTGCCGGCGGTCGGGCTCCCGGCGCTCAGTATACCGGCGCCGGGAGCCCGACAGCCGGAATACCGACAATTATTTTCCCTCGTGGGGGTCCACGACCCCCATAGAGGGAGAATAAAATAGTGTGGCGCGCGTAGCGCGCCACCGTGCCCGTAGCGTGGCGAGCGCAGCGAGCCCGCAAGGGGCTCATTTGCGCTCGCCAAGCTGTCGGTAAGCCGGCGGTCGGGCTCCCGGCGCCGGGATGCTGGTCGCCGGGAGCCCGACCGCCGGCCAGCCGTAGTGAACCCTTGAGGATAATAAAACTGACATGGAGCAGCAAGATACAGCAATGGACTATTGTACTGCAGTATTATATACTGGTCACCACAATGCAGCACTGATACTCAGCACAGATATTGAGCACTGTTGAGGATAATAGAACTGACACGGAGCAGCAAGATACAGCAATGGACTATTGTACTGCAGTATTATATACTGGCCACCACAATGCAGCACTGATATTAAGCACAGATATTGAGCACTGTTGAGGAAAACAGAACTGACACGGAGCAGCAAGATACAGCAATGGACTCTTGTACTGCAGTATTATATACTGGTCACCACAATGCAGCACTGATACTAAGCACAGATATTGAGCACTGTTGAGGATAATAGAACTGACACGGAGCAGCAAGATACAGCAATGGACTATTGTACTGCAGTATTATGTATTGGTCACCACAATGCAGCACTGATACTGAGCACAGATATTGAGCACTGTTGAGGATAACAGAACTGACACGGAGCAGCAAGATACAGCAATGGAATATTGCACTGTAGTATTATATACTGGTCACCACAATGCTGCACTTATACTGACCACAGATATTGAGCACTGTTGAGGATAATAGAACTGACACGGAGCAGCAAGACACAGCAATGGACTATTGTACTGCAGTATTATATACTAGTCACAACAATGCATCACTGATACTCAGCATAGATATTGAGCACTGTTGATGATAATAGAACTGACACGGAGCAGCAAGATACAGCAATGGACTATTGTACTGCAGTATTATATACTGGTCACAATGCAGCACTGATACTGAGCACAGATATTGAGCACTGTTGAGGATAACAGAACTGACACGGAGCAGCAAGATACAGCAATGGACTATTGTACTGCAGTATTATATACTGGTCACCACCACAATCCAACAGCAGCATGATGACGTTTTCCCCCGTTCGGGTTTTGCGTCTAAGGCGGGAAGAACCGAGGCTGCCTCGGACCCGTGTAAACCACGTGAAGTTCGGGGGGGTTCGGTTCTCAGTGAACCGAACCCGCTCATCTCTAGTAGGAACCAACTTGCTGAAGAGTTAATCGTCCTCTATTCCGCTGACAGGACACTGAGCTCCTGAGGGTGTTGATCGCAAGCCCACGAGGCGACTGCTCAATCCCGCAGCACGGCCACGCTCCCCTAACAGAGCCAGAAGTAAGAAGAGTGGTGAGTACAGTGCCGATGTCCCGGTTAGTGGGTCGCCGGCGGGTATGGCGGCATAAGGGTGGGAGCGCAGCTCTGACAGGCTGCGCTCCGGGAAGGCTCAGCAACAGTAACACTGTAGGCACTTTGAGGGGCGTCCTGAGTCAGCGCAGAATACCCTACACTAGTCATGCAGGTAACAGGGGCTAATACAGCTGTTAGCAATGAAAAACCTCAGGCCAGTTTAAACAATTAGTACAGGAAGCTGCACGCTATTACAAGGGGCGGGGCTTCCTCTCAGAGCGGATCCAGCACTCACCAGCTTAATTTTCTCCCTGCAGATCATAGGAAAGAGACGCTGACAGGGAGCGCTGCCCTCCACATCACTCCAGCTATACCTTTGCGGTACCAGGGTGTTATAGACAGGGGGGATTGTAGTACTAGTGCTAATTACCCTGTTAAGAGTAGTTATTAAGGGCAGGGCTTTCATCATAATAACTGCCTACAGGGGCGCTGTGTGGCTGTCTCCTTATACTCTGTGACTCTCTGAAGGTACTGTGACATTTTCCTGTGAGTGTAAGTGTGTATATCCCACATTACCATGTCTAAGGACTTTGTGTCCGGTGCTGCAGAGTGTTTATCTTCTCCTGAGGAGTCTATTCCATACTCAGGACTGCAATGTGCTGTCTCAGCCTTCTGAATCCGAACCCCCATGAGTGGATTCTTTAAGGGGAATGATATCCCAGAATTCAACGAGGATGTCGCATACTGAGAAAGAGAGGCAGTTTTTGAGAAAATCTGTAGAGGGTTTGAAGTATTCAGCTTCCACTACTTCACAAAAAAACACAGACCAAATATTGCGCTTAGGCGCTCACAAGACAAATGTGCACTTCCCTCAGATTTTTGATGCAGTAGATCTGGGGATTCCTTCCTCTCAATTTTCACGTTGTATTCATATGAAAGAAAACACAGAACATACACCCGATCCTCGTGTATTATTGTGAGATATTATGGATATTCACTCTATATAATTCCCCATAGACCAAAGAGAGAATGACGGGGAGTCCCCCCCTTCCAAAACACTTACAGCAGTGCAGAGGGAACACACATATAAATCTGATCTTTGTGGTTAATCATCCATCACCATATGAGCAAAGAATACCGGGGTTGCCCCCTTCTTATTAGTGATGTGCACCGGACATTTTTCGGGTTTTGTGTTTTGGTTTTGGGTTCGGTTCTGCCGCCGTGTTTTGGGTTCGAACGCGTTTTGCCAAAACCTCACCGAATTTTTTTTGTCGGATTCGGGTGTGTTTTGGATTCGGGTGTTTTTTTCAAAAAACCCTAAAAAACAGCTTAAATCATTGAATTTGGGGGTCATTTTGACCCCATAGTATTATTAACCTCAATAACCATAATTTACACTCATTTTCAGTCTATTCTGAACACCTCACACCTCACAATATTATTTTTAGTCCTAAAATTTGCACCGAGGTCGCTGGATGGCTAAGCTAAGCGACCCTAGTGGCCGACACAAACACCTGGCCCATCTAGGAGTGACACTGCAGTGTCAGGCAGGATGGCCCTTCCAAAAAATACTCCCCAAACAGCACATGACGCAAAGAAGAAAAAAAAGAGGCGCAATGAGGTAGCTGTGTGAGTAAGCTAAGCGACCCTAGTGGCCGACACAAACACCTGGCCCATCTAGGAGTGGCACTGCAGTGTCACGCAGGATGGCCCTTCCAAAAAATACTCCCC
Source organism: Pseudophryne corroboree (assembly GCF_028390025.1). Lineage (NCBI taxonomy): Eukaryota > Metazoa > Chordata > Amphibia > Anura > Myobatrachidae > Pseudophryne > Pseudophryne corroboree. The sequence continues at coordinate 387,794,749 of NC_086448.1, read as the reverse complement.
AAACAGCACATGACGCAAAGAAGAAAAAAAAGAGGCGCAATGAGGTAGCTGTGTGAGTAAGCTAAGCGACCCTAGTGGCCGACACAAACACCTGGCCCATCTAGGAGTGGCACTGCAGTGTCACGCAAGATGGCCCTTCCAAAAAATACTCCCCAAACATCACATGACGCAAAGAAAAATGAAAGAAAAAAGAGGTGCAAGATGGAATTGTCCTTGGGCCCTCCCACCCACCCTTATGTTGTATAAACAGGACATGCACACTTTAACCAACCCATCATTTCAGCGACAGGGTCTGCCACACGACTGTGACTGAAATGACTGGTTGGTTTGGGCCCCCACCAAAAAAGAAGCAATCAATCTCTCCTTGCACAAACTGGCTCTACAGAGGCAAGATGTCCACCTCATCATCATCGTCCGATTCATCACCCCTTTCACTGTGTACATCCCCCTCCTCACAGATTATTAATTCGTCCCCACTGGAATCCACCACCTCAGATCCCCGTGTACTTTGTGGAGGCAATTGCTGCTGGTGAATGTCTCCATGGAGGAATTGATTATAATTCATTTTAATGAACATCATCTTCTCCACATTTTCTGGAAGTATCCTCGTACGCCGATTGCTGACAAGGTGAGCGGCGGCACTAAACACTCTTTCGGAGTACACACTGGAGGGAGGGCAACTTAGGTAGAATAAAGCCAGTTTCTGCAAGGGCCTCCAAATTGCCTCTTTTCCCTGCCAGTATACGTACGGACTGTCTGACGTGCCTACTTGGATGCGGTCACTCATATAATCCTCCACCATTCTTTCAATGGTGAGAGAATCATATGCAGTGACAGTAGACGACATGTCAGTAATCGTTGGCAGGTCCTTCAGTCCGGACCAGATGTCAGCATCAGCAGTCGCTCCAGACTGCCCTGCATCACCGCCAGCGGGTGGGCTCGGAATTCGTAGCCTTTTCCTCGCACCCCCAGTTGCGGGAGAATGTGAAGGAGGAGATGTTGACAGGTCGCGTTCCGCTTGATTTGACAATTTTCTCACCAGCAGTTCTTTGAACCCCTGCAGACTTGTGTCTGCCGGAAAGAGAGATCCAACGTAGGTTTTAAATCTAGGATCGAGTACGGTGGCCAAAATGTAGTGCTCTGATTTCAACAGATTGACCACACGTGAATCCTGGTTAAGCGAATGAAGGGCTCCATCCACAAGTCCCACATGCCTAGCGGAATCGCTCTGTTTTAGCTCCTCCTTCAATGCCTCCAGCTTCTTCTGCAAAAGCCTGATGAGGGGAATGACCTGACTCAGGCTGGCAGTGTCTGAACTGACTTCACGTGTGGCAAATTCAAAGGGCAGCAGAATCTTGCACAACGTTGAAATCATTCTCCACTGCGCTTGAGACAGGTGCATTCCACCTCCTTTGCCTATATCGTGGGCAGATGTATAGGCTTGAATGGCCTTTTGCTGCTCCTCCATCCTCTGAAGCATATAGAGGGTTGAATTCCACCTCGTTACCACCTCTTGCTTCAGATGATGGCAGGGCAGGTTCAGGTTTTTTTGGTGGTGCTCCAGTCTTCTGTACGCGGTGCCTGCACGCCGAAAGTGGCCCGCAATTCTTCTGGCCACCGACAGCATCTCTTGCACGCCCCTGTCGTTTTTTAAATAATTCTGCACCACCAAATTCAAGGTATGTGCAAAACATGGGACGTGCTGGAATTTGCCCAGATGTAATGCACGCACAATATTGCTGGCGTTGTCCGATGCCACAAATCCCCAGGAGAGTCCAATTGGGGTAAGCCATTCTGCGATGATCTTCCTCAGTTGCCGTAAGAGGTTTTCAGCTGTGTGCGTATTCTGGAAAGCGGTGATACAAAGCGTAGCCTGCGTAGGAACGAGTTGGCGTTTGCGAGATGCTGCTACTCTTGCAGCGGGAGGCAATACATCTACCCAGTGGGCTGTCACAGTCATGTAGTCCTGAGTCTGCCCTGCTCCACTTGTCCACATGTCCGTGGTTAAGTGGACATTGGGTACAACTGCAATTTTTAGGACACTGGTGAGTCTTTTTCTGACGTCCGTGTACATTCTCGGTATCGCCTGCCTAGAGAAGTGGAACCTAGATGGTATTTGGTAATGGGTCACACTACCTCAAGAAATTATAATGCAAATCTGTACACCTGGCGCTGTCACCTACAAAGTGAGGGCAGCTAATCTTAGGGGACTTGATCCCGAGTTTCCCCAAAAGATAAAATAGCTGACCAAAGAATAAGACAGCGCTTCTCACTTTGTAAAAACAATTTTTACTTCATATATATGTATTTTTAACACAATAAAGCACCGGCCAGTGCTACAATACTAAAACATACAAAATAATGTTAAAAAATGTGTTTTGTCACATACAAATACTATATTTTTTCCACATGAATAAAGTGCACTGTGTAGATGTTATAATCCCTATATGGCTTTAGTTAAGAAAGACACATAGGGATATAGTATACAAATAAACTTGGAATTAATAGCACATAACAATCTTATATAAGCCGATCTTCATTAGCTAGTAAGTCCCACATGTGAAGTGTAAGATGTTAATTCAGCAAGCAGCATGAAATTTTTTTTTTTTTTTTTAAAACAGTCCACATGCAGGTGAATTACGATGTTAATCAAGCAGATGTCACTGATTAGAGTCCATCCATATTGGTACTTTATAACGTTGTTAGTATAGCCAATAAATAGCAGATAGAGCTGAATTCTGCTGATATAAAAGCATATAAGTGGGAGGCAGTAATTAAACACTGCAGTCCAAAGTCCACCTAAGGTACATTAGCTGTGTACCTCGGATTGATACCTCTCCTTAATTGATGAAGGGCTTTGCAGCCTGATTCATGGAGACCGGTGGACAGATGAAGACCAGCGCAGTGTTCCCTTTTCGGAAAAAGCCTCTCTCCAATGTAGCAATAACGGCCAAAGTAGCTGTGATAGCAGAATGCAGTGATTCAGACGGCCAAAGAGTCACCAAACGCGTTTCTCCGCCTACCCTCTGGCTTCAGCGGCTTCCTCAGTGTGTAAGACTGAGGAACACACTGAGGAAGCCGCTGAAGCCGGAGGGTAGGCGGAGAAACGCGTTTGGTGACTCTTTGGCCGTCTGAATCACTGCATTCTGCTATCACAGCTACTTTGGCCGTTATTGCTACATTGGAGAGAGGCTTTTTCCGAAAAGGGAACACTGCGCTGGTCTTCATCTGTCCACCGGTCTCCATGAATCAGGCTGCAAAGCCCTTCATCAATTAAGGAGAGGTATCAATCCGAGGTACACAGCTAATGTACCTTAGGTGGACTTTGGACTGCAGTGTTTAATTACTGCCTCCCACTTATATGCTTTTATATCAGCAGAATTCAGCTCTATCTGCTATTTATTGGTTATACTAACAACGTTATAAAGTACCAATATGGATGGACTCTAATCAGTGACATCTGCTTGATTAACATCGTAATTCACCTGCATGTGGACTGTTTTAAAAAAAAATTTAAATTTTTTTTCATGCTGCTTGCTGAATTAACATCTTACACTTCACATGTGGGACTTACTAGCTAATGAAGATCGGCTTATATAAGCTTGTTATGTGCTATTAATTCCAAGTTTATTTGTATACTATATCCCTATGTGTCTTTCTTAACTAAAGCCATATAGGGATTATAACATCTACACAGTGCACTTTATTCATGTGGAAAAAATATAGTATTTGTATGTGACAAAACACATTTTTTAACATTATTTTGTATGTTTTAGTATTGTAGCACTGGCCGGTGCTTTATTGTGTTAAAAATATATATATATGAAGTAAAAATTGTTTTTACAAAGTGAGAAGCGCTGTCTTATTCTTTGGTCAGCTACCTCAAGAAATTGTCTAGTTCCCTGTGAACTAACGGCGGATACCGGACGCACGTCTAACACCAACATAGTTGTCAAGGCCTCAGTTATCCGCTTTGCAACAGGATGACTGCTGTGATATTTCATCTTCCTCGCAAAGGACTGTTGGACAGTCAATTGCTTACTGGAAGTAGTACAAGTGGTCTTCCGACTTCCCCTCTGGGATGATGATCGACTCCCAGCAGCAACAACAGCAGCGCCAGCAGCAGTAGGCATTACACTCAAGGATGCATAGGAGGAATCCCAGGCAGGAGAGGACTCGTCAGACTTGCCACTGACATGGCCTGCAGGACTATTGGCTTTCCTGGGTAAGGAGGAAATTGACACTGAGGGAGTTGGTGGTGTGGTTTGCGCGAGCTTGGTTACAAGAGGAAGGTATTTACTGGTCAGTGGACTGCTTCCGCTGTCGCCCAAAGTTTTTGAACTTGTCACTGACTTATTATGAATGCGCTGCAGGTGACGTATAAGGGAGGATGTTCCGAGGTGGTTAACGTCCTTACCCCTACTTATTACAGCTTGACAAAGGCAACACACGGCTTGACACCTGTTGTCCGCATTTCTGTTGAAATACTTCCACACTGAAGAGCTGATTTTTTTGGTATTTTCACCAGGCATGTCAATGGCCATATTCCTCCCACGGACAACAGGTGTCTCCCCGGGTGCCTGACTTAAACAAACCACCTCTCCATCAGAATCCTCCTTGTCAATTTCCTCCCCAGCTCCAGCAACACCCATATCCTCATCCTGGTGTACTTCAACACTGACATCTTCAATTTCACTATCAGGAACTGGACTGCGGGTGCTCCTTTCAACACTTGCAGGGGACGTGCAAATGGTGGAAGGCGCAAGCTCTTCCCGTCCAGTGTTGGGAAGGTCAGACATCGCAACCGACACAATTGGACTGTCCTTTGGGATTTGTGATTTCGAAGAACGCACAGTTCTTTGCTGTGCTTTTGCCGCAAGTCTTTTCTTTTTTATAGCGAGAGGATGAGTGCTTCCATCCTCATGTGAAGCTGAACCACTAGCCATGAACATAGGCCAGGGCCTCAGCCGATCCTTGCCACTCCGTGTCGTAAATGGCATATTGGCAAGTTTACGCTTCTCCTCAAACGCTTTTAATTTTGATTTTTGAGTAATTTTTTTACTGATCTTTTGTGTTTTGGATTTTACATGCTCTGTACTATGACATTGGGCATCGGCCTTGGCAGACGACGTTGATGGCATTTCATCGTCTCGGCCATGACTAGTGGCAGCAGCTTCAGCACGAGGTGGAAGTGGATCTTGATCTTTCCCTATTTTTTTAACCTCCACATTTTTGTTCTCCATATTTTGCGCACAACTAAAAGCCACCACAGGTATACAATGTAGATGGATGGATAGTATAGTATTACTTATACTTATGGACGACGAGTGCACTGACGACACAGAGGTAGGTACAGCCATGGCCTACCGTACTGCTGCTTATATATATATAATATACTGTATAACGGACCTGGTGGACACTGTCAGCAGACTGCTAAACTAGTATGAAGAAAGAAAAAAAAAACACCACAGGTATACAATGTAGATGGATGGATAGTATAGTATTACTTATACTTATGGACGACGAGTGACGACACAGAGGTAGGTACAGCCGTGGCCTACCGTACTGCTGCTTATATATATATATATATATATATATATATAATATATTGTATAACGGACCTGGTGGACACTGTCAGCAGACTGCTAAACTAGTATGAAGAAAGAAAAAAAAAAACACCACAGGTATACAATGTAGATGGATGGATAGTATAGTATTACTTATACTTATGGACGACGAGTGATGACACAGAGGTAGGTACAGCCGTGGCCTACCGTACTGCTGCTTATATGTATATATATATATATATATAATATACTGTATAACGGACCTGGTGGACACTGTCAGCAGACTGCTAAACTAGTATGAAGAAAGAAAAAAAAAACACCACAGGTATACAATGTAGATGGATGGATAGTATAGTATTACTTATACTTATGGACGACGATTGACGACACAGAGGTAGGTACAGCCGTGGCCTACCGTACTGCTGCTTATATATATATAATATACTGTATAACGGACCTGGTGGACACTGTCAGCAGACTGCTAAACTAGTATGAAGAAAGAAAAAAAAAACACCACAGGTATACAATGTAGATGGATGGATAGTATAGTATTACTTATACTTATGGACGAAGAGTGCACTGACGACACAGAGGTAGGTACAGCCGTGGCCTACCGTACTGCTGCTTATATATATATAATATACTGTATAACGGACCGGGTGGACACTGTCAGCAGACTGCTAAACAAACTAGCATGAAGAAAGAAAAAAAAAACACCACAGTGTTTTTCAGGCAGACAAACGTATACTGGACTGGTGGTCACTGTCAGCAAAACTGTGCACTGTACTCCTGCTATAACTGCTCCCCAGTCCCCACAATTAGGCAGTGTGAGCAGAGCAGTGCACTCAGCACAGATATATCATGCAGCAGTGCAGCACACTGAGTGAGCACAGCCACAGATATGGTGGAGCGTTTTTTTCAGGCAGAGAAACAAAGGATTAAAATCACTGGTGGTATAATCAAAACCCTGCACTGTACTCCCTAACAGCTGCTCCCCGTCCCCAATCCTCCCCACAATTATAACAATGTCACTCTTAGACTTAGTCTTTTCTATTACGGAGAGGACGCCAGCCACGTCCTCTCCCTATCAATCTCAATGCACGTGTGAAAATGGCGGCGACGCGCGGCTCCTTATATAGAATCCGAGTCTCGCGAGAATCCGACAGCGGGATGATGACGTTCGGGCGCGCTCGGGTTAACCGAGCAAGGCGGGAGGATCCGAGTCGCTCGGACCCGTGTAAAAAAAAGGTGAAGTTCGGGCGGGTTCGGATTCCGAGGAACCGAACCCGCTCATCACTACTTCTTATAGCACTCACGGTTTTGCTGATATACAATATGCACGTAAGGTGGGTCTTTTTCTTCTCCACTCCTTAGTTTAAAAAATCCATGCACTTTTTCTCCAAAAGAAATATGTCGGAGAAGGATGTTGAAGTAAAAATTCTTTAATGACAAACAAACATCAGGTAAAAGCAAATGGTGATCATACCCAGATGGATAAAGGTGATAAGATGTTGTGCAGAAATAACGGGGCCCCGTTAGTCTGATCTCCTTTAGTCTCCACAAGGGTGCGTCTAATCGTCCAGTGCAGGCCTCCCCACCAACGCGTTTTGACCCGTGCCAGGGTCTTTGTCAAGGTGTGAGAGTTGCCTGCATTTTAGTCCTTATATACCCCACTAATAACAAATTAATTTCAGGTGTTTTCCCTAGAGAACATTCACCCGGGATCTGTATAAATCATCACCAAGTCTATACAATCTTCAATCTTTCTATTCCCTATACATGGTCCCGGACCGCGGGTGACTTCCGGTCTTCCGATACGGAAGTGATGTAATCACCTCGCTCCAAATCTCATTACACAGTCCATAGACTCTTCTTCCTTTTCCTCGCGGAAGTGACATCATTCCATATCCAAAACACACCAATAAACATATTTTCAATGCCGACATATTACTAACTATTAAAAAAATCTTTTTTAAAAATCACATAAAATCATAAAAACCACTTAACCTCAAAATCTTGATTTTGCTTTTACCTGATGTTTGTTTGTCATTAAAAAGAATTTTTACTTCAACATCCTTCTCCGACATATTTCTTTTGGAGAAAAAGTGCATGGCCTTTTTAAACTAAGGAGTGGAGAAGAAAAAGACCCACCTTACGTGCATATTGTATATCAGCAAAACCGTGAGTGCTATAAGAAGGGGGCAACCCCGGTATTCTTTGCTCATATGGTGATGGATGATTAACCACAAAGATCAGATTTATATGTGTGTTCCCTCTGCACTGCTGTAAGTGTTTTGGAAGGGGGGGACTCCCCGTCATTCTCTCTTTGGTCTATGGGGAATTATATAGAGTGAATATCCATAATACCTCACAATAATACACGAGGATCGGGGTGTATGTTCTGTGTTTTCTTTCATTATGAATACAACGTGAAAATTGAGAGGAAGGAATCCCCAGATCTACTGCATCAAAAATCTGAGGGAAGTGCACATTTGTCTTGTGAGCGCCTAAGCGCAATATTTGGTCTGTGTTTTTTTGTGTACTTGTTTGTGTGGAATTGGTGTGACTCCACATCCAAATATTGTTTAGGCTGCAACACTGTAGTGCACCAAGGTACCTCGAACTCTTGCATATAGCTTCCACTACTTCGTATAAAGTACCCCCAAATACCCCACAAAAACGTACACTTGCCCACTTAATGCAAGCTGACACTGATACCAACTCTGATACAGGGGACGGTGATGGGTATATGCAGGGGGAAGATGCATCCCTTGATAAGGAGGTGCAACTTATGATTGAGGCCATTAGTGATGTTTTGCATATTACTGAGAAGGTACCTGAGCAGGATGAGGAATCTTATTTTACAGTAAATAAAAAATCCTTGCTTACTTTCCCTACTTCTAAGGAGTTAAACTCCTTGTTTGAAAAATCCTGGGAAAACCCAGAGAAAAAATTCCAGATCCCTAAAAGACTTCTCATTGCTTTTCCTTTCCCTGAAGAGGATAGAAAGAAGTGGGGGGGGGGGGGGGGGAAATCACCTATTGTAGACGCTTCTGTATCTAGGTTGTCTAAAAGGTGGTTTTACCTGTCCCTGGTTCAACCGCCTTAAAGGAGCCGGCTGACCGCGAGATTGAGACTACGCTCAAATCACTCTACACTGCTACAGGTGTGGCCTTACGGCCCACTACTGCTTATGCGTGGATTTCTAAAGTAATAGTAAAGTGGTCAGGCACATTACTAGAGGACTTAGATACTATGGATAGGAGTGACATTGAATTGTTTTTACGTCACTTACAGGATTCTACAGTTTTGATGGTGGAGGCCATTGGCCTGCTTAATGCAAGGCATGGCAGTTTCGGAACGCAGAGGACTCTGGCTACGCCAATGGACTGCTGATGCAGAATCCAAGAAAAGTGTGGAGAACCTGCCCTTCACAGGTCAGGCACTGTTTGGGGAAGCATTGGATGCGTGGATTTCCACGGCGAATGCGGGTAAGTCGACATTTCTTTCCTCCGCAACAGCACCGGCTAGGAAATCTTATCCTACGCCGGCACTGAAGTCCTTTCGGACCGCAAAATTTTAAAAATCCAAACCCCCCCACCTTCTTTAGAGGAGGGCGTGGAAAATCCAGAAAACCTGCACCAACAGGTTCCCAGGAACAGAAACCAGGTTCTGCTTCCTCCAAATCTTCAGCATGACGGTGGACCTCCCAGCCTGGAGATCGGGCAGGTGGGAGCGAAACTAAAAGCTTTCAGTCACGTCTGGGCGTCATCATCCCTAGACCCCTGGGTGACAGATATTGTTGCCCAGGGGTACAGACTGGAGTTTCAGGAACTCCCACCTCACAGATTCTTCAAATCAGGCTTACCAGTTTCGTTGACAGAAAGTGCTATCCTACAGGAAGCCATTTGAAAATTGGTATGAACAAATGTCATTGTTCCAGTTCCACCTCACCAAAAAAACAAGGGTTATTACTCAAACCTGTTAGTGGTACCGAATCCGGACGGTTTGGTAACGCCTATATTGAATCTGAAGTCATTGAACCCCTACTTGAGGATTTTTCAGTTCAAGATGGAGTCTCTGAGAGCGGTTATCTCAGGTCTGGAGGAGGGGGAATTCCTAGTATCCCTGGATATCAAGGATGCGTACCTTCACATTCCGATCTGGCCACCTCACCAGGCCTATCTACGGTTTGCACTACAGAACTGTCACTATCAGTTCCAGACGTTACCATTTGGCCTCTCCACAGCACCAAGGGTGTTCACCAAGGTCATGGCGGAGATGATGCTCCTCCTCCGCAAGCAGGAAGTGAACATAATTCCATATCTGGACGATAAAGGCATCTTCCAGGGAGAAGCTGTTGCAGGATATTGCTCTCTCAACTCAGCTACTCCAGGATCATGGGTAGATCTTGAACCTTCCAAAGTCACATTTGGAACCATCAAGGAGACTGCCCTTCCTGGGGATGATACTCGACACGGAAGTGCTGAGGGTGTTTCTACCACTGGAAGCAAGCCCGAGTATTGGTTCATCAGTGCATTCGCCTTCTGGGGAAGATGGTAGCCTCCTACGAGGCTCTACAGTATGGGAGATTCCATGCACGGTTCTTCCAACTGGATCTCCTGGACAAGTGGTCGGGTTCACATCTTCACATGCACCAGCGGATACGTCTGTCGCCGAAAGCCAGAATTTCACTCCTCTGGTGGCTGCAAACGTCTCACCTACTCGAGGGCCGCAGGTTCGGGATTCAGAATTGGATTCTTCTAACCACGGATGCAAGCCTCAGAGGTTACGGAGCAGTCACCCAGGGGGAAAACTTCCATGGAAAGTGGTATAGTCAGGAATCTGTCCTTCCAATAAACATTTTGGAACTAAGGGCCTTCTACAAGCGGCACATCTTCTACAAGATCGAGCCATTGAGGTTCAGTCGGACAACATCACAGTGGTGTCCTACATAAACAGGCAGGGCGGAATGAAGAGCAGGGCTGCGATGTCAGAGGTAACAAGATTCCTCCTTTGGGCAGAAAGGCACACGCTGGCGCTCCAGGGGAATGGGGCCTCCACCAGGAGGTATTCGCAGAGGTAACATGACGATGGGGTGTACCTCAGGTATACTTGATGGCCTCTTGCCTCAACAAGAAGCTTCGGTGGCACTGTTCTTTGCAAGCGTGCGATTGCATGTGCAGCCGAGCACTACAAAAAAGTTTTGTGCAGTTTCTGAGTAGGTCACTTCAGCCTGTTTAGTCCCAGAATTAACGTCAGACACCCGCCCTGCAAATGCTTAGACACGCCTGCATTTTTCCAAACACTCCCAGTAAACGGTCAGTTGCCACCCACAAACACCCTCTTCCTGAAATTATAGCGGTTAAAGAGGCCCCAGTAAGTAATTTTGTGGTGATTGTGGCTTAGCCTTTGATTTTAGTCATAGGAGTGTTATTTATTTTATGCTGTGTAGTGTAATCTGTTTATAATGAACAAGTATGTATTTGAATGCTGAACAGCATTGGTAATATTGAGAACTGTTATTTCTTAATGATAAATATTCCTTCTAATGTATATTGCTGAGTATACATAACCTGTTATAATCTTACGTTGATTGCCAATGAAGGTGATTATGTATGCTTTGAAATGATAACCGATTAAGTTCCCAGAACAGTGACAACCACGCCAGCTAATAAAAAGTGAGTCACTGTTCTAATGTGAAGTGACTGTATATGTGTGGGTACTCAGGGGGTTCCTGATCCTACTGCCTAAAGCTCATAAGAGCGATCCAGAAGAGGCCAACATCACTGGGGAAAACAGGTACGGCCAACACTATAGCACCTTACCGTTTATCACACATGTGCAGTCTAAGCCATCTAGTACATGCCCCTAGCACAGTCCATCTGTGATTGGCACACTTCCTTCCTGACATCATGTAAGTTGGTTCTCAGTAACCCTCTTCAGTCAGCTTAGCACCAATTGCGGTGACATGTTCACCTTGTCAATAATAACTTTCAGATAAAGGGGTCTATTCATGAAGCAGTGAAAAGTGTGGAGAAGTGAGCCAGTGGAGAAGTTGCCCAAGGCAACCAATCAGTATTGAAGTAACATTTATTATTTGCATAGTATACAATTGTACAGAGCAGCTGATTGGTTGCCATGGGTAATAGCCCCTACATACTGGCCGATTGCCGGCCGATGCGGACAACGGACGACCCCGTCAGCTGGGGTGATGGGTGGAGTGAAGCTTCTTCACTCCCCCCTCACCCGGCCCCATAGCCCTGCATGCTAATATGGATGAAATTGTCCATATTGGCATGCATGTATAAACTAGCCGGAACCAACAATGAACGAGAGCGGAGCCACGCATCGTTCTTCGTTGGCGCATACACACTGAAAGATATGAACGATATCTCGATCATTAACGAAAGAGAACGTTCAAATCTTTTAGTGTAATCGGCCAGTGTGTAGAGCCTGTTACTTCTCCATAGGCTCACTTCTCCACTCTTTTCACTGCTTCATGAATAGAAGACCCCAAAATCCCCATATGTTTAAAATACACAATGCATTGAACTTGTACTCACAACACCATGTACCACAATCAGACATTTGGGATGCGGTCAAGATCCCGCCGGACAGATTCCCGGCGGTCGGAATCCCGACACCGGAATCCCGACCGGCACAATCCTGACATATTCTCCCACCCAAAGAGGGAGAATAAATTTGTGTACCGAGCGTAGCGAGGCACCGTGCCCGCAGCGTGGCGAGCGCAGCGAGCATGCAAGGGGCTGCGTTGCACTCGCCACCCTGTCGGGATTGTGCTGGTCGGGATTCCGGTGTCGGTATTGACCGCCGGGATCCCGTCCAGCGGGATTTCGTACTGATCCCAGACATTTAACACATGAGCTATTCTAAGCATGTGTAAATTGAAATTCTTAGTTTAGATCATTGCAGCCAGGCAGATGTATGCAGTATGTGGCTGCAGGCTAGTTAGAGGTGCAGAGGCGGGCGGCAGAGCCAGACTCAGTATCTCATTAGCCTGCAGCAACACACTACATAAAACTACGTAGCTGTAATAATTGAAAGTAAAAATTACAAATACTGTAGCTTACACAGCTAGAATTACTTGGTTGGCTACATAAGAGTAAATAGCTCATTTGTTACATATTTGACTGCAATACATGAGGTTGTAAGTTTGAATCCTCTGCTGCATGGCATGCATGTGTTTAAAATTCAAGGGGATTTAAATGAAAGTTATTATTAACAAGGTACACATACTGTATGCTATATATACAGTATATGTTACACTGTTAATGATAGCTCACACATTACGAGGTAAATTTACTAAGATGGGAGTTCTATTTAAGATGGGATGTTGCCCATAGCAACCAATCAGATTCTACTTTCCATTTATCTAGCACCTTCCAGAATATAATACCTGAAATCTGATTGGTTGCTATGGGCAACATCCCATCTTCAATAGTATGTGAACTGTTTATTTAACACAATATTTGAAAAGTATGTGAACTGTTTCTTTAACACAATACTTTTATTTTCTGGTGTCCAAATCTTAAATATTTTGCTGGTGGAAAATATACACCAGCAAAATACAGTAGTATATATACAGTAGTCCAGGAGATTATTATCCTGGGGTGGAAATATCATGTACTAATAATTTGTGTCTATCCGATAATAATGTAATGAATGACTGATAAATCATTATAATATGGTGCATGGGGAATATTTATATCTAACATAGTGGTAAAGTGTTAAATATTAACTAGTATGTAAAACTTTTTTTGTGAGAGGTGAAATATTATTGTATGATGTGGGCACCATTTATACAACTGTAAAATAATAAATGTTGCCCCATCATAAAAAAAAAATTACAATTCACAATTAATATTCCCCCTTTAATATTATGAATAAATACTATTACAGTACATTCTTAAGAAAATAAAACAAAAATTTTCCCCTATTATCAGTGGTCGAAGTGGAAATTTTGAAGTGGGGGTATGGAAAAGTGAAGGTTGTAATTAAGCGCTCGCTGCTCTGGAAAAGGGGGTGTGGCCACTGAAAAGGGTTTGTGTCCTTAAGTGTAGTGTAGCCACACAGAATGAGCCAAAATTCACAGTATGCCACACGGTATGATCCACAATTCACATTATGCAACAGGTTATGATCCACAATTCACATAATGCAACACGGTGTGATCCACAATTCACATTATGCAACACGGTATGATCCACAATTCAGGGACAAGGAGAGTGACAGCAGGGACAGTGACAGCAGGGACAGTGACAGGGAAAGTGACAGCAGGGACAGGGAGAGTAACAGCAGGGACAGTGACAGAGAGTGACAGCAGGGACAGTGACAGGGAGAGTGAGACCCCTACCTATCCCCAATTGATTACAGGCACAGGCGCACTGCCTGACTAACAGGGACAGGTTGGAGTGACCTGGGCCTAGTGGCCAGATCACCCTTATTCACCTGAGGTGTTGGGGACACTTATTAACTGGGCCTAGCGCCCCCTAACTGCAACAGGCCAGAGACCTGACTTCACACTAGTGATGAGCGGGTTCGGTTCTCGGAAACCGAACACCCCGAACTTCACGCTTTTTACACGGGTCCGAGGCAGACTCGGATCTTCCCGCCTTGCTCGGCTAACCCGAGCGCGCCCGAACGTCATCATCCCGCTGTCGGATTCTCGCGAGGCTCGTATTCTATCGCGAGACTCGGATTCTATATAAGGAGCCGCGCGTCGCCGCCATTTTCACACGTGCATTGAGATTGATAGGGAGAGGACGTGGCTGGCATCCTCTCCGTTTAGATAGAGAGTGAGACACTTGATTTACTGGAGCATTAGGAGTACTCAGAGAGTGCAGAGTTTTGCTGATAGTTATACTAGTGACCACCAGTTTTATTTATTATTTAATATAATCCGTTCTCTGCCTGAAAAAAAACGATACACAGTCACATACCATATCTGTGCTCAGCCTCAGTGTGCTGCATGATAATATCATCTATGTATATCTGACTGTGCTGAGTAGTGCTCACTGCTCACACAGCTTAATTGTGGGGGAGACTGGGGAGCAGTTATAGCAGGAGTACATATTTAACAGTGCACACTTTTGCTGCCAGAGTGCCAGTGTGACTGACCAGCAGTGACCACCAGTATATTGTCTGCCTGAAAAAGTTAAACACTCGTGTGGTGTTTTTTTTTTTTATTCTATAAACGCATTCTGCTGACAGTGTCCAGCAGGTCCGTCATTCATTATATTTCTATCTTCTTCATACTAGTAGTTTAGGAGTCTGCAGTGCTGACAGTGTCCAGCAGGTCCGTCATTATACAATATATACCTGTCCTGCAGTAGTGATATATATATATTTTTTATATCATTATCATCCAGTCTATACTAGCAGACGCAGTACGGTAGTCCACGGCTGTAGCTACCTCTGTGTCGGCACTGGCAGTCGCTCGTCCATAATTGTATACCTACCTGTGGTGGTTTTTTTTTTTTCTATCTTCTTCATACTAGTAGTTTAGGAGTCTGCAGTGCTGACAGTGTCCAGCAGGTCCGTCATTATACAATATATACCTGTCCTGCAGTAGTGATATATATATATTTTTTATATCATTATCATCCAGTCTATACTAGCAGACGCAGTACGGTAGTCCACGGCTGTAGCTACCTCTGTGTCGGCACTGGCAGTCGCTCGTCCATAATTGTATACCTACCTGTGGTGGTTTTTTTTTTTTCTATCTTCTTCATACTAGTAGTTTAGGAGTCTGCAGTGCTGACAGTGTCCAGCAGGTCCGTCATTATACAATATATACCTGTCCTGCAGTAGTGATATATATATATTTTTTATATCATTATCATCCAGTCTATACTAGCAGACGCAGTACGGTAGTCCACGGCTGTAGCTACCTCTGTGTCGGCACTGGCAGTCGCTCGTCCATAATTGTATACCTACCTGTGGTGGTTTTTTTTTTTTCTATCTTCTTCATACTAGTAGTTTAGGAGTCTGCAGTGCTGACAGTGTCCAGCAGGTCCATCATTATACAATATATACCTGTCCTGCAGTAGTGATATATATATATTTTTTATATCATTATCATCCAGTCTATACTAGCAGACGCAGTACGGTAGTCCACGGCTGTAGCTACCTCTGTGTCGGCAGTCGCTCGTCATCCATAAGTATACTAGTATCCATCCATCTCCATTGTTTACCTGAGGTGCCTTTTATTTGTGCCTATTAAAATATGGAGAACAAAAATGTTGAGGTTCCAAAAATAGGGAAAGATCAAGATCCACTTCCACCTCGTGCTGAAGCTGCTGCCACTAGTCATGGCCGAGACGATGAAATGCCATCAACGTCGTCTGCCAAGGCCAATGCCCAATGTCATAGTACAGAGCATGTAAAATCCAAAACACCAAATATCAGTAAAAAAAGGACTCAAAAATCTAAAATAAAATCGTCGGAGGAGAAGCGTAAACTTGCCAATATGCCATTTACCACACGGAGTGGCAAGGAACGGCTGAGGCCCTGGCCTATGTTCATGGCTAGTGGTTCAGCTTCACATGAGGATGGAAGCACTCAGCCTCTCGCTAGAAAAATTAAAAGACTTAAGCTGGCAAAAGCACAGCAAAGAACTGTGCGTTCTTCAAAATCACAAATCCACAAGAAGAGTCCAATTGTGTCGGTTGCGATGCCTGACCTTCCCAACACTGGACGTGAAGAGCATGCGCCTTCCACCATTTGCACGTCCCCTGCAAGTGCTGGAAGGAGCACCCGCAGTCCAGTTCCTGATAGTCAGATTGAAGATGTCAGTGTTGAAGTACACCAGGATGAGGAGGATATGGGTGTTGCTGGCGCTGGGGAGGAAATTGACCAGGAGGATTCTGATGGTGAGGTGGTTTGTTTAAGTCAGGCACCCGGGGAGACACCTGTTGTCCGTGGGAGGAATATGGCCATTGACATGCCTGGTGAAAATACCAAAAAAAATCAGCTCTTCAGTGTGGAAGTATTTCAACAGAAATGCGGACAACATTTGTCAAGCCGTGTGTTGCCTTTGTCAAGCTGTAATAAGTAGGGGTAAGGACGTTAACCACCTCGGAACATCCTCCCTTATACGTCACCTGCAGCGCATTCATCATAAGTCAGTGACAAGTTCAAAAACTTTGGGCGACAGCGGAAGCAGTCCACTGACCAGTAAATCCCTTCCTCTTGTAACCAAGCTCACGCAAACCACCCCACCAACTCCCTCAGTGTCAATTTCCTCCTTCCCCAGGAATGCCAATAGTCCTGCAGGCCATGTCACTGGCAATTCTGACGAGTCCTCTCCTGCCTGGGATTCCTCCGATGCATCCTTGCGTGTAACGCCTACTGCTGCTGGCGCTGCTGTTGTTGCTGCTGGGAGTCAATGGTCATCCCAGAGGGGAAGTCGTAAGACCACTTTTACTACTTCCACCAAGCAATTGACTGTCCAACAGTCCTTTGCGAGGAAGATGAAATATCACAGCAGTCATCCTGCTGCAAAGCGGATAACTGAGGCCTTAGCATCCTGGGCGGTGAGAAACGTGGTTCCGGTATCCATCATTACTGCAGAGCCAACTAGAGACTTGTTGGAGGTACTGTGTCCCCGGTACCAAATACCATCTAGGTTCCATTTCTCTAGGCAGGCGATACCGAAAATGTACACAGACCTCAGAAAAAGACTCACCAGTGTCCTAAAAAATGCAGTTGTACCCAATGTCCACTTAACCACGGACATGTGGACAAGTGGAGCAGGGCAGACTCAGGACTATATGACTGTGACAGCCCACTGGGTAGATGTATTGACTCCCGCCGCAAGAACAGCAGCGGCGGCACCAGTAGCAGCATCTCGCAAACGCCAACTCTTTCCTAGGCAGGCTACGCTTTGTATCACCGCTTTCCAGAATATGCACACAGCTGAAAACCTCTTACGGCAACTGAGGAAGATCATCGCAGAATGGCTTACCCCAATTGGACTCCCCTGTGGATTTGTGGCATCGGACAACGCCAGCAATATTGTGTGTGCATTAAATCTGGGCAAATTCCAGCACGTCCCATGTTTTGAACATACCTTGAATTTGGTGGTGCAGAATTATTTAAAAAACGAGAGGGGCGTGCAAGAGATGCTGTCGGTGGCCAGAAGAATTGCGGCACACTTTCGGCGTACAGGCACCACGTACAGAAGACTGGAGCACCACCAAAAACGCCTGAACCTGCCCTGCCATCATCTGAAGCAAGAAGTGGTAACGAGGTGGAATTCAACCCTCTATATGCTTCAGAGGTTGGAGGAGCAGCAAAAGGCCATTCAAGCCTATACAACTGAGCACGATATAGGAGGTGGAATGCACCTGTCTCAAGCGCAGTGGAGAATGATTTCAACGTTGTGCAAGGTTCTGCAACCTTTTGAACTTGCCACACGTGAAGTCAGTTCAGACACTGCCAGCCTGAGTCAGGTCATTCCCCTCATCAGGCTTTTGCAGAAGAAGCTGGAGACATTGAAGGAGGAGCTAACACAGAGCGATTCCGCTAGGCATGTGGGACTTGTGGATGGAGCCCTTAATTCGCTTAACAAGGATTCACGGGTGGTCAATCTGTTGAAATCAGAGCACTACATTTTGGCCACCGTGCTCGATCCTAGATTTAAAACCTACCTTGGATCTCTCTTTCCGGCAGACACAAGTCTGCTGGGGTTCAAAGAACTGCTGGTGAGAAAATTGTCAAGTCAAGCGGAACGCGACATGTCAACATCTCCTCCTTCACATTCTCCCGCAACTGGGGGTGCGAGGAAAAGGCTCAGAATTCCGAGCCCACCCGCTGGCGGTAATGCAGGGCAGTCTGGAGCGACTGCTGATGCTGACATCTGGTCCGGACTGAAGGACCTGACAACGATTACGGACATGTCGTCTACTGTCACTGCATATGATTCTCTCCCCATTGAAAGAATGGTGGAGGATTATATGAGTGACCGCATCCAAGTAGGCACGTCAGACAGTCCGTACTTATACTGGCAGGAAAAAGAGGCAATTTGGAGGCCCTTGCACAAACTGGCTTTATTCTACCTAAGTTGCCCTCCCACAAGTGTGTACTCCGAAAGAGTGTTTAGTGCCGCCGCTCACCTTGTCAGCAAGCGGCGTGCGAGGTTACATCCAGAAAATGTGGAGAAGATGATGTTCATTAAAATGAATTATAATCAATTCCTCCGTGGAGAAATTCACCAGCAGCAATTGCCTCCACAAAGTACACAGGGAGCTGAGATGGTGGATTCCAGTGGGGACGAATTGATAATCTGTGAGGAGGGGATGTACACGGTGATATATCGGAGGATGATGGTGAGGTGGACATCTTGCCTCTGTAGAGCCAGTTTGTGCAAGGAGAGATTATTTGCTTCTTTTTTGGTGGGGGTCCAAACCAACCCGTCATTTTCAGTCACAGTCATGTGGCAGACCCTGTCACTGAAATGATGGGTTGGTTAAAGTGTGCATGTCCTGTTTATACAACATAAGGGTGGGTGGGAGGGCCCAAGGACAATTCCATCTTGCACCTCTTTTTTCTTTCATTTTTCTTTGCGTCATGTGCTGTTTGGGGAGTAGTTTTTGGAAGGGCCATCCTGCGTAACACTGCAGTGCCACTCCTAGATGGGCCAGGTGTTTGTGTCGGCCACTTGGGTCGCTTATCTTAGTCACACAGCTACCTCATTGCGCCTCTTTTTTTCTTTGCGTCATGTGCTGTTTGGGGGGTGTTTTTTGGAAGGGCCATCCTGCGTGACACTGCAGTGCCACTCCTAGATGGGCCAGGTGTTTGTGTCGGCCACTAGGGTCGCTTAGCTTACTCACACAGCTACCTCATTGCGCCTCTTTTTTTTCTTCTTTGCGTCATGTGCTGTTTGGGGGGTGTTTTTTGGAAGGGCCATCCTGCGTGACACTGCAGTGCCACTCCTAGATGGGCCAGGTGTTTGTGTCGGCCACTAGGGTCGCTTAGCTTACTCACACAGCTACCTCATTGCGCCTCTTTTTTTTCTTCTTTGCGTCATGTGCTGTTTGGGGGGTGTTTTTTGGAAGGGCCATCCTGCGTGACACTGCAGTGCCACTCCTAGATGGGCCAGGTGTTTGTGTCGGCCACTTGGGTCGCTGAGCTTAGTCATCCAGCGACCTCGGTGTTAGGTTCCTGGTGCTCAGAACAAGGGAGATGTTCATGAAGTGAGTCCAGAGCACCAGGACGTAACGCTGGGAAAGGGGAATGGAAAGGGAATAGCCCCTGGCGCCCTAACTCTGTTGTCTCACCCGTGCTATCGGAAATCCCTTGCGAGACTATGGTTTCTTGAGCCCTTGGCAGCCACGTTTGAAGGGCGGATTATGTCTGCCCAACTCCGGTGCCCCCCGGTCTTAATGAGAGACAAAGGGAAATCCGAGGCAGAATGATAACAAGAGGACCTCTAAGTAAGCAAACAGGCCAGGGGCTACAAGCTAACTAAAAACCTAAAGTATGTGCGGAGAAACCGCCAAAGGAAAAGAACAACAAAGGAAATGCTGATCACACACCGACACAATGCCTTTGTGTACCGGCGGTGACAGCACAAGCAGAACCCTCTGCAAAACACCAGGGACAGAAACAATAATGGAATACAGCGGCCTAGGCCAACGGACGCGGGAGAGCCGCTACTCACGGAACCGGTACGAATACTGGCAAACGGACAGGAACTTCTAATGCTGCCGACACTGACTCTCAGAACTGGAGGACAGGCAGAATCCCAAACGACAGACCGGTGGACACCAGGAAGCCAGAAGACTTGACCAGGGACAGGCAAAGCCACTGGAACTAAGGGCAGGGACGCCTCACAGCAGGACACGGGATCAGACACAGGAATCGACACAGGGACTGACACAGGAATCAACACAGGGACTGACAGGAACCAGCTCAAACTTCAAGCAGACTGCAAACCAAGGAATATCACCAGCATCTGTGAATTGCAAACAGCCAGCATATAACAGAGAGGCCTAATTAATAATCCTATGCAGCTGCCTTGTTGCATGACTCTAAACTGACAAGATGCAATTAGCAGCCAGGTGAGGCTGAACACATGGGAACAAGCTGCAATTACACAGACTCACCAGCGGCAGCAGACAAGAGTATTCTAAAACAGAGCAACGGGAAATCCTGCCATGCAAGACAACTTTATAAACATAAAATAGGAATGAACCACTACCTGTGGTTCATAACAGTATCCCTCCTTAAGGGTGAGCTCCGAGCACCCCATGACACCCACGGGGAACATAAACAGAAGTATAACATGAAATACAGAACAAAACTGCAAAACAGGAATGAGCCACAGCCGTGGCTCATAACATTACCCCCCCCTTGAGGAGGGGTCAAAAGACCCCAAAATTCAGACTATCCAGAACAAGGGATACAAAAAAAAAAAAAAACCTGACACACTGGTCTAACAGACAAGAAAACAAAAAACAAGCTGTAGCAACAACTTGTAACAGTGCCCTCCCCTTGATGGTGGCCACTGGACACAAGACAAGGGGGAAAAAAATCCTTTTTTTTTTTTTTTTTTTATCAAGGCAAGAGTCAAAAATTACTTCTTTTTCTTCTTCTTCTTTTTACAAAGCTCTTTAGGTCTGACCAAGGTAATTCCCCAAACATTGTCTGAACTGATGGTACCACCCAGCAAGGCTGCGTTCAAATCAGAGACAGGTCTCTTACCCTTGGGAGCTGAACTTTCTGGTAAAGTACTATTATTGGAAGAAGAAGTCAAAAAAGCACATCCTGCAGTCAAAACAACGGGCTGGGACTCTTGTGCAGAGTGTACAGTATTTGGTGGACTCTCAGCAGACAAGACGGGTGACTTAGAGGAATCTGAACCAATTTCTTTGGAACCGTATCTTTTAACAATTGCATCACAGAATGCTAGGGGATCCTGAAGAATGGGATCTTCAGCTTTCATTAGACTGGTCGCCCACTCAGAAGGCTCTCCTCTAAAAGAATAAATCAGATAGAGCCCAAGGTTTTCTGAAGTGATGCCCAGAAATGGTCTAGACAACATAATAGTGTAATAGTGTTTGAAAAGCGCCAGAAATTGGGCGAAGTCCCCATCAAAGGTTATGGATGTTGAGATATCAGAGTCAGGATCTGTTTCCTTCTCATCTGACTGACTGGAGTGCTTTGCTAGGACCTGGTCACTATTGACCTTACTCGAGGCTGAGACTCTCTGAACCCCACCCGGGGCTGAGACTTTCTGAACCCCACCCGGGGCAGTGACTTTCTGAACCCCACCCGGGGCAGTGACTTTCTGAACCCCACCCGGGGCAGTGACTTTCTGAACCCCACCCGGGGCAGTGGCCTCCGGGAACCCCGCTGGGGCAGTGGCCTCCGGGAACCCCGCTGGGGCAGTGGCCTCCAGGAACCCCGCTGGGGCAGTGGCCTCCGAGAACCCCGCTGGGGCAGTGGCCTCCGAGAACCCCGCTGGGGCAGTGGCCTCCGAGAACCCCGCTGGGGCCAGCACCTCGGATTCTTTTACTGGGACCGGGCCGTTGGCCTCCCTGACTGGGATCGGGCCATCGGCCTCCCTCTCTGAGTCGATAATTATCGAAAGTTCTCCCGGGACTATGACTTCCGGGACATTTGCTGAAGCAATAACGTTCAGATCCTCCACTAATGCTATGCTTCTTAAGTTCTTTCCTGGGGAAGCGACTTCTAGACCCTTCTTTGGGGCTGCGTCTCTCGAGACCCCACTTGGGGATATTACTTCAAAGATCCCTTCTGGGGTTTTGCTTCTCGAGTTCCCCTCAAGAACTATGGTTTTAGAGACCCTTTCTAGGGTTGCGCTTTTCAAGTCCCTACCTGGGGTAACTACTCCAGGACCCTGGGCATCGGGCACCACTCCAGGACCCTGGGCATCGGGCACCACTCCAGGACCCTGGGCATCGGGCACCACTCCAGGACCCTGGGCATCGGGCACCACTCCAGGACCCTGGGCATCGGGCACCACTCCAGGAACCTGGGCATCGGGTACCACTCCAGGAACCTGGGCATCGGGCACCACTCCAGGAACCTGGGCATCAGGCACCACTCCAGGAACCTGGGCATCAGGCACCACTCCAGGGACTTGCAACTCCGCTTCCACAGGGACCTCAAGAGAGGAGAGAAATATTCTCTTTTGATTCCTGAATCTATAATGGGGCTCCCTTGCCCAAGGACCCCAATTATAGGACAGAGAGCTTTTTTGTGTGGGTTGTGTGACAAGTACCTCTGCCACAGTAGAGACAGGAGTAGGTCTTGTATCATGACTCAACTTGGCCAGAGGGCAAGACTCGTCACCACACTTTGGCTTGCGCAACTCACAGGTCTGCAGATAATGGCCTAAACCCCCACAATATAGGCATAATAAGTTTAAGTTTCTGCGACGCAGACGCTCCTCTTCTGAGAGCCTGGGCCGCAGAAAACTTTTAAACCTTTTCTCTTCAATTAAACCAGAGGATTCTCTTGTCACCATACTGTGAACAAGAGTCTCTTTAGAGATAGATGTACTCTCAACGACTTCTGGCAAAATGAGCAAGATTTTAGTCAGAAGGTTTTGCAGTTGCTTTAGGGATTGCTGCAAAACTTCTAGTCGCTCTGGTCTCAAAGCACTGAATACAAAGTTCAGGGCTGCGAGAGATGCCTGCAGGGCTTGCATAGTAGACATAGGAGGATTTAAAACTAGACAAGACAAGACAAGACAAGGCAAGACAAGGCAAGACTAAATTTTGCTAAACAAAACAAGACATTTTTTTTTTTTTTTTTTTTAAACACCGGACTGGATTCTAAACACCGGACTGGATTCTAAACACCGGACTGGATTCTAAACACCGGACTGGATTCTAAACACCGAATTCTAGACAGGACTGGATTCTAGACTAGACACTGGACTGGGCCAAAAAAGAAAAAAAAAGTTTTATTTCTTTTTTGTGGTATGGCTGGTGATAATGTTAGGTTCCTGGTGCTCAGAACAAGGGAGATGTTCATGAAGTGAGTCCAGAGCACCAGGACGTAACGCTGGGAAAGGGGAATGGAAAGGGAATAGCCCCTGGCGCCCTAACTCTGTTGTCTCACCCGTGCTATCGGAAATCCCTTGCGAGACTATGGTTTCTTGAGCCCTTGGCAGCCACGTTTGAAGGGCGGATTATGTCTGCCCAACTCCGGTGCCCCCCGGTCTTAATGAGAGACAAAGGGAAATCCGAGGCAGAATGATAACAAGAGGACCTCTAACTAAGCAAACAGGCCAGGGGCTACAAGCTAACTAAAAACCTAAAGTATGTGCGGAGAAACCGCCAAAGGAAAAGAACAACAAAGGAAATGCTGATCACACGCCGACACAATGCCTTTGTGTACCGGCGGTGACAGCACAAGCAGAACCCTCTGCAAAACACCAGGGACAGAAACAATAATGGAATACAGCGGCCTAGGCCAACGGACGCGGGAGAGCCGCTACTCACGGAACCGGTACGAATACTGGCAAACGGACAGGAACTTCTAATGCTGCTGACACTGACTCTCAGAACTGGAGGACAGGCAGAATCCCAAACGACAGACCGGTGGACACCAGGAAGCCAGAAGACTTGACCAGGGACAGGCAAAGCCACTGGAACTAAGGGCAGGAACGCCTCACAGCAGGACACGGGATCAGACACAGGAATCGACACAGGGACTGACACAGGAATCAACACAGGGACTGACAGGAACCAGCTCAAACTTCAAGCAGACTGCAAACCAAGGAATATCACCAGCATCTGTGAATTGCAAACAGCCAGCATATAACAGAGAGGCCTAATTAATAATCCCATGCAGCTGCCTTGTTGCATGACTCTAAACTGACAAGATGCAATTAGCAGCCAGGTGAGGCTGAACACATGGGAACAAGCTGCAATTACACAGACTCACCAGCGGCAGCAGACAAGAGTATTCTAAAACAGAGCAACGGGAAATCCCGGCATGCAAGACAACTTTATAAACATAAAATAGGAATGAACCACTACCTGTGGTTCATAACAGTATCCCCTCCTTAAGGGTGAGCTCCGAGCACCCCATGACACCCACGGGGAACATAAACAGAAGTATAACATGAAATACAGAACAAAACTGCAAAACAGGAATGAGCCACAGCCGTGGCTCATAACACTCGGTGCAAATTTTAGGACTAAAAATAATATTGTGAGGTGTTCAGAATAGACTGAAAATGAGTGGAAATTATGGTTATTGAGGTTAATAATACTTTGGGATCAAAATGACCCCCAAATTCTATGATTTAAGCTGTTTTTTAGGGTTTTTTGAAAAAACACCCGAATCCAAAACACACCCGAATCCGACAAAAAAAATTCGGTGAGGTTTTGCCAAAACGCGTTCGAACCCAAAACACGGCCGCGGAACCGAACCCAAAACCAAAACACAAAACCCGAAAAATTTCCGGTGCTCATCACTACTTCACACACGGTCCTAGCTCCCACCTAACATGGGCCAGTTGGATGACCTGGGTCTAATGCTAAAAGTCACCTTATTTACCTAACTGGCCACTCTGAACTAGGCCCTGATTCCCTCTACATGGGGACAGGCCTAATGCCTCAATTAACCCAATGGGCCTACTTCCCGTCTACTGCGCCACAGGCCTGTGGCCTGACTGTGCCCACCGGCCTAGTGCCCGAACCCTGATGGTTGAGGGGGGGCGGGGGGGGGGGGGTTGATAGGTGCCCTCACCGAGGGCGTACCTGTCCTGGTGGGAGAGGCACCAGGGGGAGCTTTGTTAGCTCTTTTCCTTTCCACTCCTGGTGGCCTCTTTGGTCTGCCTCTTCTTTTCCGTGTCCAGCTGACGCTGGACATCTCCCTCCTGGAGCCCGGCGTCTTCTGGCCTCTTCCGCGGCCACCAGAGCTCTTCACCACTCTTCCACGCAGCCTCCTCTCTTCTCCTTGTCCCGCTGGCATCTGATGTCAGATGGCGGGGCCTATGATGCGGCGAGTGCTGATTGACTTGCCGCAGCTGCCTGTGATTGGCCGCCGATCCATGAGCTGTGATTGGCTCACGGAGGGCGCCAATCTTTAAATGCCTCCGCCGCTGCAGCCCCATCAGTGCTGGGATCAGACACTTGATCCCAGTGCTGTCCGCTGCCACGTCCCACCGGTCCACCAGTGCTGGGGACAGACACACTGCCCCAGTGCTGTCTGATGCTGTGTCCTACAGGGGACGCAGGTCCCCTTCACCTTGCTAATTAAAATTAAAAAATACTTCCGGGTCTGTGGAGAAGTACCGGTATGCCATACCGCCGCATACCGGCTCACTTTGTCCACTGCCTATTATATTAATACAATTGTATTTACACCATAAAAGAATTATCAATGTTATTTGACTCCGTATTCGATATATAATGATTGCTCTCGTTATGACCAATATTTTTGGTACTGCTCCTCGAGTCGCAATCTTTTCAATTTCTCCCTAATTTTAAAAGATGGGGATTACAGATTGTAATAGTGTGTGTTCATGAATCTGTATGTTCATTAGGACTTTCAATTGTAAGTGCAACTGTAAGAATTGCATCTTTAGTATGATTGTAAAAGTGTGTACCTAACTTTAGTGTATTGTGATTTCTCTCCTTCTGCTTGATCAGATACAGTAGCTCAAGCAGCATGCTTTTTTACCTATCTCACCTATCTTAACTGAGTTTTCTTAGCGGGGTTGTGGTGAGTTCTAAACCCTCCACTTAGTACAGGGTCTGACAAATCCTGGGTGCCAGGTCAGCATGACTTTCGGACCTGGCAACAGTTTTTTTTAAAAGTTGTGAGTAGATTTCTCAGAAGTTCTGGATGTCCCAGCATCACCAGTGGTCCCAGCAGTCTGAGGTGTCCTCAACAGTTTCAGCATCCCCAACAGTTTCAGGTCCCAGCATCCACAGTGGTCCAGGCATCCCCTGCAGTCCCAGGCTCTAGTATCCCTGACGACCCCAGGCTCTGGAATCCATGATGGGCCCAGGCATCCCCGGCAGTCCAGGGCTCAGGCTCCACCGTGGAGAATTACAGTAGGAGCAGTCATCAAATACGTTAAGACGGGATGTGGTCACATTACAAACAGTGGAGATTCCTACAGTAAGAAGATCAACAGTGGGATTCCTATGGACAAAATCCTTGCGGTTAATGTTAGGCTTAGGAGGGGGAGGTTAGGGTTAGGCTGCAATAGGTGTGGGTTAGGGATTAGGTGTAGGTATAAAATACCAGCATGTGTCAAATTTCTGGCTGTCTGGATCCCGCTGTTGGTCTCTTGACTGTCGGGATTCCATCTGCTGGGATTCTGTACCCAACCTGTTAGGACATGTTACTTGTGGCAGCACATTCACATTGCACCACGGTACACTAAACACATACTTACCATCTTGACATCGTGCTGTGCCCTATTTGGTGTCCTGTCCTGTAGTTCTCCCCCCCCCCCTATAAAAATATTATTAATTGGAGGCCATACTGTGTGGCATACTACAGATTGGGGGCCCTGATGCGTGGCATTCTATAAATTGGCCTTACTGCATGGCACACTATGAATTATCCCTGCTGTGTGGCATAAAATGAATTAGAGACCTTGCTGTGTGCCATACTATGAATTGCTCCTTGTGTTGCGGCACACGAAGTGGGAGTATCTTGGTGTGGCATACTATGAATTTTGTACAACATGATGTGGCATACAATGAATTGGTGGCCCTACTGCATGGCACACTATGAATTATCTCTGCTGTGTGGCTATAAAATTGCAGGCCCTGCTGTGTGGCATGATATGAATTGTGGGCCCTGCTGTGCGGTATGCTATGAATTGGGGGCAGTATTGTGTGGTATACTATATTGGGTATCAGAGATAGGCATGTGACTTGGTGTGATGGGCATTGAAGAGGCATGTGTTGTGGTTTAATGGCATGTGGGAAGTTCTCAGGAGCATTTAAGGGTAGGTATGGTGATCTACACATGTTTTCATATATTTTGGTTGGTAATGATTGTCTGGCTCCTAAACGTTTAAGCTGCTAATAGATTTTAGAAACATCTGGCAAGCCCTGGCTTAGTAAAGATGGGGTTTCTATGCTTCTAATAGGAAAAACATTAATGGTACTTTGATGCTCTATTGCAGGCATGTCCAACCTGCGGCCCTCCAGCTGTTGAGAAACTACACATCCCAGCATGCCCTGACACAGCTTTAGCATTCTCTGACAGCAAAACAGTGTCAGGGCATGCTGGGATATGTAGTTTCACAACAGCTGGAGGGCCGCAGGTTGGACATGCCTGCTCTATTGTATTGTAAAGTCTGGATTCTCAACAGGTTTCCGGTGGCTTGGGTTTTAATAAATCAATGGCATGCATTCCTCCTTACATATAAACTGCCAGAACACTGCTACTTAGTATAGCTACGCCCATGCACTGGCGTAACTATAATGGGTGCAGTGTGTGCGGTGCACACAGGCCCCTGGGTCCAGAGGGGGCACACACTGTACCCATTTGTTATAAATACTTACCTTTCTGGCGTCCGGGTGTGGGTCCCCTCCTCTCCCGAGTCTAGTAGCCGGCAGCCGCCACGCCATTTTTTTGTTGACTTGCGCATGCGCTGTAGACTGTGGCACTGTGCCAGAATCTCTACCACTCTGTCACGATCCGGGTATCTGGACGCCATTTCTTACCCATCAGATGCCTCCTAAGGCTGGCTCAGCGCTCCAGGACCGGATCCCATCTGTTATCCTAATGTTCACATTCCTGCATCCTCTCCTGTCTCTCTGAGACGCTGTCACAGTAACGCCTTATTACATCTGGCATGGCGTCTCCCGCGGCCTCCGCCGCCGTCCCTGAGCTTCTGCATGCAGAGTGTCAGAGTGGCGATTACGTCAGCCGCGGCCTCCGCTGTGTCCGCGTGGTTGGATGTGCACTTGTCAGCCTGGCGTCTCCTGTCTCCAGTGGCCGGCGCCGCCATTACTGTTTTCATTACCACATGGATTACAAACCAAACTTCCCTCCAAGTGTCTGCATGGGCGCAGCCATCTTGGATTCTGTCAGCTGATCATTTCCTCCAATCTGTTGTCAGTATTGTTAATCTGCATAATTGCCTAGCCAATCCCTTCCTTGCTGCAGGTATAAATACACTGTGCCTGAGCAAGGAAGGCGTCAGTGCTTTGGTTGTCAAACCTAGTTCCTGTTTGTCTCTCTCCTGTGATTGTCTTCCAGGTTCCAGCTCCTGTCTCAAGACTTCCACCATAGAGACCCGCACCAGCATTCCACCTGCGGTGTAGCCTGACTCTCCAATCCATTGTGGATTCATCTGTTTCCAGCTACAACATTACCTGCTTCCAGCTCAGCTTCCAGCAGAGTACAGCTTCCCTTAAAGGGCCGGTGTCCTTTCTACACTTTACCACTCTCCACCGGTATTATTATTTCTCCGCTCTCAAGTTCTACATTTCAGTTCATATTTCATCGCTCCCAAGTTCATTTATTATTTAACTGGTTCCAGCCAGTATCCACTCCGTGCTAACAACAGTCTGGTTCCAGCCAGTATCCACAGCAGCTGTTTTATCTTCAGCAACCCAGCTTTTCCTGGAACACCAGCTGGCACAATCCTGGGTTATCTCCATTGCTACCGTCGGGCCTGGTAAGGACTTTCCATCTAGAAGATCATAAGAACTATCTCACACTACCAGTGCCCTGTGGCTCCTGCCATCCTGTAGTACCCAGGAACTGTATTTATTCTTTGCTGACTTTTACGTTTTCTTTTACTGCTGCTGTGTTGCGGAGTTGTCATAATAAACATCATTGACTTTTATCCAAGTTGTCGTGGTCACGCCTTCGGGCAGTTATTATTCATGTTACTTACATGTCCAGGGGTCTGATACAACCTCCCAGGTTCCGGTACATCTCAGCCCCTACAACTGAGGCTGCCTCCCGTCAGCTCAGGCCCTCAGTTGTGACAGTAAGCACTGACCTAATGAATCCAGCCGGAGACCAGGATCAAGCAGCCAGGCCAATGCAAGAACTGGCAGCCCGACTAGAACATCAGGAGGCTGCACAGGGCCACATCATCCGCTGTCTCCAGGATCTCTCTACTCGGCTGGATGGGATTCAGACAACTCTCCGTGGATCAGGCGCGTCTGGTGCGTCAACCACAGTGACTCCAGCTATAACCCCACCCACCTTACCCATTTCTGCTCCACGTCTTCATCTTCCAACGCCAGCAAAATTTGACGGATCTCCAAGATTCTGCAGGGGATTTCTCAACCAGTGTGAGATTCAGTTTGAGCTACAACCTGGCAATTTTCCCAGTGACCGTACAAAAATTGCCTACATTATTTCTCTTCTCAGTGGCTCAGCCCTTGATTGGGCATCACCGTTATGGGAGAGGTCCGACACCCTGCTATCTTCCTACACTGCCTTCGTGTCAACATTCAGGCGCATCTTCGACGAGCCAGGCCGGGTAACCTCAGCTTCATCCGAGATTCTCCGTTTACGCCAGGGGTCACGTACTGTAGGACAATATCTGATACAGTTCCAGATCCTGGCATCCGAACTGGCATGGAACGACGAGGCCCTGTATGCTGCATTCTGGCATGGCTTATCTGAGCGTATTAAAGATGAGTTAGCTACCAGAGACTTACCTTCTAAGTTAGATGAGCTAATCTCACTCTGCACGAAAGTTGATTTACGTTTCAGAGAGAGAGCAACTGAGCGTGGAAGATCATCTGCTCCAAAATCTTCTGCTCCTCCTCCTCGTCAACTGTCACCATCTAAAGATGAGCCCATGCAACTTGGCCGTTCCCGTTTAACTCCTGCTGAGCGCCGAAGACGTCTCTCCGAGTTTCTCTGTCTCTATTGTGCAGCTCCGTCTCACACCATTAATGCCTGTCCCAAACGTCCGGGAAACTCCAAATCCTAGCTCGCCAAGGAGAGGGCCGGCTAGGAGTAATGATCTCCTCTCCATCTCCTCAAGATTGTAATCTCCCAGTCTCGCTTCAAGTTGCTCAACGTTATCGGAACGTCATTGCCCTCCTTGATTCCGGAGCAGCTGGGAACTTTATTACCGAAGCCTATGTTAAACGGTGGTCCCTACCCACCGAGAGACTTCCTTCGTCCATTTCTTTAACTGCCGTGGATGGCAGCAAAATTTTTGATGCAGTCATTTCTTTAAGGACTCTACCAGTTCGTCTGAGAGTGGGAGTTCTTCATTCCGAACTTATTTCTTTTTTAGTGATTCCAAGAGCCACACATCCTGTGGTCCTGGGCCTTCCATGGCTCCGTCTTCACAATCCTACAATTGATTGGACGACTACGCAAATCCTGGCATGGGGTTCCTCCTGTGCTGAGACATGTTTGTTTAAAGTATTGCCTGTCTGTTCTTCCTCCCCCAGGTCGTCTGATGTTCCACCTCCTCCATATCAAGATTTCACGGATGTGTTCAGTAAAGCTTCTGCTGATATCCTTCCTCCTCATAGAGAATGGGACTGTCCGATTGATCTCGTTCCAGGGAAGGTTCCACCTCGAGGCCGAACTTATCCGTTGTCTCTGCCTGAGACGCATTCTATGGAGGAATATATTAAAGAGAACCTAGCAAAGGGGTTCATTCGACCTTCTTCTTCTCCAGCCGGCGCAGGCTTCTTTTTTGTAAAAAAGAAAGATGGTGGTCTGCGGCCGTGCATCGACTACAGAGGTTTGAACGACATTACCATCAAGAACCGTTATCCTTTACCCCTGATTACTGAGCTCTTTGACAGAGTTAGCGGAGCTACCATCTTTACAAAGCTGGACTTGCGAGGTGCATACAATCTCATCCGGATCCGTGAGGGTGACGAGTGGAAGACCGCCTTTAACACCCGTGACGGACATTATGAGTACCTCGTCATGCCCTTCGGATTGAGCAATGCTCCAGCTGTCTTCCAGCATTTTGTCAATGAGATCTTCAGAGACATGCTATATCGTCATGTCGTGGTCTATCTAGACGATATCCTCATTTTTGCCAACGATTTAGAGGAACATCGTTTTTGGGTTAAAGAGGTTCTGTCCCGTCTCCGTGTCAATCATCTCTATTGCAAATTAGAAAAATGCGTCTTTGAAGTCAAGTCCATTCCGTTTCTAGGGTACATTGTGTCCGGTTCCGGACTAGAGATGGATCCTGAGAAACTACAAGCAATCCAAAATTGGCCGGTACCCTTAACCCTCAAAGGGGTCCAGAGGTTCTTAGGGTTCGCCAACTATTACCGAAAGTTTATACGAGACTTTTCCACCATTGTGGCGCCTATTACTGCTTTCACTAAGAAGGGTGCTAACCCGTCCAAGTGGTCTGAAGAAGCCATGCAAGCATTTCATCTTTTAAAACAAAGGTTCATCTCTGCGCCTGTTCTGAAACAGCCTGACATCGACTCTCCTTTCATCTTAGAGGTGGATGCCTCCTCCGTTGGAGTAGGAGCGGTGTTATCTCAGAGGGCTAAAGATGGCCATTTACACCCTTGCAGTTTCTTCTCCTGGAAGTTCTCCCCAGCTGAGCGCAACTATGCCATTGGCGACCAGGAGTTGCTAGCCATCAAGCTCGCTCTAGAAGAGTGGAGGTATCTGTTGGAGGGAGCTTCTCATTCAATCACCATACTTACAGACCACAAGAACCTTTTATACCTGAAGGGCGCACAATGTCTCAACCCTCGTCAGGCCAGATGGGCACTTTTCTTTTCCAGGTTCGACTTTAAACTCCAGTTCTGTCCGGGCTCTCAGAATCGCAAGGCCGATGCCCTTTCCCGCTCATGGGAGCAAGAAAATGAGTCAGAGTCTTCAGACAAGCATCCTATTATAAATCCGTTGGCATTCTCCACGGTAGGGATGGACTCTACGCCCCCATCAGGGAAAAGTTTTGTGAAGCCGATGCTAAGGAAGAAGCTCATGCATTGGGCTCATGCTTCCCGTTTTGCCGGACATACAGGTATCCAAAAAACCCTGGAGTTTATCTCTAGGTCCTATTGGTGGCCAACTCTGAAAAAGGACGTCTTGGAGTTTATTGCATCTTGCCCAAAGTGTGCCCAACATAAAGTATCCCGCCAGTCGCCTGCGGGGCAACTGGTTCCACTATCCGTTCCCCGTCGACCATGGACCCACTTGTCGATGGATTTCATTACAGACTTACCCATGTGCAACAAGTTCAATACCATCTGGGTGGTAGTTGACCGGTTCACCAAGATGGCACACTTCATTCCTCTCACCGGTCTTCCGTCAGCTTCCAAGTTGGCTCAAGTATTCATACAAGAGATCTTCCGACTCCACGGTCTTCCTGAAGAAATTATCTCAGATCGAGGAGTTCAATTCACAGCCAAATTCTGGCGAAGTTTATGTCAAGTCCTCCAAGTCAAGCTAAAGTTTTCCACGGCTTACCATCCTCAGACCAATGGTCAAACCGAGAGGGTGAATCAGGACTTGGAGGCCTTCCTCCGCATCTATGTGTCCTCCTCTCAAGATGACTGGGTTCAATTACTTCCCTGGGCCGAGTTCTGTCATAACAACCAGTATCATTCTTCATCTGCTTCAACACCATTCTTCACTAACTTTGGATTCCACCCTAAAGTTCCTGAGTTCCAACCGCTTCCAGCAACTTCTGTTCCCGCAGTGGATATCACCTTGCATCAGTTTGCCAATATCTGGAAGAGCGTACGATCAGCTCTGCTCAAGGCATCGTTCAGGTACAAGAAGTTTGCGGATAAGAAGCGTCGAGCAGTTCCTGCTCTCAAGGTGGGTGATCGGGTATGGTTATCCACGAAGAATTTGAGGTTAAGAGTTCCCAGTATGAAGTTTGCACCTCGCTATATCGGTCCTTTCAAGATTGAACAAGTCATCAATCCTGTTGCTTACAGACTCCAGTTGCCTCCCTTCTTAAAAATACCCAGGACATTCCATGTTTCCCTGTTGAAACCGCTGATCTTGAATCGGTTTCATTCCTCACTTCCTCCAACTCCGAAAGTCCAAACTCAACGAGGCGTTGAGTATGAAGTGGCCAAGATCCTGGACTCACGTCACCGTTACGGTCAACTACAGTATCTTATTGACTGGAAGGGTTACGGCCCTGAGGAACGTTCATGGACCAATGCTTCTGATGTCCATGCTCCTGCCTTGGTCCGGAGATTCCATTCCAAGTTTCCTCAAAAGCCAAAGAAGTGTCCTGGGGCCACTCCTAAAGGGGGGGGTGCTGTCACGATCCGGGTATCTGGACGCCATTTCTTACCCATCAGATGCCTCCTAAGGCTGGCTCAGCGCTCCAGGACCGGATCCCATCTGTTATCCTAATGTTCACATTCCTGCATCCTCTCCTGTCTCTCTGAGACGCTGTCACAGTAACGCCTTATTACATCTGGCATGGCGTCTCCCGCGGCCTCCGCCGCCGTCCCTGAGCTTCTGCATGCAGAGTGTCAGAGTGGCGATTACGTCAGCCGCGGCCTCCGCTGTGTCCGCGTGGTTGGATGTGCACTTGTCAGCCTGGCGTCTCCTGTCTCCAGTGGCCGGCGCCGCCATTACTGTTTTCATTACCACATGGATTACAAACCAAACTTCCTTACAAGTGTCTGCATGGGCGCAGCCATCTTGGATTCTGTCAGCTGATCATTTCCTCCAATCTGTTGTCAGTATTGTTAATCTGCATAATTGCCTAGCCAATCCCTTCCTTGCTGCAGGTATAAATACACTGTGCCTGAGCAAGGAAGGCGTCAGTGCTTTGGATGTCAAACCTAGTTCCTGTTTGTCTCTCTCCTGTGATTGTCTTCCAGGTTCCAGCTCCTGTCTCAAGACTTCCACCATAGAGACCCGCACCAGCATTCCACCTGCGGTGTAGCCTGACTCTCCAATCCATTGTGGATTCATCTGTTTCCAGCTACAACATTACCTGCTTCCAGCTCAGCTTCCAGCAGAGTACAGCTTCCCTTAAAGGGCCGGTGTCCTTTCTACACTTTACCACTCTCCACCGGTATTATTATTTCTCCGCTCTCAAGTTCTACATTTCAGTTCATATTTCATCGCTCCCAAGTTCATTTATTATTTAACTGGTTCCAGCCAGTATCCACTCCGTGCTAACAACAGTCTGGTTCCAGCCAGTATCCACAGCAGCTGTTTTATCTTCAGCAACTCAGCTTTTCCTGGAACACCAGCTGGCACAATCCTGGGTTATCTCCATTGCTACAGTCGGGCCTGGTAAGGACTTTCCATCTAGAAGATCATAAGAACTATCTCACACTACCAGTGCCCTGTGGCTCCTGCCATCCTGTAGTACCCAGGAACTGTATTTATTCTTTGCTGACTTTTACGTTTTCTTTTACTGCTGCTGTGTTGCGGAGTTGTCATAATAAACATCATTGACTTTTATCCAAGTTGTCGTGGTCACGCCTTCGGGCAGTTATTATTCATGTTACTTACATGTCCAGGGGTCTGATACAACCTCCCAGGTTCCGGTACATCTCAGCCCCTACAACTGAGGCTGCCTCCCGTCAGCTCAGGCCCTCAGTTGTGACACACTCAGACAGAGTGCTAACAGCGCTGCTGCCGGCTACGGGACGGGAGAGGAGGGGATCCACACCAGGAGACTGCACACGGGTTCCTTCCTCTCTAGATACCAGGGACGTGCGGTTAGATACGCCCCTGCACCCATGGACTGATACAGAATTATTAGTGATGATAATTGTATGTTGAAACTGAATGCATGTTTACTAGTGTGTCATACAGGTATTTAAATCTTTCTATGTAATTTTTTAAAATGAAATATAAACACTTAAATTGTATACTTAATGTTATATATATATATATATATATATATATATATATTTGCAAACATTTCATATAAGGAGATTTATGGTACACTTATCCTTTGTTAAATCTCTTTCTGCGAGGTACACTGGATTCCACAGGGAATAACATCGGAGTGTAGAGTTGGATCTTGATCCGAGGCACCAACAGGCTAAAAACTTTGACTGTTCCCAGGATGCACCACACCGCCTCCTCTATATAATCCCTCCTCCATGCACAGGAGCTCAGTTTTGTTAACCAGTCTAGTGCAGTAGCAGGTAAAGAGACGGTAGATGTTAGTCACATAGAACCACGTTCTCACGACAGGAGAAGGGACCAGCGGCTAATGCCATAGAAACCCAAAGAAGCTAAGTACCTCAGGGTGGGCACCCTGTGGAATCCACTGTACCTCACAGAAAGAGATTTAACAATGGTAAGTCTACCATAAATCTCCTTTTCTGCAGCGGGGTACACTGGTATTCCACAGGGAATAACATCGGTGATTTCCTAAAGCAGTTCCTCAGGGGAGGAAATGCACTGTAGTGGGCACAAGAACTCGGCGTCCAGAGGAGGCATCCTGGGAGGCAGAAGTATCAAAGGCATAGAACCTGATGAACGTGTTCACAGAGGACCACGCAGCCGCCTTGCACAATTGTTCTGCAGACGCGCCACGGCGAGCCGCCCAAGAAGGTCCAACAGACTGAGTAGAATGTGCCTTGATAGCAGCAAGGGCTGGGAGACCAGCCTGCACAGAAGCTTGTGCAATCATCATTCTAATCCATCTGGCCAAAGTTTGCTTATTTGCAGGCCAGCCACGTTTGTGAAAAACAAACAGGACGAAGAGGGAATCAGACCTCTGAATGGAGGGAGTCCTCTCCACATATATATGGAGAGCCTGTACCACATCCAAAGACCTTTCTTTGGAAGACAAACCAGCAGAGATAAAGGCCGGAACCACAATCTTTTGGTTAAGGTGGAAAGATGACACCACCTTAGGCACATAACCAGGGTGAGTACGGAGAACTGCCCGGTCACGATTAAATATCAGGAAAGGCGGACGACAGGACGAGGCAATAGCCATCAGGAACAGAACCTTAATAGCCATTTCAGGTCCACAGAATCAAGAGGCTCAGAGGGAGACACTTGCAGGGCATTAAGAACAACAGACAGATCCCATGTCACAGGAGAGACATAGGGAGGTTGCATCTGGAAGACACCCTGAGTGAAGGTACAGTATGAACGTCAGGAATAGACGCAATTTTCTTCTGAAACCACACCGACAAGGCAGAAATTTGAACCTTGAGGGAGGTCAGATGAAGGCCTAAATCCAGGCCCTGTTGCAGAAAAGCCAGAAGCCATGAGGTTCTGAACTTGTACACATAGTAGTTCTTAGCAGCACACCAGGTGAAGTAAGAGTTCCAGACCCTGTAGTAAATCTGAGCCAAAGCTGGTTTACGGGCCTTCAACATAGTTTGGATAACCGCCTCAGAGAAACCTTTGGCCCTCAGGAGTGACGCTTCAAGAGCTACACCATCAAAGCCAGTCTGGCCAGGTGTGTGTATACACAAGGGCCCTGAACGAGGAAGTAGTAGAGGACGTTCCATCGATAGACCCTGCAGGTCTGAGAACCAATGCCGTCCGAACCACGCTGGAGCGACTAGAAGTAGTACTTTTCTTTCTTGCTTGAACTTCCGCAGAACTCTGGGCAGGAGTGACACCGGAGAAAATGCGTATGGCAGTCGAAAATTCCATGGAATTGCCAGTGCGTCCACGAACGCTGCTTGAGGTTCCCTTGTCCGTGATCCGAAGACCGGAACTTTGTGATTGTGTCGAAACACCATCAGGTCTACATCTGGTAGGCCCCACATGTCCACTAGGAGTTGAAACACCTCCAGATGAAGGCTCCACTCTCCGGCGTGTACGTCCTGACGACTGAGGAAATCCTCTTCCCAGTTGAGGACACCCGGGATGAACACTGCCGATATTGCTGGCAGATGGCGTTCCGCCTATTGAAGAATTCTGGTCACTTCCATCATTGCTTTTTCGGCTTCGAGTGCCGCCTTGACAATTTATGTACGCCACCGCGGTTGTGTTGTCCGACTGTACTTGAACAGGCCTGTTCCTTAACATAGGCAGGGCTAGTGTCAAAGCGTTGAACACTACCCGCAGTTCCAAACTGTTGATGGGGAGGAGAGACTCCTCCTTTGTCCAGAAAACCTGGAGAGTGTGTTGCTTGAACACCGCGCCCCAGCCCCTCAGACTGGCATCCGTCATCAGGATGACCCAGTGGGGAATCCAGAAGGGATGGCCCCTGCTCAGCTGTTGATCCTGGAGCCACCAGGACGGGGACAAGCGGACCTCCGGAGTCAGGACCAGCATTTGATACCTGATCCGCTGAGGCAGACCGTCCCATTTGAAGTGGATTAACCGTTAGAGAGGGCGAGAATGGAATTGAGTATACTCCACCATGTCGAAAGTCGACACCATCAGGCCTAGTACTTGCATTGCCGAGTGAATAGACACTTTTAGGCAAGAGAGGAAGTATCTGATCCTGTCCTGAGGCCTCAGGACCTTCTCTGAAGACAGAAACAGCTTCTGGCTATGCGTATCCAGCAGGGACCCCAGGTGCACCATGCACCGCACAGGGACCAGGGAGGACTTTTTCCAATTGATCAGCCATCCGTGGGCTGTGAGGAATTGCACCGTCAGCTGGAGATGACTCAGAAGGACATCTTGGGAGCGTGCCAGGATCAGCAGGTCATCCAGATACGGCAGGATCCTGATTCCCTGTTGATGGAGATGAGCTATCCTCACAGCCGTGACCTTGGTGAAAATCTGAGGGGCCGTAGTCAGTCCAAACGGCAGAGCCCTGAATTGATAATGGAGGTTGCCAATAGCAAAGCGCAGATATTGCTGATGCGAAATGGCAATAGGTATATGCAAGTAAGCATTCTGTACATCCAGGGATACCATGTAGTCCCCAGGTTCCATGGCCAGTACAGTTAACGCAGTGTTTCCATACGGAACTTGGAAACTCTCACAAACTTGTTCAGTGACTTGAGGTTGAGAATAGGCCGGAAAGACCCATTGGGTTCCGGTACTAGAAACAGGGTCGAATAGTAGCCCCTCCCCATTTGGGAGATAGTCACCGGCTCCACCACTCCTGTCTCCAGGAGTGATTTGACAACCAAGTGTAGAGCTTGCTCCTTCATCGGGTCTGATGGGATGACACTTGCGCAGAACTGGCGAGGGAGAAAGAGACCGCGTACCCGTGAGAGACAACTTCCTGCACCCACGCGTCTGAAGTGGTCCTTATCTAGACCTGGGTGAACTGCAGGGGTCGGCCTCCCACTCTGGGGTCCCGCAGGGGAACGTCCGCCCCGTCATGCTGCAGGCTTGTCCTGTTTGGATAACATGAATGGAAAAAGATAAAGGAGACTCTTGGGTGGGCGCACTCTTTGTGTTTATGAATAGAAAAAAA
This sequence comes from Pseudophryne corroboree, assembly GCF_028390025.1. NCBI lineage: Eukaryota > Metazoa > Chordata > Amphibia > Anura > Myobatrachidae > Pseudophryne > Pseudophryne corroboree. The sequence goes on along the minus strand of NC_086448.1, from coordinate 387,755,896 downwards.
TGTGATAAAGTAAATATATTTAAGTGATTAAGACATAACCTTTATTATAAACTTACATAAAATACATTTTCATTTTTGTATCCCATTATTTAAAATGAATGGACATAACCAGGTCGTTCCATCCAAAGAATTTACAATTTACTAACAGTCAGACTTTTCTTTATAAAGAAATTTTATATTGTATTCTGGTTTATCTATATCCACATAGATTGGCGGAAGGGTGTGTACTGTGTACACTGCCAGTACCACATCCGTATTCCACCACACCAGTACAAACTTAGCCTGTATTTTGATAGAGATCTAAATTGATTTTGCCATAGTGCATTATAAAGACAGCAATGTGAGTTTAATTTGCATAAGCGGTATATTCCCTTATGAAAAAATAGAACTAAGTATTGTATCTATACCAAAAATATTATCTTATTGTAGTCCTGTGGTGGTGGAGAGCAGGGGCAGGATGGAAGTAATGGGGCAGAAGGTAGGATGAGTTAAGTATTAAGGAGCAAGGTGCAGGATGAGTGCGGTAGTGGACAGCAGGGGGCAGGATGGGCATAATGGTGGACCGCAGGGGTCAGGATGGGAGTTGTGGTGGACAGCAGGGGTCAGGATGGGAGTAATGGTGGACAGCAGGGGTCAGGATGGGAGTAGTGGTGGACAGCAGGGGTCAGGATGTGAGTAATGCTGGACAGCAGCGGTCAGGATGGGAGTAGTGGTGGACAGCAGGGGTCAGGATGTGAGTAATGCTGGACAGCAGGGGTCAGGATGGGAGTAGTGGTGGACAGCAGGGGTCAGGATGTGAGTAATGCTGGACAGCAGGGGTCAGGATGGGAGTAGTGGTGGACAGTAGGGGTCAGGATGGGAGTAGCGGTGGACAGTAGGGGTCAGGATGGGAGTAGTGGTGGACTGCAGGGGTCAATATGGGAGTAGTGGTGGGCTGCAGGGGTCAGGGTGGGAGTAGTGGTGGGCTGCAGGGGACAGGATAGAGTGGAAGAGACTTACCCTTAACGCTGCAGTCTGTCATCCCACTCTTCTGCATTCACCAGCTGTACGTGTTCAGGTGCAGGGAGCTGGCTGACGGTATTCAAAGCAGGCGGCGGCTATCTGACTTCAGTCAGATGCCGTCATGCCTATGCTGCTGGGGGTCACCTCCTGTCTGCTGCGGCCGGGTCCCGGACACTCTGCCTTCCTCCTTGGACAGCACAGCCGCTAACTGCAGCCTCACACAACACAGGAAAACGCCGGCCGGGTAAGTAAGCTCCAGCGTCCCCCTCCTCCTGCTCCCATTCGCTATGCAGCAGCCACAGGGGACGGGTCATTCTGGAGACAGGCAGTGGAGTCTGAGGGCCGGTGCGGTGGGGGAAGGAGGGGGACGATGTCGGGCGCTGTCAGGCGCACAGCCAGTAACTAGAGGACGGGGACCGGACTGCTGTGGGTTTTTTTTAAAGAAAGTGCCAGAAATGGCAGGGAGGGGGGCACAGGGCCCACGTCCTTCCTCCCACCGGATCCACTTGTGATAAAGTTAGAGCTCACACTGACTTTCTCCCTCTCTGTACAGCACTGACAGTGACAGTTGGATACAGTCACTGTCAGTGCTGAATCTTGTGCCCGATAACATTGGCTTCAGTGACAGGGACGTGCTCTCATATGGGCTGAAAGCACATCCCTGCACTGAGGCACTTTTATAGGTGCCGCTTACACTGTTTTTTTCAATGGGCTTTTACAGCCTTTTGCTTTGTCCCGCCCCCTGCTTTAGGACATTTACAATTGGCTGCGGGAGGCACCGCTCTCGGTGCCTCCTAAATCAATTTAAACACGTATTTACACTGAAAATGATTACCTTAATACAGTGGTTCCCAAACTTTTGTGAGTCACGGCACCCTGGAGTGTCAGATTTTTTTTTCACGGCACCCCTAGGCCACAAGTTTCTTATTGAGAAATTTAGAAAAAAATATTAGATTAAGTAAATTATTTGTATATGTCATCCTTAGGGTCAGTTGTGTGGTGAGGGACAAGATTTGCTTCTGTATGTCCACATATTTTATAATTGGCAGCCACCAGCACTGGTTTTGCCTATTAAATTGACAATAAATAGTTTGAATTGGTCCTTGACAACCAACCTGAGGCACCCCTGCAAGTGCCTCGCGGCACCCCAGGGTGCCACGGCACATAGTTTGGGAACCACTGCCTTAATATAAAGAAGATAGTTATGACACAGAATATGTGTCATAAGTATCTTCTTTGTATTATTTTAATCATTAATAACAGGGGAGGCACTGCCTCCCCTGCCTCCCCTGACTGCACGTCCCTGGTTGTAATTGCATAGTGGTCTTAATAGACCTATTAACTAATAATACCGGTGGCTGCCCAGGTCCCTGGGCAAGCTAGTGATCACGATTGAAAACCTGCTGTGGATAGACTCGTCCAGAGATAGGAGAGGAAGACGCGTTTCCCCCGTGAAAAACGGGCTTGTTCACTTTCAAGCCTGTAGATTGGCAGATCTTCTGTCTTCCTAAGCTTCTCTGAATCTGAGGAAACATGTGCAATACTGACGGGTGAGCACCGACCCAGCAAGGTAATTGCACCCTAGTATAGGCAGCATCTGCACTGGCTGAGAACCAGCCTATATTTTTCTATTATATTTTCTCTTTCCTTATTATTTTCTAGGACTCTCATCCGCGATTCCAGGAGATTCTTGGTCTAACGCGGACAGCAGATCCAATTCCTAACACTCACTTACCTATAAGCATAACTCAGTTTTTTCCTTTCTTCGGTGCACTCTCATTAGTGTGTCAGAGGCTATACATACTATTTGTTCTACTACCATACCTCACCGCTTATGCACAATCTCGTCCGATCTTGGAAGCAAAATGGTGGTGGGCCGGGTTAGTACCTGGAAGGGTGAACACCAGGGAATACCCGGTGTTAGTAGTACGTCAATGCAAAATCCTGACAAGAACACTAACAGCAGCATCACCAATATCTGCTCTTCCTTCATTCTATAACAGGTGTATGCCTTGAAATCAGGACTACAATAAGATAATATTTTTGGTATAGATACAATACTTAGTTCTATTTTTTCATAAGGGAATATACCGCTTATGCAAATTAAACTCACATTGCTGTCTTTATAATGCACTATGGCAAAATCAATTTAGATCTCTATCAAAATACAGGCTAAGTTTGTACTGGTGTGGTGGAATACGGATGTGGTACTGGCAGTGTACACAGTACACACCCTTCCGCCAATCTATGTGGATATAGATAAACCAGAATACAATATAAAATTTCTTTATAAAGAAAAGTCTGACTGTTAGTAAATTGTAAATTCTTTGGATGGAACGACCTGGTTATGTCCATTAATTTTAAATAATGGGATACAAAAATGAAAATTTATTTTATGTAAGTTTATAATAAAGGTTATGTCTTAATCACTTAAATATATCTACTTTATCAAATTTTTTCTATTCATAAACACAAAGAGTGCGCTCACTCAAGAGTCTTCTTTTTCTTTTTTCATTCATGTTATTGACTATAACACTGACTCTGGGCGCACCACCAGATTGAGTTAATTAGGGATAATTCCCACAGATATTTGATATTCCTGGTTTAACAGATATTTTGACCACATATATATAATTTTATGACTGGTGCAGAACTAACAAACCCCTTGTCCTGTTTGGAAGCAGGCTGACGGGCAGCCCCAGGATTTTTTCCATTTGGGCTTACTGGTCTTGGAAGTATGAGGCTTGCTCGAGTACCCCTGACCCTTTGATTTACCTGAGGTCCGCAAGGATCAAAAAGTAGTACTTTTAGCTTTTGGAGCATTAGGAGTGGTATTAGAAAGGCACACACCCTTAGCAGAGGCTAAGTCAGTCACAATCTTATTAAGATCTTCTCCAAAAAGGATGTCTCCCTTAAAAAGGAGCACCTCCAGAGTCTTCTTAGAATCTAAGCCCACCTACCAGGACCGCAACCAGAGAATCCGGCGAGCCAAAATAGACGTTGTGGACGCTTTGGACGCTAGCATACCTGCCTCAGAGGACGCTTCTTCAATATAATGGGAGGTGGTGGTAATATGAGACAGACACTGTTTGGCAATGTCAGAAATATCCTGAGGTAGCTCTTCCTCCAGTACCTGGACCCACGCATCAATAGCTATTGCAACCCAGGAGGCCACAATAGTGGGCCTGTGAATTGCCCCATTTATGGAATAAATTCACTTCAGGCATCCCTCCACACGCTTATCTGTCGGCTCCTTCAGGGAGGTGACAGTGGTAACAGGCAGAGAAGAGGAAACCACGATCCGTGCGAGGTGCGAGTCGACCGGCGGTGGAGTTTCCCACTTGTTAGTTAACTCTGCAGGGATAGGAAAATGAGCCAACATCTTCTTGGATAGGGCAACCTTCTTTCCTGGGGAGACCCAAGCCTCTTGACGTATGTGAGGAAAAACTACCTTTGCCACCTTCTGACTCTTGAATTTATCAGGTTTTTTTGATGCAGTAGTGGGATCAGCTTCATCATCAATCTGGAGAACCATTTTGATAGCGTCCACTAATTCAGGGACATCAACCTGAGGTACATGCTCCACATCAGAGTACGCTGAGTCAGAATCAGTCGGATCAGTATAGGCCCCATCTTCATCAGATCTGAAACATGAGTATCTGAAGTATCTCAAGTATCTGAAACATGAGTGGATTGAGAGGAGGAAATCACACGCTTAGAGGGCCCATTAGCTTCAGAGTGCTGAGGTGTAGATTTCTGTTTAACCAAGGATTTATTCAAAACCTGTATCTGGTTAGATAGTGTGTCCGCCCAAGGCGGATTAGCTACAGGGACAATTTGTGGCTGCAATGGCACAGGCAGTCCCACAGGGGGCATAAGACGTGTTACCAAAGTATTTAACATACAAGAAAAGGAGGCCCATGGTGGCTCTTGGTTGGCCACAGGTGTAGTGGGAGATGTAAGGGACCCAGTACCCACATACCCAGCAGCAGGTTCCCCTCCCGGTAAATCTGTGGGAGCAGCACTGCCTGATGCAGGAGCGTCCATGGAATTTCCCCCCTGTGTGGCAGACATCATGAGAAATGTAGCCGTGGGGCACACAGTACAATATAGCCAAACAATAGTAATACCGTAATCCCCTGGTTTATGTGCTAATAAAAGCAGGACACAAACAGAGAAATTAATCGGCAAGGGGTGACCAGTGGTGCAAGTAGAAAAAATGTCTTATAGGTACTGTGTGCGCGCGGGGGCAAAAAATGGGTTTGGCCAAATGCCAAATGGGGCGTGGACAATGAAAATGGGGGCGTGATACACATATGTGGGGACAGATACACATATGACACCAATAGTGCCAGATACCTGTTGTCCCACAGTGCCAGATATACATTGCCCCACAGTGCCAGATACACATTGCCCCACAGTGCCAGATACACATCGCCCCACAGTGCCAGATACACATTGCCCCACAGTGCCAGATACACATTGCCCCACAGTGCCAGATACACAGATGCCCCCAGAGTGCCAGATATACATTGCCTCACAGTGCCAGATATACATTGCCTCACAGTGCCAGATATGCTCCCAGTGCCAGATACAGAAATGCCCCCATTACCACATAGAGAAATGCCCCCACACTGCCAGATATGCCGCCCAGTGCCAGATACATATATGCCCCCAGTGCCATATATGCCCCCAGTTTCAGATACAGAAATGCCCCCAGTGACAGATACACATCCCCCAGTGCCAGATATGCCCCCAGAGCCAGATATGCCCCTAGTGCCAGATACAGAAATGCCCCCACAATGCCAGATATGCCCTCAGTGCCAGATATGCCCCCAGTGCCAGATACAGAGATGGCCCCAGTGCCAGATACAGAAATGCCCCCAGTGCCAGATACATGTCTCCGCAGTGCCAGATATGCCCCCAGTGCCAGGTACACGTCCTCACAGTGCCCCCCCCCTTCACCTGCTGCTTACCGCGCTGCTGTCCTGTGTGTGAGGGGAGGAGAGCGCAGCGTACGCCTCTCCTGCCCCTCAGTCTCCGGCGGCTGTGCGGGTGTTTACCTTCAATTAGGCGCCGATCTGTGAGCCAATCAAAGCTTGCGGTCCGGCAGCCAATCAGGAGCCTTGACTGCAGGCCTGCGAGCTTTGATTTTCTCACAGGCTGGCGCCGAATTGAAGGTAGACACTGAGGGGCAGGAGAGGCACATGCTGCGCTCTCCTCCCCTCACAGCAGCAGTGCGGTGAGCAGCAAAGGGAGGGAGGGAGCGGTGGCCGGGAGGCGATTGAGCCGCATGCGGAGGTTGAAAGAGCCGCATGCGGCTCGAGAGCCGCGGATTGGCCACCGCTGGTCTAGGTGAGTGCAATGAGCGGCGGCCCCGACGGCGGTGGGTACGGAGTACCCACGGCTAAATTCTTAAGGGTACCCGCCCACTTGCACCGCTGGCCACACCGTCAAAACAAGTGAGGAACAAAAGAATGGGTAAAAATAAACAAATGAATATCGTATAATACTGTATAAGATACAATCAGCTATGTAAAACTCGTTGCATATAATAAATAGTGCTCAAGCCAATTTATTAAACGTGACAGGAGCTGATTGGCTGGAGTGGCAGTTATCATCACTTTTAAGTTGTCTTACATTAGTACAAAGTACAACAAGAAGGTGCAGAACGCAGCCTATTATACACATATGGGGGAAAAAAATCATGACATCTCTGACCAGCCAGATAATGAAAGTCATTTAGAGGGTAGTACAGGGCTGTGTGCCCACCTGTGACACAGGGACTCTAAATACACCTACACCAATATCAGGTCACTGAAATAATGATATAGTCCTGCAAAACGCAGACGCGTGCCTCCTATCGGTACATGCTGACATCTTGGGCCAAACACACAATGATTATTTCCATATAACTAGGCACATGCCAGGATGGGGTGACTGCACTGACCGCCACCCATACTGTGCTCACAGCTCAGATGAAAGCAGGTGCTGCTAATGCTGTAGCCTTGGGGGAAGCTGCTGGTCTGCAGTCACTTTCCTGTACCCACTTCATACCAGCAATGATGATGTCCTGCATGGGCGAGTGGGGCCACAGCCAGGGGCCCCTGCCAGTTACTCCATATACATACTCCTTAGTGCTTCTTACTAGAGATGAGCGGGTTCGGTTTCTCTGAATCCGAACCCGCCAGAACTTCATGTTTTTTTTCACGGGTCCGAGCGACTCGGATCTTCCCGCCTTGCTCGGTTAACCCGAGCGCGCCCGAACGTCATCATGACGCTGTCGGATTCTCGCGAGGCTCGGATTCTATCGCGAGACTCGGATTCTATATAAGGAGCCGCGCGTCGCCGCCATTTTCACACGTGCATTGAGATTGATAGGGAGAGGACGTGGCTGGCGTCCTCTCCGTTTAGAATTAGAATAGATTAGAGAGACACTTGATTTACTAATTTTGGGGAGCATTAGGAGTACTCAGTAGTGTACAGTGCAGAGTTTTGCTGATAGTGACCAGTGACCACCACTTTTATTTATAATCCGTTCTCTGCCTGAAAAAAGCGATACACAGCACACAGTGACTCAGTCACATACATACCATATCTGTGTGCACTGCTCAGGCTCAGGCCAGTGTGCTGCATCATCTATATATATTATATATCTGTCTGACTGCTCAGCTCACACAGCTTATAATTGTGGGGGAGACTGGGGAGCACTACTGCAGTGCCAGTTATAGGTTATAGCAGGAGCCAGGAGTACATAATATTATATTAAAATTAAACAGTGCACACTTTTGCTGCAGGAGTGCCACTGCCAGTGTGACTAGTGACCAGTGACCTGACCACCAGTATATAATATTAGTAGTATACTATCTCTTTATCAACCAGTCTATATTAGCAGCAGACACAGTACAGTGCGGTAGTTCACGGCTGTGGCTACCTCTGTGTCGGCACTCGGCAGCCCGTCCATAATTGTATATACCAGTGACCTAACCGTGGTTTTTTTTTCTTTCTTTATACATACATACTAGTTACGAGTATACTATCTCTTTATCAACCAGTCTATATATTAGCAGCAGACACAGTACAGTGCGGTAGTTCACGGCTGTGGCTACCTCTGTGTCGGCACTCGGCAGCCCGTCCATAATTGTATATACCACCTAACCGTGGTTTTTTTTTCTTTCTTTATACATACATACTAGTTACGAGTATACTATCTCTTTATCAACCAGTCTATATATTAGCAGCAGACACAGTACAGTGCGGTAGTTCACGGCTGTGGCTACCTCTGTGTCGGCACTCGGCAGCCCGTCCATAATTGTATATACCACCTAACCGTGGTTTTTTTTTCTTTCTTTATACATACATACTAGTTACGAGTATACTATCTCTTTATCAACCAGTCTATATATTAGCAGCAGACACAGTACAGTGCGGTAGTTCACGGCTGTGGCTACCTCTGTGTCGGCACTCGGCAGCCCGTCCATAATTGTATATACCACCTAACCGTGGTTTTTTTTTCTTTCTTTATACATACATACTAGTTACGAGTATACTATCTCTTTATCAACCAGTCTATATATTAGCAGCAGACACAGTACAGTGCGGTAGTTCACGGCTGTGGCTACCTCTGTGTCGGCACTCGGCAGCCCGTCCATAATTGTATATACCACCTAACCGTGGTTTTTTTTTCTTTCTTTATACATACATACTAGTTACGAGTATACTATCTCTTTATCAACCAGTCTATATATTAGCAGCAGACACAGTACAGTGCGGTAGTTCACGGCTGTGGCTACCTCTGTGTCGGCACTCGGCAGCCCGTCCATAATTGTATATACCACCTAACCGTGGTTTTTTTTCTTTCTTTATACATACATACTAGTTACGAGTATACTATCTCTTTATCAACCAGTCTATATATTAGCAGCAGACACAGTACAGTGCGGTAGTTCACGGCTGTGGCTACCTCTGTGTCGGCACTCGGCAGCCCGTCCATAATTGTATACTAGTATCCAATCCATCCATCTCCATTGTTTACCTGAGGTGCCTTTTAGTTGTGCCTATTAAAATATGGAGAACAAAAATGTTGAGGTTCCAAAATTAGGGAAAGATCAAGATCCACTTCCACCTCGTGCTGAAGCTGCTGCCACTAGTCATGGCCGAGACGATGAAATGCCAGCAACGTCGTCTGCCAAGGCCGATGCCCAATGGCATAGTACAGAGCATGTCAAAACCAAAACACCAAATATCAGTAAAAAAAGGACTCCAAAACCTAAAATAAAATTGTCGGAGGAGAAGCGTAAACTTGCCAATATGCCATTTACCACACGGAGTGGCAAGGAACGGCTGAGGCCCTGGCCTATGTTCATGGCTAGTGGTTCAGCTTCACATGAGGATGGAAGCACTCAGCCTCTCGCTAGAAAACTGAAAAGACTCAAGCTGGCAAAAGCACCGCAAAGAACTGTGCGTTCTTTGAAATCCCAAATCCACAAGGAGAGTCCAATTGTGTCGGTTGCGATGCCTGACCTTCCCAACACTGGACGTGAAGAGCATGCGCCTTCCACCATTTGCACGCCCCCTGCAAGTGCTGGAAGGAGCACCCGCAGTCCAGTTCCTGATAGTCAGATTGAAGATGTCAGTGTTGAAGTACACCAGGATGAGGAGGATATGGGTGTTGCTGGCGCTGGGGAGGAAATTGACCAGGAGGATTCTGATGGTGAGGTGGTTTGTTTAAGTCAGGCACCCGGGGAGACACCTGTTGTCCGTGGGAGGAATATGGCCGTTGACATGCCAGGTGAAAATACCAAAAAAATCAGCTCTTCGGTGTGGAGGTATTTCACCAGAAATGCGGACAACAGGTGTCAAGCCGTGTGTTCCCTTTGTCAAGCTGTAATAAGTAGGGGTAAGGACGTTAACCACCTCGGAACATCCTCCCTTATACGTCACCTGCAGCGCATTCATAATAAGTCAGTGACAAGTTCAAAAACTTTGGGTGACAGCGGAAGCAGTCCACTGACCAGTAAATCCCTTCCTCTTGTAACCAAGCTCACGCAAACCACCCCACCAACTCCCTCAGTGTCAATTTCCTCCTTCCCCAGGAATGCCAATAGTCCTGCAGGCCATGTCACTGGCAAGTCTGACGAGTCCTCTCCTGCCTGGGATTCCTCCGATGCATCCTTGCGTGTAACGCCTACTGCTGCTGGCGCTGCTGTTGTTGCCGCTGGGAGTCGATGGTCATCCCAGAGGGGAAGTCGTAAGCCCACTTGTACTACTTCCAGTAAGCAATTGACTGTTCAACAGTCCTTTGCGAGGAAGATGAAATATCACAGCAGTCATCCTACTGCAAAGCGGATAACTGAGTCCTTGACAACTATGTTGGTGTTAGACGTGCGTCCGGTATCCGCCGTTAGTTCACAGGGAACTAGACAATTTATTGAGGCAGTGTGCCCCCGTTACCAAATACCATCTAGGTTCCACTTCTCTAGGCAGGCGATACCGAGAATGTACACGGACGTCAGAAAAAGACTCACCAGTCTCCTAAAAAATGCAGTTGTACCCAATGTCCACTTAACCACGGACATGTGGACAAGTGGAGCAGGGCAGGGTCAGGACTATATGACTGTGACAGCCCACTGGGTAGATGTATGGACTCCCGCCGCAAGAACAGCAGCGGCGGCACCAGTAGCAGCATCTCGCAAACGCCAACTCTTTCCTAGGCAGGCTACGCTTTGTATCACCGCTTTCCAGAATACGCACACAGCTGAAAACCTCTTACGGCAACTGAGGAAGATCATCGCGGAATGGCTTACCCCAATTGGACTCTCCTGTGGATTTGTGGCATCGGACAACGCCAGCAATATTGTGTGTGCATTAAATATGGGCAAATTCCAGCACGTCCCATGTTTTGCACATACCTTGAATTTGGTGGTGCAGAATTTTTTAAAAAACGACAGGGGCGTGCAAGAGATGCTGTCGGTGGCCAGAAAAATTGCGGGACACTTTCGGCGTACAGGCACCACGTACAGAAGACTGGAGCACCACCAAAAACTACTGAACCTGCCCTGCCATCATCTGAAGCAAGAAGTGGTAACGAGGTGGAATTCAACCCTCTATATGCTTCAGAGGTTGGAGGAGCAGCAAAAGGCCATTCAAGCCTATACAATTGAGCACGATATAGGAGATGGAATGCACCTGTCTCAAGTGCAGTGGAGAATGATTTCAACGTTGTGCAAGGTTCTGATGCCCTTTGAACTTGCCACACGTGAAGTCAGTTCAGACACTGCCAGCCTGAGTCAGGTCATTCCCCTCATCAGGCTTTTGCAGAAGAAGCTGGAGGCATTGAAGAAGGAGCTAAAAGGGAGCGATTCCGCTAGGCATGTGGGACTTGTGGATGCAGCCCTTAATTCGCTTAACAAGGATTCACGGGTGGTCAATCTGTTGAAATCAGAGCACTACATTTTGGCCACCGTGCTCGATCCTAGATTTAAAGCCTACCTTGGATCTCTCTTTCCGGCAGACACAGGTCTGCTGGGGTTGAAAGACCTGCTGGTGACAAAATTGTCAAGTCAAGCGGAACGCGACCTGTCAACATCTCCTCCTTCACATTCTCCCGCAACTGGGGGTGCGAGGAAAAGGCTCAGAATTCCGAGCCCACCCGCTGGCGGTGATGCAGGGCAGTCTGGAGCGACTGCTGATGCTGACATCTGGTCCGGACTGAAGGACCTGACAACGATTACGGACATGTCGTCTACTGTCACTGCATATGATTCTCTCAACATTGATAGAATGGTGGAGGATTATATGAGTGACCGCATCCAAGTAGGCACGTCACACAGTCCGTACTTATACTGGCAGGAAAAAGAGGCAATTTGGAGGCCCTTGCACAACGTGGCTTTATTCTACCTAAGTTGCCCTCCCACAAGTGTGTACTCCGAAAGAGTGTTTAGTGCCGCCGCTCACCTTGTCAGCAATCGGCGTACGAGGTTACATCCAGAAAATGTGGAGAAGATGATGTTCATTAAAATGAATTATAATCAATTCCTCCGCGGAGACATTGACCAGCAGCAATTGCCTCCACAAAGTACACAGGGAGCTGAGATGGTGGATTCCAGTGGGGACGAATTGATAATCTGTGAGGAGGGGGATGTACACGGTGATATATCGGAGGGTGAAGATGAGGTGGACATCTTGCCTCTGTAGAGCCAGTTTGTGCAAGGAGAGATTAATTGCTTCTTTTTTGGGGGGGGGTCCAAACCAACCCGTCATATCAGTCACAGTCGTGTGGCAGACCCTGTCACTGAAATGATGGGTTGGTTAAAGTGTGCATGTCCTGTTTTGTTTATACAACATAAGGGTGGGTGGGAGGGCCCAAGGACAATTCCATCTTGCACCTCTTTTTTCTTTTCTTTTTCTTTGCATCATGTGCTGATTGGGGAGGGTTTTTTGGAAGGGACATCCTGCGTGACACTGCAGTGCCACTCCTAGATGGGCCCGGTGTTTGTGTCGGCCACTAGGGTCGCTAATCTTACTCACACAGTCAGCTACCTCATTGCGCCTCTTTTTTTCTTTGCGTCATGTGCTGTTTGGGGAGGGTTTTTTGGAAGGGACATCCTGCGTGACACTGCAGTGCCACTCCTAGATGGGCCCGGTGTTTGTGTCGGCCACTAGGGTCGCTAATCTTACTCACACAGCTACCTCATTGCGCCTCTTTTTTTCTTTGCGTCATGTGCTGTTTGGGGAGGGTTTTTTGGAAGGGACATCCTGCGTGACACTGCAGTGCCACTCCTAGATGGGCCCGGTGTTTGTGTCGGCCACTAGGGTCGCTAATCTTACTCACACAGTCAGCTACCTCATTGCGCCTCTTTTTTTCTTTGCGTCATGTGCTGTTTGGGGAGGGTTTTTTGGAAGGGCCATCCTGCGTGACACTGCAGTGCCACTCCTAGATGGGCCCGGTGTTTGTGTCGGCCACTAGGGTCGCTAATCTTACTCACACAGCTACCTCATTGCGCCTCTTTTTTTCTTTGCGTCATGTGCTGTTTGGGGAGGGTTTTTTGGAAGGGCCATCCTGCGTGACACTGCAGTGCCACTCCTAGATGGGCCCGGTGTTTGTGTCGGCCACTAGGGTCGCTAATCTTACTCACACAGCTACCTCATTGCGCCTCTTTTTTTCTTTGCGTCATGTGCTGTTTGGGGAGGGTTTTTTGGAAGGGACATCCTGCGTGACACTGCAGTGCCACTCCTAGATGGGCCCGGTGTTTGTGTCGGCCACTAGGGTCGCTTATCTTACTCACACAGCGACCTCGGTGCAAATTTTAGGACTAAAAATAATATTGTGAGGTGTGAGGTATTCAGAATAGACTGAAAATGAGTGTAAATTATGGTTTTTGAGGTTAATAATACTTTGGGATCAAAATGACCCCCAAATTCTATGATTTAAGCTGTTTTTTAGTGTTTTTGGAAAAAAACACCCGAATCCAAAACACACCCGAATCCGACAAAAATAATTCGGTGAGGTTTTGCCAAAACGCGTTCGAACCCAAAACACGGCCGCGGAACCGAACCCAAAACCAAAACACAAAACCCGAAAAATTTCAGGCGCTCATCTCTACTTCTTACTGGCACCAGAAGGGAACACTCACACACCGCTTCCTGCACATACTGTCACTGGCCCTACATATACCAGCAGCCGGTCAGTAGGAGCAGCAAACATCCCTGCACAGGTGACACAGCGACTGCGACTATACACTATAAATACTCACCGTGGAGGCAGAGCTGAGGGGAGAGAGCCAGGACTGAGGGGGGAGAGCTGGGGCTCAGGGGAACGAGGAGGTGGCAGTGATAAGAGCAGACAGCAGCCGTTAGTGTGCAGCGTTGAGCAGCAGAGGGAGGGTGGGAGCGGTGGCCGGGAGGCGATCGAGCCGGAGGTTGAGAGAGCCGCATGCGGCTTGTGAGCCGCGGGTTGGCCACCGCTGGTCTAGGTGAGTGCAATGAGCAGCGGCCCGGTGGCGGTGGGTACGGTGTACCTACGGCTAAATTCTTAAGGGTACGCTGTACCCGCGCATACCCGCCCACTTGCACCGCTGGGGGTAACCGAAATACACAGAAAAAATACACTGAGATGTATAGACTGTGTAACACTATATATGTATATTTATAGACAAGTAAATGTGGACCCTGACACACTTATCCTCCAGGGTTCAGAATATAGTGATAGCAAGGGTGTAATACACTTGAAAAGGAGAGTACACACAGCAGCTATATGGCACACTCAGTCACAAACACAATGCAGGAATAATGGGGGTCATTCCGAGTTGTTCGCTCGCTAGCAGATTTTAGCAGCATTGCACACGCTAGGCCGCCGCCCTCTGGGAGTGTATCTTAGCTTAGCAGAATAGCGAACGAAAGATTAGCAGAATTGCTAATAGAAAATTCTTAGCAGTTTCTGAGTAGCTCCAGACTTACTCACAGATTGTGATCAGCTCATGCCGTTTCGTTCCTGGTTTGACGTCACAAACACGCCCTGCGTTCGGCCAGCCACTCCCCCGTTTCTCCAGACACTCCCGCGTTTTTTCCTGGCACGCCTGTGTTTTTCCGCACACTCCCAGAAAACGGTCAGTTTCCGCCCAGAAACACCCACTTCCTGTCAATCACACTCCGATCACTTCAACAATGAAAATTCTTCGTTCGGACGTGAGTAAATCTACTAAGTTTTGTGCTAAAATACTTACAGCATGCGCACTGCGTACCATGCGCATGCGCATTTTTGCCTTAATTGCTCCGTTGCGAAAATCGGCAACGAGTGAACAACTCGGAATGACCCCCCCATGTACACAACAATAATACTGCACTGGACAGGCAATTTACATACAACAGCAGATATGTATATGCAGAGAGATATAACACAATGCACAGCAGTACTGGATGTATATCACAGAATAATTGTACCACCTATTCTGTCAGTAACACACTTGTTTCTTAACTAACACAGTCAAAAGACAGGTAGAATACGCAAGTGTCCTGTATAAGCACGGCGCTGGAACAGGCAGCTATACAGAGGAGACAGCACCCATCAATCCCATAGAGAGCAGCCCTTCAGCTAATAATGGTGCTAGGTCTCAGCAGGGAGTGACGGGAAAGTGAAAGCAGCTCCAGGGCAGGAACATCTGCAGTAGATGGTGCCCGGAGCTGGGGGGAGGGGCTACAGGCAGCGCTTTATCCCCACAATGCTTGACTTCACCACCGGTACTGTAAGGAGCCTAACATAAATGCCTGTGCTCCGTTTACTGCCCTGGTGGATACAGTGGGGTCCCTGAGCAGTACAGTGTCCACGCCAGCCGCGCGGTCTGTCTCCCATGGGCCGCAACTTGAATCGCGATTTGTACCCGGCAGGTCCCCCTGGGGGACGCTCTTACCTCCTCCCCAAGACCTGCAGCCACACGGTCCTGGAGATGAGCAGCAGCGGTGTGCCAAAAACCGGTGCGTCTCCGCTGTAAGTACCCGGGAACCAGGCCGTGGTTGTATACAGCATCGCAAAGGGGAGCTGATGGAGCGGCAGCATGGCATGTCTCCCAGACATAGAAGTGCTGTGGCTCAGTAGCATAGTAAAAGCTTTCTTAATTTCTTCAAAGTCTTCAAGGCTGCCTAAGGCAACCCCCCCTGTTAATGACCTGCACTGCAGGCACCAACTTTAAAACTGAGCTCCTGTGCACGGAGGAAGGGTTATATAGAGGAGGCGGTGCGGTGCATCTTGGGAACAGTCAAAGTTTTTAGCCTGTTGGTGCCTCAGCTCAAGATCCAACTCTACATCCCAATGTTATTCCCTGTGGAATATCAGTGTACCCTGCTGCAGAAAGAAAAGTACTTGGATAACAGTGTTATGGGTTCTATGTTTTTGCTACATTTTATGGGGTGCTCCTAAATATATCTAACTAAAGTGTTTAGGTGGTGATAAGATTCATTATTTATAAATCATTTTGAGTTTTGATAAAGTAACCATGTTATCCACAAAAGGTTTAAATATCCTCAATGCAGGGATAAAAGAAAGACAGACTGTGCTGTTTGAGGCTAAATGACATGTCCATCAAGGCATGCGGATGTTGTACGTAAGGTTGAAGCATGGAATCTAATAACATTGACGTGGGCTGAAATAATGATCCCCTCGCCGAGATGATCGGTCTCCCTGGGGGAGTTTGTCCTCTTGTAAATTTTCGGTACAGTGTACAACAAGGGTACCACAGGGTGTTCAGGAAGTAGCAGTGCCATGACCTCTTCCGTGATGAGCCCAGCATCTCTAGCCATTAATAATGCTTCTTTCAATTCTTTAGTAAACAATGTAGTAGGATTACCACTTAATCTACTATACACCCCTGGTTCCTCCAGCTGTCGAGAAATTTCTGTCCGATAATCGGAAATGTCCTGAAGGACAATAGCCCCGCTCTTGTCCGCAGGGCGTATAATTAGTTGATTATTTCTTGACAAATCCTGGAGGGCTGTGGATTCAGATTTAGATAGATTATGTTTATAGATCTTATTCATTGCTGTATAGTGTTGTGCCTCATGATCCACTAGGCGTATGTAGTTCTTGATGCTGGCATTATTGGATAGTGGGTCAAATGAGGAGGGTTTCTTAAACTGTACTAGTTTCTTAGGAATTGTGGTGCAGCATTCAGTAGGATTATCTGCAAAGAATTCCCTAAATTTAAGTTTGCTGTGTAATTGATTCTTCTCGACCTGCCATTTTAAGTCGACAAATTGAGCTGATGGTAAAAATGACAGTCCTTTAGATAGTACAGTGTGCTCACTGGATGACAAGTCGTGGTAAGAAAGATTTGAGATTACTTCCGCTTGCTCTGTGTGGGTGACTTCTTTCCACGTGTGGTCCCGTTTGTACTGGCCCCCTCGTCTAGTTGTTTTTCTTTGCGAGCTCCTGCTGTACGGGTGGTTATCCCTAAAGGGATGGGACCCCTGCAGCGGCTAGTGGACTGTTCCTGATCACTGTTTGTGCTGTGTCCCTCAGTGGAGGTTTCCGTATCTAGGCCCGTTCTCGAGTAGCGGCGGCACCTGAAGAACGGTTTCCTCCTATCTACTGGGTTATTGCCTGATAGCCACCTGTAAACTTGGTGGTTCTCATAGTCTTTGTCAACTTTGTCAATTTTGGCTTTTTTGAACTTGATCAAGTCCCGCTTGTAAATGGCTAATTGATTCTCTAATTTGTTTAGTCAGTCATTTTCTGTGTCCAGTGTAAGAGTAGGTAAGTAAGTTGTCTCAAATTTACTGATTTTCTCTTTAGTTTTATCAACCTCCTGGTTAGCTTGCTCAATGACTAATAGCATCAGGTCTGCCGAACATTTGTTCAGTATAGAGATCCATTTCCGGCAAAATTATGGATTGAACCTGCCAATTGTTGGACAGTTTCGGACTCTGAAACCCCTGGGAATTTTCTTAGCCCGAAAGTAATCGCACAGTGTTATTGCATATGTAAAGTCTATCTCCTTCTTTTTTATGCGGAGTAGATCTCTAAAGACAATCTCAGGGGTTAACGCCTCTGCTTGAGCCAACAATTGTTCTTTATGCAGAATTGCTTCAGTATCTGTCTCCGAATAGCTGAAGTATTCCTGTAGAGCAGTGTTTCCCAACCTCGGCCCTCAAGGCACACTAACAGTCCTGGTTTTAATGATATCCAGGCTTGAACACAGGTGACTTAATTAGTATCTCAGTTATTTTGATTTAACCATCTGTGCTGATGCCTGGATATCACTAAAACCTGCACTGTTTTTGTGCCTTGAGGACCACGGTTGGGAATGCCTGCTGTAGAGGGAACAATGCCGGATTAAACAAGTCCTCCTCTCCCTGTTGCACATTATCCATGTTAATGTTCTGAAGGAGTTAATGCACCAGGTAAAATGATCACCAAGGGAGCGTGAATTAAAAGATTATTGTACTGTAGAAGCACAATAATACATAATGATTCCTGGACACAAGTAAATCTTAAATCATAAATCACCGTTGGGTGCCATGGCCAGCTAAAGTCCTAGTGGGGTTGAAATGCAGCTTGTATAATATACAGTGGGTCCGGCACTCCAATAACCTTGTTATCTAAAGTCCCTGGTGCCTTCACGATCCGCAAGGCATAAATGGTGAAAGTAATGTGCGGCACTCAGGTGGAGGAGGAATAATGCTACCACAGCAGTAACGCCTTCAACGTTTCAATTTTATTACGAAAATTGTCATAAGGAAGTATACAACAATGTAAACGTCTTACCTTATATCCTTCACCATTGTGCAGTGTGCGACGCCCGTCTGGCGGCACCCGTCCAGCAACCGAGGTGCAGAGTGATGATGTAATTGCGTATTGCGCGGTGCACGTCATTTGTGACCCATCACCATAGTAACCCGGTGTCTCACTCCTGGATAGAGTATAATAGAATACAGTAGAACATGAAAAGTGTGTGCTCTATGCTGCTGTGAATCTTGTCATGCAAGATAAACAGAGACAGTTAAAGCTACCACATAGTGGTAACATAACTGTTGTGTTAATCAAGGGATGTGCTGCCTGGAGATGATAATAAGTCTGCTAAAGAGCATCTAGCAACGAATGTAATCGTACAGATATAATGACTGTGATCTAAATAGACAATATATGGGCGGCTAAATGGTGTAAAGGCCCTGAATAATTGTAATAAGTCCAATGAATGGCATAAGTTAAATGACAAATGTAATATGATAGCCAAATAGTCAGTCGTCAATACATGATTGATGCTAATATATTCAATCAATGTGAGTAATTTTGTGTTCTAGTTAAACAGAATATATGTTGTATATAATGTACATGCAATAAAGGATAATTACATGGACCACTAATGGCATGGTGATAACACTGTAGGAGGACACTCAGAGTGTACTAAGGATCCCAGTTTGCGTGATCCCCAGTATGTATATTAAGGAGGATTGGTTTTGTGTTTTGGTTTTGGATTCGGTTCCGCAGCCGTGTTTTGGATTCAGACGCATTTTGGCAAAACCTCCCTTAAAATTTTTGTCGGATTCGGGTGTTTTTTTCAAAAAACCCTCAAAAACAGCTTAAATCATAGAATTTGGGGGTAATTTTGATCCTAGAGTATTAATAACCTCAATAACCATAATTTCCACTCATTTCCAGTCTATTCTGAACACCTCACATCTCACAATATTATTTTTAGTCCTAAAATTTGCACCGAGGTCGCTGGATGGCTAAGTTAAGCGACCCCAGTGGGCGGCACAAACACCTGGCCCATCTAGGAGTGGCACTGCAGTGTCAGACAGGATGGCACTTAAAAAAAACAGTCCCCAAACAGCACATGATGCAAAGAAAAGAGAAAAAGAGGTGCACTGTGGTCGCTGGATGGCTAAGCTAAGCGACACAAACACCTCAATATCACAGGAATTATTCGTTCTAATCAATGGTATTATTGGTCCAAA
This sequence comes from Pseudophryne corroboree, assembly GCF_028390025.1. Taxonomy (NCBI): domain Eukaryota; kingdom Metazoa; phylum Chordata; class Amphibia; order Anura; family Myobatrachidae; genus Pseudophryne; species Pseudophryne corroboree. The sequence continues at coordinate 387,736,444 of NC_086448.1, read as the reverse complement.
TCACTGGAAGAAAATGACAAAATCACAGGAATTATTCATTCTAATCAATGGTATTATTGGTCCAAATCACTGGAAGAAAATGACAAAATCACTGTAATTAAATGGCAGTAATGTCGGGAATTATATCAAATGGCAGTACCACTGGACATATACGGAAGTGTCAGACAGGATGGCACTTAAAAAAATAGTCCCCAAACAGCACATGATGCAAAGAAAAGAGAAAAAGAGGTGCACTGTGGTCGCTGGATGGCTAAGCTAAGCGACACAAACACCTCAATATCACAGGAATTATTCGTTCTAATCAGTGGTATTATTGGTCCAAATCACTGGAAGAAAATGACAAAATCACTGGAATTATTCGTTCTAATCAATGGTATTATTGGTCCAAATCACTGGAAGAAAATGACAAAATCACTGGAATTATTTGGCAAGATCACTGTAATTAATACTTATAAATCACTGATATTAATTGGTAAAATCTCGCTATCGACTACCTAGTGAAGTGGAATCTAGATGGGATTTTGTACCGGGGACACAATAACTTCATCATTTGTCTAAATCCCAATGCACTAATGGCGGAAAACGGGCGCACGTCTAACAGCGCACTGATTATACTGAGCACTGATTTTACTGAGCACTGATTATACTGATCACTGATTTTACTGATCACTGATTTTACTGAGCACTGATTATACTGATCACTGATGATACTACGGAGAACTGACACTGAGCAGCGAGAACAGCACTGGACTATTGTACTAGTATACTGGTCACCACAATGCAGCACTGACACTGAGCACAGATATTAAGCACTGATTAGGATACTAGAAGTGACATGGTGCAGCAAGATAACGCTATGGCCTACTGCACTGTACTACTATATACTGGTGGTCACCACAATGCAGCACAGATATTGAGCACTGATCAGGATACTAGAAGTGACACAGATCGGCAAGATACAGCAATGGCCTACTGTACTGTACTACTATATACTGGTGGTCACCACAATGCAGCACTGTACTACTATATACTGGTCACAACAATGCAGCACAGATTGAGCACTGATCAGGATACTAGAACTGAGTCTGACACGGAGCTGCAAGATACAGCAAGGGCCTACTGTACTGTACTACTATATACTGGTGGTCACCACAATGCAGTACTGTACTACTATATACTGGTCACAACAATGCAGCACAGATTGAGCACTGATCAGGATACTAGAACTGAGTCTGACACGGAGCTGCAAGATACAGCAATGGCCTACTGTACTATACTACTATATACTGGTGGTCACCACAATGCAGCACACTGAGCACAGATATTGAGCTTTTCAGGCAGAGAACGTAGCCACATCCTCTCCACTCAATCTACAATGCACGAGTGAAAATGGCGGCAACACGCGGTTCTTTATATGGAATACGAATCTCGCGAGAATCCGACAGCGGGATTATGACGTTCGGCCTCGTTCGGGTTAACTGAGCAAGGCGGGAAGAACCGAGGCTGCCTCGGACCCGTGAAAACCACGTGAAGTTCGGGGGGGTTCGGATCTCGACGAACTGAACCCGCTCATCTCTAGTTGTAACGTGTAAAAAATGCCTGATAATAGCTGAAAAAACAGAATAAAGAACAACAAAAGTCAGGTCCAGAAAGAAAGGAAGAGAGAAGAAGCAGAAGAAGCAGAAAGAGACAATAGAAAAAGCCAAAGGAATACAAATCGGACACATGCTGCCAATCTCAATAGAAGCACCCTAATGATAATGCTTCATTGAGTCCTCGCGGTATAATCACATCCAGTTTTTTAATCCATCTTGTTTCACATCTGAGTAAGGCCTTGTGTCTATCTCCGCCCCTGATCCTTTGGGGTATGTGATCAATCATACGGTATCGCAGACTGTCCAGAGAGTTCTTGTGGGTTGCAAAATTACGTGCTACCGGTTGGTCACTGGTTCGTTCAATCAAGGCTGCTCTAATTGCCGATCTGCGGGCCTTCATTCTTTCCTTAAGCTTTCTCATAGTTTTACCTATGTAGCTGAGGCCACACGGACAAATTAATTGGTAGATCCCGTATGTCGATTCACATGTTAGATGGTGTTGGATGCGTATTTTATTTCCCAGATGTGGGTGGCAAAAGGTGTTGCCAGTAATAAGGTGTTGACATGTAGTGCAAGTACACCGGAAACATCCCTCCTTACGTAGTGATAGAAAGTTGGTACTTGCCCTTGTGGCGCCTCGGGCAAAAGTTAGGGGCGTGGTTCAATATGGGGGCATGGTCAGTCACGCCCCCATTTGTAGCGCCGCTGAAAAGAAAAAAAAAGTATACTTACTAATACCCCGCTCCTGTTTCCAGACCCTGCAGACCGGCGCCGCTCTTCTCCTCGGATCTATGGGAGAGACGTCAGTCATGACGTCTCTCCCATAGCACAGCATAGGCACTAGAGGTCAATTATGACCCCTAGCGTCTGTGCCACAATGCTGTGCGGTGCGCAATGACGTCATCGCGTACCGCACACCAAAGGTCCTCTCCATGAAGGGAAACTAGACACTTAGCGTCTGATTCCCTTCAGAGCGGGGGAGGACCAGCGCCACGAAGGGAAACCAGACGCGTAGCATCTGGTTCCCTTCTCACAGCGGGAGGGGGGGCACAGCGGGGGGACACTGCAGGGGCGCACACTGACAGTGGCGGATCTTGCCATGGTGCGGCGCCCTCCGGAAGGCGGCGCCCCGGGCAAAAGTCCTGCTTGCCCGTGGCAAGATTCGCCACTGTTGAGGAGATGTCCGTTTTGACCAGAATGTCTCTAAGATTTCTAGATCGCTGATAGCAGGATGCGCTGGAAGACACACAGGCAACCTTTACGTGGAAACAGTAAGTCCAACACCTAAAAACATATTAACTAACATTAACAATTAACGTAAACTAAACACAAACTAACAACTCTAAACATTAACATCATTAAATATTAACAATAACATTAACTTAATAAATGAGTTAAAATAATTACTCATACATTACTAAATAGATGCATACAATTAAAAATTATAAATGTTGCAGAGTATACGCAGTGTGTAGGTGGGAGGAGGCCACAAACACGTTTGCGAACAGCACTGCTATTTTATATAAGCTCATTGCAAATTCTATTCACAAAATTATTTGACTTGTGTCCACAGTATATACTGTTCCCCCAAAGAGGCGTCGCCCAAACAAAACGGAGCAAGCTGCATGAATTATGACCACTGTCCTGGTGGAGAAATTAGAGCAGATGGACGCTGCCATGGCTGATCGAGAAGATGCACGTCTCAAGCAATTTTTGCAGGCAGAGCAAGACATGAACAACACATTTATGGCCCAGCTGATCTCTAGGCAGGAAACCTATTATAGGGATGTAAGAGAACGTCAGAGGGAAATGCAGGAATTTCAAATGTCAATATTTGACAGAATGTTCCAATGCGTTGAAGGTCTGCACACAGTGCCACCTCAGCACCCACCTCCAAACTACCCTCAACCCTATCCCCAGTATAATCCTGCCCCCCCTACTATGAACACACCCCACCTCAACAAATGCCACACCAATATACCCATCCTCGACATAACCAACCTCAACAAACATCACCTCCACTAACAAACTCCCTATACCCATCCTTGACATACCCAACCTCAACACACCCAATCACCTTCTGAAACGGAGACAACTACAAAGTCTCCTGTTTACCGTAATTTATCTTAAATGATTATTGTTTTTTTTAAAAAGTTGGTTTTAAATTAATGGGAGTTTTTTCCTACACTATTATTGGTTTGTCTTTTATTACTGTAAAGATTTCACTGCTTTATTCACCAAAAAAATTAAAATTATAAGGTCTCTGACCGATTGTTAATCTTTGGAATTGTCTTATTTTTACTTACAAACAAAATGCTTGATACATCCTTTACAAATTGGGTATTGATGTTGTACATTTTTTATCGGCACAGTAGCAGAACGTCAACTAGACAGGTTTATTTTTTTGTAGCAACAACAATTAACAGAATATACAAACTGAAAAAACTTAACGGAGTAATGAGGGAAGGTCGGTCATTATAGCAAATCTCATCTGTTCTGCATTCCTGAATGGTCGCCCAAATAGGCCTCACAATCAAGTGCTGGGATTGCAACTGAGTCCTGCACTGTCCACTCTGGTAGGAATTCCTCCCTCTGAAATTCACATAGGCTATGCAGAATACAACATGCTGCAACAATGTTAGGCATGATAGTAATCTCTACATCATTGCGCTTCATAAGACAGCGCAAACGTCTTTTTAATAATCCAAAGGCATTTTCTACCACCATTCTTGCCGAGCTCAGGGTGTGTGTATATGTAATTTGATTGGGGCTCAGCTGGACATTTTGGGTGAACCCCTTCATGAGCCATCATCGTAACGGGTAGGCTACGTCACCAATTATGTGTACCGGGATTTCCACTCCATCCACAAATTTAGATTTCTAGTAGGAATATAGAAAAAAAAAGTACATTAGCAACAAGAACTATGTATACACATATAAGTAGACTCCTCCGTGATGGGCAGGCTGGTGGGCAAATAGGAAACATGTTTGAAGATAATGACAAGTATTTGGTCCCAATGTGAATTAAATTGCTTTCATCTATTACCTGCTTGATTCATGAACATTGCGTCAGTTTAGAATTAATAACACATCTTTTCCTGGGCTTGTTTTCAAAAATATTAAAATAATTATTAAACAAAATCACCTCTCATGGAAAAAGGTAGCCCCCTTGCTTGACCTCTGCTAGGCGGTACAGATCCGAGTTAGCAAGCACTCGTGCGTCATGTGATCGTCTCGGCCAGCCAATGAATACATCTGTGAAGCTAATATAAAAATATATATTATATTCATTTTTAAAATCGGTTATAAACAATAAGCATTAAGAAAACACACTGGGCAGAACATTCTTACCAATACTTATGATCCATCACAGCTTGCAAAACATTTGAATGCCTTCCCTTTCTGTTGTAGTAGTCAGCAGGATTATTATGAGGTGCGATTATAGGGATGTGGGTACCATCGATTGCACCTGCGCACTGCGGATATCCACACTCCACAAATCCCTTAATTGTTTCAGCCCAACGCTGGCCATGCAGCAGAGAAATAAATCTATGGTATAGGTTGTCCACCAATGCTCTGGTCACCTCATGTACAGTGGTGCAAACAGTAGATATCCCCACACCAAAGAGGCAATCAATTGTGCGATATTCACCTGGAGTGGCGTACCACCACAATGCTATAGCTAGCCTCCTACTTGGCTCTATTGGTGACCTGAAGTTTGTGGACTGTCTAGAGAGTGCTGGGGACATTAAATCCAAAAGGTAGTGGAATATCTGATGCGACATTCTAAAGTGACACTTCCACTGAACATCCTGAAAGTTCAGCACACTTTGCATAAAAACTTGCCCATGCTGCCATTCTCTAGCCCACAATCTTTGTTGTGTAAAGAGGTTAAGGTTGAGTATGGTGGTCACTGAAGCTGATATAAACGATCTCCTCCTGCGCAGGTATTGTCGGCGACGAATGTCAGTGTCTCTCAAATACTGCAGCCTCCTCCTCATAACATAGCTGCTGAACAAGCTACAGAATGTGAGAAGCTCAAAAATCCTCTCACAGGCTGAATCCAAGAGCAGTACAGCTGAGACTATCACAAAGTCTATAGAGACGTGCTGTGTCGGCCATGATTGCTGCACTACTGAGCACTCCCCTGCCCCTCCTTGTAATACCTTTCAAACCTCATCAATGTGAGACAGAAAAGTCCATTTAAAATGACATCACAAATGTTTTCAATGGGGGAACCGGGTTCAGTGTGAAAGGCACCAGCCCGGGAATAACCCGGTAATAACACGGCTCCAAAATGCGATGTGAAAGGGGTATAGCGTGTTCAGAACCGGGTTGGAAGCGTGTTCAAAAGACGGTTCATTACAGAGTTAGTGATGTGAAAGCAGTATTAGTGAATCTGCAGTAAACTTGCTGTAGTGCACTGCCAAGATGACATTCTCAGGAATTTGATCCTTCAGTCTTCAAATTTTGCTTCTTTTTTTTTACTAATATCCTAATGCTGGTGCAAATCCCCCTCCTTTGCTCCATATTACTCAGATTAATTTATCACATTGAGCCATGCAAGTGTAGATGGCTATTTCACAATTTTGTCTTGCAGTGGACTCATACCTTTTAAGAAACTTGACACGTATTGATGAAAGCATGACGAGTGGCAAATTGTTGAACAAATGAGCTTGTTCAACAATTGCAATTATGTATTATTAGTAGAAAAAGGATTTTATAAAAAACAAAAGTCCTGTATTTATGTCTCACACACTACTTTTATTTGGAAGAACATGAAAATAAATTAAAAACACATCTGTTTCTCTGTTAAATCAAGGTCAGCTACTGAATAACGTATTTAGTTTGCATTCATAAAAGAGAAAATAAAATCTTTATTATATTTGCCTGCATTCATTTTAACTCTTATAATGTAACTAAGTATACATTACCCATACACTGTATCTTTTCTTTTCTTCTGTAATTCCCCACTGCATGTTATACTTGTATAGCTGGGTACACACTACGCAATATTTTGAGTGATATCGCTAATCTTTCCCTTTCTGATCGATATTGTTTGTGATATCGGCCAGTGCATACACACTATGGGGTTTATTTACTAATATTCGTGTTTTTGCCGTTTTGAAGGGTGTTTGAACTCGAATGGTATCGGGTGCATTTTACTGCAACTTTTTGAATCCTGATACGGTCATTCACTAAGCTGCCGAGTTTTGCACATTCGTTTTTTCCGATGTCGATGTGATTCGTAATATCAGGCAGTGTTTTACGGGAGTGATGAGTAAAACACTGCCTGACAAAACACAAGGAATCCCGGCCGGATCTGTGAGATCCATGCAGGGCTTCATTGTGTACCTTAAAAAGTTCATTAAAGTCTTAAAAAAGTTAGAAAAAATTGCATGGGGTCCCCCCTCCTAAGCATAACCAGCCTCGGGCTCTTTGAGCCGGTCCTGGTTGAAAAAATATGGGGGGGGAAATTACAGGGGTTCCCCCATATTTAATCAACCAGCACCGGGCTCTGCACCTGGTCCTGGTTCCAAAAATACGGGGAACAAAAAGCGTAGGGGTCCCCCAGATTTTTTAAACAAGCACCGGGCTCCACTAGCTGGGGAGATAATGCCACAGCCGGGGGACACTTTAATATCGGTCCCTGCGGCCGTGCCATTAAAACCCCAACTAGTCAGCCCTGGCCGGGGTACCCTGGAGGAGTGGGGACTCATCAACGGGTCCCCCCCTCCAGCCACCCAAGGGCCAGGGGTTAACACCAACATACACACATACTTACCTATGTTCCCACGAGGCTCGGTCCTCTTCTCCATGTAGAATCCTAGCGGTACCTGTGAAAAAAATTATACTCACATAATCCAGTGTACCTTCTGTTCTCTGTATAATCCACATACTTGGCAAAATAATAAAACGGAAACCTGACCATGCACTGAAAGGGGCCCCATGTTTACACATGGGACCCCTTTCCCCGACTGCCAGGACCCCCCCTGACTCGTGTCAAAGAGGGTCCCTTCAGCCAATCAGGGAGCGCCACATCGTGGCACTCTCCTGATTGGCTGTGTGCTCCCTTGGATGGGGGGGACAGCCTCGGGCTTCACCCCTGGCCCTTGGGTGGCTGGAGGAGGGGACCCCTTGATTGAAGGGGTCCCCACTTCTCCAGGGTACCCCGGCCAGGGGTGACTAGTTGGGGTTTTAATGGCACGGCCGCAGGGACCGATATCAAAGTGTCCCCCGGCTGTGGCATTATCTCCCCAGCTAGTGGAGCCCGGTGCTTGTTTAAAAAATACGGGGGACCCCTACGCTTTTTGTCCCCCGTATTTTTGGAACCAGGACCAGGTGCAGAGCCCGGTGCTGGTTGTTTAAATATGGGGGAACCCCTGTCATTTTTCCCCCCATATTTTTTCAACCAGGACCGGCTAAAAGAGCCCGAGGCTGGTTATGCTTAGGAGGGGGGACCCCACGCATTTTTTTTTCCAGATTTTACACTAAACAGACCCTTTCCCATAGATAACCATGCACGGATCTCACTGATCCGTGCATGGTAATCCAAACTCGACTGGAAAAAGCAGGTCTATTTTATTGCTGCTTTTTTTAACGAATCGAAAAAAAACAGACCCGCACTTGAGCACTCAGAAACTAACACCCAAATACGAATGAATAGTGAATGCCCGTATTCTATGAAATAACAGCCGCGTTTGACCGATGGTCTATTCATTCGTATTTCTGAACGTTGTCATTCAAACCATTACGAATAGTCCAAACACTGCCGAGATTGGTGCTTAGTGAATTCCCGGATTGGGACTTAGAAAAAAAAACACAAATCGGCCAAACTCTGATTTTTTGTAAATACTGGCCCATGTGTGTTCGTCTGTACATGCAGGTTCATTTTGGCTATATCATTACGTTAACGATAAGGTGCATATCGTCCAGTGTGTATGTTATGAACGACGAATGACCCCCATGAAATTTCTACCCGGTAGCTGAAAAACCCTAGTATTGGATGACTCCTGTATATCGTGAGTCGTTTGTTAAAACCACTCAGTGTGTACGCCCAATATTGTTTGTCCGGGAAGTTCAAGGGAAATTGTTCAACAATATCACTTATGGAGCATATCATTTGGTGAGTACCCAGCTTATGATGTGCTCATTCTGCCCAATGTTACCTACTATACATAGAACACCTTAGGTGGCTGGCTCGCCTTGTACATTCATAGACAGGATTAAAACACATGGAATTATTTATGGAGTATTATGTTAGTCACTTTTAATGTTTACACTTGTATGTCTTATTTCCATGTATTGCTTGCCTTGCGCATTGTAACCTATATAGTATGCCCAAGTTGACTATCTTGATAAATTGGCAAAGACCACAGTCCTCATTGAAAAATATGGGGACTGGAGTATCTTTTCAATTGGTTAGCTGAACTCCTGTGTTCAGCCTTTGTAAATAGAAGGGGCACTTGAGTTTTGTGCTGTCTCTGCATGATATTCAGGGGTGACAAGCTTGATAAATAGTTCTCTTTGCCTTTTAACATTACGCTTCCTGCTCCAGCTCTCAGCATGGGCTTCTTATCCTGCCTGTCTCCAAGAGACTCAGCATGTTCACAGAATCAGAGGTGTGGATGAGAAGGGCAGACTTAGTGCATTCAGGAGACTACCTTAAGAGGGAATACTGTAAGACAGGGGTGGCCAGACTTTTTGAGTCGGTGATCTACTTTGAAAGCTGAAAAGTTTTTGTGATCTACCTCGGTGGGATAATCGCGCGCCGCAGACCAAAAAAGGGGCTTTCTCGCACGAAATCACGCATTGGCCCCCACAGGTAAAAGCCTCAAACACATATGCCCCACAGTGCCACATATGCCCCCACAGTGCCACATATGCCCCCACAGTGCCACTTATGCCCCCATAGTGCTGCTTACTGTTTTGCTGCTGCGGTGAGGAGAGCACAGCGTGCACCTCTCCTGCCTGCCGCCCTGCCCCGGACCCTCAGTCTGGTCTCCGGCGGTGACGGCAGCATGTATATCTCAAATCAGGCGCCGGTCCGCGAGCTCTGATTGGCTAATGAACCGGCGCCTGATTTGAGATATACACTCCGCCGTCACCGCCGGAGACCACCAGACTGAGGGGCAAGGTGGCAGGCAGGAGAGGCGCACGCTGCGCTCTCCTCACCTCTGTGGATGGGCGGTGGATCACGATCGACTGGTTGCATGTCCGCAGTCGACCAGTCGATTGCGATCGACTGTTTGGCTACCCCTGCTGTAAGAGAAAGCATCCCACTAACATTTCCAATTTGCAGTAGTGTGTGCTGTGCTCATGACATGGTTTCACAAAATACAAATAACAAGTGTTTGTAAATAGACTGAGCTGACCCAAATGGCTATTGGGGAGTGACATTCCAACATAATTCTGTATAAATTCTAAAAATTATTATTAGTTATAAGAGAGATTTATGTTTTATATGAAGTGAATTCTCCCATTTCCCCAGTAGGATTTTATTGAAACACACAATATACGTGGATACCACCTTAATTTCTCTTTTGTATGGTCCATTTTTTTTTACCAGTTTCATGAGTTCATTATGTGTTTCTACTTTGCTAACAAATCTAAATGTTTGTGAAATGATTCTAGATTATTTTAATCCAATGCCTTCTAATGTGTGACTTTTTTTTTAGGCTGGAAGCTATGCCTGTTCCAGATCAACCATCATGCTCAGAGAAGACTAGTTCATTAAGCTCAGTGATGAATACATCAAATGGTGATGGTTCTGAAACAGAAACAACTTCAGCTATACTTGCTTCTGTTAAAGAGCAGGTAAGAAGGCTAATTATTTCATTGTTTTCCTATATTGAACAGTTACAATTTTCATGGGTGAATTCAAGTATTCTTATTATCTTGGGTAACTAATGGTTTCTCTAATATCTCCATGTTGATGTTCCAACACTACCTTAAGCTCAAGACATCCAAAAAAAAACTTGTCATCTTCCATCCTTTCACAATCACACATTCTGTCATGTAGATGAAGTTATGGGCTCTTCAAAGTTGTACATACAGTATGTAGAAATCTCTTACACCAGGGATAGGGCTTGTGCAGATGCATGTTGATAATGGTGACAATTACTTTCACAAGTGGTTGTATTGTGTTGGTGTGGCCACATAGATGCAGATGACTGAATGCAGACCATTATTCACATTATTTCCAATCACGCAGATGTGGATGAATTGCATGCAACATTTACATGCACATTGGGGGTCATTCCGACTCGATCGCTGCAGTTTCTCGCAGCACAGCGATCGGGTCGGAACTGGGCATGCCAGCTGTCGTTGCCTAGCGATCGCCTCTAAGGCAGAGGCAGTCGCTGGGCGGGAGGGGGCTGGACGGCGGCACGGTCTGGCCAACGCAGGCGTGGCCGGACCGTTGTGGGGGCGGGCCGGGGCAGCTGCGTGACATCATATGCAGCCGCTGCGGGCCGGGATGCAACGAGTAGCTCCCAGCCAGCACGCTAAAGCTGCGCTGGTCGGGAGCTACTCTTGAAGTGCAAAGGCATCGCCGCAGTGCGATGCCTTTGCACTTCTGCGGGGGCGGCACTGACATGCGGGGCGGACTGGTCCTGTGAATGATCGTAGCTGTGCTAAATTTAGCACAGCTACGATCAACTCAGAATGACCCCCATAGTGTCTAAAGTAATTAAGTCTGCATGACTAAATTCAACATTTTAGTCTCAGTAAGACATCAAGGGTGATATTCAACTGTGCTTTTTTTATCTTGCACATTGCACCCTGAGAGGTCGGGTTTAGCCGTGTAAAGCAGCTAAACCTGACCAAAGTAATGGACCAAAGCGAAAAGTCCTGTTTGGGCACCAAACGGGTCACTTTTTGCTCATTACAGTTCACCACCATCAAAGAGTGCGAGCTGAGATGCAGCCCGAATGGAGGGACAATTGAATAGCTCCATTGGGTGCTATTTAATGGTTGCCGTCAGATCAAACAATTGAATTCCGCCCCAAGAGTTTTATTGTCTTGTATGTTGAACTTACTCACTAATTTATTATTATTATTATTATTATTATTAAATATAGTGGGCACTAATACTATATAAAAAAGGACATTTTTTGGATGGTAATCGATTAATTAGTCAATCTACTTTATGGCTGCTCTCACAGCATGGACCTGGATATCCACCATTAGAATATGTGATATACGAAAAAAAATAATGAAGGCTCACAATAAAAAAGGTATATTGACTGCTGGTTTGATTTTCAAAATCAAACCTGCAGCCGGTATACTTTTTTTATTGTGCGCCTTCATAATTTTTTTTTTATTATTATTATTATTATTATTATTATTAAATTTACTAATAATAATAATAGTAACAGTTTCTCAAATAGTGCAGCAAATTCCGTTGCGCTTTACAATTGGAATGTACAATGTAAAATGTACTTAATTTAAGTCACATAAATTTACAGGATCTGGGCAGCATACCGCCGTTCGGAATCCCGACGCCAAGATCCTGACGCCGGAATCCTGACACTGGTCAGAAGACCGATGCCAGGATCCCGACATTGATCACAATGGCGGCACTGGAATCCTGACTGTCAGCATCCCCATCAAAAGTATGCTAGGAAGGGTTAGGCTGTGTGGGGAAGAGGTTAGCTTTAGACACTGGAGGAAGGGTTAGGTTGTGGGGGGAGGGTGAAGGTAAGGGTTAGGCACTAAAAAGAGAGGATTAGGGTTAGGCACTAAAAAGAGAGGATTAGGGTTAGGCACTAAGGGAGAGGGTTAGGGTTAGGCTGAGGGGAGGGATGGTTAGAGTTAGGCACTAAACGGGAAGGGTTAGGGTTAGAATGCAGGCGAGAGGGTTAGAATTAGGTTGCTGGTTGGGAGTAGGTGTTAGGGTTAGGGGGAGGGTTATTCTACTTACCTAGCAGGTGTTGGGATGCCACTGTCGGTCATCTGACCCACAGTATACCAAGCGCTGGGATCCCAAAACCATCCCAAATTAGAACTTTTCAAAGGTGGGAAACCATCTTACTTCTCTTCCTCATCTGATATAGTCAGTTAAACTAAGTGCCAGAAATGAAGTTGAAATTGTTTCACTAAATAATTTATTATATTGGTCGGAAATTTATTTTGAATAAATATAGATAATCTTGTTAATTTACAAGTGGCAATCATTTCTATGAGAGATGAAGGTAAGACCTTGCATGACACAGACAAGCAAAATGATGTCTACTGCACTCTTAAAAAATGAAGTTTATTCTCCGATGTCAGGACGAGGATGCTAATTCTGACAATGGCAATCAACAGTGACAAAGTCTAGACAAAAGCTTACACTATGGCCCTCATTCCGAGTTGATCGCTCGCAAGGCGAATTTAGCAGAGTTGCTCACGCTAAGCCTACGCCTACTGGGAGTGTATCTTAGCTTCTTAAAATTGCGACCGATGTATTCGCAATATTGCGATTACAAACTACTTAGCAGTTTCAGAGTAGCTTCAGACTTACTCGGCATCTGCGTTCAGTTCAGTGCTTGTCGTTCCTGGTTTGACGTCATAAACACACCCAGCGTTCGCCCAGACACTCCCCCGTTTCTCCTGCCACTCCTGCGTTTTTTCCGGAAACGGTAGCGTTTTTATCCACACGCCCCGAAAACGCCGTGTTTCCGCCCAGTAACACCCATTTCCTGTCAATCACACTACGTTCGCCAGAGCGAAGAAAAAGCCGTGAGTAAAAATACTATCTTCATTGTAAAATTACTTGGCACAGTCGCAGTGCGAATATTGCGCATGCGTACTAAGCGGAATTTCACTGCGATGCGAAGAAAATTACCGAGCGAACGACTCAGAATGAGGGCCTATGTTCTCATTGGTTTATCTCTGCCTGTAAAATCAGACCATTTCTTAACCATAATTTCTTACACAGAGAACATCTGTTTGACTACATTGTAAATTACCAGTTGGCTTCCTGTGCAGTACTTCTCATTATGGAGGCAATCTTTCTGCCCTCATCTACTCCACTCTGTTTTAAATAAGAGTATGATAACTTTCTAAACAGCTGGTATCCATTAATGCATTTTGTGACAACAATTGCTACATAACGACTTTCTGACTGGTAAGGTGCATGTAAAGATCCTGACTCTATTTATTACCAGTTATTTATATAGCGCACACATATTTTGCAGCGCTTTACTAATAATATTTGACCATTCACATCAGTGCCTGCCCCAGTGGAGCTTACAGTCTATATTTCCTAACATATACACGCACACACATTCACGCTAAGGTTAATTTTGTTTGGAACCAATTAACCTTGTGGGAGGAAAGCAGAGTACCCAAAAGAAATCCACATAAGCACAGGGAGAATATACAAACTCCACACAGTTACGACCATAGTGTAAGTTGAACCCATGACATCAGTACAGTGAGGCAGTAATGCTAACCATTACACTGTCCATGCTGCCCAAATATAACGATTATGATTTATAGCAAAATAATGTAGTAGGAAGCCCAATAAATATGGACCATTTAATTGAGCTAGATTTGTGTAACATTTTAATATGTTTATAATACAGTTACATAAATGTGAATCCCTATTAACATCAGACAGTTTATTGAGGTAATGAAATATGAGCAGTGCGAGAATTGCTATGCAGTCAGTCAGGATGCTTGTAAGCAATAGGTCTTACCTGACTGAAGAGAGCATCACATGCCTCTGCTGCAGAGCTTACCAATTGGTTTGGGTATATAATGAGATTCAGTAGGGTATAGAAAGGGCCAAAACTAAAATTTTCGTCTCCTGGGGCAAGGCAGTAATTTTCCACGCCCTCCCCCCACCCAAACAAAAAAACAAAAAAAACAAACCATGGGCCCGATTCAGACCTGATCGCTGCTGTGCGAATTCACACGGCGGCCGATTATCGATTGATTGCACATGCGTATGCACCGCAATCGCCAAACAGCGACAGGAAGGTGCGAAAATTTCGATCGCAAGGTCATTGACAGTAAGAGAACATTTGTGGGTGGTAAATGCCCGTTTTCTGGGAGTGTCAGGAAAAACGCAGGCGTTCCAAAGTGTTTTCAGGGAGGGTGTGTGACGTCAGCTCCGGACCCGATCAGCCTGTTTGTATCGCACTGTAGGAGTAAGTCCCGCACCTACAGCTACTTTGCATGCCACTCGGAATCAGGCAGATATCAGCTTTAAGTTTTACCTTTTAGCATTACTTTATACAGATTCAATAAACTAGATGTTTTGAGTATAAACTGTATGTTTTTAAAGCAATATTCCCAGCTACCTGTTAAATATTCAACAACCTGCTTCTTTACCTTAGTGGAGCCTGGGAACTACACACTAACACAATACTGGATTTTCTTCCACAATTTACACAATGGAGGGTCTTCTTTGTGGAACAGTAAGAAGCCTCTTATTGCTCCTTGTTCTTACACCTCATTCTCAGCAGCTGTTTTACAGAAATAGAGGAGACCCTTTTCTAAGCTCAACAGTGGTGTGAGAAAAAGCTTAATTGCAATGTAAAGTTATTACCATTTACAAATAGTGATATAAAAAATGATATAGCCATACTGCTTACTATATGTATTGTAGTTCCTGCAATGATATCACAGTCATTATTTAAATTACATTTAGGCTACAGGTGATATTAATTAGTATATCGTCTTGAAAGTTATTCCACTTCTAGCTTCTTGCCCTAAATCAGGTTCAACAACATTTGGACACATATCTTTCTGTATTCACGCTAATGCAGTCTGTCCTTTTCATGCTTTACCACTGTATATGCCAAGTAGGTATTGCTCAGTGCACTGACAGTGAACCTCTGTACTCGGCTGAGCATTGGGGTGGGGAAAAGGAGAGAAATGGACAGACAGGGTAAAAGTAGGGAAAATAAGGCAAGACACAAGTGGCATACAATATGGAGGCTACATGTGTACCAAACCTTGTGGCAGGAACGTGTGGTGAGGTAAATGACTCAGGAGGCACTGGCTAGTACCAGAGCCATATTTACACACAGAATTTGAGCCAAAGTGTTCATGTAGGCATTATACATAGGTGAAACAGTATACTGCTGGAAATTTGGTGTGTTTTGATCAGAGATGTGCGGAAAAGATAGGCCTGCCATAGATATTTTACTTTAGAGTTTTGACTATAAAAATGATTAGAATAATACAAAGAACTAATATAGTCTTTGTATTTTTCATATACTTTATATACTCAAAACTGTGGTGTATACGTTAGTATTAAGACATACAGGTAACGCTGCCGATGGGAATATCAAAGAACCAATGCAATAGTCAGTAATTAAAAACATAATTTACTTAAATAAAAAATAAATGATATACATACACATACATGACATGAATGCATAGCTATATAAATGGACTTATCATACTGACAATGCTTACATTAAAACATAATATAGAAAAAAGAAACCTCAAATAAAGTGGACCTTATAGTATATCCAGTAAAGGTTCTGCCTCACCTGCCATACCTCACCGCACGTCACTGCCTTATGGTATACACCAATTTTAAAGTTAAACAATTGCAGCATTACAAATGTGCAGGGCAGTACAGAGTACAGTGTGCAATGAACGTCCTGTCAGCTGAAGAGTCTGCATAAATAAATGAAGGGAATTGCCGTGGTGACTGGACATCAAGTTAAAGCTACTATGTCTGTACTGCCTGATCTTATTTCTGACATGCAGCAATGCTGCTGAAAGGAAAATATTGTGCAAACACTGTGCCTTGGCTCTCAGATCTTTAAAGAAAATACATCAGGATGCAGAAAAGAAGCATTGAGGGAGATTTCCAGGGGAAACACAATTGTACACAGAATTCTGCTCAGAATACTTGAGGCCACATTTCTTCTAAAATGTATGTGAAATTCGGCAGAGGTTAATATTCTGTGGCATAGCAGGGACTATTCCCACGACACCCATAGAGTGGGAATAGAATCTTGCCACTGATGCCGGGATCCCGGTGTCGGTATGGTGACTGGTGGTCTCCTGACCCTCGGTCACATATACCCAACTGCAATAGATGCATACCCAAAAAACTCACAAAGCATAATCAGAAATAAAATATGACTATGGGGCAGATTTACGCGTAGCGGTCGTCTTAAAAGCTCAAAACCCCATGTAGTGTAATCCAGCAGCGTGCAGTTAGGGAAAACCGTCTGGCAAAAACGGGTGGAAAAACTTAAGGTTTACCATGCAATAATATATTTACCTCACATCAATGAGGACCTGGTTATAACGTAGGTGGCCTCTCCAGACATTAACTCATTTGACTTTTTGTGCGCAGTTCATTCTGTTCATATGGTATTGGCCATACTAAAGGGGCCACACTTATTTATTGACTAAACTGGTAAATGGAAACTAAATCTACACAAGACATTTTTGTGCTCATCCACACATCTGGATTTTGAAGGGTCCATGGAATATCACTAAAGATACCTTTATATGAGGATTATCACCTTGTCACACCTAAGTTTGATACGCTTTTCTATCGCTGTACATAGCATCATATACTGTGTAAAAAAAAAGATACCTTTATAAGAGGAATCCTCACTCTTATTATGTAAGTGAGGTAAGTTTAGCATAACTTGGTGTGATCAGAAGACTAATGCAACAACATTTATTTTGACAGTATATCAATAGTGTCATGGACCTGGGTTGAGAGAGTTGAGAACTCGGGGATTCTTCCGATGGTTGGGAAGTAGAGCTGTAGTTGGGTCGAAATAGAGATGCTGTGAACGATGCTGCAGAACACTAAATGAGAGATGACTTGTGAGCGATGCTAAAGAACACTGAATGAGAGGTGACTTGTAAACAATGCTGAAGAACACTGAATGAGAGATGACTTGTGAACGATGCTGAAGAACACTGAATGAATGCTGGAAGCACTGGCGACTGTAAGCTGAGAGGCACGCTGTATGCTGGAAGCACTGGAACTCTGTAGCTGAGAGACAAGTTGTATGCTGGAAGCACTGGAACTCTGTAGCTGAGAGACACGCTGTATGCTGGAAGCACTGGAACTCTGTAGCTGAGAGACACACTGTATGCTGGAAGCACTGGAACTCTGTAGCTGAGAGACACACTGTATGCTGGAAGCACTGGAACTCTGTAGCTGAGAGACACACTGTATGCTGGAAGCACTGGAACTCTGTAGCTGAGAGACACGCTGTATGCTGGAAGCACTGGAACTCTGTAGCTGAGAGACACACTGTATGCTGGAAGCACTGGAACTCTGTAGCCGAAAGACACACTGTATGCTGGAAGCACTAGAACTCTGTAGTTGAGAGACACACTGTATGCTGGAAGCACTCAGGGAGGAGGTAAGAGGGTCCCCCAGGTGGAACCCGCTGGAAATCGCGATCCGGCGCGGCACGCTGGTGTGGTCATTGTGACAGTACAGGGACCCCACTAGACCACCAGGGCAGGGGCACAGGTCGGTTTTATTAAAAAACGTTTGCATATGGCCCACAGTACCCAGTGGTGAAGTCCAGCAAGGGGATAAGGCTCTGACCTGTAGCCCCTCCCCCAGGCCGAGGGCGCCATTTAGAGTAAATGTTCCCACCCTGGCCCTGCATCTCTCTCTCTCTCCCTCACTCCCTGTCAGCGTTTGGGCGCCATCTTCATATGCTGAGCTGATCCTGGTACTGTTTGAGCGTAGCCTCCTCTGTAAAGCTGCCTGCAAATCAGCACTGTGCATTCTACAGGGCACTTGAGTATTCTACGTGTCTAAACATAACACACAAACTGCAACCAGGCGCTTAATAAATAATTAAATTCAATTAATATATCATCAATTAATTATTTTCAAGCTGCAATACAGAGCTACTGACTAGGGGTCTTTAAGTCAGAATAATTAGCACAGGTGGTCCCTGTGCTGATTCTCAAAGCTACTTTACCAATTAGCTCTCTGCGCTATTTATTATGGTATGACTGATATTCAAATGATCAAACTACACAATTTTACTGTATTTCATATGTTTTAATACACATATAAGATTAGACCGGTCTAAAATATCATGAACAATGTAAAATAATAACAATCCGTATTAAAAAATACTATAGACTTAACACAAGGAGGTGGAGCCAAGCTACTCTATGCCCAGTTGTGGACAAATTGTTTTACCGGTAACTATATTTCAGTCTGCATAATAAACTTATTAGAATGCACATTCATTTGTTTCTGTAACCCATGTAGGGATATAAGTTCCTTAGATACTTTTTATAGGTGAACAATGTTCCATATTACTGCTCGTCAGCAAAGACAGAAATAAAGCATGACAATGCGCTCCTGGACGGAGCCTTACGTGTAGTAACCGTCCGTGCTGTGTATCGCAAACTGAAACCCCAAAGGTCTGTGTCGCGGTCCCGGTTTCAGGGGATCAAGCGTCTGCAATGATGCCCGCTGATGACGAGGATATCCAGCCACAGGGATCAACGAGACCGCACCGTTTTGGTGCTGCTTGCAAGCACCCAGGTCCCGGTCTCTCTCCTCTCAATTGCTGATGGGCTGATGTTGATGGCGATAACAGCAGTATTGGTAGGTTCAAAGAGAATATATGGGTCCAAAAACCACACTACTGACGCGTTTCGCTCCTTTTACAGAAGCTTTATCCAAGAATTCTTGGATAAAGCTTCTGTAAAAGGAGCGAAACGCGTAAGTTGGTGCCTGCAGTGCAGGCGGCTAACAGGTAGGGCTGCTCCAGCCCTGAATAAGCTTTTCAAAAGTGAAGATAGAAGACTTCAAGGGCTGCAGCAGAGGCACTATCAGTGCTAGATGTCATTCTGACATCTCCTGCTGCAGCTCCCTCACCTCCTCCAGCGGCGTTGTATACTCCAGTGTCCCGGGTTGCCAGGTACTTACAGCGGAGGGCTCCGGTTCTCTACGTCAGGCACAAACACCAGCCGCAGCTCTCCAGGATCGTGTGGCCGCACTCAGGGAGGAGGTAAGAGGGTCCCTCAGGCGGGACCCACTGGAAATCGCGATCCGGCACGGCCGTTTGGAGGCGGGCCGTGCGCGCTGGTGTGGTTACTGTGACAGTACAGGGACCCCACTAGACCACCAGGGCAGGGGCACAGGTCGGTTTTATTAAAAAACGTTTGCATATGGCCCACAGTACCCAGTGGTGAAGTCCAGCAAGGGGATAAGGCTCTGACCTGTAGCCCCTCCCCCAGCCCCAGGGCGCCATTTAGAGTAAATGTTCCCACCCTGGCCCTGCATCTCTCTCTCCCTGGGACTGTTTGAGCGAAGCCTCCTCTGTAAAGCCGCCTGCATATCAGCACTGTGCATTTTACAGGACACTTGAGTATTCTACATGTCTGTTGACAGTGTTAGTTAAGAAAAGGTGCATTGATTCAGGGCTATGTAGTACAAGTACCCTGTGGTATACATCCAGTCTTTACTGTGCATTGATATATCTATTTATCTGTATAGCTTTACTTAGTATTACTTAGTATTGCTAGTCCAGTGCAGTTTTATTGCTTGTCATAATTTCTGCATTGTACATGTGACTGTGTGTGTGTGCATATAGCTGCTGCGTGATTTCCATTCCGTGTATCTCACTCAGATTGCTATCCCTATATTCTGTACCCTGAGGGGGGCTACATGCGTCAGGGTTATTATTTGATATAGGTGTTTCACAGGATATACTTATTGTGTCGTTTTTCTCTGTGATTTTAAGCCGCTGTATACCTCTTGAATCCTCTGTTTGTGCTATCACATTGCACAGGGGGTTCTTCGTCAGGTATTATACAGCTCATATTGTGCTGTGTTGCCCGTGTTTTACGCTTTCAGATATGTCAGCTTCAAGGGGCGACGGTGCTGCGGCTGATCCCACAAAGCGCGGTGGGGATGCTGCAGACACATTAGAGGAAAACATAGCAGCGGAGGGTTCAGGTTCTGGGGGTTCCCTACCCCCCAGTAGGGCCGTGGCAACGGGGGTTCATAATGACCCACTGTAAAGATATGAGACAGAGGGTAAAACTGTATTTATGGCATTTCAATCTTTATAGCGTTTAATGTACTTTTTATTCCTTCTGTTCCCATGTCTCTCTGGCTTGTGTCACTATTACCCCATGTGTGTGTTCATCCATTACCCTATATATTCTGTACTATAATCTTACCCAGGTAAATACAGGTGTGCTGTGACCTGGCACCTAGTGCTGTCATGTTATGTTCTTGTAGGAGAATGCCAGTCTGGTATGAGGTTACTACAGGTTATCATTGCCATGCCTATTGAGTCCATCTATGATCCTTATATGGTCACACAGGAAATACATTTGAGGACCAGGTAATGTCTCTTTGAAGCTTCTTCTCCACAGGGGACAATCAGGACTTAAACCAATTTCCCTGTCATTGTTCCTTCTGTTTACTGTCCCCTGTCCCATCCTGGTCTCTCACAGACAACTCGGAGCCTGACCCAGCATGTGGTCAGCAGAAGAAGGCCAGCTGTGGGAGGGAGTAGGGAAATACCTGAGGTGGGATACCACCAATCAGGAACCTGCGTCTCCTCCCCAGGTGAGCGTGGCATGATGGGCATTTGGAAGGTTTTAAAAGAGGTTGCGCAGGTCAGCTCCTCATGTTAGTCGCAGGACTCTGGCTAAGGGGTGATTCTCTGCCAGGGTACCTTGTGGAACGCATCAACAGTGCTGTGTGGACTTATATGTACTTACTACTGCATGGACTAATCTGCTATCACTGCTGTGTGGACTCAGTGATAGTTCTGCTGTATGGACTTGTTTATCTGGAACTTCTGCACGGAATTGCTGTGGACCTAAATCCTCTACTGGGACTTACTATCTGGACTGCTACCTGTATACTGTTTCTGGGCTATATTTACTTCTGCTTCCTGTGAATTATCTACTACTGTGTGCGGTGAGAAATAAACCATCACTTTGGTTTCATCGGCTCTGTGTCTGAGTGATTAGAAGAACCCCGTATCTTCACATTTGGCGGCAGCGGTGGGATCATTCAGACACCAAACAACGACCGCAGGAAGCGTGAAGGCCCAGCAGAGAACAAAGGATCAGGCCATATGTAATGCAAGAGGATCTGCAGTGAGGTGGTAACAAGTGAGCAGGTGTCAGTCCTGTGCAAAAGAAAATGTTTCCGAGGAAAGAAAATGAACACCTCAAGTCTCCCAGGGCAGTGGAGCTCGTGGATGGAGGTGTGTCGGTGTATCGGCAGGCTGGTAAGCCGGATCTGTTATTGAGTGCTATAAAGATGCAGTACATTTGGGAGTACTGGAATGAAGCTATGCGGATGATCAGCGGCTGGAGAGTATCCAGCATACAGGACAAGTTGTGTTACCTGGGGGATGCATTCCTGCACTGTAAAAGTGAGGCAGCCTCATGGAATCTGCTGGGGGAGCCAGAGTTTGTAGAATTCACAGAGGAAGTGAGTGCTACAGTGACCCAAGTTATACAGAGAAGTCAATATTCTGAGGCTGAAGGGCAAGTCCAGAATCAATTATCTTCTGGGCTAGAGCCAGAGGAAATATCCAAAATGGGGCCGCTGCAACCCAGGCAGATGACTGAGGGGTCCGCCTTGCAAGTGCCTGTTACCAAGGGAGCAAAGTCCTTGTCAGCGGGGCCCATAACCACATTGGAAGAAATGAGCATGGAGGAGCTGATAGCAGAATGCCAGCTGCGAGGCATCCCTTTCCAATTCTGCACTCGCAGGGAAATCCTCCAGCTTATTCTCCAGGATCAGCGGGATCCAACAAAAGCGTTCACCGATTACCGGACGTGGATCCTTCGTCTCGGCCCAGGGATGAGTGTGTGGGAACAGCTGGAGTGTCTGGAGGAGTGCTTCATTGTGGCAGAGGAAGAGGCAATGGATCGGGGGCTCCTGGATACCCCAGCATGGCTAGACCAGTGTTGCAGGGTGGATGCAGAAAGGCACTGTCTGCAACAGCTTCTCCCATACCCAAGGGAAGCAGTTGCCCGGTGTACTATGCTGGGAGAGGCTAGCGCTGAAGTGAAGGCTATGCCCACAATACAGGCATCCCAGGAGGAGCTGTGCTACACCTTCCCTTTTGCTGAGGTGGAAGATGTAAACCTAGTAACCAGCTGCCAGGGAATCAATGAAGACTGTGCCCAAGAGATCACCATGGATGGGGGAGTATTGTTCCACTCCCCGACTACAAACATACCAGTCACGGATGGCCTCTTGCTCCAGGATGCCCAGCTTATTCAGCTGGGGGAGGCTCATCGCGATGGATTGGCAATGGCAGCCACATTCATTTCACTGAGGAAGGCTGATGAGAACATGCCCTGTGTATCTCCTGCTACCCTAACTCCACAAGAAGTTTATGAAGGATTATTCCATTTTAACGATTTGGGGAATGAGGAGCTGCGATGTGAATACTGGTACGTACCCTGTGATTCAACAGTGACATTGGTAGCAGAGACTGTTAACATAATATCAGAGCAGGAACCAGAAAAGGATGTGTTGCACCACCGTAATACCTGTGAAAGTGTTGTGGACTATAACTATGTGCCGAGGGATGTGCCTGCCATAAGCCAGATCCAAGCAACTACAGATCAAGTGGAGGTTGGGAGATGCCGCTTGCTATCTCGTCTCCTTTACCAGGGTGAAGGCACAGTGCCACCCACACCCCTTCCATCTGCAGAGCAAGAGCAAGTTGTGGAGATAATTGTGGAAGCTTCAGTTGTTAAAACCCTGACTGTTACCCCACCAGCTACCAAGTGCACAGGACTGGCGGGGGAGGAGGTTATCCAGGAGGAGGTGTGCGCAGAAGGAGCTGCAGGTGAGATACTGGCTTTTGAGGGGGGAGCGCGGGCACAGGACCAGCCTGTGCTGGTGACTCCCCTGCAGCCACCAGCTGAATTGTTTCTGATGAAGGGTCCATCCTCAGCACTGGGTATTGAGACCACGTGCTGTACGGAAATTTGCCAGCCCTCTAGTTGGGGTTTGAGGAAGGAAGGACTGGACATAGTTGCGGAAGTGCTGGGGGCAGAACCCCACCATTGGCCTGCCTTTAGGCAGCTGTTCCTTGTGCAAGGGAGGGAGGTGGAAGGTACTCCCTGCCCCGTTGTGCCAGAGGCACAGGTATTAGTACACCCAATAGGTGGGCCGGGTGTAAAAGTTTGCAATGTTGCGGAGTGGGGATACCCAACATCTGAATTGCTAAATCCCCTGCTGGTGAAAATGAATGTGTCATATTGTAATATTGTCTTTGCTGGTTGTTTAACACTACTGCCTCTTACCACATGGGTCTGGTGGGACATCACCCTGTGGGACTCAGGTGGTACACACACATGATATTCTCTCCCCTGCACCCACCGCTCCTGGGTGGTAATGTTTCCTCAACACTTCAGAACAGGAATAAAAAAGTAGAGGAAGGAATGTAAAGATATGAGACAGAGGGTAAAACTGTATTTATGGCATTTCAATCTTTATAGCGTTTAATGTACTTTTTATTCCTTCTGTTCCCATGTCTCTCTGGCTTGTGTCACTATTACCCCATGTGTGTGTTCATCCATTACCCTATATATTCTGTACTATAATCTTACCCAGGTAAATACAGGTGTGCTGTGACCTGGCACCTAGTGCTGTCATGTTATGTTCTTGTAGGAGAATGCCAGTCTGGTATGAGGTTACTACAGGTTATCATTGCCATGCCTATTGAGTCCATCTATGATCCTTATATGGTCACACAGGAAATACATTTGAGGACCAGGTAATGTCTCTTTGAAGCTTCTTCTCCACAGGGGACAATCAGGACTTAAACCAATTTCCCTGTCATTGTTCCTTCTGTTTACTGTCCCCTGTCCCATCCTGGTCTCTCACAGACAACTCGGAGCCTGACCCAGCATGTGGTCAGCAGAAGAAGGCCAGCTGTGGGAGGGAGTAGGGAAATACCTGAGGTGGGATACCACCAATCAGGAACCTGCGTCTCCTCCCCAGGTGAGCGTGGCATGATGGGCATTTGGAAGGTTTTAAAAGAGGTTGCGCAGGTCAGCTCCTCATGTTAGTCGCAGGACTCTGGCTAAGGGGTGATTCTCTGCCAGGGTACCTTGTGGAACGCATCAACAGTGCTGTGTGGACTTATATGTACTTACTACTGCATGGACTAATCTGCTATCACTGCTGTGTGGACTCAGTGATAGTTCTGCTCTATGGACTTGTTTATCTGGAACTTCTGCACGGAATTGCTGTGGACCTAAATCCTCTACTGGGACTTACTATCTGGACTGCTACCTGTATACTGTTTCTGGGCTATATTTACTTCTGCTTCCTGTGAATTATCTACTACTGTGTGCGGTGAGAAATAAACCATCACTTTGGTTT
The DNA here is from genome assembly GCF_028390025.1 of Pseudophryne corroboree. Lineage (NCBI taxonomy): Eukaryota > Metazoa > Chordata > Amphibia > Anura > Myobatrachidae > Pseudophryne > Pseudophryne corroboree. Next base: position 387,711,511 of record NC_086448.1, on the reverse strand, counting down.
CATCGGCTCTGTGTCTGAGTGATTAGAAGAACCCCGTATCTTCACACCCACCTTGTGCTACTTTCTCCACTTTACTAAATACGCTGGTAACAAGACTTACGCCCCCTATGGGACTTCAGGTGCCGGTACAGCCACTTATTGTCCCTGCGGTCAATTCACCATGGGCAGATCTTCTGTTCACTCAGTTACAGCAATTGAATCACTCACTGAACAAACAAAAACCTAACTCTCGCCCGCCTAAGACCAAGGGATGCTTTAAGCGGGCCATTACTTCCCCACAATACACCCATGTTCCAGACACTTTGTCTGATGAAGATGGCGTATATACTGACCCCTCAGACACTGATCCAGATGCTTCTGATGGGGAATTTGTTTCGCAGGTGGATGTTCCTGACCTATTGGAGGCTGTCAAGCTGATTCTTCAGATTGATGATGACCCAGAACCTGTTGTTACTTCTAAGAAACCAGATAGATTTAAACGTCAGGAGGTTATTAAACGAGTTTTACCTCATTCTGACCACTTAGTTGACATACGTCAGGAATCCTGGGAAAATTCAGGAAAGAAATTCACACCTGACAATGCCGTTTTATATGCAGGAATGAAAGCTATACCTTAAACACACCTAAATACATTTTACCGTGGAGCCGCTGCGGCCGCTGTACTTAATACACACTCTACGTACTTTGTACGCTATTAGCTGTGCTGTGTATGGACTTAGCGTACAAACGCCGCGCTGACGGTACAAAGTACTTACAGCGCGTACACACCCAATGAATACACTTTAAACCTTATGCAGCAATGCAGTGTGATGCTATTACACTTTAAACCTTATCAGGGAAAGAAATACACGACACCAGTCTGTAGTTAAACCACTGGGTTCCGACACCACAGCGTATTATTGCTGAAAGGGGGTTACAATACAAACAATACAATACAATATAACAGAGTAAATGGCTACAGTCAATGGTACATACGTGAGTGGACAAGCTTGCGCAACCCGGCCGGTACTCGGTCATCTGATAGATAACTTGGTGAGTCTTGTGTCTGACCAGGCCTGCTGCAGGCTCTCTTTATTCACTTCATCCAAAACATAACACAATGTTTACTGTGATCTCTTTGTCCATTGGACACAGGGATGGTCATTTACAGTACAGGACAGGTCATAGGTCTGTTTGAATAGGTGGGCGATGTCTATTTTCACTGCTCTTGTGGGTGGTCTCCTCTGGATTCCCGCCGCATACATAATGTACAGTAAATACAGTTTATATCTATATTCTGCCCCTGCACATAACTATCCACAGGAACATGCGATCTTCCTCAAACCAACAGCGGAATGTTTCCCTTAAAATACCCTACAGCTGGATACCAAACACCACCTTGTAACCTTGTTCTGTCCCTTCCTATCCTGTAAAGGTGAATCCTTTTGTTCTGTTACCATTTAAACTGATGTTAATTTCTGATGTGGTGCAAGGAGACTACGTGCACATTGTGCACTATTTGGATTAAATATGTAATGTATTTGATAGCCTTCCATGCGTTCACAAACTCTACAGTAAATACTCATACCACGCGCTAATGTGCAGGACCGCGGGAGCGACCATACGCAAATTGCGAATATGCGCACGCACAGCAGAGCAAGTACGCTCATGGAGGCCATCTGTGTGTAGTTTGTACATGATGTGTGTACTGCAATATTTTTCGACTTTGACAGTCCACCCTTTGGCAGTCACCAATAACTGCCACTATCTAATCAATAAAAACAGAAAAATATCTACACAATATCTACAGAAGCTTGGAGTTGTCAGAGGAGAGTTGTAGGTGGGAAATGTATGACCTAGTGGGAGAGTAAAAGTATGTATGTATGAATCCATGTCTGAGGGGCATGTATCATCGTGCCGTATATGTTCTACATAAGCTTCGAGGTATTGCGAAGTATACATTAAATCCTTCTCATCCCGTATTAAGGGTCTGTAAATGGGCCAACAAACACTACCGAGCTCTTTTCGGCTTCTTGTTCCAACAAATGGGGTGCACATTTAGTTGATGATACATGAAGGGGGAAACATAAGTGAGTGCTAGTATATGTGGATATCACCTGTTGACTATGTGTGCTATTAACTGAAGGTTGCAGAGATGAAGATAAGACATATAAATAAAATACAGTCACATAAACATTTTGGGTAGGGCTGATGTCTTTTTCCGGATGGATGAATCTGGGCAGAGGGGGAGACAAAAGAAAAACAGGTGAACGAAACAGGCCATGAAATTTATTTGCAATCCTTATCATATCACTGTCTCTATGGAAGGGTCATGAATTAAATCTGCTGCTATAACAGTACCCTTGCTCCTTAGACTCATCAACTCTGTGCCGTGCTTGCGCCACGTCAGAATTCGAACACACCTAAATATCAAACCAATAATTATGACGACTCCCAGGATACAAAGGAGAAACTTCCCTACACTCATAATAACATTTTGAGCCCACTCTCCTAAACCTGAGAACCAATTTCGTGGGTTCAACCATGAGACCCAGCTGGTCAGTTCATTACTCACAGTCGCCAAGTTAAGGCTGTGTTTCCTCCTGAACTCCCACTTCAACTGCAAGATATCGTCCATCTTTTGATCGATGATCTCCGTTGGGTTATCAGTACTGTTCGTAATATATACGTACAGCACTTCACCCCATATTGAGTTGCCAGCGTAACACAGTACCCACCTGTCACGGCTGTGATATAATTAAGGACCATCCTGTGCTGAATCAGTTCCTTCTTGTAAGCTTGTAACTCCCTTCCCGTATACCTGAAGGTGTCGTCATACATCTCAGTGATATTATCTATCAAGTTCGCTAGCGCATGGATATACCTATCATTTATAATTCCTCTGGCAGTACGGGTGATGTCTAATGCAAGAAGGAACTGAATCCCGGTGGATTCGTGGATCAGATTGGAGGCTGCGTGCTCTGTCCTATCTATGAGGTGTCTCTTGATGATGTGTTCATAGTGAGTATGAGTATAAGGAGCCTGAGCACTGCGGTGAACATCTTTCATTTTACCATGGGTTATGGTCATGACCTCTGGCAGTACTCTCCCAATATAACACAATCCCTCTGAGCTCGGGGCAAGCCACTTGTACGCCTTCCTCCCACATATGAAATAGGCATAATCTTGGAGAACATAGGGGACAAAATATAACATCACCATATTACAAATTTTCCAAGTAAAGAAACCTATTCCTAGTTCTCCCATCTGCTCAGTACAAGTATCGGGCTGGATGATATGAGCACAATACACTGGCGATACTTTTCCAACCCACATGGTCTTGCTTCCACGAGTATACTTATACCGAAAATACCTCCCACTATTGGCTATTTGGCGTACAAGTTCAGAGTCTATGGGTATCCTATCAGCTCTGTGTGAAAAGGTAATTGTCTGGTTATTCCACGTCACTTCCCAATTTCCCGGTTTTCGGTAATTGGAAATATTAAAACACAATAAGGACCTATCTACATGATACTGGTGGAGCTTCAAACTAGGGGGCCTAGAAATATTGAATTTCTTGTCCACCGGTCTCCAACCCCGTAATTCGAGTACCTCATCTATTGCTGAAGGGTACGGTACTAATCCTGACCTGCTCTGACCTTGAGGTACCTGTGAGCACACCCAGCATTCTGTCTGGTTTAAGACCTTACCCACTAGTGAGTGGTAATCACTCAACGGATGACGGTCCATGTCGATATTAAGGTTGGACTGACATCTCTGGATGCACCCATCCTCAACTATATTCTCACAATTCCTACAAATACAATATTCATCAGACAATAACCCCTCACAGTGTCTCCAAACTCCCTGACTACCAGAGCGCTTACTGATGCCAGCCTTTACTAAAGTGATGTGCTGATCCTGAGATCCTACAAATTCATACTTGCCATCAGAACCCATTCCAGATCCCTGCTCGACCTCTCTGGGACCCTCACAAAAACAAACTGTCCTTATCAAAACCAGAGTTACTAATAGAACCCGAAACGCAGTCTCTTGTGATCGATCCATTTCGTTTAGAGAAAGGAGGAAAATAAGAAGGGGAAAAGACAGGAAAATGCAGGGTGAGGTGAAAAAAAAAATGATACTACAACCGTTCTAGATCTGTGCTCGGATGCCCTTCAACAGTCCTGCCTCTCAACCTTCCCGGAACAGACACTCCAGTGATACGAGGTTCTCTACACTCTGCTCTTTGTCACGAGTTCTCTCCGGGTCAGCGGCCTTTCTGTAGGGAACATAAATCTTGTATTTCAATGTGTTTAACTGTTGTATATTATCAGTTGTGTGAAGTAAACCATCTGTGGAAAGCGAAAAGAGAAAGGAAATAATAAAAAGAAAAATTTTCAGATTTGCGTTCACCATCAGGCTGTCACGCCATCATGCATATCGGTGTCTATATTCAGTCTCCCTTCATGACCAGGCACACTGATACTCGTGCCCCTATGTTAGTGAGATATACTGGATTTGGGCAGTACTCTGAAAGACCGAATAGGCCTGTGGCGTCTGAACTGTAACCCTGTCGGTGAACGTAAGAGATGAAGAGGAAGCTTTGAAGACAAATCACACAGAGTTTAGTAACAGATAAGTTGGTAGAGGCAAAGAAGATTTTACAAAGTTTGACATCTGGATTGGGCACTAAGGGGAATGATTCTCTACTCGGTCTGCTGCCCCCCCCCCCAAAAAAATAAAAATAATCTATGTGTGTTATATCTCTACTGGGACTATCCCAGCCATCAATCCAGTGTCCTGTCCATTCTAAATTCATAGGGAACCTGGTATCTTTGAGATAATTTCCTCTACCTGTGATGGACATGTATCTAGAACAGCAAAATGCAACCTTAGTCTTTGTGGATATCCAACATAATTCGTACTTCCTGGGCGGGAGCACGCTATATGTATACATCTCTAACAAAACTTCTGTTAAATTAATTAGAGGTCACCTCTGCTAGAGAAAGAAGCAGAAGTTTAGGGACCTCCTCCTAACCCCAGTAAGTTCTGTCAAAAGGGTAAAGTTGCATTTATTCCATTCTTCCCATTAACCGAATCTGTGTTTTCTATATGGCTTGTGACTCCTTACTATATGTCCCTTGATCCTGTCTATGTGTTTAATAACGTGGCTTGTTTTCTCTGTCTAGGGGTCTATATTGGCTATGTGCTCTACTACTCTTGCCATGTCCTTTATTTTTTTACAAATGTAACAATTTCTCTGTCTTTTCTTACCACCAGGGTTTTTGGGGTTTAGGCTGATGAGACTCTGGTGTAAGAGCCTGTATACTTTCAATCCCCAGCCTCTCCTCCTGCAGTTCTCTATGCCTAGCAATATTCTTATGGTGTTCAATCGCGCACTCTCTACGACAAGCTACTGTGGCCCCTCTCCAATCAGGAAAAAAAATGTTTGTACCCTGTCCCTTACTGTCTGATTGAGTCCGTCCATTAATACAGAAACAGCTACCTTCCTGTAATTCGCATCGTTCCCCGTATCTGATACCCCCATGTATCTATCTATTATTTGCAGGTCCTGATGGAAGTATTCAGATGTCATTTCATTTTCCCTCTGTTTTATGGAGAAAATTTTTTCTCCACTTAACAGTTGTGGGGAAATACAACTCTAGTTGCATGTTAATTTGCTCTAAGTTCTCCTGATTGTGTTTTGTCAGTCATAAGACTATCCGACTCTAATCTACAATCAGTGATACATTTTTGGGTGTCAATATTAGGAGGTAGTCACGCTTTCAAAAATATCCGCCAGTGTTTGTTTGTCGGTTCATACGCATTACCCAGATCTCTGAAACATTTCTGACATCTGGCTAAGTGCTTCCGAGAGTCGGGGAATTCTGAAATGATTGGGCCACGGGCAATACATTGCATTATTCCTGGTGAGGATTATTCCCTGACTATCGGTTCCCCCATTGGGGGTTACTATTTCCAAGACAGGGTGTAATCCTACCATTCCGTTCCTAATCTGTTTACTGTCAGGTGTTGTTGTCTCTGTGCAATGAACTGTCTCACACATACCGGTAGCTGTGACCTCACCAGTTCTTTCATTAGGGAATATTGTTACTGTTCTACCTGGTTGGACAGGCCCCACCTGAGTTTCCTGCAGCAAGGTGACTGCTTGGAGGAGAGCTGCGATTTGGCTGGATATATTTGTTATTAAAAAAAAAGATATAGATTCAATATATATATTACAAAGTACAGTATACCTATAGTTACAACTCATACAGTAAGCAGTTAAAACATACAGTTACATGCAATTACAGTTACAAGCCAGCGATACAATTACCATTCCCTCCAATGCATCTTATGTCTCTCTCTCTGTAAATAAATACAGGAACTGATCTGCCAGCAAGTTCATCATCCTCTTGTAACCTATAACCTTGAAAAGACTTAAAAAAAAACAGGATACATCTTGCAAAACATAATTAGGGTTAATACATTGTTTTTACATACTACTATATTTTACGGATATACCATTGACTGTAGCCATCTTCTCCCCCGCAATATACGGTAGTGGTGGTGCGGTCGCCATTGTTTTCCCGCTAGGTTTGGAACCTAGAGCTAATTCCCTTTGCATATCCCCCTCTTGCTGCCATAATTTTAAACAATCATTATGTCTAATCCTTTGTTTTCTGGATTTAATCAGACATATCTTTAACCTTCAGTTCTGTAATACCTCTGGTTCAAAGCTGCTCACCTTAGGGAATGGTTCCCTATCATTGTTAGTCATACAAACCCACTCATTGCATAAAACTTCTGTGTGTGAAAAATATTTTTCACACATGATAAACCTTGCTGAGCCTTTTGGCCTCAATTCTGCCTGAACCCTGTCTAAACGTCTCTTACTTGAGCTACTGGCTCCCATATTTGTGGGTCTTTTCTAATAACTTCCTACAAACACCAAAATACTCAATATAAGTAGACGGTGGAAGTATACCCGAGCGCCTTCCACTCACTCTCGCTGGCCAGTACAACGATACACTGTTAGTAGCGGATCGCAATGTACCCAACTTAGGGCTCCTATCAGACCTTACACCGTAATTTCTTTTGGTGAAAGTTCTGTTTGGAATATTTTCCTGAGAGAGGCAGTGAAAAATTCCTTTTCGGTATCTTTCAACTGGAATTGTTTGTAGGGTGAAAAACAGAGAAATTAGATAACTATCTTTCACCCTTTCCAGTGAAGCCCACCAGGGAGATTTCCCGAAGTTATCAAAGAAAAACCCCTTTGTCTATACAATCACGTCTGCGTATGCTCCTCCACAGTGCATATGACACAATAATATCACATTGCGCTGTGCAGAACAAACGGACATGTGATGCAATAGCACAGCCTATAGATACTAGTTATCTATATGCCCTACGATTGCTGTAGATCACCTAACCTAGACCACTTCAGACCACTAAGAGTTGTATGGGATACCACTCAGTCCACTAAGACCACCTAGTTAATAACGCAGGGTTGCAAACCCTATGCCACCGGGCCTCTACTAACCCAGTGTGTCCACCTAGACCACCTAGCTTAGACCACCTAGACCACTTCAGTTCTTGGGTTCAGTATCCACTCACTCTTGCATTCGCTCACTCAAATTCACTTTATTTTTCTGTACAGAAAATTTAAATTCATTCAGATAGGCAGCTTTACCCCACAGGTAATACAGTTTTTTTAAAACTAAATTTAGAGTAACCTGCTTTTGAAATCTGATAGTTATGTGCTATTGTATTAAATGTCTACTATCCCACCTTTGAACTAAACAACACTATTGTATAATTTGTACTCAGCGTCCGCATTCTTACGCACTTTGCGCAAACACGCGACCGTGCGTGTCCCTTACTTTGTCCGAGACACGTGTTCAAAACCCTGCGTCCACAATAAATCACTTAGCTCTATAAATGTGAGCAATACTATTGCCCACGAGACACAACTGGTTCTGTATAAACTTTTATGCAGAACTGTGTTTGTGTCTTTACGCTTAGTTCCTTAAAATACTGTTATTTCAAATTTACCTATATATTTACCTATATAGCAACAAATGTATCCTATTTCACAGAGATCTATAATGACTCTAGCAATAATCAATAATTTAAATGATATGATAGAGATTGGATAGCTATCTTGCAGAACATACACTGATATAAATATACACTATATAATATATATAATAATTATATATATGTACCATTCACTGGTCTCCTGAGACTCCTTTACCCATTCAGTGCTTCTAATTTGCATATGAAAGCTATGTGCTTTTGCCTGCCTGTAAAAGTGTTTTTTCATTGCTAAGAAAAAGCAGTCACACAGTTTGCATTTCAATGGCTATCTTATAGCAAGCAGATTCTAAATAAATCCTAGAGGTAAAAGGAAAAAAAAAACGTTGTTTATATCTGTGTGTAATTCTTACATCAAGTATTCATCTTGCTATTAACTTTCACTAGGCCCAGCTGAAACTATTTGTAATTGACTATGGCATGGGTTAAATAAATGCATTGGTAACTCATAAATGGTGATTGATGTGACCAAGAAGAGCTGATTATTCTTGGCAGTGAAAATCAGCCATTTAGAAAAATGACCTTCCCAAAATGGCCGCTGCTCCTCCCCCTTCCACATCCATGAGGGTTACACAAAATGGTGGACAGGCCATGTGGTTAGTCCAAAATGGAGGACAGACCATGCGGCTTCCTTTGTCACAAAGAAATCACACATCATACAAGCCCCTGAAGTTATTTTAGGCCTGAGATAAACATAAAAACTTTATCAATGCTATGCAGCAACTTTTAAATGTACTTTTAACCCTACTTAACAGATAAGCAATCCAATCTGAATCAAACACAACATGACTTATTTGAACCTTGTTTTGCAACAATGTGAGAGAGTATGCAAATTAGCAGATTTGAAAAAGCTTTTTTCCTGTTTACCTTACGAGTTCTTCCAGCATCTCCAGCATCTCTACAGAGCAGACTCCATCTAATCAGCAATCAAGTAGGGTTTTTAGTGCATCCATCGACCAAGAAAAGGATACGTAGGATAACTTTCTGTCCACCATTTGCTGATAGATTAAGTCTGCTGTGACCTGTTAGGTAGTAAGTATGTGGAAAACCGGAGGAGCCCCCAATCGACAATGCCGTTTTATATGCAGGAATGAAAGCTATACCTTAAACACACCTTAATACATTTTACCATGGAGCCTCTGTGGCCGCTGTACTTAATACACACTCTACGTACTTTGTACGCTAATAGCGTACAAAGTCCCGTGCTGTGTACGAACTTAGCGTACAAACGCTGCGCTGACGGTACAAAGTACTCACAGCGCGTACACACCCAATGAATACACTTTAAACCTTATGCAGCAATGCAGTGTGATGCTATTACACTTTAAACCTTATGCAGCAATGCATTGTGATGCTATTACACTTTAAACCTTATCAGGGAAAGAAATACACTACACCAGTCTGTAGTTAAACCACTGGGTTCCGACACCACAGCGTATTATTGCTGAAAGGGGGTTACAATACAAACAATACAATACAATATAACAGAGTAAATGGCTACAGTCAATGGTAGTGATGAGCACCGGAAATTTTTCGGGTTTTGTGTTTTGGTTTTGGGTTCGGTTCCGCGGCCGTGTTTTGGGTTCGAACGCGTTTTGGCAAAACCTCACCGAATTTTTTTTGTCGGATTCGGGTGTTTTTTTAAAAAAACCCTAAAAAACAGCTTAAATCATAGAATTTGGGGGTCATTTTGATCCCAAAGTATTATTAACCTCAATAACCATAATTTCCACTCATTTTCAGTCTATTCTGAACACCTCACACCTCACAATATTATTTTTAGTCCTAAAAATTGCACCGAGGTCGCTGGATGACTAAGCTCAGCGACCCAAGTGGCCGACACAAACACCTGGCCCATCTAGGAGTGGCACTGCAGTGTCACGCAGGATGGCCCTTCCAAAAAACACCCCCCAAACAGCACATGACGCAAAGAAGAAAAAAAAGAGGCGCAATGAGGTAGCTGTGTGAGTAAGCTAAGCGACCCTAGTGGCCGACACAAACACCTGGCCCATCTAGGAGTGGCACTGCAGTGTCACGCAGGATGGCCCTTCCAAAAAACACCCCCCAAACAGCACATGACGCAAAGAAAAAAAGAGGCGCAATGAGGTAGCTGTGTGACTAAGATAAGCGACCCAAGTGGCCGACACAAACACCTGGCCCATCTAGGAGTGGCACTGCAGTGTCACGCAGGATGGCCCTTCCAAAAACTACTCCCCAAACAGCACATGACGCAAAGAAAAATGAAAGAAAAAAGAGGTGCAAGATGGAATTGTCCTTGGGCCCTCCCACCCACCCTTATGTTGTATAAACAGGACATGCACACTTTAACCAACCCATCATTTCAGTGACAGGGTCTGCCACACGACTGTGACTGAAATGACGGGTTGGTTTGGACCCCCACCAAAAAAGAAGCAATTAATCTCTCCTTGCACAAACTGGCTCTACAGAGGCAAGATGTCCACCTCATCATCTTCCTCCGATATATCACCATGTACATCCCCCTCCTCACAGATTATCAATTCGTCCCCACTGGAATCCACCATCTCAGCTCCCTGTGTACTTTGTGGAGGCAATTGCTGCTGGTGAATGTCTCCACGGAGGAATTGATTATAATTCATTTTAATGAACATCATCTTCTCCACATTTTCTGGATGTAACCTCGTACGCCGATTGCTGACAAGGTGAGCGGCGGCACTAAACACTCTTTCGGAGTACACACTTGTGGGAGGGCAACTTAGGTAGAATAAAGCCAGTTTGTGCAAGGGCCTCCAAATTGCCTCTTTTTCCTGCCAGTATAAGTACGGACTGTCTGACGTGCCTACTTGGATGCGGTCACTCATATAATCCTCCACCATTCTTTCAATGGGGAGAGAATCATATGCAGTGACAGTAGACGACATGTCCGTAATCGTTGTCAGGTCCTTCAGTCCGGACCAGATGTCAGCATCAGCAGTCGCTCCAGACTGCCCTGCATCACCGCCAGCGGGTGGGCTCGGAATTCTGAGCCTTTTCCTCGCACCCCCAGTTGCGGGAGAATGTGAAGGAGGAGATGTTGACAGGTCGCGTTCCGCTTGACTTGACAATTTTCTCACCAGCAGTTCTTTGAACCCCAGCAGACTTGTGTCTGCCGGAAAGAGAGATCCAAGGTAGGTTTAAATCTAGGATCGAGCACGGTGGCCAAAATGTAGTCCTCTGATTTCATCAACAGATTGACCACCCGTGAATCCTTGTTAAGCGAATTAAGGGCTCCATCCACAAGTCCCACATGCCTAGCGGAATCGCTCTGTGTTAGCTCCTCCTTCAATGTCTCCAGCTTCTTCTGCAAAAGCCTGATGAGGGGAATGACCTGACTCAGGCTGGCAGTGTCTGAACTGACTTCACGTGTGGCAAGTTCAAAAAGTTGCAGAACCTTGCACAACGTTGAAATCATTCTCCACTGCGCTTGAGACAGGTGCATTCCACCTCCTATATCGTGCTCAGTTGTATAGGCTTGAATGGCCTTTTGCTGCTCCTCCAACCTCTGAAGCATATAGAGGGTTGAATTCCACCTCGTTACCACTTCTTGCTTCAGATGATGGCAGGGCAGGTTCAGGCGTTTTTGGTGGTGCTCCAGTCTTCTGTACGTGGTGCCTGTACGCCGAAAGTGTGCCGCAATTCTTCTGGCCACCGACAGCATCTCTTGCACGCCCCTCTTGTTTTTTAAATAATTCTGCACCACCAAATTCAAGGTATGTGCAAAACATGGGACGTGCTGGAATTTGCCCATATTTAATGCACACACAATATTGCTGGCGTTGTCCGATGCCACAAATCCACAGGAGAGTCCAATTGTGGTAAGCCATTCTGCGATGATCTTCCTCAGTTGCCGTAAGAGGTTTTCAGCTGTGTGCGTATTCTGGAAAGCGGTGATACAAAGCGTAGCCTGCCTAGGAAAGAGTTGGCGTTTGCGAGATGCTGCTACTGGTGCCGCCGCTGCTGTTCTTGCGGCGGGAGTCAATACATTGATAAAGCTAAATATTTATCTTACTTAAAACCCTTTACAGAGGTTAAGAAACACTGTACGCAACTGGCGCACGAGGTACCGTAAGGGTACGCTCTTAGCGTAGCGGACGCTGTATCGGGAGCGAGCCGCTCGAGCGACACAAACGCTCACGAGAATACGCTGTTGGTATCGGGCACACTATAGGTGAGCGACTACCGTAATGCTACGCTATCAGCGTAGCGGACGCTCGAGACCACGAGGAGATCACGAGCGGCGCAGACCCTCACAAGATAACAATCAGTAGGCCTTGAATGTAACACACAGAAATGATATTCTTATACTGTAAACCCTTTTGTAGTGATAAGGTGATAATCCAACACAGTGTAAGCTGGTTTACACTAAAACTGTTTGAGCGATAGAGACGCTCCTATTACCCACTGCAATAAACACAAAATACCGGTCTAAGGGTCTAACGCCTTTTAAGGAAATGAATGAACGTTCAAAAGAATAATACAATACAAGTCATACACTACCAATATAACATAGACTACCTAACCAGATAACTACACAGGAAATACAATATCAGTACAATAACTATATAAGAGAAACGAGAGAGAGAAAGAGAGGAGAGAGAGAGAGATATGGCTCAGAATGACAAGAAAGACAATATGATTGCGGAGAAAACTTACGCACAAAGGGGAACGATCGCTTGCGTCTCTGGACATCCAGCTCCCGATTATCAGCAATGAGAACCGTTGAAGAGTGAGAGCTGGATGTGATCGGCTTGTCTATTTATGCCCCACACACAATACAATTCAATGGTCCCTACAATCTCATTGTTCATTGGACACAGGAATTCGTCTTCGCACTAAAACAAAAGGTCATAGGTTGATTCATACAGGTGGGCTGTGTCTATTTCCAACTGCTCAGATGGGTGGGAAACTAGGTTTCCCGCCACATGGATAAGTAAGTGCAAATAATAGTAAATGGACATAAACTTCTTATGTCCATAACTATTCGCACGAGCGATTAATCCGCTTCAAACCAACACCGGAATATTGCTAATTAAATACTCTTCCGATGGATACTAAACACCACTGTATAATCCTTGTCTGACCCCCTGTATCAGAAAAAGAGGGATCTCTGTCCACGAACATGCTACATTAACTAAACTTTCAGAATCTATCAAAGGGATCATGATCTACAAAATACATTATATGGTTAAAATATATATCGATTGAGTCGCCCGCTAGACGCATACAAACTCTACCGTAAATCCGCATATCGTGCGCCTGCGGGTGCCCGCGAAGGCGAGTATGCGCACGCACGGGAGAGCTCTTGCACGCGCAGCGGGAGCTCGCATGAGGTGCAAATATGGCAGTGTGCATAGTGATATTTTTCTGACTTTGACAGTCCACCCTTTGGCAGTCAACAATAACTGCCACTTCCTAAAACATTTCAAAACGAGAAAAATATATGTCAAGTGTAAATACATTTCCATGATTGGGTAGGGGAGGAGAGGAGGAGGTAGGAAAAGGGTATGACCTAGTGAGATAGCAGAAGCATGTGTGTATGAATCCATGTTTGGGGGGGGGGGTCATGTATCATCGTGCCGTACGTGTTTTAAATCAAGCTTCGAGGTATTGCGAAGTATACATTCGAATTCCTTCTTATCCCGTGGTACGGGTCTGTGGATGGGCTGTCAAACTTTACCGAGCTCTCTTCGGCTTTTGGTTGCAACAAAATGGGGGAGCACATTTTAGTTGATGATACATGAATGGGGGAATATGTGAATGCTGATATCTGTGCTGGTATTCCCTATCGACTATGTGTGTCATTACCTGAAGGTTGTAGAGATGAGGATAAGACACAATTATGGTAAATGCAGTGGTATTCTATGTCAGGTTAATGAACATTTTGTCGGTTGAAGTCTTGTTCGGTGTCTGTTGAATGCAGTCTTCTTTGGGCTTTTGCCAATAGGTGTGTGCAAAAGCTTTGTCAATGTCCATAGACTTACAAAAGTGTTGGGCTAGCGTAATTTTAAAATTTCTAGGGAAACTGGGGGTCTATGGCATAGTTCATCAAATATCTGTGTATAAGGTTGTCAAAACTTCTTCTTTAATCCATCAGTTGTCTGTATACAGGCTCGTCAAATTCCTCGTCCAAGTGGGTCTTTTTACCTTGGAGAAAACGGAAAAACAGGTGAAAGAAACGGACCGTATAATCGCATTTTCATCACATCATTGTTTCTACAGTTGGGTCATAAATCAAATCCATTGGAATTACAATTTCCTCACTCCTTAAACTCATTACCCTGGTACTACGTTTGCACTTCATTAAAGCCTGACCGCATCTAAATATCAAGCCAATTGATATGACAACACCTAAGATACATAGGAGAAACTTCCCTACATCCATTATGACTCCTTGAGCCCATTCTCCTAAACCAGAGAACCAATTTCGCGGGTTCAACCATGACACCCAACCAGTCAGCTCATTACCCACAGCAGCAAGGGTGAGATTGTGTCTCCTGCGAAATTCCCACTTTAATTGGAGAATATCGTCCATCTTTTGGTCTATGACCTCGACCGGGTCCTCGGTACTATTCGTTATATATGTGCAGCATTTCACGCCGTACTGCGTTGCCAGTGTGACACAATATCCACCTGTCACTGCCGTGAGATAATTGAGAATCATTCTATGCTGAACCAGTTCTGTTTTATAAGCTTGAAGCTCTCTTCCAGTATACCTAAAAGTGTCATCATACATTTCTGTGATATTGTCTAACAAATTTGCGAGCGCAGATATGTATTTATAATTCAACACTCCTCTGGCGGTGCGAGTGATGTCTAACGCAAGTAGAACCTGAATCCCAGTGGATTCATGGATCATGTCAGAGGCCGGATGCTCTGTTCTTTCTATCAGGTGCCGTTTAACTACGTGCTCGTAGTGGGTGTGAGTATAAGGAGCTTGGGCAACACGGTGTATATCTTTCATTTTGGCATGTGATACAGTCATTACCTCAGGCAGTACTTTTCCAATATAACACAATCCTTCAGAGTTTGGGGCAAGCCACTTATACGCCTTCCTCCCGCATATGAAATATGCATCATCGGGGAGAACATATGGGACGGAGTAGGACATAACCATATTACACATCTTCCATGTGAAATCTCCTAACCCTAATTCTCCCATCTGTCTAGTACACGTATCAGCTTGTACGATATGTGCACAGTATCCTGGTGATACCTCTCCAACTCTCGTAATTCTACTTCCTAGGGTATACCTATATCGGAAATATTTTCCACTACCAGCTATGTGGCGTATAAGCTCTGTATCTGTCGGCCTTCTATCTGCTCTATATGAAAAGGTCATGGTTTGGTTACTCCATGACACTTCCCAATTTCCCGGCTTTCGGGGATTGGAAATGTTAAAACATATTAGGGATCTATCCACATGATATTGGTGGAGCTTCAAACTAGGAGGACTGGAGATATTAAACCTCCTGTCCACTGGCCTCCCACCACTTAGCTCAAGTACCTCCCCTATCGTTAAAGGAAATGGTACTAGTCCTGATTTGCTATGACCTTGAGGTACTTGAAAGCATACCCAACAATCTGTTTGATTTAACACACTACCCACTAAGAAGTGATAGTCACTCAAGGGATGCCGGTCCATGTGGATATTAAAACTGGATTGGCATTTCTTGATGCACCCATCCTCAACTACATTGTCACAGAGCCTACAGATACAGTTTTCTTCAGCTAACAATCCTTCACAATTCCTTCTATGGTCAATGCTATCGGATCGTTTTCTGATACTCGCCTTTGCTTGTTGATTATGTTGTTCTCGGAAAACTACGCCTCCATCTCTGTCATCAGAACCCATTCCAGAACCTTTCTCGACCTCCATGGTACTCTCGCCGGAACAGACTGCTCTGGTCAACATCATGGTCAACAGGAAAATCCGGATCACAGTCTCTTGAGGCAAGTCCATCTTAGGAGGAAACGAAGAAGAATGAGAAGGGGGACAAATAATTTGAGGGAGAGGGGATGGGAAGTGGAGAAAAACAATAAAAGGGAAACAGGGAATCGACAACTGCTTTTGATCTTGTGATTCTCAATGCTCAGGTGCCGCCTCAGTCCTCCTGGAACAGACACTCCAGTGATACAACTTCCTCTACCGTCTGTTCCTTATCACGGGACCTCTCTGGATCAGCAACCTTCTTACAATGGGACGAATGAACCCAAGTCTCTCTCTCGGCAACCTTCAATGCTGTAGTGCTAGTCAATAAGACTTGGTATGGTCCTTCCCATCTGTCAATAAGGCAACCTGAGCGTAGAAAATTCTGTATCATTACATAATCCCCAGGTTCAATGTCATGACAATTACTATCTGGTAAATCAGGAATCACCAACTTCAAATTATCATTTTGATTCCTTAGCTGTTTACTCATGTTAATCAGGTACTTTACAGTCACTTCATTGTTACACTTCAAATCATCCTGAGGGTTAATCATAACATGCGGTTGTCGACCAAACAAGATTTCGAAGGGAGACAGATTAAGAGGGGACCTGGGAGTGGTTCTGATGCTGTATAGTACAATGGGCAAAGCTTCTGGCCATGTCAATCCTGTTTCTGCCATAACTTTGCTCAGTTTATTTTTAATAGTGCTGTTCACTCTTTCCACCTTCGCACTCGCCTGTGGACGGTATGGAGTGTGCAGCTTGCTATCAATTCCCATCAACTTACACATTCCTTGAAAGACATCACCTGTAAAATGGGTAACCCTATCACTTTCAATTATTCTAGGGATACCATATCTACATACAAATTCCTGCACAATTTTCTTAGCAGTAAACATAGCGGTATTTGTGGCCGCAGGAAATGCTTCGACCCAATTTGAGAACACATCTATACAAACAAGTACATATTTCAAATTTCGACAAGGGGGTAATTGGATAAAGTCAATCTGTATTACCTGAAAAGGTCCGCCTGTAGGTGGGATATGAGATGGTTCTGTTGGTATTGCCTTTCCGATATTCTTTCTCAAGCAGGTAAGGCATGACATTGCTCTCTTACCTGCATGGGATGAAAATCCTGGGGCGCACCAATATGCTCTTACCAACTTACACATTCCTTCCTTGCCCAGATGAGTCAGCCCGTGGGCTGCCTCAGCTAAACATGGAAGATATGTTCTGGGGGCCACTGGTTTACCTTGTCCATCCGTCCAGAGTCCTGAGGACTCCTGGCCATATCCCTTTGCCTTCCAGACTGCCTTTTCCTGTGTGGAACACAAATTTTGCATTTCACACAGCTTATGTGTGTTGATGGTATTAAATACCATCAATTGTGTGGTGTCTGTCTGTCTGGGGGTACCAGCTGCTAACTTAGCAGCTTCGTCTGCTCGGCTGTTACCAAGTGATACTGGGTCCTGGCTATATGTGTGTGCTTTACACTTGATAACAGCCACTCTGTCGGGTTCCTGTATCGCTGTTAGAAGCCTTTTGATGTGAGCTGCATGCGCTACCGGTGTACCAGCTGCTGTCATGAAATTTCTGAGGCGCCATAGGGCTCCGAAATCATGGACTACCCCGAATGCGTATCTAGAGTCGGTGTAGATATTGGCTGATTTGCCCTTAGCCAATTCACATGCTCTGGTTAGGGTGACCAGTTCAGCAACCTGGGCTGAGTGAGGTGGGCCTAGCGGTTCTGCTTCTATGGTGCCTTGGTCATCTACGACTGCGTATCCAGTACACAAGTCTCCCGAGTCTGACTGTCTGTGACAACTACCATCCGTGTAGAAGGTCAGATCTACATCTTCCAGTGGGTTGTCACTGATGTCAGGCCTTGCGGTAAAATTTTGGGTCAAATATTCCAAACAATCATGTGTGTCCTCCTTTGTATTAAATTCTCCTTCCCCACCACTCTCATCCTCCACCCTTTGTGCCTGTCCAGGCACACCTGGGAGATATGTTGCAGGATTTAATGCACTGCATCTCCTTATGGTGATGTTTACGGGGGCCATTAGTGCCAATTCCCATCTTGTAAACCGCGCTGATGAGACGTGCCTGGTTTGGGCAGAATTTAGCAAGGCTGACACTGCATGTGGTGTATGAATTGTGAGGTTGTGACCTAGCACTACATCTTCGCTTTTCGTTACTAGCAATGCTATCGCAGCAACGCTTCGCAAGCATGTGGGGAGGGATCGCGCTACCGTATCTAGCTGAGCGCTGTAGTATGCTACTGGCCTGCTGGCATCACCGTGCTTTTGGGTTAGGACGCCTGCCGCGCAACCAGCACTTTCTGTTCCGTACAGCTCAAAGGGTTTCCCATAGTCTGGCATACCTAATGCTGGTGCCTGCGTTAGGCACTGTTTAAGTCTCTCAAATGCCATCTCGGACTCGTCTGTATGCGAAATCCGATCAGGCTTGTTTGAGGAAACCATCTCCTGCAAAGGTAATGCTAGAATGGAAAATCCTGGGATCCAGTTACGGCAATACCCACACATTCCTAAAAATGTTCTGATCTGTTGCTGGGTTTGTGGCAGAGTCATGTCTCTAATTGCTTGAATTCTATCAGCGGTCAGGTGTCTCAGTCCTTGTGTTAGACAGTGTCCCAAATACTTTACTTTAGTTTGGCATAATTGTAACTTGTCTTTGGAAACCTTGTGTCCAGTGTCTGAAAGATGAAACAGGAGCTGTTTCGTATCCTTCAGGGATGCTTCCACTGAATCAGAACACAGTAGTAGATCATCCACGTACTGTATTAATACTGATCCACTCCCTGGTTGGAAAGACTGTAAACAATCATGCAAAGCCTGGGAAAATATACTTGGACTGTCTATGAAACCTTGTGGTAATCGAGTCCATGTGTATTGGACTCCTCTGTATGTAAATGCAAACAAATATTGGCTGTCAGGGTGCAGAGGTACCGAAAAGAAAGCGGAGCAGAGGTCAATAACAGTGAAAAATTTCGCAGTGGGAGGGATTTGCATAAGGATGACAGCTGGATTTGGCACTACGGGGAACTGACTCTCAACTATTTTGTTAATCCCCCTTAGATCCTGCACTAGCCGGTAACCCCTCCCCCCACTCTTTTTCACAGGGAAGATGGGACTATTGGCAGTGCTGGACGTTCTTACCAGAATGCCCTGTTGTAGCAAGCGCTCTATTACTGGGTATACTCCTAACTCTACCTCTGGCTTCAGAGGGTATTGTGGGATTTTTGGAGCGATCCTACCATCTTTTACTTGCACAACTACTGGAGCTACGTTTGCCATCAATCCAGTGTCTTGTCCATCTTTAGTCCACAGTGACTCTGGTATCTGGGATGTCATTTCTTCTACTTGGGATGGAGTCCTATTTGTCATAATGGTATGTGACAGTAATTTTGATGGGGAGTCTAACATGTCTCGCACTTCCTGAGCGTGATTCTCAGGTATGTCCAAGAATACACCTTCAGGAGTACAATAAATGACGCACCCCATTTTACATAATAAGTCTCTTCCCAGGAGATTAGTCGGTGCCGATGCAGCCAGCAAAAAGGAATGCTTGGTATGTAAAGGCCCTATTGTAATCTCGGCTGGTTTGCTAACAGGGTAGTGCTGGACTACTCCCGTTACTCCCATGGCTGGAATTGTCTTACCAGTGGTTCTCATGCCCACTGTCGAATTTATCACTGATTTGGCCACCCCCGTATCTACAAGAAAGTTTAATGATTTACCAGCTACATTAATTGCAATTTCGGGTTCACTTCCAAGACTTGCAATCAATTTTACTGGCTGCAGATTACAGATATGGCCACACCCCTATTGGGTATGGTGACCTCCCTGGATCCCGCTGGCAGCAACTACTTGTGAAGGGGTTAAATGGGAACTACCAGAGGCTTGCCAGTCTCTGTTCGGGGGGTATCTTTTTGTTTCCCCTGCATGTGGCTCATAACTCCGTTTCTGCGGACCCTGCTCCCAATGTCGTGTGTCGTGTCGTTGTCTAGGGGGTTGATAAGGCTTTTGTATGTTTCTTGATTTACAGTCTCGTGCAAAGTGTCCCTCTCTATGACAGAAATAACAGGTTACCACATTTGACTTACCCACAGGGTTTGGTGATCTATACAAAGGCTGCCTTGTGGTCAGGGCCTGTATACTTACGGCCATTAACTTATCACCTTGTAATTCCCTGTGTCTGGTGATATTCCGATCGTGATCCACAGCTGCCTCTCTCAAAGTAGCCACCGACAGACCTCGCCAACATGGTTGCGTGGTCTGTACCCTTGTCTTTAATGCCTCTTTTAAACCATCCATTAGTACAGATACTGCTACTTCTCGATGGTTTATGTTTGTTTTAATGTCCTCTATGCCTGTGTATTTTGCCATATCTAGCAATGCCCTGTGAAAATATTCTGCAGCAGTTTCTGACTCTTTTTGTTTAATGGAGAAAATCTTGTTCCATTTAACTACAGCTGGAAAATACTCCTTTAACTGTAAACTTATCCTTTTTACATTGTCTTTGTTGTACACATCTGTAAGAGGTACATCCTGATCCAATCCACAGTCAGCTAAAAATTGAGCCGAGTCGACATTGGAGGGTAAACAAGCCCTCAGCAATACCTGCCAGTCTTTGTTATTGGGCTCTAAAGTGTTCCCTAGGTCTCTGATGTATTTCTGGCTAGCAACTAGATCTTTTCTAGGATCAGGGAATTCAGTCACTATGGTTCTTAATTCCATTCGGGAAAACGGGCTGTACATGGCAATGTTCCTGATAGGAGTGACTCCTGTAGTGTCCGTTTTCCCATTTGGAACTGCTATTACCCTCACGGGAGCAAGTTTAATAACATCATTCTGTGTAGATTCTACAGCCTGTGGTGAAATGGTTTCAGCATAGTGTATGGTGCCGTACTTACCCGTTGATACGACCTCACCTGTCCCTCCGCTAGGGGGCTTTGTTACTAATCTTATGGGTTGGGCCGTGCCTACTGTTGTTTCTGATATGGTGGCTGCTAGAGAGAGCGCCGATATGGTTGCCGATTCGTCCTCTTGATCACACTCCTGGGGAAAGTTCAAAACAGGGTACAACTTGCACGGGTTAATACTTGCATTGGTTAACTTATTAACATTTACACAGTTGCTAAGTGTTTGTTTGTTACACCCTAATGCGTCATTCTCCGCAACCAATTTCTCTCCTGATATGTATGGTGGCGGCGGGGCCGTGGCTATCAGTTTCCTGGTAGGATTAGATCCCGCCGCCTGAGCCAATCCTCTCTGTATTTCACCCTCCTGTTGCCATAACTGCAAATAATCATAATGTTTGATTCGTCTCTTTGTTGATTTAATGAGACATATCCTCCTCCTTAGATTTTGTAACACTTCTGGGCTAAAGCTGCCTACTCTTGGGAACTTCTCCCCGTCATGCACAGTCATTCTCTCCCATTCATCACATAAAACCTCTGTGTGTGAACCGTATTTTTCACACATTACGTACCTTGCCGACCCGATTGGTCGGTTTACTGAATCAACCCGAACCGAGGTTGATCGCCCCCTACCTGAACAATTGGCCCCCATAACTTGCAGGTGTTGCTTTCACCACCTCTGACCTTCAATCAGGGTCTTCAGCGAACCCTTACAAAACCAAAATGTTCAAGATAGGCTGACGGTGGCGGTTTACCGAGTACCCCACTCACTCGCCCACGCCGACCAATACGACCTACACACTGCCCTAGTGCTGGCGTACTCGACCCAGGGCCCCTATGAACCTTCGTTTACTGGAACATGTGAGTGTGTTCCGCAGAGCATTGACCCTTTCCAGTAACTGTTGGCTGTTGGATAATTCCTGAGTGACCAGCGAACTTCCCTTCAGAAAATAAAAAATTACACAAATCACGTCAGAATGTACAAATAGTGTTTGTGACCCGTTTCGTACACAAATGGTACTGGTCAGATTTACTAATGCACACAATTACGTGCGGTACAATCGTTCAGCACATAAGCAACTAATCTTATGTGCGGAGCGACCAGTGGAATCGAAAATTGCGGCTGCAAATTCCTTCAGCATGAGCTTTATTGGCCTATATGGGTTCTGCACCAACCCCCTGGGTTGTGCTATTTTCTCTATTTATAGCGGACTTCCTAGTCTGCTGTACCTGGACCTCCTGGTCAATTCCGGACCTCCTGGTCTGTGCTACAATAGACCTCCTGGTCTGCTGTACTCTAATGCTCAGATTTTATGTTTAACAAAGGATGCCTCCCTTGCCACCATGCACGTCACTTACATGTATGTACCCTGCGAGAACTCGACTTCCTGTGGTTCAAACCTCAAAAATTGTATAAACTTATATATGCAAACACTCACTCACCACATGTACACTTTTGTTTCTATTTCTATTTCTGCGCATAAATTTTCTTTCCTTTAGACCAGATGTGTTGTAAATTTGGAGAAGGATCTGTTAATCTAAGTTTCGGACACTAAAATAGATTTGCGCTATTTATCGCGTTGCCACCTTTTCGCCTGTTACAATAACACTAGCGTGTGATTTGAGTTACGTGGGCGTACCCGGACGCTCCGTTGCGTAATATACGCTGCGTGCGTCGGCCTTTGAGTTGCGTACGCGAGTCTCACCCTTTGTTAGAGACACGTGTACACAAAGCAAATATCCACCGTAACACAATGTACACGTTTATCAATGTAGATGATCCTCGATCATCTACCGAACACCACACCAATCTCTCCTTGTATCTTTAGGCAGAGCTGCGTGTGTGCTTTGCAATTTATCTCTTAATGTATTACTTTTATACTTTAACTATGAAATAGCGGCAAATCTCTCTTAGCACGTTTATCAATTATAGAATGGCAAACAGAAGAGTGATATATGAAAATACACGAATGAAAAGAAATGCAGATATGTGCGTGCGTGCGTACGCAAGACAGAAATAAACAGTTTTAAAAGACACTAGCGTGTTGTTCTTACCTCCGGTTCCGGATTCCCTCAGCACCCTTTACTAAGCGAAGCAGACGCTTATCCAGACAGCACTACGAGGAATATGATCTCCCGCCCTTTGCTGATGGATAATGTCTGCTGGAATTACCTAGCAGAGATATGTGAAGGACGGACGAGCCGCCAATTGATAAAGCTAAATATTTATCTTACTTAAAACCCTTTACAGAGGTTAAGAAACACTGTACGCAACTGGCGCACGAGGTACCGTAAGGGTACGCTCTTAGCGTAGCGGACGCTGTATCGGGAGCGAGCCGCTCGAGCGACACAAACGCTCGCGAGAATACGCTGTTGGTATCGGGCACACTATAGGTGAGCGACTACCGTAATGCTACGCTATCAGCGTAGCGGACGCTCGAGACCACGAGGAGATCACGAGCGGCGCAGACGCTCACAAGATAACAATCAGTAGGCCTTGAATGTAACACACAGAAATGATATTCTTATACTGTAAACCCTTTTGTAGTGATAAGGTGATAATCCAACACAGTGTAAGCTGGTTTACACTAAAACTGTTTGAGCGATAGAGACGCTCCTATTACCCACTGCAATAAACACAAAATACCGGTCTAAGGGTCTAACGCCTTTTAAGGAAATGAATGAACGTTCAAAAGAATAATACAAGTCATACACTACCAATATAACATAGACTACCTAACCAGATAACTACACAGGAAATACAATATCAGTACAATAACTATATAAGAGAAACGAGAGAGAGAAAGAGAGGAGAGAGAGAGAGATATGGCTCAGAATGACAAGAAAGACAATATGATTGCGGAGAAAATTTACGCACAAAGGGGAACGATCGCATGCGCCTCTGGACATCCAGCTCCCGATTATCAGCAATGAGAACCGTTGAAGAGTGAGAGCTGGATGTGATCGGCTTGTCTATTTATGCCCCACACACAATACAATTCAATGGTCCCTACAATCTCATTGTTCATTGGACACAGGAATTCGTCTTCGCACTAAAACAAAAGGTCATAGGTTGATTCATACAGGTGGGCTGTGTCTATTTCCAACTGCTCAGATGGGTGGGAAACTAGGTTTCCCGCCGCATGGATAAGTAAGTGCAAATAATAGTAAATGGACATAAACTTCTTATGTCCATAACTATTCGCACGAGCGATTAATCCGCTTCAAACCAACACCGGAATATTGCTAATTAAATACTCTTCCGATGGATACTAAACACCACTGTATAATCCTTGTCTGACCCCCTGTATCAGAAAAAGAGGGATCTCTCTGTCCACGAACATGCTACATTAACTAAACTTTCAGAATCTATCAAAGGGACCATGATCTACAAAATACATTATATGGTTAAAATATATATCGATTGAGTCGCCCGCTAGACGCATACAAACTCTACCGTAAATCCGCATATCGTGCGCCTGCGGGTGCCCGCGAAGGCGAGTATGCGCACGCACGGGAGAGCTCTTGCACGCGCAGCGGGAGCTCGCATCAGGTGCAAATATGGCAGTGTACATAGTGATATTTTTCTGACTTTGACAACATCTACCCAGTGGGCTGTCACAGTCATATAGTCCTGAGTCTGCCCTGCTCCACTTGTCCACATGTCCGTGGTTAAGTGGACATTGGGTACAACTGCATTTTTTAGGACACTGGTGAGTCTTTTTCTGAGGTCTGTGTACATTTTCGGTATTGCCTGCCTAGAGAAATGGAACCTAGATGGTATTTGGTACCGGGGACACAGTACCTCCAACAAGTCTCTAGTTGGCTCTGCAGTAATGATGGATACCGGAACCACGTTTCTCACCGCCCAGGATGCCAAGGCCTCAGTTATCCGCTTTGCAGCAGGATGACTGCTGTGATATTTCATCTTCCTCGCAAAGTACTGTTGGACAGTCAATTGCTTGGTGGAAGTAGTAAAAGTGGTCTTACGACTTCCCCTCTGGGATGACCATCGACTCCCAGTAGCAACAACAGCAGCGCCAGCAGCAGTAGGCGTTACACGCAAGGATGCATCGGAGGAATCCCAGGCAGGAGAGGACTCGTCAGAATTGCCAGTGACATGGCCTGCAGGACTATTGGCATTCCTGGGGAAGGAGGAAATTGACACTGAGGGAGTTGGTGG
Source organism: Pseudophryne corroboree (assembly GCF_028390025.1). Lineage (NCBI taxonomy): Eukaryota > Metazoa > Chordata > Amphibia > Anura > Myobatrachidae > Pseudophryne > Pseudophryne corroboree. Next base: position 387,686,360 of record NC_086448.1, on the reverse strand, counting down.
GGTGGTTTGCGTGAGCCTGGTTACAAGAGGAAGGGATTTACTGGTCAGTGGACTGCTTCCGCTGTCGCCCAAAGTTTTTGAACTTGTCACTGACTTATGATGAATGCGCTGCAGGTGACGTATAAGGGAGGATGTTCCGAGGTGGTTAACGTCCTTACCCCTACTTATTACAGCTTGACAAAGGCAACACACGGCTTGACAAATGTTGTCCGCATTTCTGTTGAAATACTTCCACACTGAAGAGCTGATTTTTTTGGTATTTTCACCAGGCATGTCAATGGCCATATTCCTCCCACGGACAACAGGTGTCTCCCCGGGTGCCTGACTTAAACAAACCACCTCACCATCAGAATCCTCCTGGTCAATTTCCTCCCCAGCGCCAGCAACACCCATATCCTCCTCATCCTGGTGTACTTCAACACTGACATCTTCAATCTGACTATCAGGAACTGGACTGCGGGTGCTCCTTCCAGCACTTGCAGGGGGCGTGCAAATGGTGGAAGGCGCATGCTCTTCACGTCCAGTGTTGGGAAAGTCAGGCATCGCAACCGACACAATTGGACTCTCCTTGTGGATTTGTGATTTAGAAGAACGCACAGTTCTTTGCTGTGCTTTTGCCAGCTTAAGTCTTTTCATTTTTCTAGCGAGAGGCTGAGTGCTTCCATCCTCATGTGAAGCTGAACCACTAGCCATGAACATAGGCCAGGGCCTCAGCCGTTCCTTGCCACTCCGTGTGGTAAATGGCATATTGGCAAGTTTACGCTTCTCCTCCGACGATTTTATTTTAGATTTTTGAGTCCTTTTTTTACTGATATTTGGTGTTTTGGATTTTACATGCTCTGTACTATGACATTGGGCATCGACCTTGGCAGACGACGTTGATGGCATTTCATCGTCTCGGCCATGACTAGTGGCAGCAGCTTCAGCACGAGGTGGAAGTGGATCTTGATCTTTCCCTATTTTTGGAACCTCAACATTTTTGTTCTCCATATTTTAATAGGCACAACTAAAAGGCACCTCAGGTAAACAATGGAGATGGATGGATACTAGTATACTTATGGATGACGAGCGACTGCCGACACAGAGGTAGCTACAGCCGTGGACTACCGTACTGCGTCTGCTAGTATAGACTGGATGATAATGATATAAAAAATATATATATATCACTACTGCAGGACAGGTATATATTGTATAATGACGGACCTGCTGGACACTGTCAGCACTGCAGACTCCTAAACTACTAGTATGAAGAAGATAGAAAAAAAAAACCACCACAGGTAGGTATACAATTATGGACGAGCGACTGCCAGTGCCGACACAGAGGTAGCTACAGCCGTGGACTACCGTACTGCATCTGCTAGTATAGACTGGATGATAATGATATAAAAAATATATATATATCACTACTGCAGGACAGGTATATATTGTATAATGACGGACCTGCTGGACACTGTCAGCACTGCAGACTCCTAAACTACTAGTATGAAGAAGATAGAAAAAAAAACCCACCACAGGTAGGTATACAATTATGGACGAGCGACTGCCAGTGCCGACACAGAGGTAGCTACAGCCGTGGACTACCGTACTGCGTCTGCTAGTATAGACTGGATGATAATGATATAAAAAAATATATATATATATCACTACTGCAGGACAGGTATATATTGTATAATGACGGACCTGCTGGACACTGTCAGCACTGCAGACTCCTAAACTACTAGTATGAAGAAGACAGAAAAAAAAACCCCACCACAGGTAGGTATACAATTATGGACGAGCGACTGCCGACACAGAGGTAGCTACAGCCGTGGACTACCGTACTGCGTCTGCTAGTATAGACTGGATGATAATGATATAAAAAATATATATATATCACTACTGCAGGACAGGTATATATTGTATAATGACGGACCTGCTGGACACTGTCAGCACTGCAGACTCCTAAACTACTAGTATGAAGAAGATAGAAAAAAAAAACCCACCACAGGTAGGTATACAATTATGGACGAGCGACTGCCAGTGCCGACACAGAGGTAGCTACAGCCGTGGACTACCGTACTGCGTCTGCTAGTATAGACTGGATGATAATGATATAAAAAATATATATATATCACTACTGCAGGACAGGTATATATTGTATAATGACGGACCTGCTGGACACTGTCAGCACTGCAGACTCCTAAACTACTAGTATGAAGAAGATAGAAAAAAAAAAAAACCACCACAGGTAGGTATACAATTATGGGCGAGCGACTGCCGACACAGAGGTAGCTACAGCCGTGGACTACCGTACTGCGTCTGCTAGTATAGACTGGATGATAATGATATAAAAAATATATATATATCACTACTGCAGGACAGGTATATATTGTATAATGACGGACCTGCTGGACACTGTCAGCACTGCAGACTCCTAAACTACTAGTATGAAGAAGATAGAAAAAAAAAACCACCACAGGTAGGTATACAATTATGGCCGAGCGACTGCCGACACAGAGGTAGCTACAGCCGTGGACTACCGTACTGCGTCTGCTAGTATAGACTGGATGATAATGATATAAAAAATATATATATATCACTACTGCAGGACAGGTATATATTGTATAATGACGGACCTGCTGGACACTGTCAGCACTGCAGACTCCTAAACTACTAGTATGAAGAAGATAGAAAAAAAAACCCACCACAGGTAGGTATACAATTATGGACGAGCGACTGCCAGTGCCGACACAGAGGTAGGTACAGCCGTGGACTACCGTACTGCGTCTGCTAGTATAGACTGGATGATAATGATATAAAAAATATATATATATCACTACTGCAGGACAGGTATATATTATATAATGACGGACCTGCTGGACACTGTCAGCACTGCAGACTCCTAAACTACTAGTATGAAGAAGATAGAAAAAAAAAAACCCACCACAGGTAGGTATACAATTATGGACGAGCGACTGCCGGCACAGAGGTAGCTACAGCCGTGGACTACCGTACTGCATCTGCTAGTATAGACTGGATGATAATGATATAAAAAATATATATATATATCACTACTGCAGGACAGGTATATATTATATAATGACGGACCTGCTGGACACTGTCAGCACTGCAGACTCCTAAACTACTAGTATGAAGAAGATAGAAATATAATGAATGACAGACCTGCTGGACACTGTCAGCAGAATGCGTTTATAGAATAAAATAAAAAAACACCACACGAGTGTTTAACTTTTTCAGGCAGACAATATACTGGTGGTCACTGCTGGTCAGTCACACTGGCACTCTGGCAGCAAAAGTGTGCACTGTTAAATATGTACTCCTGCTATAACTGCTCCCCAGTCTCCCCCACAATTAAGCTGTGTGAGCAGTGAGCACTACTCAGCACAGTCAGATATACATAGATGATATTATCATGCAGCACACTGAGGCTGAGCACAGATATGGTATGTGACTGTGTATCGTTTTTTTTCAGGCAGAGAACGGATTATATTAAATAATAAATAAAACTGGTGGTCACTAGTATAACTATCAGCAAAACTCTGCACTCTCTGAGTACTCCTAATGCTCCAGTAAATCAAGTGTCTCACTCTCTATCTAAACGGAGAGGACGCCAGCCACGTCCTCTCCCTATCAATCTCAATGCACGTGTGAAAATGGCGGCGACGCGCGGCTCCTTATATAGAATCCGAGTCTCGCGATAGAATACGAGCCTCGCGAGAATCCGACAGCGGGATGATGACGTTCGGGCGCGCTCGGGTTAGCCGAGCAAGGCGGGAAGATCCGAGTCTGCCTCGGACCCGTGTAAAAAGCGTGAAGTTCGGGGGGGTTCGGTTTCCGAGAAACCGAACCCGCTCATCACTAGTCAATGGTACATACGTGAGTGGACAAGCTTGCACAACCCGGCCGGTCCTCGGTCATCTGATAGATAACTTGGTGAGTCTTGTGTCTGACCAGGCCTGCTGCAGGCTCTCTTTATTCACATCATCCAAAACATAACACAATGGATACTGTAATCTCTTTGTCCATTGGACACAGGGATGGTCATTTACAGTACAGGACAGGTCATAGGTCTGTTTGAATAGGTGGGCGATGTCTATTTTCACTGCTCTTGTGGGTGGCCTCCTCTGGATTCCCGCCGCATACATAATGTACAGTAAATACAGTTTATATCTATATTCTGCTCCTGCACATAACTATCCGCAGGAACATGCGATCTTCCTCAAACCAACAGCGGAATGTTTCCCTTAAAATACCTTACAGCTGGATACCAAACACCACCTTGTAACCTTGTTCTGTCCCCTCCTATCCTGTAAAGGTGAATTCCTTTGTTCTGTTACCATTTAAACTGATGTTAATTTCTGATGTGGTGCAAGGAGACTATGTGTACATTGTGCACTATTTGGATTAAATATGTAATGTATTTTGATTGCCTTCCATGCGTTCACAAATTCTACCGTAAATACTCATACCACGCGCTAATGCGCAGGACCGCGGGAGCGACCATATGCAAATTGCGAATATGCGCACGCACAGCAGAGCAAGTACGCGCATACCTCACAAGAAGATGCTGGCTTGCTATCCCCTTGCTGCGGAGCTAAGTAAGAATTGGGAATCAAGTGGCGCGGCTGGTGGTGTCCTCTGCTCTGCCTGTAACTACCATCACCTCTCTGAAAGAACCAACGGATAAGCGTGTGGAGGGTTGCTTAAAAGCCATTTACATCCTAGCAAGAGCTGTGCATCGGCCCACTATTGCAGCTACTTGGGCTGCAGAAGCTATTGAAGCATGGGCTCAGGAGGTGGAAGCTGAGCTGCCGTCCAACTTTTCTGATAATGCTAGACAATCTCTTGTATATTGTCAAAACATTTCATTACATTAAGGAGGCGGCTTCTAATGCTGGTATTCTGGCGGCCAAGGCTCTACTACGTCCATTTTGGCTCGCCGGATTCTCTGGTTACGGTCCTGGGCTGACCGTCAACCTGCTTCCAAATCGGGCAAGTCTACTGCATGACGGGACAGGCCTTCCCCTGGGGGATCCCAGGGTGGGAGGCCAACTTCTGAGGTTTACCCAGGAATGGTGGAAGAACAGTTCCGATGCCTGGGTACGGAAGTCGTCACTTGAGGATACACCATATCCGTCAAGAATCGTCTTCCTCATCGATTTTGCCTGACGGACATCCCTTCGGATCAGGTGAAGGCAAAAACTCTTCATTTGGTGGTACAATCCGTCCTGGACACAGGAGTGGTAGTACAGGTGCCTCTGGCTCAGAGTGGCAAGTGGTACTATTTACCGTTGTTCCTAGTCCCGAAACTGAATGGTTCCTACCGGCCCATTCTCAACCTCAAGTCCTTGAACAAATTTGTGAGAGTCTCCAAGTTTTGTATGGAAACTCTTCACTCTATTGTTCTGGCTTTGGAACCTGGGGACTATATGGTCTCCCAGTACATACAGAATGCTTACCTTCATATTCCAATTGCCATGACGCATCAGCAGTACCTGCAGTTTGCTATTGGCAACCTCCATTATCAATTTTGGGCTTTATCTTTTGGTTTGACCACGGCTCCACGAGTCTTCACGAAGGTCATGGTGGTAATGACGGCTTTACTCCGCCGTCAGGGTGTCAGGAACCTACCTTATCTGGATGACCTGCTGATGCTGGCGAATTCCCCAGAAATTCTCCTTCATCATCTGGATCTGACGATCCAGTTTCTGGGGTGTAGTATGGTATGCCGGCGGCCGGGCTTCCGGCAACCAGCATACGGATGCCGGAATCCCGACCGCCGGCTTGCCGACAGCATGGCAAGCGCAAATGAGCCCCTTCTGGGCTCGCTGCGTTCGCCACGCTGCGGACACGGTGGCACGCTACGCTATCTATTCTCCCTTCAGGGGGGTCATGGACTCCCTACAGGGAGAAAAAGTGTTGGTATGCCAGCTGTCGGGATTCAGGCGCCGGTATACTGTGCGCCGGGATCCCGACAGCCTGCAAGCCCACGGGTGGCTCATCAACTGGAAGAAATCTTCCCTGGGCCCTGCTCAGAGCATGGTGCACCTGGGGGCATTGTTGGACACTCACAACCAGCGGTTGTTCTTGTTTACGGAGAAGGTCCTGAACCTTCAGGACAGAATTCGATGCTTCCTTTCTCGTCCACGAGTGTCGATTCACTCAGCAATGCAAGTATTAGGCCTCATGATCTCTGCTTTCGACATGGTGGAGTACGCTCAGTTTCATCCTCGCCCTCTGCAGAAATTGATTCTTGCAAAGTGGGATGGCCTGCCTCACCAGATCAGGTCTCACATGATCTCATTGTCTTCGGAGGTTCGTCGGTCACTGGACTGGTGGCTCCAGGACCAACGATTGAGCAGGGCTCGTCCCTTCTGGATATTCAACTGGGTCCTTCTGACGACGGATGCCAGTCTGAGGGTTGGGGCGCGGTGTTGGAGCAACACTCCCTTTCATGGTCGGTGGACCAAGGAGGAGTCTCTCCTCCTGATAAACATTCTGGAATTGCTCTGAACCTGGCCCAGCATTTCATACAGAACAGGCCTGTTCAAGTACAGTCGGACAACGCCACCACAGTGGCGTACATAAATCATCAAGGCGAGACTCGAAGCCGCTTGGCAATGATGGAAGTGTCAAAAATTCTTCAGTGGGCGGAACGCCATCTGCCAGCCATATCGGCAGTTTTCATTCCAGGGGTCCTAAACTGGGAAGCGAACTTCCTCAGTCATCAGGACGTACACGCCGGAGAGTGGAGCCTCCATCCAGAAGTATTTCAGCTCCTAGTGGACAAGTGGGGCCTACCTGACGTAGATCTGATGGCGTTTTGACACCATCACAAGGTTTCGGTCTTCGTAGCAAGAACAAGGGATCCTCAAGCAGTGTTCGTGTACGCACTGACATTTCCATGGAACTTTCAGCTGCCGTACGTGTTCCCTCTGGTGTCACTTCTGGCCAGAGCGATAAGGAAGTACAAACAAGAACGAGAACTACTGCTTCTGATCGCCCCAGCGTGGCCCAGACGGCATTGGTTCTCAGACCTGCAGGGTCTTTCGATAGAGCGTCCTCTTGTACTTCCGCAATGCCCAGACCTCCTCGTTAAGGGCCCTTGTGTATACCAGGATATGGCCCGGCTGGCTTTGACGGCGTGGCTCTTGAATCTTCAGTTCTGAGGGCCAAAGGATTTTCTGAGGTGGTCATTCAAACCATGTTAAAGTCCCGGAAACCGGCTTCTGCTCGGATTTATCATAGGGTCTGGAATTCATGCTTTGCTTGGTGAGCAGCTAACAATCATGATGCTTACAAGTTTAGTATGGCCAAACTTTTGGCCTTCCTTCAACTGGGCCTGGACTTGGGCCTTCGTCTGGCCTCCATCAAGGTTCATATTTCTGCCTTGTTGCTTTGGTTTCAGAGAAAAATTGCGACTCTGCCTGATGTTCATACATTCACTCAGGTTGTGTTATGGATTCAACCTCCCTATGTCCCACCTGTGGCTCCTTGGGATTTGTCGGTGGTTCTGGAGGCCCTGCAAGAGTCTCCGTTTGAACCTCTTGAGTCTGCGGACCTTAAGTGGCTTACTCTTAAGGTTTTGTTTCTGCTGGCTATTGCCTCTGCTGGACGGGTTTCAGATTTGGGTGCCTTATCCTGTCGGTCTCCCTTTCTAATTTTTCAAAGTGACCGGCGGTTCTGTGGACACACCCTGGTTACCTACCTAAGGTGGTGTCTTCTTTCCACCTTAACCAAGAGATTGTGATTCTGGCCTTTATCTCTACTGAATTGTCATCCAAAGAGCGGTCTTTGGATGTGGTATGGGCTCTCCGCATCTATGTAAAGAGTGCATCTTCCATTCGGAAGTCTGATCATTTCTTTGTCCTTTTTGGTTTTCACAAACGTGGCTGGCCTGCGAATAAGCAGACCCTGGCCAGATGGATTAGAATGGTGATTGCACATGCTTATGTACAGGCTGGCCTGCCAGCTCCTGCTACCATGAAAGCCCATTCTACTCGGTCTGTTGGACCTTCTTGGGCGGCCAGCCGTGGTGCGACCCTTGAACAATTGTGCAAGGCGGCTACGTGGTCCTCAGTGAACACGCTCATATGGTTCTATGCCTTTGATACTTCTGCCTCCCAGGATGCTTCCTTTGGATGCCGGGTTCTTGTGCCCAATACAGTGCATCCCGTCCCTTGAGGAGCTGCTTTAGGACATCCCCGATGTTATTTCCTGTGGAACCCAGTGTACCCCGCTGCAGAAAAGGAGATTTATGGTAAGAACTTACCGTTGTTAAATCTTTTTCTGCGAGGTACAATGGGTTCCAGAGGGCGCCCACCCTGACGCACTTAGCTTCTTTGGGTTTGTATGGCATTAGGCACTGATACCTTCTCCTGTCGCGAGAATTTGGTGTACATGGCTACTAACGGTTGTCATCTCTTTTGCCTGCTACTGCATTGGACTGGTTAATAAAACTCAGCTCCTGTGCACAGAGGCGGGGTTATAGAGGAGGCGGCGCTGAGCATCTTGGGAACAGTCAAAGCTGTTACACCCCGATGTTATTCCCTGTGAAACCCAGTGTACCTCGCAGAAAGAGATTTAACAACGGTAAGTTCTTACCATAAATCTCCTTTTTTTTGCGATAGTAACGAGAATCGAGAATAGACAAACTCAAATTCTGTTCCAGTTTCGGTTTCCACTGGGGTTGACCTAGGAAAGTCAGAATGGAAACGATTTAGAATGAGGGGGCGGAGAAGAGAAACATGGAAAGAGTTCGGTATACAAAAGTGGGAGGGCAACCCCAGTTTGCAGACAACAGGATTTAGGTCTTGCAGAACAGGGTAAGGACCGATGAATCTTGGAGCTAATTTCATAGTGGGTACCTTTAGACAAAGGTTGTGGGTGGAGAGCCATACCCTGTCGTAAACCTTGTATTGAAGAGCTGCCCATCGTTTCTTGTCCGTGAAAAGTTTATATCTGATGGAGACTTTTTTGAGGTTAGCATGAACTTTACTCCAGATGCGACTGAAGTGTTGCAGAGTGGAATTCATGGCAGGAACATCTTTCGTAGGACAAGATATTTCCGGGACTTGCAGATGGAATCCATAATTGATGAAAAATGGGGTTTCACCAGTGGAGGTATGATACTGATGATTATGAGCGAATTCTGCCCAGGGCAACAACTCCACCCAGTTGTCCTGTGAGGGAGAAAGATAAATGCGGAGGAAAGTGTCTAAATCCTGGTTGACTCTTTCGGCTTGTCTGTTGGTTTGTGGGTGGTAGGCAGAAGAGAACTTGAGTTTAATTTGTAGAGAAGAACAGAGAGCTTTCCAAAATCTCGCAGTGAACTGTACCACTCGATCAGAAACCACCTCCTGAGTTAACCCGTGTAGCCGGAATTGTTCCTGGATAAATAATTGAGCCAGTTTGGGAGCCGTTGGTAGACCCGACAAAGGAACAAAAATGTGCCATTTTCGTGAAGCGATCCACGATCACCCAGATGGTGTTACAACCCTTGTAAGGGGGCAACTCAGTGATGAAGTCCATAGAGATATGGAACCAGGGTCTTCTAGGAACGGACAAAGGATGAAGCAATCCAGCAGGAGGTAGATGAGGAATCTTGTGTTGGTTACATTGAGGGCAGGAGCTCACGAAATCTTGTATAGCTCTCCTCATAGTAAACCACCAATAAGATCTTCGTAAGAATTCAGAAATTTTTTGGGCTCCAGAGTGACCAGAGAACTTGGAGATATGGGCCCATTGAAGCAATTTCGGTCGGAGTTCAGCTGGAACGGATGGACGTCCTCCTAGGAGGAAGACCTAGAGAAGTGGGAGCTGCAGAAATGGATACAGGACTGAGAATTAAACTCTTCTTAATGGAATTCTCTTTATCAGAGGTGGTTAAGGAGCGAGACAGAGCATCAGCTTTAGCATTGAGAGTCCCGGCCCAGTACTTAATAACAAATGAAAATCGAGTGAAAAAGTAGTGCCCATCTAGCTTGACGGGGATTCAAACATTGGGAGGTCTTAATGTATAACAAGTTCTTGTGGTCGGTGTAGATGGTAATTAAATGTTTACCACTCCTCCAAGGCATATTTTATTGGCAAAAGTTTCTGATCTCCAATGGTATAATTTCGTTCAGCAGGTGAAAACTTTCGTGAGTGGAAACCACACGGATGCAACTTCCCATCAGAATAGTACTGTGAGAGGACGGATCCGGCACTGACCGAGGAGGCATCGACTTCCAAGAAAAATGGTTCTTCAAAATTTGGTTGCTGGAGAACCGGTGCAGACATAATGGCCGACTTCAACAGGACAAACACTTCTATGGCTTCGGGAGACCACAAACTTGGATTGGAACCTTTCTTGGTCAGAGCAGTGATGGCTGCTACAACGGTGAAAAACCCTTTTATGAACTTCCTGTAATAATTTGCGAAGCCTAGGAACCTTTGCTCCACTTTCAAGGAGAGAGGTTGAGTCCAATTCCGGATGGCTTTAAGCTTTTCCGGATCATTGCGAAGCTCTGTGCCCGAGATGACATAGCCAAGGAAAGGAATTGAAGGATCCTCAAAGGTACACTTGGAGATCTTGCCATATAGATGGTTCCTCTGCAGTCGGTGAAGTACTTCTTTAACCTGCATCCGATGTTCTGCAAGATTCCTGGAAAAGATCAAAATGTTATCCAAGTAAACCACTACACTCTGGTAAAGCATGTCTCGAAAGATCTTGTTCACGAGTCCCTGAAAGACGGCAGGAGCATTGGTATTAAAAGCGGTCTTCCACTCTTCCCCCTGTCTGGTGCGTATGAGATTATAGGCTCCATTTAAGTCAAGCTTTGTGAAAATGCGGACTCCTCAAACCTTATCAAATAGCTCCGTGATTAATGGCAACGGTTACCTATCTTGATGGTGATATCGTTCAACCCACTATAATCAATACATATTCTTAGCCCCCCGTTCTTTTTCTTCACGAAAAAGAAACCAGCTCCAGCTGTGGAGGTAGAGGGATGAATGAATCCTTTTTTAAGATGTGATTTAATATAATCTGTCATGGCTTGGGTCTCCGGTAATGACAGGGGATACGTGCAACCTCATGGGATTAGATCAATGGGACAGTCCCAGGGTCTATGGGGCAGTAACTGATCGGTTGCTTGCTCGGAACACACGTCTGCAAATTCCTGATAATTTTCTTGAATAAGCTCTTTGTCCGACTTGGTAGACACACGGAGCGGGTAAACGGGCGTGAGGCAACTATAATGACAATAGGAGCTCCAGGACAGGATTTGCGAGGACTTCCAGTCGATGTGGGGGTTATGGGTCTTGAGCCAGGGTAAACCGAGGACAAGATCATGAGTCATTTCTGAAATTACTAGGAACTCTAGATATTCTAGATGACGAGCTCCAACCTGCAGCTTGGTCAGCTCTGTGCGACTCGAAATAAGGCCATTGGAGATTTGGGTACCATTGACATCAGTCAGCATAATAGGTCATTCAATGGACTTCAACTTCAGACCCAGTCCCCGGACACAAGAGAGAGAGATAAAATTCTCAGCAGCCCCAGAGTCCAGCAAGGCATAGAAAGGCTTGTCGGTTGATTCGAAAAACAATGATAAACAGTCCTCTGCCGGAGAAGATTTAGACGTGGCACCCAACTTGACTCCTCCGGAACAAGCTAGGCTTGCCCGTTTCCCGGACATGACTTACAGAACTTGATAAAGTGAGCCGCGGCTCCACAATAGAAGCAGAGTTTACCCTCATGATGGCATTGTTGTTCTTCCAGAGACAACCGGGACCGGTTGATCTGCATGGGTTCGTCCGGACTTGGTAATGTTGCCTGTCTAGAAGGGAGAGGCCGGAACCTGGACCGATCTGACCGACTACGCTCACTACCACGCTCCCGCATGTGGAGGTTCACCTTAATGCAGAGCGAGATTAAGTCTTCAAGTTGATCCGGCATATCCCTGGTGACCAATTCATCCTTCAGGTGATCCGAGAGCCCACTCCAGAAGGGCTTTATTATTCTAGCGTAATTTCAAAGCGATGGTCTGGAATTGGACGACGTACTGTCCTACAGAACGAGAGCCTTGACGAACACAGAGCATTTCGGTAGAAGCGGCGGTGAATCTGCCGGGCTCATCGAAGATTCTTCGAAAAGAAGCAATGAAGTCAGAGTAATTGGAGACCAATGGGTCAGAACGTTCCCACAATGGAGACACCCAATCCAACGCTGAACCCTCGAGCAAGGAAATGATGTACACCACTTTGGAATGATCCGTGGGGAAATTATGTGAGAGTAGTTCAAAGTGCACCTCGCACTGGTTCAGAAACCCGCTGCACTGTTTAGAATCTCCATTATAGCGGGATGGAGTAGGAAGCTGGAGGCGAGACCTAATTGCTGGCAAAGGCTGGACGCTACTGGAAACTGCTACTGGAGCAGATACTGGAGCAGGACCCGGAACCACCAAAGCCAAAGATGCTTGGATTTGATCCAGATGGCCAGACAATTCTTGAAGATATTGCATCACCTGACCATGTGCCGTCTCCTGACTCTGTACTCGGGAAACCAAGCTTTGAATGGCGCTTGCCTCCGCGTTCCGGTACCCAGAGTCCATTAGGCCTGAGTATACGGTCACGGACCTGGGTTGAGAGAGTTGAGAACTCAGGGATTCTTTCAATGGTCAGGAAGTAGAGCCGTAGTTGGGTCGAAATAGAGACGGATTAATGTAGGTCTTCCTCATGCAGGATTAATAGATTACTTAAATTCGTGAGCGATGCTAGGTGCACTGAATGAGGAATGAAACGATGACTTGAGAATGGTGCTGAAGAACACTGAAAAAATGAGAGATTAATTATGAACGATGCAGAAGAACTCTGAATGAGAGATGATTTGTGAACGATGCTGAAGAACACTGAACGAGTGATGACTTGTGAACGATGCTGGAGAACACTAAATGAGAGATGACTTGTGAGCGATGCTGAAGAACACTGAATGAGAGATGACTTGTAAACAGTGCTGAAGAACACTGAATGAGAGATGATTTGTGAACGATGCTGAAGAACACTGAATGAATGCTGGAAGCACTGGTGACTGTAAGCTGAGAGACACGCTGTATGCTGGAAGCACTGGAACTCTGTAGCTGAGAGACACGCTGTATGCTGGAAGCACTGGAACTCTGTAGTTGAGAGACACACTGTATGCTGGAAGCACTGAAACTCTGTAGCCGAAAGACACACTGTATGCTGGAAGCACTGGAACTCTGTAGCTGAGAGACACACTGTATGCTGGAAGCACTAGAACTTGTAGCTGAGAGACACACTGTATGCTGGAAGCACTGGAACTCTGTAGCTGAGAGACGTGAGCCTGGGGGGTAGCTTTGCAGCGACGATACTCAGGCGCTGGGGCTTTTCCCGGCGCCTCCTTTTAAACTTCCTTCTCCTCTCCTATAGGCGGAGAGGCAGTGGTTGCATCACCTGCCCCCTTGCCCCACGTGAGTCATCAGTAACATGGCGGCGCCCACGGACAGGGGAACCGCCGGCCGCAGCGCCCACCGGGATGGCAGGGAGAGAAGCCACAAAGGAGACCACAGCACACGGAGAGGGAAGCGTGGCGGCCACCGCTCCGGCGTCGTGACAAATAGTACTCTGCCTTATAAACTGTACTTCACATTTGGTTTATTTAATATTTTCCATATGTGTATATTTAACTAAGAACTAAAAGAGAACTTACCAAATGACATTGATATGACTGTGGGGGTTCAGTATGATTTAACATTGGACGGGATGCCGGTGGTCAGAATACCGACAGTGGCATCTCATCCATCAGAATCCCGACAGACCCCTCTAAAGTCCCCTAACCCTCCTCTGCCCCCTGCACTAACCCAAACTCTCCCTTGTGGGTGCCTAAACCTAATCCTCCTGGGTGGTGCCTAACACTAACCCTCCCTTCCCCGCTGCCTAAACCTAACGCTCCCCATTTGATGCCTAACCCTAACTTCCCCTTCTATGTTAATCCTAACCCTCCCTCCCTGGTCCCTAACCCTAACCTTCCCAATCCTGCACCCTAACCTCCCTTCTTCTGCCTAAACCTACCACCCCCCCACCCCCCCCTGAACGCGGCAGGACGCCAGTGCTTTCCGCTCTCAGGACAATCAAGATGATGGGCTGCCGTATTGTGATGCCAGTATCCCATGCAACATTGTTATGTAGACACTGGGATTGCGTCCTCCATCGGGATCCTGGAGTTTGTGTAATATCGACCGCTGGGATCCCGTCTATCAGGAAGCTAACTGCTTCCCGACTGGGGTCGTATGTGACGGACTGTCTTTGAAAAAGCACTGAAGAAGCCTTTAGGTGTCCTACAGCGCTTCTACTTATGTGAGTAGGTACGCCTTCACACTATCAACTACACAATGGGGGTAATTCCAAGTTGATCGCAGCAGGATTTTTGATAGCAATTGGGCAAAACCACGTGCACTGCAGGGAAGGCAGATATAACATGTGCAGAAAGAGTTAGATTTATGTGGGTTATTTTATTTCTGTGCAGGGTAAATACTGGCTGCTTTAATTTTACACTGCAAATTAGATTGCAGATTGAACACACCCCACCCAAATCTAACTCTCTCTGCACATGTTATATCTGCCTCCCCTGCAGTGCACATGGTTTTGCCCAATTGCTAACAAAAATCCTGCTGCGATCAACTCAGAATTACCCCCAGTATCGTTTACGTTTCCTCCATTTGGGTGCGGATTCTTCACATCACTCTTGAACATCATTTAAGCAACACGTGGTGTATTTACACACACATAAGGGACTTCTTACCGACTGTTGTTGTTTATATTTTATTTATTTTATGTCTCCACACTGAAACGAGCACAATCTATGAAATATCATCTTGAGGACTTCCATATCCTGATTTAAGTATATAACTGTATTTGTGGTTATATTTATGCACACATAGCTTGTGCCTTTGACCTTAAGTCTGCTCTTTCTATTGATTCTATTGATTGAGCAGTACGGATGGTGTAATGGTTAGCATTACTGCTCACAGCACTGAGGTCACGGGTGCGATTCCCACCATGGCCCTAACTGTGCGGAGTTTGTATATTCTCCCTGTACTTGCGTGGGTTTTCTCCGGGTACTCCGATTTCCTCCCACAATCCAAAAATTTCCTGGTAGGTTAATTGGCTTCCAACAAAAATTAACCCTAGCGTGAATGTGTCTGTGTGTACATGTGATAGGGAATATAGATTGTAAGCTCCACTGGGGCAGGGACTGATGTGAATGGGCAAATATTCTCTGTAAAGCGCTGCAGAATATGTGTGTGCTATATAAGTGACTGGTAATAATAATAATAATAATAATAATAATAATAATAATAATAATAATAAAATTAAGCTGTTAATTATATTATGGGGACATACATACTTATTAATTATACTAAAGAAGCACAAGGAATTATTTCATATCCTAAGTAGGCCAACACTTGATCTGTATACTTGTGTCATTACAAGTTCCCATAAGAACAGTCTCCCATATCCATTCTGACACCAGAGGTGCCAGGAAGGGACCAGTGCTATTGAGCATTGGGCTGGTTATGTCTGTTCCCACTCTCTATAACTGGGAGGCATGATGCTGAGTAGCATAGTGTTCTTTTCTATTAAACCTTACATACAGAAGTGGCACTACCATCTGAAAACATATTTTTTGACAATTACAAAATCTCAAAGTTTCCAAACTTACCATAAAATTGCCAGCATAAAATTGATAGTCTTCCCCTAGTTGTGTAATAGAGGAGTGATATTTTGAAAAAGTCCTGTCTGTGGATTGTTTGCCTCATTCCACATTTGCCAGTGGAATTTCACATCATTTGATGAATGATGTGTTCCACTCAGAAAAAAATTATAAGGGTAATTCTGCAGAGAACACTGGGGAATTTCCCTCAAAATGTTGTTGCGTTCACACTTTCCCCTTGTTATAACATAACGATTCCGCAGATTCTGCAAAGGGTTGACACTGCAATCTATAAATTCTCAATATAAAAATACAGTACAAACTATAGTTGAGCAGAATGATTTCGCAAACTCTGAACTTGTCCACGGCTCATGGGGGTGTGCCACAAGTCATCTCTCTGAATGCTAGGCGGCCGAGCAGGGCACTGGGAGGCGGAGCTGCTTGGCCATCCCCGGTCTCTAAATGGCAGGATCAGCACATCAGGCTATCAGCCCTCCTGGCACTTGTAAGAAGCACCAGATGGCCAGTCCAGCCCTGCCACCCTGCTGATCTTGTCCACTTCCCTAAAGAAGATGGTCTTATTGAAGATGGTCTTATTGAAGCAATGATGATCCACCTCATCATTGTCGCATTTCCCAAATGCATGGTAGGGCCAAGTTAATACAAATCATGACCCCATGACTCCCCCCCCCCCCACACACACACACACACACACACACACACACACATTTCCCCCTCTGTGATCTCCCAGAATGGCAGATTTAAACAAGTGTGCATAAAATGCTGTAAACATTGTCAGACATTACCTTAGAAACAATAGATTTGAATTTTAAGCCCATTGAAGATGGATTTATGCAGAACAGAAACATTTTCATCTACTGCTTAAAAAACAACTACTTTTTGACAGTTCATGCAATGTTCCATGAAAAAATGAAACAAGAATATATACATTTCAAACAGCAGAAGAGTCTATTTACAATTCCGACAACAACTCAAAATATTACTTTGTTCCTTTTTTCACTGACTTCATAAGTTAAAAATAAATTTCACTTAATTTCAATAAACAAAACTCTCACTGTAAAGACAGTAGAAATGTTTCACTTAGATGAACATACATCTTTAGTGATTTTCTATTCACTGAAGCACAACAAAACACATTTGATTTGTTGTCTACTGATTAAACACTGAAATTCATCTTGCAAAACTTGCATTTGTCATTCTTTGTGCAAATGATTTATTTTAATAAAGTATTTTTACATAACTTTAAATAGTTTTACATATATTTGTTTGGAGACTGAAAGTCATATCCAGAATATTGATGACATAGAGAGATGAGTGAAATGATTAAGAAAAATGGTAATAGATCCTAATAGGCCAAAATTGAGCTAATATTAAACACCCGGTGAAGAAGCAAGCCAATCACAGTGCCTGGAATGTAAATAAGGAGATTTATGGTAAGAACTTACTTTTGTTAAATCTCTTTCTGCGAGGTACACTGGATTCCACAGGGAATAACATCGAGGTGTAGAGTTGGATCTTGATCCAAGGCACAAACAGGCTATAGCTTTGACTGTTCCCAGGATGCCTTGCACCGCCTCCTCTATATCCCCGCCTCCAGGCACTGGAGCTCAGTTTTGTTAACCAGTCCAATGCAATAGTAGGTAAAAGAGACGATAACAGTTAGTAGCCACAGCGAACCACATTCTCACGACAGGAGAAGGTACAAACCCAAAGAAGCTAAGTGCGTCAGGGTGGATGCCCTGTGGAATCCAGTGTGTCTCGCAGAAAGAGATTTAACAAAGGTAAGTTCTTACCATAAATCTCCTTTTCTGCAGCGGCGTACACTGGTATTCCACAGGGAATAACATCGGGTATGTCCTAAAGCAGTTCCTCATGGGAGGGGACGCACTGTAGAGGGCACAAGAACCCGGCTTTCAAAGGAAGCATGCTGGGAGGCGGAAGTATCAAAGGCATAGAACCTGTTGAACGTGTTCACTGAGGACCACGTAGCCGCCTTGCACAATTGCTCTAGGTACACGTCACTGCGTGCCACTCAACAAGGGCCAACAGACCGAGTAGAATGGGCCTTGATAGTAGCAGGAGCTGGAAGTCCAGTACATAAGCTTGTGCAATCACCATTCTAATCCATCTGGCCAAGGTTTGCTTATTCGCAGGCCAGCCACGTTTGTGAAAACCAATGAAACAAAAAGAGAGAATCAGACCTCCTAAGGGAGGTGGTTCTCTTCACACAGATACGGAGAGCCCATACCACATCCAAAGACCGCTCTTTGGAGGACAAATCAGGAGAGATAAAGGCCGGAACCACAATCTCTTGGTTAAGGTGGAAAGATGACACCACCTCAGGTAGATAACTATTGCGAGTTCTAAGATCCCCACGGTCACGGTGAAAAATCAGAAAGGGAGACTTACAGGATAAGGCACCCAAGTCTGAAACCTTTCTAGCAGAGGCAATAGCCAGCAAAAACAAGACCTTAGGCGTAAGCCATTTAAGGTCCACAGACTCAAGAGGTTCAAACGGAGACTCTTGCAGGACATCCAGAACAACCGACAAATCCCAAGGAGCCACAGGCGGGACATAGAGAGGTTGAATCCCTAAAATACCCTGAGTGAAGGTATGAACATCAGGAAGAGTCGCAATTTTTCTCTAAAACCACTCCAACAAGGCAGATATATGAACCTTGAGGGAGTCCAGACGAAGGCCTGAGTCCAGACCCTGTTGCAGAAATGCCAAAAGTTTGGCAGTAATGAACTTGTATGCATCAAAATTCTTATCCGCACACTAGGTGAAGTAAGTAATTCCAGACTCTATAATAAATCCGAGCCAAAGCCAGTTTGCGGGCTTTCAGCATCGTCTGGATGACTGCCTCAGAAAAATCTTTGGCCCTCAGGACTGAAGCTTCAAAAGCCACGCCATCAAAGCCAGTTGGGCCAACTCCTGGTATACACAGGGGCCCTGAACGGTGAGGTCTGGGCATTGAGGAAGTAGAAGAGGATGATCTATCGAGAGACCCTGCAGGTCTGAGAATCAATGCAGTCTGGACCACGCTGGAGCGAGTAGAAGAAGCATTCCTCCTTCTTGATTGAACTTCCGAATTACTCTGGCCAGGAGTGACACTGGAGGGAACACGTATGGCTGCTGAAAGTTCCATGGAATTGCCAGTGCATCCACAAACGCTGCTTGAGGATCCCTTGCCCCGAAGACCGGAACTTTGTGATTGTGTCGAGATGCCATCAGGTCTACATTCGGTAGACCCCACTTGTCTACTAGGAGTTGAAATACTTCTGGACGGAGGCTCCACTCTCTGGCGTGTATGTCCTGACGACTGAGGAAGTCCGCTTAGCAATTGAGGACACCCGGAATGAACACTGCCGATATGGCTGGCAGATGGCGTTCCGCCCATCGAACAATCTTTGACACTTCCAACATCGCCATGTGGCTTCAAGTGCCACCTTGGTGGTGTTCTCCGACGGTACTTGAACAGGCCTGTTCTGTACCAGAGGCAGGGCCAGTTCCAAAGCATTGAACACTGCCCGCAACTCCAGAATATTTATCAGGAGGAGATATTCCTCCCTGGTCCACCGACCCTGGAGAGAGTGCTGCTCCAACCCCGCACCCCAACCCCGCAGACTGGCATCCATTGTTAGAAGGACCCAGTTGGAGATCCAGAAGGGATGACCCCTGCTCAATTATTGGTCCTGAAGCCACCAGCTCAGTGACAGATGAACTTCCGGAGTCAAGGAGATCATGTGAGACCTGATCCAGTGAGGCAGGCTGTCCCACTTGGAGAGGATTAACCTCTGCAGAGGGCGGGAATGAAATTGAGCATACTCTACCATGTTGAAAGCCGACACCATGTGGCCCAGTACTTGCATCGCCAAGTGTATCGACACTCTTGGGCGAGAAAGGAAGTATCTTATCCTGTCCTGAAGCTTCAGGACCTTCTCCAGAGACAAGAACAACCATTGGTTGTGTGTGTCCAACAATGCCCCCAGGTGCACCATGCTATGAGCAGGGACCAGGGAGGATTTCTTCCAGTTGATGAACCACCCGTGGGCTTGCAGGAATTGGACCGTCAGTTCCAGATGACGAAGGATAACCTCTGGGGAGTTCGCCAGGATCAACAAGTCGTCGAGATATGGCAGGATCCTGATACCCTGAAGGTGAAGCAGAGCGTTCATAACCGCCATGACCTTGGTGAAGATTCTCTGAGCCATGGCCAGTCCAAAAGGTAAGGCCTGGAATTGATAATGTAGGTTGCCAATAGCAAACCGCAGGTAACATGGCAATAGGTATATGTAGGTAAGCATCCTGAATGTCCATCGATACCATATAGTCCTTGGGCTCCAATGCCAGAACAATCGAGCGAAGAGTTTCCATACGGAATTTGGAAACCTTCACATATTTGTTCAAAGACTTGAGGTTGAGAATGGGCTGTGAGTTTCCATTCGGTTTCAAAACTAGGAATAGCGTTGAATAGTACCCCATGCTACTCTGAGCCAAAGATATTGGCACTACCTCTCCTGTGTCCAGGAGGGATTGTACCACCAAATGGAGAGTTTTTGCTTTCACTGGATCCGAAGGGATATTTGTTGAGCAAAACTGGCGAGGGGGATGGTTCTTGAAAGAGATGGTGTAACCGTGAGTGACGACTTCCCTTACCCAGGCGTCTGAAGTGGTCTGTAACCATACCTGAGCAAACCTTAGAAGTTGGCCTCCCACCCTGGGATCCCTCAGGAGGAGGCCCGCCCAGTCATGCAGCAGGCTTATCTGTTTTGGATGCAGGCTGACGGGCAGCCCAGGGATGTTTAGGTTTGGGCTTGGAGGTTTTGGAAGAGCGAGCCTGTTTCGGGTACACCTGGTCCTTTGCTTTACTTGGAGGTTGAAAGGAACGAAAGGTGGTACTTTTAGCCTTCAAAGCTGAAGGATTAGTACTCGGCAGACATGCAGTTTTAGCAGACGCTAAGTCAGCAACAATCTGGTTCAGTTCTTCCCCAAAAAGGATGTCTCCCTTAAAAGGGATAACCTCCAAGGTCTTTTTAGAGTCCAGATCCACAGACCAGGACCACAACCACATCTGGCGAGCCAGAATAGACGTAGTAGACGCTTTGGCCGCCAGGAGACCGGCATCAGAGACCTCCTCCTGAATATAATTGGAGGCTGTGATAATATATGAAAGACACTGTCTGGCATTATCAGAGAAAGTAGAAGGTAGCTCCGCTTCAACGTCTTGAGCCCAGGCTTCAATAGCCTTTGCAGCCCCTGAAGCCGCTATAGTGGGTCTATGCACAGCACCTGCAAGGGTGTAAATAGACTTCAAGCAACCTTCCACACATTTATCCGTCAGTCCCTTCAGAGATGTGACAGTAGTAACAGGCAGAGTAGATGACACCACCAGACGTGCGACATGTGAGTCCACCGGTGGCGGTGTTTCACAATTTTTACTTAACTCTGCAGCGAGGGGATAACGAGCTAGCAACTTCTTAGACAGGGAGAATTTCTTTCCTGGAGACTCCCAGGATTCTTGACGTATGTAAACTAAATGGTCAGAAAGGTGCAAGACTAATTTAGTGACCTTCTAACGTCTGAACTTATCAGGTTTCTTAGACGTATCTGGAGGTGCAGATTCATCATCAGTCTGAAGAATCAGTCTAATAACCTCCAAAAGGTCAGGAACATTCACCTGTGAAATAGATTCCCCATCACAAGCATCTGCATCAGTGTCTGAGGGGTCAGTGTATATGCCATCTTCATCGGATGAAGTAACCAAAACATGCGTGGATTGTGAGGAAGTAATGGCCCGCTTAGATGACCCTTTGGTCCTAGGAGGGCGAGGGTTAGGTTTTTGTTTAACCAAAGACTGATTTAATAGCTGTAACTGAATTGACAGAGTATCCACCCATGGCGGATTAACTGCAGGGACAATATGTGGTTGCAATGGCACAGGAGGTCCCACAGGGGGTGTAAGTCTCGTTACTAGTGTAGTCAGCAAATTAGAAAAAGTATACCAAGGTGGGTCTTGGTGTGCCACCGGTGCTGCAGGCTGACCAAGGGGTACTGGACCCCCAGTACATGGACCCTCAGCTGGAATATTTTCCTCAGGTGCATCCGCGGAATCAGAAATGTGTGACGCAGGATCCGCCACTGATCTCCCACCCTGCATAGCAGACATTATTTGGAAACGTAGCCTTAGGGCGTAACAGTACAATTATCCAGACAAAATAGCAGACAAAAACCCCCTGTGGAGTGTGCCTGCAGATGCAGAACACAAACAGAGGATTTAAGTGGTATATGGTGACTGAAATACACAGAGAAAAATACCAAGGGACTATATCCTGTGAAACAATATATAAATGACCCTGATGCACTTAGCCCCCTCAGGGTACAGAATATAGGGATAACAATATGTGTAAGATACATGGAATATGAACCACACGGCAGCTATCGGCACACACAGTCACATGTGCAATGCAGAAATGATTACAAACAACAATAAAACTGCACTGGACAAGCAATACTAAGTAAAGCTATATATGTTGTAAATGTCAAATTGCTTTTTAACAAATATTCAAAATGCCAGCTCTATTATATATTGTGGACGCCTGCGCATCTTATTACCATGTGCTATGAATGTGCGCTATGCATCGCAAAATACCGCATCCCATAAGAGAAAACAATACACTCACACATTATCCGAGACATCCTCTATATGCACCCGGCGGTCACGGGACCACTGGTTGGGTGTAGGACAACATTCAACCTATAGAGTATGCTGGGACAGTGCTTTGGCCTATAATGTCTGATTTGGACGAACATTTCACACATACATATACCTACGTCTTTGTACACTGATGTTCAGATTCGATTGAGGTTCTGCTGGGTAGAGGGAGAAAACACAAACAAATCGTGAAAGTGACATATAAAATTTTCATGATTTACATATTCCTATCATTTTCTGAACATTGTTTCCATTTCTGGAACGTATGCTAGGTCTGTTTAATCATTGAACAAGGGTTATAAGTAGTGTCCTTCGTAGATAACATAAACCTTCGGAGTTCGGGGAGAGCCACTCAAACCTTTCTTCCACATATATTAATGAGCTCTTTATCTGCTATGTGTGAATAGCCATTGTCTGATTGTTCTTGATTACCTCCCAATTTCCTGAAATTGGTGAGATTTAAAAACATACCAAGGATTTATCTATGGTACTGGTGGATCTTAAGGCTAGGGGGTCTAGTTATATTATATTCTTTGTCCACCGGTCCCCTCCCCCTTCTGTGTAATTCAAGTACCTCAGCTAACTCTAAAAAAAAAAGGGCACTAATCCTGCATATTTTCGTCTTAGAGGTACCTGTGAGCACATCCAACATTCCGTTTGGTTAAAGACCTTACCCACTAGTGAGTGGTAATCACTCAAGGGATGTCTGTCACCTTATTGCTAGACTGACATCTCTGGATGCTCTCATCTTCAAATATGGGGTCACAATAACTACAAAATACAGTATTCCTCAGACAATAGCCTATCACGTTACCTCCGAACTCCGTAACTACTAGACCTTTGATTTTCTCTGGCTTTAACAAACTGATCAGCTAATCCTGGGATCCTATAAGGAAATTACTCCTTCCTCCAGAACCAGTTCTAGTCCCACACTCAACTCCTCATGAAAAACCTTGCTAAAAAAGAATGTCCTGAAAAAAATGTTTGTCAGCGGGAAAGAGAGAAAAGAGAAATAGAACAAAACAGCTCTTGTCCATAGCAAATCAATTACAACTACTGGTCTTTCTGTGATCCTTTAGCACGCTCAGGTAGTGTTCAACAGTTCCGCCTCTCAGTCTTCACGGAACAGACTCTCTGGTGATACTTTTTGCGATCTCACTCCATTTACTAGTTCCTTTCCGGACTACCGACTTTCCTGCAGTAGGAATTGTGGACCCAAGTCTCTCTCTCTTGGCTACTTTCACTGGGATAGTGCTGTCAACAAAACTTGGTACGGTCCTTCCCATCTGTCTATTAGGCAACCTGAGCATAAGAACAATCACACAGTCTCTTGGTTCACAATCAAGACAGTTAGATTTTGGCATACCAGGAATCAACAGTTTCAAGTTCTTTTGTCGAGTTCTCAAATGCTGGCTCATCTCGATAAGTTACTGTACTGTCACCTCATTGGTGTATTTTTGATCATTGTGCGGATCAATCATGACATGAGGTTGTCTTCCAAAAAAAAACAACAACACAAAAACCAACAACAAAAACAAATTTCGAAGAGGGTGATTTGTTAAGTGAAGATCTGGTAGTGGTTCCGATGCTACATAATATTAGTGGCAGATCACAATAGTCCAATTTCAGGCTTTGCTCCTACTCCTAGGTGTACCATTATCTACACACAAATTTCTGCGCAATTTTTCTTTGAGGTAAACACAGCAGCATCTGTGGCAGCAGGAAATGCCTCTACACAGTTTGAGAAAACATCAGTGCACACCAATACATAACAATAATTCCTAAAGGGTGTTAACTGTACGAAGTCGATTTGTATTACCTGAAAAGGTCCGTCTGCAGGAGGGATATGGGATGGCTCTGTTAGTACTACCTTACCAAATGTTCTTCCTCATGCAAGTAAGACAGGTCATTGATTTCCTGCTTGCCTGAGAAGAGAACACTGGTACACGCCAGTAAGCTCTTACCAATTTGCACATACCTTCCTTACCCTAGGTGAGTCAGACCATATGCCGCCTCAGCTAGGCTTGGAAGATACGTCCTGGGGGCCACTGGCTTACCTTGTCCATCTCCCCAGAGTCCTGAGGACTCCTAACCATACCCCTTCGACTTCCAGACCTCCTTTTCCTGTAGGGAACACAAATTTGTATCTTAATTTAACTGTTGTGTGTTTGCAATGTAGAGTACCATGAGCATAACTCAAAAAAAAAAAGAAAAAAACATCTCTAGAGGAGAGACAGAAGAAGAAAATGAAAAAGAAAATGTCAGGTTTGCCATTCACCAACAGGAATATCAGTGTCTATACAAAATTTCCCTTCACCAGTATTCCCATTCTCCACCCTTTGTGCATGACAAGGCACACTGCAGTAATACTGGTGTTATCGTGCTGGTGAGATATACTGGGTTCAGACAGAACTCTGAAGGACCAATTAGGCATGTAGTGTTTGAACTGTAATCGGGTCCATGTATTGTACCACCCTGTGTGAACGCAAAAGATGAAGAGGAAACTGTGGAGAAACAGAATAGAGGTTGGTGACAGATAAGTTTGTAGAGGTGGAGAGGATTTTATTAAAATGACAACAGGATTGGGCACTATGGGGAATTGATTACCTACTTTGTCTACCCCCCTTTAAAGTTTGTGCATGCTGTGTCACTACTGGGACTATCTCAGCCATCAATCCGGTGTCCTGTCCATCCTAAGTTCATAGGGAACCCGGTATCTGTGAGATAATTTCCTCTACCTGTGATGGACATGAATCTAGAACAGTGTAATGCAACATTAGTCTTTGAGGGGTGTCTAACATACCTTGTACTTCCTGAGCGGGAGTACAATATATGTATCTCACATTTAACAAAATCTCTGACGATTAAGTTAGTCAGGGGCCAATGCTGTTAGGAAAAGAAGGAAAGGAAAGGGTTTAGCATTGTGGAGGCCCAATCGTAACTTCAGCAGGTTTTTGTCAAAGGGTAATGTTGCACTTCTTTCGTTCCTCCCATTTGCCGAATTAGTGTTTTCCAGTGATCTTATCCAGACGGAGAATTTTCTAGTACTGCAAAAGACAAAAAGAGGAAAAAAATTAACAAGCTTCTAGGTCATGCAAAGTATTCATTCAATACTTCTCATCCCGTACTAAGGGTCTGTACATGGGCCCTCATTCCGAGTTGTTCGCTCGGTAAAAATCTTCGCATCGCAGCGATTTTCCGCTTAATGCGCATGCGCAATGTCCGCACTGCGACTGCGCCAAGTAAATTTGCTATGCACTTAGTAATTTTACTCACGGCTTTTTCATCGTTCTGGCGATCGTAATGTGATTGACAGGAAATGGGTGTTACAGGCCGTTTTATGGGCGTGTGGGAAAAAACGCTACCGTTTCCGGAAAAAACGCAGGAGTGGCCGGAGAAACGGAGGAGTGTCTGGGCGAACGCTGGGTGTGTTTGTGATGTCAAACCAGGAACGACAAGCACTGAACTGATCGCAGATGCCGAGTAAGTCTGAAGCTACTCAGAAACTGCTACGAGGTGTGTAATCGCAATATTGCGATTACTTCGTTCGCAATTTTAAGATGCTAAGATTCACTCCCAGTAGGCGGCGGCTTAGCGTGAGCAACTCTGCTAAAATCGCCTTGCGAGCGAACAACTCGGAATGACATCCATGGTCCAACAAACATTTCTGAGCTCATCTTGACTAGGGGCATTACTAGGAATGAATACTTCTTATATGGTAACTAAAAGAAATACCCGAGGGTTACCCTGTCTTTGTCCTCTTTCCTACTGGCAAATACTAATGTGCGGACAGGTTTTTTCTCCATTTCTGACGTTACTTTTTTGATTTTTATTTTATTTTTTGGGGTTTTACTATATATGTACACGAATGACACCATACTTACCAGTTCCACTGGTCTCAGCCACTTCCCCCGCAGGCTACTGCTCTTCTTTTACTGGCTGGATACTCCTCTGAGTGCATCAGAAATGGCTGAAACCAGTCAGGTCGCCTTCTCCTCCTAGATTAAACTTCGACATTCATTAGTACATATATAAGTTACATTCATATTTTTATTATTTTCTATAGTTTGTATGCTGGCCGTAACTGCTTCCACATCTACATATGGCGGTGTACTTGCTTTCTCTTTTTCTTCCTACTTGTTTATTGTTGCTACAAGTTCAAACAGTTCTTATATTTCCGTTCTTGTCTTATATGACTTTGGTTAGACATACTACCTGCAATACCTTAGGATCAAACTCACCAACCCCAGAGAATGATGCCCTATCTTCAGAAGTCATACGTACCCATTCATTGCAAAAAGCCTCTGTGTGTGAACCATTTCTCACACATAATACTTGGAACACACAGTTCACTTAAACCTTGCTGACCCCCTGGGCCGCACCTCTTCTGCCTGAACCCTGGCTACTGAACGTCTCTCACTTGAGCAACTGGCTCCCAAATTTGTGGGTCTTTTTAATAACTAAAAATTCCCACAAACACAAAAATACACAATGCAAGCAGACAGTGAAAGTCTCTCCGAGCACCTTTCACTCGCTCTCGCCCACGTTGGCCAGTACAACGATACACTGTTGATAGTGGATCACAATGTACCCAACTTAGGGCTCCTGTAAGACCTTACAGCACCGCAATTTCTTTCAGTGGAAGTTCTGTTGGAATATTTTCCCGAGAGAGGCAGCGAAAAATTCCTTTTCAGTATCTTTCCACTGAAAGCAGAGAAATTAGATAACTATTGTTCACCCTTTCCAATGGACTTCCACCAGGGAGATTTCCTGATGTTATCAAAGAAAAACCCCTTTGTCTATACAATCACGTCTGCGTATGCTTTTCCACAGCGCATATGACAATGGTATCACGTTGTGCTGTGTAGAACACATGGACGTGCGATTCAATCGCACAGCCTATAGGTACTAGTTATCTATATGCCCTACGATTGCTGTAGACCACCTAGAACACCTAGAACACCTAGACCACTCTAGTTGCATGGGACACCTAGACCACTCCAGATAACCTAGTCCACCTAGTTCTGATCACATAAGGTAGCGAACCCTACGCCACCGGACCTCTACTAACCCAGTGTTTCTTACGGGATCCCGAATTCCGGGGTTCAGCTCCACTCACTCCGCTTTCACTCACTCAAATACACTTTGTTTTTCTTTTCTGTACAGAAAATACCACTCCCTCCGATTGATGGTTTTAACCCAAAGGCAGTACCATCTAAACAAAGTCTTACACTAATCTGCTTTTGAAATTGGATAGTTATGTGCTATTGTATTAAATGTATACTATCCCGCCTTTAATTGAACAACTATCGTGTGGTTTTACTTTGCGCCCGCAATCCTATGCAACCTTATGTAACCACGCGACCGTGCGTGCCTTTACATCACGTGTGCGACCCTGCGCCACGTTCAAGCGCCTGTACTTTGTCCGTACGTGTACAAACGTGCGTTCGCAACTCAATAAACCACACAGTCTCTATAAATGTGAGCAATACTAAACTATAATCGCTCACTTAACACAGCCCACACTTATTCTGTATAAACCTTAACAACCAGGCCAGAACTGCGTTTTGTGTTTTATAATTACACCCTTAAATACATTTATTTCAAATGTATCTATATATCAAACAAATGTATCTGATTTCACACAGATCTATAATGACTGCAATAACCTATAATTTAAATGCTTTGATTCAGATTGGATAGCTATCTTGCAGAACATACACTGATAGAAATATACACATAATTACAATAATATTATACACACACACACACACACACACACACACACACACACACACTATATACTGCACTTCTATGAAACACCTTCATATGTATTTGTGGGTACACTGAATGACTTGTTTCTCTCAGGGCCTCTAATTTGCATATCAAAGATATTTGCTTTTCACTACTAAAAAAAAGTAGTTACTCAGGTTATTTTGCATTTCAATGCCTATCCTAGTAAACAGACTCCACAAGTCTTGGAAGAAAAGAAAGAAGAAAAAAAATAAAAACTCTTTCCTTTTTCTATCTGTGTGCAACCCCCCACTTGATGTAAGGTAATTACCCACAGACAAGAAAAAAAAAATCACTTATCTCACCATTTACTCTTACTTGGCCCAATTAAAACTATTTGTAATTGATTATGGTATGGGTTAAATAAATTCATTGGTAACTCATAAATGGTGCTGGATTTACATATACAAATATATAAGGGGACAATACACAGAGCTTGCGCGGGACCTGTTTTTGGTTAGATCAACACAGAGGACTCGTGGACACTCGCTCAGGTTAGAGGAGAGGAGATTCCGCACAATACGGCATAAAGGCTTTTTCACGGTAAGGACAATACGTGTTTGGAATTCCCTGCCCGAGGGAGTTGTAATGGTGGAATCTGTCAACACCTTTAAGAATGGGTTAGATAAATTCCTAATGGATAAGGATATCCAGGGGTATGGTGCATAGTGATGCATTATAGTTACTATAAATAGGGATAAAATGCAACAGCTGACAGCAGCATCAGTCAGAAATTTTAGTCAAATCATCATGCATAGAAGACCACAAATAGGTTGAACTCGATGGACAATTGTCTTTTTTCAACCTCAGATACTGTGTTACTATGATTTGTAGATATGTGAAAACTTTGTGACAAAGGAAACTGATTGTTCTGAGCAGACTGAAAATCAGCTATTTAGAAAGTGACCTTCCTAAAATGGCCACTGCTCCTCCCCCTTTAACATCCATGAGGTTTACACAAGATGGTGGACACGCCATGTGGCTAGGCCAAAATGGAGGACAGACCATGCGGCTTCTTTGTCACAAAGAAATCACACTCTATACAGGCACCAAAGTTACTTTAGGCCTGAGTTTAAAAAACAAATATACATATTTTCTCAGCATGCTAACACAGCTATATCATTGCATAGCAACTTTGAAATGTACTTTAAATCTACTTAACTGATAAACAATCCAATCTGAATCAAACACAATATGAATTATTTGAACTTTGTTTTGCAACAATAAAAATACGCTGTAGCATCTTAAATATTGTGAGAAACACACTGTCCATTGAATTTCATATCAGCGGCTTACTGGTAACACAACAGAACACACGGATTTGATTTGTCAGCGTCGCGATGCGTCCACCATTAGCTGGTCGATCACAGCCGCGCTTGTAATTTACAGTACATCATTAAGAACGTGATATCGCGGTTCCGAGCCCCATCTGTAAATGTCAAATTGCTTTCTAACAAATATTCAAAATGCCAGCTCTATTATATACTGTGGACGCCTGCGCATCTTATTACCATGTGCTATGAATGTGCACTATGCATCGCAAAACACCGCATCCCATAAGAGAAAGCAATATACCCACACATTATCTGAGTTCCAAAGCTCATTGATGTATATATTTGTTATTAAAAAGATATGTATTCAATACATCACAATGTACAGTATACATATATAGTTACATGGTTACAATTTACACAGTACGCAGTTAATACAAACTAATTCAAATACATACATGGCCAGTAATACATCACCATCTCTCTCAATGCACTTTTTTTGTAAACACATTTTATTGTATTTCAAAAAGTAAACAAATAAAACATTCAAAATAAGAGACATTCCCTGCAAGAAGTAAGAGCAAACAAATAACCAGATTGTATAATCAGGGAGTGAATGAAAGTACCATAAAAGTAAGTCTGCTAAGATAATACAGACGATCCAGGACACGAGACAGGGACAAAGGGAAATAGAACTGGGGGAGTGTCGGGGGAAGGGGGGGGAGTCTAAGAAGGAATGTGGGGGGGAGTAGGGGGAAGAGGGGCAAGACAGAGGATACTAGAGCACAGTGTAAGGTGGAAAAACTAGTGACAGATGAATACATTCTAAATTTGTAGAGGAGAGGAAGCATTTGCAGGCTTATACATGTTCATAGCAATGTAACAGTTACAGGATAAGGTGCAAAACAAAGAGGGGGCACAACAGAAGCCCCTCAGAAAGCCAAATGGGATTTTATTCTGGACCAGTCCTGGTTCCCAAAGAACAGCGAAAATGTTTGTTTTGAGTGAGCGTCCATGGAACCTAGAAACGAGTCCCATTTATTGTGACATGAGGATATGGATAATGGGTCATTGAGAAGCAAAGATCTCATGTCAAAATACATAAACTGGAGAAGACGAGACTTCAACTCTTGTTGAGTGGGAGCCGTTTTCTTAATCCAATGGAGTAGTATTAACTTTTTTGCCAGAGTTAAAATAATGACAAGGAAGGGAATTCGTGTATGGGGACGAGGTCCCAACTGTCAAACCAAAGTAACAAACATGCTTCAGGTGAAGGTGAAAGCGAGACATTGAGGATTTCGTTAACATAGCACATCAACTTACACCAGAATCTCCGTATTTTAGAGCAACCCCAATAACAGTGAAAAAACTTAGCATTAGACATAGAGCACTACCTGACATGTATTTCCTCTGGGCTGGATAGATGTAGGCACTATGAATAAATCTATTCCATCAGTCTTCTGCCACCTGATACTTATTCCAGTGTCATCTGCTGATGTAACTATGTTTATTTACCCTGTACTTGTCCTATACTGTCATCAACTGTAAGTTGCTGTTTTCCTATTTGATTATTTGTTTATGTACTCTGTAATTGGGCGCTGCGGAACCCTTGTGGCGCCATATAATTAAAGGATAATAATAATAATAATAAAGTGGGTCTCCTGTAAGTAGGCAGATTGTAAGTGTTTAGAGTATGAGAAGTACCGGGAGAGCACAAGACCTGAGCAAGAGGTGAGGGAAGGTATATCTGCGACCCAGCTGGAAAGTATTTTCTTTGAAAATAGAGTGGCATCTGATTTGACTTAGATTAACCGGGGATAGAGGTGTTGGAGTCTGTAACCTGTGGATGGATGGGACTGTAAGAGGTGAAGAATGATGTGTGTGTTGGATGGAGGGGATGTAGGGCGGGGGAGTGATTGTACATAATGTCTGACTTGGAGGTATAGGTAAAATAGGCTTTTGGGAAGAGAGAACTGTTGCTGTAGATCCGCGAAGGAGAGCACATTGCCACCTGGGTCAAAGACCTTGTTCACAAGAGCCACACCCTTCCGTCTCCAAACCCGGAATGAAGGATTGTTCAGGGAGGGAGAGAAGTCAGGGTTACCCCAGAGAGGGAGATACGGGCAGAATCGAAAATCCCTACTCAGTTTTTTGATGTAAGTGTCGTGGAACATGATATTGGAGTAAACCGAGTGAGGAATACTAGAGGATTTGAGGTGCAGTAGGGCTGCAGGGGAGAAAGGGGAAAAAATGGCATTGTCAAGTGCAACATCTGTAAAGGATGAGTCATCTAATAACCAATCCCCAGCATAACTGAAGAAAACAGAGGTGGTATATGCCTTAAAATCAGGTATCCCCAGACCTCCTGAATGTTTAGGGAGCATAAGTTTAGCAAGAGCAATTCGGGGACATTTCCCATTCCACAGAAAGGAGGAGATAGAGGAGTTGATGGAAAGAATATCACCATTGGTGAGAGCAACAGGTAACATTTGGACCATATAAAATATTTTACGGAAAATAACGGTCTTCACCGCCGATGCCCTCCCCAATAGAGATAGAGGAAGATTGTTCCATGACAACATCAAGGCAGACAGAACATAGGCCAGATCTAGAGAGTATGAACCAATCGGCATCAATTCCGATATTTCAACATTCACCTTATAGCCAGAGACCTTGCCGAAGGCTTCGATCAGAGCCATAATGTGTGGGATAGAGGTAAGTGGGTCAGTGATGAAGAGTAGCATATGATAGAGTTAATTATCTACCTTTTAACATAAGCTATATACTAATACCGTGTAGCCGTAATGGCCGCTAAACCACGTGCACGTGCTGCGTACTTTATGCGCAGTTTGCGTATAAAGAACTGTACATGGTACGCACGTTGCGTACACACGCTGCGCTGAGTGTATGGAATACACGCAGCGAGCGTACACACAGTTGTTAACCTTTAAACCTTTTTCAATGAACACTGTAAGGGTATGCTTATACTGTAAACCTTAGTACTGTAATATTATCGCAATGTAACGCTGATTAACCTTTGTTATATGAAAGCTGTTTGAACGATTGAGACGCTCAGAAACCCTCTATAATAACTAGTGAAACACACACTGCTTGCTAAGGTTCCAACACCTTTATAGATGGTATTTTGTACGTAAAAAGGGGAAAACAGTTACAGCTCATACACTACAGACCTAACATTAATACCTAAACAGAATAACTAAACAGAAATATAAACAATAGCGAACGATCGCAAATACAAATAAACAGAAAGAGAATAAATGGCAAACACTTAAAGGATAACAAAAAGAGAACAATTGCATACACATAGAGTAACGAAATGGCCACAGAGAAACTTACACACGTGGGAATGACTCGCAGGCGCTATCTGGAAACCAGCCCTCAGCTTTTCACCGTGAAAACCTTTGTAGAGAGAAGTGAGTGCTGGTCTAGCTATGGGGGTCCTTATATACACAACATACAGTACACTACAATGGGCCCTACAATCTCATTGTTCATTGGACACAGCAATGTGTCTCTGCATTATAACTAAAGGTCATAGGTGGATTCGAACAGGTGGGCTGTGACTATTTCAAACTGCTCAGGTGGGAGGTATCCTCAGGATTCCCGCCGCATGGATAATGAACTGCAAATATAGTAAATGTCCATAAACTTCTCATAGACATAACTATACGCAGGAGCGATTAATCTCTTCCTAACCAACACCGGAATGTTTCTAATAAAATACTCCCCCACATTGAAGGACCCAATCTTAATCTCAGCCATAATCAGTGTCGGACTGGGGCATGTAGGGCCCACTGGGGGAATACAGTGGTAGGGGCCCATGTTTAGGGGTGTGGCCAGTCTCTAGAGGGGGTGTGCCCTACCGCTACATTGGTTTGCTAACCATTTTGCAAGTGTTGGTCCCCTAGATAAATATATACAGTAAATACTGTAGTGCATACATGATAATGTACTAGATTAGTAACAGCACAGTCTGGACCCTGATGCCTAGAAGAGGGGGTGGGGGCCCCAGGTAGTAGGGCCCACCGGTGGTTTCCCCTGTACCCCTGTGGGCCAGTCCAACCCTGGCCATAATGTACAACCATGCATTGTAATCTGAGCTGTAAGGTATCCAGTAAGGAAGAGTAGGGAACTCGAAGGGCCCGTAGACGGGCAGGGGAGGCGGAGGACACTGGGGGAAAAACAGGAGGGGGGGGGCACAGAGACAGAGACAAAACACTAAGGAACATGACTAGCATGTTCAGGACAGATATGAAACAATCACATAACTTCCGGAGGCCCGGAAAAATTAGGAGAACCAATAGGTACAGAGACCAAAACAACATGAACCCAGAGCATTACTCCCTCCGTGCCCGGGCATTAGTGAAAGAGTAATTCCTCATCACAAGGATGGATAACGTGGTGTGGAGCAAAAGCCAAATATGAGCATAAAGTCCTAACGACATGAGCCAAAAGTGTTGAGACAGATCAGCTTGCATGCGGTCAGCAACAACAGCAAGGAATGAGAACCGGAGAGTTCCACAGTGTCAATTAGGGTCAGAGATGTCCGCTTCAGAGCGAGAGTGACCTTCACAGAGGAAGTCAGCAGCATCGTCCGGAGTGGTGAAGTTGTAATGTCTGTCCTTGTCAAAGATACGTAATTTAGCGGGATGTATCAATGCAAATTTTCTCTTGTCAGCAATGAGACGTGAACAGATAGGAGAGAAAGCACGGCGTGCTTTTGTCAATTCAGCAGAAAAGTCTTGAAAAAGTCTGAGATTCTTGCCCTCCCAATTCAGGATAGGCTGTTTCCTGGAGACGCGCCATATTTCTACCTCATGAGTGTAACTCAGACATTTAAAGATAGTCACTCTGGGGCAGGTGTCAGCAGGACGGGGAGGTGGGCCAATACGATGCACCCGTTCTATGACCATATCTTTATAGGCATCCTGAATGCGAAAGGAGGGTGGGTAATGTGTGAGTGACAAAATTCTCCAAGGAGGCCCCTTTTAAGGATTCAGGTAATCCCACTATCCTAATGTTATTCCGTCTGGAATGATTATCGATTTCCTCCAGCTTGTTAATAATAGCATAGTTATCTTTTTCAAGACGTTAATTTCACACTGCATATCAGCGATATTGTGGGCCATAGAGCCTATTCTGTTCTCCGCTGTGAAGACTCGTGTGTTTAACTGCTGCAGCTGCGCTGTGATATCACTCACCGCCTTGGTCAGCAGCGGGCCCATGGTGGAAGAGATGGCGTCCACTAGATCCCTATAAAGAAGCGGGCTGTCACGGTGCCCGGGTGAGGAAGCCGGGTCAGAGTCCTGCGCATCCGCCACGGACTACTTGGACGCCGGGGTGTGCACGAGGGAGTCGCCGTCCGGCGCCATGACATGGTCCGTTCCTCTCTTGTTGCAGAGCCTGCTGTTGCGAGCGCGGCGGCTGCATGATGGTCACAAATTTGTCCATCCCGGATCGACAGCAGGTGGAGAGGATTAATGTGGGGAGGATTGGAAGCGGTAAGGCCTTGTAAAGTGGCAATTTAGCCGGGCACGGAGCTGAGCTGTGAGATGGAGCTGCTCACTCCATGCACCCGGGACCTGAAGTGTCCCTCAATGCACTTTATAATCGCTCCAGTTCCTCCATCTTTAGCTGTGTCTCAACTCCAGCTAAAAGAAGCAAAATATTACCAACACTCCATCTCGCTCAGGACCCAGGGGAAAACAGAAACTTCTGTGTGTCTGATCAGCAATACACTGAGAGTTGGGGGCGTGTACAGATCTCTTGTGTCTAGTCTAGAGGAGGGAACTTTCTCATTCATGATGAGTCATTGGTCAGTTCATATGCAAGCCTTGAAGACATCAAAAGGGCTGGCCTGAGTTTTCTGTCCATCACATGCTTGGAATGTCCACTGTTCTCATCAGAATTGTGGCTTTAGATTCCTACATTCAATCATATCTACTAATGGCAATGTGCTACAACTTAATAACAGGCATCAAATTGATATACACATTAATCTGGTTGCTTTGATACCAAACACGACATGTCCTTCTTGCTTCATTCCAATAATACACATACATGACGTTATATTCCATTATATAATTTAAAACATTATGATGTCTGGCGCTTGATAAGTTCAATTCATGTGCTGTAGGAAATATGTTTTGAATATATCTTTGTGGCATGTCTGTGTAAATGCGTATTTTACCATATATTGCTGTGCTCGCTGTGCGTATTTGCAAGTATAGCGACTCATAATGTGTGGAGTCTGTATGTTCTCTCTATGTAATATTTTTGACTTCGACAATGTATACAGATATAACAATGCACAGTAAATACTGGATGTATATCACAGGATACTTGTACTAAATATCCCTATAGTTATGCAATTGTTCTTAACTAACACTGTCTAAACGACATGTAGAATACAGTACTTAAGTATCCTGTAAATGCACAGTGTTGATGAGGCAGGCGGCTTTACAGAGGAGACAGTGCCCAGTACTCCCCGAATCAGCGCAGCTCTGTGTAATGGCGCCCAAAAGCTGACAGAGTGAGGGAGAGAGAGAGAGATGCAGCTCCAGGGCGGGAACATCTGGCGCCTGGGGCTGGGAGAGGGGCTACAGGTCAGAGCCTTATCCCCTCTGCTGGACTTCACCACCGGGTACTGCGGGGCCTATAACAAATGGATTTTGGTTAATTCGACCTGTGCCTCTAGCCCTGGTGAATATAGTGGGGTCCCTGCACGGCCACAGTGTCAATGCCAGCGGTGCGGTCCATCTCCGGAGACCGCGCCGGATTGCGATTTTGTCGGGTCCTGCCTGGGGGACCCCCTTACCTCCTCCCGATGATGCGGCCACGCGATCCAGGAGAGCAGCTGCGGTGATGTGTGCCTTATGAGAATCGGAGAGCCTCTGCTGTAAGTACCCGGCAACCAGGGCGCGGGAGTATACAGCGCCGCTGGGGGAGGTGATGGAGCCGCAGCACGATATGTCAGTGTGACATACAGCATTTAGTGCCTGTGCTGCGGCCCTTGAAGTCTTCTTTCTTCTTCAGAAAAGCTCTTTTCAGGGCTGCTCTAAGCAGCCCATCCTATTAGCTGCCTGCAGTGCTGGCACCAACTTTAAACTGAGCTCCAGTGCCTGGAGGCGGGGATATAGAGGAGGCAGTGCAAGGCATCCTGGGAACAGTCAAAGCTATAGCCTGCTGGTGCCTGGGATCAAGATCCAACTCTACATCCTGATGTTATTTCCTGTGGAATACCAGTGTACCCTGCTGCAGAAAAGCCAATCTGCTGCAAACCAGGTCTTACATTTAATGTAGGCTGAATACTGTAAGGACATATGCACCTAGTTTCAACTAAGTTACACCTAGAGGGCTAGTTCAGTGAGTGGATGGACAATATGACAGTACCTAGTTGCTTCTTATTGGATGTTTGTGAATTCCAGCTGATACTACTAACGTCATTAATAATATCCTTTTTCGATTACTTAAGTGGAAAAAGAGACTAGCAGGGACTAAAGGGCCCTAAACATTTAACGATCGGCCGCTGAGTTGCCCGACGACGGATTCGGCTGACAGGCGACCTGGCGGCGGGGGGGGGGGGGGGGGGGGGGGCAGTGACGGGGGGAATGAAGGTCATCCAGCTCCATAGAAGTGCAGGCAAATATGGATGAGATTGTCCATATTGGCCTGCATGCACAGCCGATGGTGCACCAGCGATGAACGAGCGCGGGGCCGCGCATCGTTCATCGCTGGTGCACCAGCGATGAACGAGCGCGGGGCCGCGCATCATTCTTCGTTGCTGCCTCCACACTGAAAGATATGAACGGTATCTCGTTCATTAATGAACGAGATCGTTCATATCTTTCAGTCAGATCGACGAGTGTGTAGGGCCTATAAGTCCTGGGTCCACGACCCTGCTCCTGACCAGGGTCACGGAGCTGAGACTCGGGAAATTAACCGGTTGATAGACCCGGCAATTTCCCGGGTTGCAGTGAAAAACTAGAATTATATAATTGCTTAATTTACATTTTCATTTGGCCTGCAGCAGGACTGGATTTTTAAAAGGAATAAAACAGATGTTTGTACTTAATTTAATTTACTTAAACTGTATTAAATTAAATTTGTATTTTTTATTTGTGTTTAATTATGTATATATAGACTATAGTAAATGTGACCGTCACATTTATTAATAACACTGACCAGATTCTGTTTTCTTTTTTGTATGAGACATTTCATTGTGTTGTTATTTTGTGTGCTGCATCAAGGGCTGGCCTCTCATATATATTTATACTTGCATACTGTACTTTGCTAATATTATATACATAACTATTTTGATGATTATTGCATTGACCTGGATGTCTGCATACTCTAATTTGTCAAGTTAATTTGGGTATGGGTCGTTGGGTCGACACTGATTAGGTCAACAGTCGATAGGTCGACAGGACAAAAGGTCAACATGAGTTTTTTAAAACTTTTTGATGTAGTTTTCTTTGTAAAGTGACGGGGAACCCCAATTAGTGCACAGTGTCCCCTCGCATGGCTCGCTTCGGGCAAGGTTACCATTCCCAATTGTAGTCCACGTGGGTCGTAAAGTATGAAAAAGTCCAAAAATTGAAAAGAAATGTGAAAAACTCATGTCGACCTTTTGAACTGTCGACCTTGTACATGTCGACCTAATGACCCTGTCTACCTAATGCATGTCAACCAATAGTGGTCGACCTAATAAATGTTGACCTAAAGACCGTATCCCGTTAATTTAGCTGAGTTCCAACATAAGAGAGATTGCGAGAAATGTATTAGTCTTTTTGTATCAATACTGAATAAAAATAATCTTACAATTGCTGAAGAAATGAACAAGCGTCACATTCAACTACCGTATTTGAAATCCAAATAAATGTATCAGCAGATGGCCCAGTGACAACAGAAAACAAAATTCCACAAATACTGTAGTCTTATGACAGCTTTCACTTCCCTCCCATTCTTAAGTGCATCCACAAAGGGGAATTTCTGAAAATGAAAAGAAATTGCTGTCATTCAGGGACATTCAAGTTAAGAGCTCAGAAATTAAGTGTAAGATTTGTGAATAGCAAATGCCACATTAAGAGAGCATTCAAACAAAGCAACAAGGGAGATTGAAAATCCTTAATCTATCCAAAAACCAACAATACAGATGTAGCCACGCACATCATTGCCACAATGTGTATCCATGGACATACACATTGCGGCAAGCTGCAGTGTACGCCTTGCTGTGACTAGTAGCATTCAGCGATCACTCCATTGAAGACTTTAGCATGCATGTGCATGTGCCATAGATGCGGGCACACGTGGGGTGGATGGGTGTGGCTATAGCTGTGCAAGAAGAATATAGTGAAGATCAGGGCTGTCATCAAGGGGGACTGCCAGGACTTTTGTATATAAATCTCCTCAACAAAATAACCACCACCATACAGGAGGCAAAACAGCTGACAATGTGGGCTAATAAATAAAAACACAAGGAAGCATTAAATTTAACAGCAGTCAGATATAAAGCAACAGTATACGTGCAGACCATGGTGAGAAAGGGCTAGGTCTATATATATATATATATATATATATATATCTGTGAGAGGGAGGTGAGGTATATGTGTGTGAGAGGGGGGGCAGGAGCATATATGTGTGGGATGGAGATGGCTGGGGTATATGTGAGAGGTAGGTGGGGCTGGGGATCTGTGTGTGAGAGGGAGGTGGCTTGGACAGGAGCTTATATGTGATGAGGCGGGTGGCTGGTGCAGTGCTGGACTAGGAGAAAAGGATATACCGGTAGGTTATCAAAATCCTATTTTCTCATACGTCCTAGAGGATGCTGGAGATGACATCAAGACCATGGGGTCTATACCAAAGCTCCAGTATGGGCGGGAGAGTGCGGATGACCCTGCAGCACCGATTGACCAAACTTTAGGTCCTCATCGGCCAAGGTGTCAAACTTGTAGAATTTTGCAAAATGTGTTTGACCCTGACCAAATAGCTGCTCGGCAAAGCAGCCGCCCAGGAGGAGCCCACCTTCCTAGTAGAATGGGCCTTCACCGACATTGGTAACGGCAATCCAGCCGTAGAATGAGCTTGCTGAATCATACCTCTGATCCAGCGCGCAATAGTCTGCTTGGAAGCAGGACACCCAATCTTGTTGGGAGCATACAGGACAAACAAAACCTCTGTTTTCCGTATTCGAGCTGTTCTAGCGACATAAATCTTCAAAGCTCTAACTACATCTAGAGACTTTGACTCAGCGAACGTGTCAGTAGCAACTGCGAACACAATAGTTTGGTTTATGTGGAAAGAGGAAACCACCTTTGGAAGAAAATGTTGACGAGTTCTCAACTCTGCCCTATCTTCATGGAAAATCAGGTAAGGTCTCTTGTGGGACAAGGCCCCCAATTCAGACACCCGCCTTGTGGATGCCAACGCCAAAAGCATCACCACTTTTCAAGTGAGAAACTTCGACTCTATTTCTTGTAGAGGCTCAAACCAACCTGATTGAAGGAACTGCAACACCACATTAAGGTCCCATGGTGCCACTGGAGGCACAAATGGAGGCTGGATGTGCAGAACCCCTTTCACGAACGCCTGAACTTCTGGAAAGGAGGCCAATTGTTTTTGAAAGAAAACTTATAAGGCCAAAATCTGGACCTTGATTGACCCCAATCTAAGGCCCGCATCCACATCAGCCTGCAGAAAATGGAGAAAACGTCCCAACTCAACACTTCCGTAGGAGCCTTCTTGGATTCACACCAAGACACATATTTTCTCCAAATATGGTGGTAATGTTTAGACGTTACTCCTTTCCTGGCCTAAACAAAGAGTGGGGATGACTTCCTTGGGAATACCCTTTCGGGCTAGGAACCGATGCTCAACAGCCATGCCGTCAAACGTAGCTGCGGTAAGTCTTGATACACACATGGCCCCTGCTGTAGTAGGTCCTCTCGAGGAGGAAGAGGCCGAGGATCTTCTATGAGCAACTCCTGAAGATCTGGATACCAAGCCCTCCTTGGCCAGTCTGGGGCAATGAAGATTGCTCAAACTCTTGTTCTTATTATTATTTTGAGAACTTTTGGAATCAGTGGAAGTGGAGGGAAAACATATACCGACCGAAACACCCACTGGGTCATCAGTGTATCCACTGCCATTGCTTGAGGGTCTCTCGACCTGGAACAATATCTCTGAAGCTTCTTGTTTAGATGAGATGCCATCATGTCTACTTGAGGAACTCCCCAAAGACTCATCACCTCTGCGAAGACTTCTTGGTGGAGGCCCCACTCTTCTGGATGGAGATCGTGTCAGCTGAGGAAGTCTTCTTCCCAGTTGTCCACTCCCGGAATGAAAATTGCTGACAGAGCTCTAACATGTCTTTCTGCTCAGAGGAGAATCCTTGCCACCTCTGCCATTGCCGCTCTGCTTTTCGTTCCGCCTTGCCTGTTTATGTACGCGACTACTGTTACATTGTCTGACTGGATCTGCACGGGATCTTGATGTACCGCTTGTAGAAGGCCATTGTAAATTGCTCTCAATTCCAGAACGTTTATGTGAAGGCAGGCTTCCTGACTTGACCATTTTCCTTGGAAGCTTTACCCCTGTGTGACAGCTCTCCATCCTCGGAGACTTGCATCCGTGGTTATTAGGACCCAGTCATGAATCCCAAACCTGCGTCCCTCTAGTAGGTGAGAACTGTGTAGCCACCACAGGAGCGAAATCCTGGCTTCGGAACTATGAAGAGGCTTGAATAAAAAAACCTTCTCCTTACTGTGCTAAGGGTACCAGGACAAATGACCTGATCCTGACATAATTTTTGAATTGCCGTTGTTACTGCCTCTCTTCCCTAAAAGAAGCTGGCAAGGTCGATTTGAAAAATAGGCATGGGGGGACGTCTTGAAACTCTAGTTTGTACCCATGGGACACTATTTGTAAGAGCCATTGGTCCAGGCCAGATTGAATCCAGATTTGGCTGAAAAGTTTTAGACGTGCTCCCACCAGAGCGGACTCCCACAAGGGAGCCCCAGCGTTATGCTGCAGATTTGGCAGAAGCAGGGGTGGACTTCTGCTCCTGCGATCCGGGAGACGCTGTGGATTTCTTTCCTTTTCTCCTTCCCCTACCTGCAAAAAAGGGGAGACCTTTGGCCTTTTTGTATTTATTGGGCCGAAAGGACTGTATGTAAGAGTGATGTGTCTTTTTCGACGGTGTAGGAGCAGAAGGCAAGAATGTTGACTTACCTGTGGTAGCCGCCCGGACTAATGCATCCAGCCCATCACCAAACAAGGCCTCACCTTTATACGGGAAAGCCTCCATATTTTATTTTGGAATCTACATCAGCATTCCACAACGCCCCCCGAGCCGATACTGCCATGGTAGCGGTTCTTGATCCCAAGAAACCAATATATTTCATGGATTCTAGTACGTACGCAGCAGCGTCTTTTATATGACCTAACGTTAGGAGTATCTCGTCTCCATCTATTGTGTCAATGTCTAATGACAAGTTTTCTGACCACTTTTCAATAGCACTACTCACCCACTCACAGACAGTGGTAGGCCTGAGTAGTGTCCCATTGGCCACATCAATAAATCACCTTACTCACTTGCGGTCTGTCGGCTCCTTAAGTGAAGCCATTCCAGGCGCAGGGAGAAACACCTTTTCTCTTTTATGACAGGTCCCTGTCTAAAATGCGGGGTGACTCCCACCTTTTTTGGAAAAAGGTAAGCTGCCTGAATTCCTTTTGGGAATCTGAAATTTCTTTTCAGGTTAAATCAGACCTGAGGTGGAGGGAAAATTACATTACTTCTTTACTAAAGTAAACCCTCTCCTTGTGGTAAAAGAGGGGGCTTTGTAACTTCTAACACCTCCTTTATAGCTAAAACATGTTTTGAATGCTTTTTTGCTAACTTAGGACCTATTCCCCTGGAATCACTAGTGTCGACACAGTAATCAGAGTCCGTATCGGTATCAGTTTGTACTTGTGCAAATTTGTATGTGACCGAGAAAGGTCCCTGTGGATGAAAGGCAGAACTATTAAAAATCACATCTTC
Organism: Pseudophryne corroboree; assembly: GCF_028390025.1. Taxonomy (NCBI): domain Eukaryota; kingdom Metazoa; phylum Chordata; class Amphibia; order Anura; family Myobatrachidae; genus Pseudophryne; species Pseudophryne corroboree. The sequence continues at coordinate 387,643,784 of NC_086448.1, read as the reverse complement.
AACAGATTATTTTCATTTTCTGTATGAGATTTAGTCCAACCACTTACTGATATTATTCACACTATCATGTAACCTTTCACCCAGTCAGGCTCTTGGTGTCATATTACACCTCTGTGTCCCTAACATGTCTCCACAGAGTTCCTTGCCACAGACATGTCACACACGTGCAGAACCACACCACAGACACTCCGGGATTTATAGGGGACAGACCCACAGTAAAATCTGTCAGAGGGACACAGATGGGATTTGCCAGTTCACAGCCCAGCCCCAGTAACACAATGTCTGTGAACACAAAATGCCCACTGACATTCAGCGCTTTTATAATGTTAATCACACAATTATATTTTTGCACCCTGATACTTGTTCAGTTGTGGAGGAGGACCAGCGTTGTCTCTGCAGCCTGAGGAGAGAGAGAAAATGGCGCTGAGCAGTGTGCTGGCTGACTGGGGAGGAAGCTCCACTCTTCAAAGGTGTGTTTCTCCTCAGCTTTTATGAGATAATTTTTTATACTGGTGGGGGTAGGACTGTGCCTCAGCAACTTATGTCCCTTATTTATGCCAGTTTCCATAGGTTTCATGCTGCCAAGGGACCCCCCCCAACCCCTGCACCCTGCAGTGCCTGTGTATGTGTGGGCAACATGGCGCGCTGCGCTCCTGCCAGCCGCACGGTACCTTTAGCCGTCACTTTCTTGATTGAAGATCTGTCTTCTAACACTCACCTGTCTTCTGACTTCTGGCTCTGTGAGGGGGGTGACGGCGTGCTCTGGGAGTGAGCATCTAGGCACGGCTAGCGTTCAGTTCCCTTCAGGAGCTAATGGTGTCCTGTCAGCCAGAAGCAGAGCCATGAAACTCTTTAGGAAGTTGGTTCCTACTTCTGCCCCCTCAGTCCCATGAAGCAGGTAGTCTGATACCAGCAGATCTCCCTGAAAATAAAAAACCAAACATAAGTCTTTTCAGAGAAACTCATTAGAGCTCCTCAGAGTGCATCCAGTCGACCTGGGCACATTTCTAAAACTGAGGTCTGGAGGAGGGGCATAGAGGGAGGAGCCAGTTCACACCCAATAAAAAGTATTTAGAGTGCCCATGTCACCTGCGGATCCTGTCTGGTCATGGTCTTGATGTCGTCCCTAGCATCCTCTAGGATGTATGAGAAATGAAGTTATCTTCATGTTTGTTCTGTATGTATTTTCTTCTTGCATAGCTTTTTTGTTTTTTCTCTTATGTCCTAGTGGATACTGGGGTCAACATTAGTGCCATGGGGTATAGACGGGTCCACTAAAAGCCATGGGCACTTTAAGAAATCAATAGTGTGGGCTGGCTCCTCCCTCTATGCCCCTCCTACCAGACTCAGTTTAGAGGAGCCAGTCATGCTTTGGAGAGTTCCTGAAGAGTTTTCTACTTTTATTTTAAATGTTTGTTATTTTCAGTCAGGGCTGTTTGGCAACAGCCTGACTGCTTTGTGGGACTTAGGAGGGAGAACGGCCCAACTTCCTTAGAGTTAATGGTCCCGTTTCTCTGCTGACAGGAAACTGAGCTCCTGAGGGAGCCATTCACAAGCCACACCACGGCGCAGCGTACCCTCCCGAAGCACACCGCCACCCCATTACAAAGCCAGAAGATGAAGAGTGGCGAGTACAACACAGGCTGGAATGGCAGCACAAGGGCTGGAGCGCATCTCTGGCTGCAGGCTGCGCTTCAGGGGGCTCAGACAGACAAACGCTGATGGCGTGTCCTGCTGTGAGGGGCGTGCTGAGCCTCCGCTGATGCCCACATTGGCCACAACGCACTAACAGGGGGCGGGACTTCACTCAGAGTGGATCCCATAAGCTTCCCAGCACCATTTCCCTGTGCAGTTCATACAGGCAGCATTCCCAGGGACGTGCAGCTCCTCCACAAGGACTCCAAGTTTCCTCAGTGGTACCAGGTGGTCTTAGTAAAGGGGGGGAAGAGCAAATTTAAGATTATAACCACTACTAAGGTGCTTATTTCTGTGCGACCCAGCTAGGTTTTACCTTGCTAAAATGGGCGCTGTGTGGCTGGCTCTGATTTCTGTGTCTCTGTGTGTGTGTGTGTGTGTGTGTGTCCATTTACAATCATGTCCAGGGACTGTGTGTCTTGTACAGTAGAATGTCTCTCATCCCCTGGGGACTCACTACCCTGTACTCAGGATAGTGTACACTCCCAGTCCTACGGGGCTGAACCCCCATGGTTGGCCTCCATTAAAGGGAGGATTTCAAATATTTCTACTAAGCTGTCTCATACTGAGAATGAGACAAAATTCTTACGGCAGTCTATGAATGACCTGATAAATAAAGATTCAGCTCCCATGCCTGCGCCCCACACTCTCGCAATTTGCCCACAAAAGCGTACTCTGGCCCAAATCATGCAGGGTGATACTGATCCTGACACGTCTGATCCAGAGGAGGGTGAAGTGGATGCGAGTGGTGGGGATGCTGTCCTGTCACAGGGTATACAGGCCCTCATTGAGGCTATTAGATCTGTCCTACATATTCCTGACAAGACTGAAGATGTAGAAGAGGAATCTTATTTTAACACTAAAAAGAAATCCTCAGCTACTTTCCCCGCTTCAAAGGAATTAAATGCCCTGTTTGAAGAGATGTGGGTGAACCCTGAGAAAAAGATTCAGATCCCTAAAAGGCTGATTTCTTCCTTTCCCTTTCCTGCGGAGGATAGGAAGAAATGGGAAAACCCACCGATTGTGGACGCATCAGTGTCCAGGTTTTCGTGTAAGATAGTCTTACCAGTTCCCGTGGCCGCATCCTTAAAGGACGCAGCTGACCGCAAGATTGAGACCACTCTCAAATCTTTATCCACTGCGGCTGGAGTGACCCAGAGACCCACTATTGCTTGTGCATGGATCACTAGGGCCATTGCTAAGTGGTCAGGTAACCTAATTGACGGCTTAGTGTCACGATCCAGGTAATTCCTTATCAGTATTTACCTTCCAAATACCTCCTGAGACTGTCCCAGCGTTCCAAGCCTGGATTCCATCTGCACTGTCTGTGTGCAGCACGCTGCATCTCATTGTCTCTAATCTCTTTACTGTGATTCTGGCAGCATCAGGGTTAAAGCTCACATGCAAGTTACAAACAATCTTTCCCTCCAAAAAGCTAACATGGGCGCAGCCATGTTTTCCTAATCACATGTTACCATTCAGCCTATCAGCTGCACTCTACTCTCAGCCTGATTACCCAGCAGCTGCACTCTGGTCTCTGGTTAATCAGCCAGCCAATCCCTGTTTCCCAGCTGGTATAAATATCTTGTTCCTGGGGTGGAAAGATGTCAGTGCTTCAATTGTCTTCAGTGATTCCAGTGTGCAGTTCTTCCATGGACTTTCTCTGCAGTACAGCCTGACTCCCTGGTGATTACACTCTACAGTCTACCCTGATTCACCTGTGTCTGAACTCTGGCTTTCCAGCAGCCATTCTCCAGCGATCCCCAGCATCACTTCATGCTTCACCTGTGCTTCTAAGTACAATAGTGCATTTCTATCTGCGAACCCCAGCTTCACTCAAAGCTTACCATCGATCCCAAGTCGCCATCGATCCCAAGTCACCATCGGTGTTCCGCCATCGATCCCAAGTCACCATCGGTGTTCCGCCATCGATCCCAAGTCACCATCGGTGTTCCGCCATCGATCCCAAGTCACCATCGGTGTTCCGCCATCGATCCCAAGTCACCATCGGTGTTCCACCATCGATCCCAAGTCACCATCGGTTTTCTATCATCAGTATTCCTCTGAACTGTGTTTAATAAAACCTTTGAACTTTCCTTTGTTGTCTTGGTCACGCCTTTGGGCATTTGTTCTAAAGGTTCCCTGCATGTCTAAGAACCCTGTACTGCCTCCCAGGTACACATATACCTCAGCCCTTACAACTGAGGCTTCCCCCTGGTCAGCACCAGCCCTCAGTTGTGACACTTAGATTCCTTACTCAGGGGGGAGATCATTTTACTCCTATAGCATATTCAGGATTCTGCTAACTTTATGGTGAAGGCCTTAAAGGAAATTGGTTTGCTCAACGCGCCACTGCCATGGCAGTGTCAGCATGCAGAGGCTTGTGGCTATGCCAGTGGACTGCGGATGCGGATTCCAGGAAAGGTTTGGAAAGCCTACCATTCACGGGTGAGGCTCTTTTTGGAGATGAACTGGATACATGGATATCCAAAGCTACGGCGGGTAAGTCTACATACCTTCCTTCCGCAGCAACCCCAGCTAGGAAAACCTACTCTGCTCCAACTCTGTAGTCCTTTCGGACTGCAAAATTTAAAGGAAAATCCAAGGGTCCTTCTACAACCTTCTGAGGTAGTAAAAGTAAACCCAGAAAACCTGCTGCTGCAGGTTCTGAGGAACAGACCTCCGGATCTGCTTCCTCAAAGCCTTCAGCATGATGGAGAACCACACTGCCTGGAAGACAGGGAGGTGGGAGCCCGGTTACATTATTTCAGTCACATACTGTATGAGCGAGATCATGTCAAGATCCCTGGGTCAAAAAGCTTATCGCACAGGGATGCAGACTGGAATTTCAGGAACTCTCACCTCCCAGATTTTTCAAATCCAGCTTACCAGCTTCTCCAGAAGCAGGTTTGACTTTGCAGGCAGCCATTCATAAACTGGTACAGACTCAGGTCATTGTTCCACTACACCTACAAAACAAGGGTTATTATTCCAACCTATTTGTAGTACCAAAACCGGACAGTTCGGTAAGGCCCATTTTAAACAGCAAGTCACTGAACCCGTGCTTACGGGTGTTCAAATTCAAGATGGAGTCTCTGGGAGCGGTGATCTCAGGTCTGGAGGAGGGTGAATTCCTGGTGTCTCTCGACATCAAGGATGCGTACCTTCACATTCCGATTTGGCCGCCTCATCAGACATATCTAAGGTTTACACTGCAGGACTGTCACTACCAGTTTCAGGCCCTGCCATCTGGCCTCTCCACGGCACCAAGGGTTTTCACCAAGGTGATGGCACAGATGATGTTTCTCCTCCGCAAACAGGGAGTGAACATCATACCATACCTGGATGACCTGCTGATAAAAGCGCCTTCCAAGGAGAGGTTGTTTCGACAGCATTGCCCTCTCAACCAGACTTCTCCAGGATCACGGGTGGATTTTGAACCTACCAAAATCCCACCTGGAACAAACACGGAGGCTTCTGTTTCTAGGAATGATTCTGGATACGGAGGAACAAAAGCTGTTCCTTCCCTTAGAAAAGGCATTGGTAATCCAGTCAATGGTGATGTCCTAAAACCAACATGGATATCGGTGCATCTGTACATTAGCCTTCTGGGGAAGATGGTAGCCTCTTACAAGGCTCTGCAGTATGGAAGGTTTAATGCCAGGCCATTCCAGCTGGATCTGTTTGACAAATGGTCCAGATCACATCTTCACTTGCACCAGAGGATACGTCTGTCACCAAAAGCCAGGACTTCTCTTCTTTGGTGGCTCCAGACTTCTCACCCGACCGAGGGTCGACGGTTCGGGATTCAAAATTGGATTCTGCTAACTACGGATGCAAGCCTCAGAGGTTGGGGAGCAGTCAACAAAGGGGAACAGTTCCAATGAAAATGGAAAAAGTCAGGAATCCATCATTCCGATCAACATTCTGGAATTAAGGCCATATACAACGCCCTTCCACAGGAATCGCATCATCTTCAAGATCAAGCAATTCAGGTTCAGTCAGACAATGTGACGGCCGTAATGTACATAAACCGACAAGGCGGAATGCAGAGCTGCAATGTCAGAGGTAACAAAAATTCTCCACTGGGCAGAAAGACACGCAGTGGTGCTGTCGGCAATCTTCATTCTGGGAATAGACAACTGGGAGCGGACTTCCTTCGCAAACACGACCTCCATCCAGGAGAGTGGGGCCATCACCCGCAAGTGTTCGAGTCCTTGAAAAGTCGGTGGGGAATTCCACAGATAGACATTATGGCCTCTCATCTCAACAAGAAGCTAAAGCGCTATTGTTCCAGGTTGAGGGACCCACAAGCAGTGGCGGTGGACGCTCTGGTGACTCCATGGGTTTACCAGATGGTTTACGTGTTCCCACTGATCCCAAGAATTCTCAAATTAATAAAAAGGGAAAAGGTTCAAGCAATTCTCATTGCTCCAGATTGGCTGAGAAGGGCCTGGTATGCGGATTTACTGGAGTTGCTCCTGGAGGACCCGTGGCCTCTACCTCTGCGAGAGGATCTTCTGCAACAGGGGCCGTTCGTCTGTCAAGATTTATCGTGGATACATTTGACGGCATGGAAGTTGAACGTCAGATTTTAGCCCGGAAACACATTCCGAACAAGGTTATTCCAACCCTGATCCAAGCTAGGAAAGGGGTAACGTCTAAACATTACCACCGTACAGAGGCGGCCATAGGTATAGGCAAACTAGGCAATTGCCTAGGGCATTTGATATGCCCAGGGGCATCAGCAGCTTCTGCTGATTAAAATGATATGCGGCATGCCTATATTCTGTGTGTAGCATTTCTTATGCAGATACAGCCACAGTCTCACACAGTATATAGGCATGCTACATATCATTTTAATCAGCATCCTAGCCACATAGCAATGCAAATAAGATGCATTTTCATAAAAAAAGGTGCCCGACGTTAGCATTGAGGCAAGATTTATTAGGACACATCTGTATCCAAGCAGAGGCAGAGGTCACAGTGTTAGTGGCAGTGTGAGTGCTGTGTGCATGTGAGTGGGTTGGTTGTGCAGTAGTGTTCAGAATATGTGTAAGGAGCATTATGTGTGTCATGTAAAAATGCATTAATAATGTGCAACATATGTGTAAGGGGCACTATGTGTGTCATTATGTGTATAAGGGTATTAATAATGTGCGGCATATGTGTAAGGGACATTATGTGTAAAAGAGCATTATTAAATAAAGGGGCATTACTGTGTGGAATTATGTGTATAAATGCATTACTGTGTGGCATTATGTGTATAAGGTGCTCTCCTATGTGGTGTTGCGTATAGAAAGGGCACTACGGTGTCGTCTAATATGAATAAAGAGCAATAGGGTGTGGTGTAATGTGAATAAGGAGCAATTCAGTGTGATGTAATGTGAATAAGGGGCTCTACTGTGAGGAGTAATGTTTATAAGGTAAAGTAATACTACTGTGGGATGTAGTATGAATTATGGACACTATCGCATGATCAAATGTGAATAAAGTTGCAGTACTGTGTGGCGTAATTGGAATTGGGGTTACTATTGTATGGCCATGCCCCTTGCCAGCAAAAACACACCCCTTTTTGGGCCGTGTGCCAAATGTGCGAACTGTTCCTATTTAAAATATAGGGGGTACAAACACCAAAATAAGGACTGCTATGGGTGAGGGGTGATGGTGGTGGGAAAGAGGTGCAAGGTCAGAGGCGGAACCAGCGGTGGTGCTAGGGGGCACCAGCCAAAATTTAGCCTAGGGCATCATATTGGTTAGGGCCGGCTCTGCCACCGTATTTGGAAAAAATATGTCTCGTGGTGTGAAAACAGGAAATTACTGCAGCGGAATTTCAACTGGGACGTTTTCTCCTTTTTCTACAGTCAGGTGTGGATGTGGGCCTATGTTTGGGCTCCTTGAAAGTCCAGATTTCGGCCTTGTCCATTTTCTTCCAGAAACAATGGGCTTCCCTCCCTGAGGTCCAGACGTGGAGTTCTGCACATCCGACCGCCCTTTGTGCCTCCCACGGCACCTTGGGATCTTAACATGGTGTTGAGGTTTCACATTCACACTAATTAAAGGGAAAGCTTTCTTTTTACACTGTTTTATATATGAAAACCTAAACGGATGATTGAAATTTTGTGTTTTCTTTTATACTTACAGCTGAAATAGCTGGCAATAAGCATAGCCCTAATCTGCATTCCTGCCTGCCTTCCACTTTCTGTGCTCACATAGCCAGTTGTTGTTTATTGCGTAATCTGAGGAATTGGTTTATTTAGTGCGTGATTATGTAATAGACGATTTGTCATTCGATTTTGACTTTAGTAAATGGGGGGGGGGGGGGCGTGGCCTGGCAGGCTAAGCAGGGAGATGTGCTTTGTCTGAGCTCCTGCCTGACTGGCTTCTCCAGTCACTTATTTCCCACCCAGGGTTTCCGTTTCGTCCATCACCTCCTCACCCGGGTGCTTACCGGAGCTGGAGGAGGCTGCTGGGACTGGGGACTGGCATTTGCAGCACCTCCAGGAGCCGACCTACCAACACCTCTGAAGCCGGGACCTCGATTGCCGGGGGCGGCTGCTACTGACTTCCGGAGTTTGGAAATCGGAAGTTCGGGCCTGGCGGCTACCGCGGTCACCCTCTGCCTCCCTCTCCGCGTGACAGACATCCTCTACACCCTGCGTGCAGCACACTGCTGTCCGGGACCCCTCATAGCCGCAGCCACACAGGTTGTTGCGCAGCCACCTCTCCTGGCTTGTGAACTCAGCTCCCAGCGGCTATCTTTGTTGCAGCTTCCTCCCTCCTACACAGCCTCAGGAGGGACGTGTTGTTATAGCTGGCTGGGTCTCTTCTGGTAGTGCCTGATTGCTGACTGGCACCAGGATTTGGGACCCTTCTGCTACTGGACATCACAAGGGGTGCTTGGAGGACAATTTATGGAGTTACCACGTTAAATGAGGTGGTTATCCCTCCTTTACAATTTCAGCGCTTGTGCCTCTGACAGTCCTTTTAAGCTGTTCTACAGTATATGCAGCTTCTGCTTATTTTAACTACCTATATCAAACATCCAGCCATTTATACAGTGTGCTACTCGAGACTGGATCTCCCTCTGGTGGTGTGTTTTGAGAACTACGTTTCATTCTTAGTTTACAGTGCCTCTATATTGAGATCCATTCTCCCTTCTATTTTGGATCACCATCGTATGTCTGGTTGTGCATTGCCTCTCACAGCGTAAAGCTCTCATGCCTCTGTGATGCATTATAGCCAGTGCCTCTGCAGCGGGACTCTTTGTTAATGTCAATGCAATCTCCCTCAATGGGTTAAACGCCCATGCAGTGCTGCTGCAGTACTAACCACCTCGAATCTATTGCCTGGTCCACTGTCAATGTGCCAACCGTACCCTGAGTGCGGTGACCCCCTTACCACGGCGAGCCGGCCACCCAGACCACCCTGCGCTGGAATTTCCCGATCTGTTGGGGACCCCCCTTGCATCGCTACCTCACGCTCGGATCACCGACCAACAGCCTCATGTTCTACCACGCCTCTCACTGAGTGGTTTGTGACAAAAGCTACAGGTTGCGGTGTGGCTCCTCTCTACATAGCTTATGCCCTTCCTCCACGGACAGTGCTCCTCTTCTATTCTACTATGCACGTGTCCCTGCCTGCACTGAGAAAGGTCATTTGATGGCCACCTGAACCCAGGCCATGGGGAGTCGCCGCCTATTGGTGACCTTGCTACGCTATGTTTCTATTTGTAATGGATACTCACTGAGTTTACCGCGAACATCTACTTCAACAGTTTCACCGAATTATGGTCAGGACTAAGAGGTCTTCCCGACAGAACAAAATCCGCCACCCAAGAGACTCTTTCCCAGACGTACCTAAGACCTTTTTTGCAACCATCTCCCTCGAAACAGATGGAGAGTCGCAACATCTCCTGTCCCCCTCTTTCCCATCTGCCTCTTCTGTATCTAACACTGCAGATGATATGGTGAGCCCTCCAACTACAGGCCACCAGGACTTACATGAGATCTTGTACTTTATGAAGTCTCTCCCCACCAAGCAAGACCTTCAGGACACAATTTGAACTGAATTTGCTATGATTAAGGGTGAACTCTCACACATGTCTAGTCGCCTTGCTGATCTGGAGGTGAACCAGGAGTCAACGGACTCCTTTATGATCGCCCTGAGAGACACTGTCTGCGCTCAATCCAGAGAAATTTGCACACTGCAGGCGAGAATGACGGGTATCGATAACAGAGGCAGATGGAATAACATCTGCATCCGAGGGCTGCCGGAAGATGTTCCCCAATCCGGCCTTGAGGACGCTATGACATAAATATTTAACGAAATCTTGGGGAAGGACTCGGACAATGCCATCACTTTTGACAGAGCCCACAGGGCCCTTAAACCGAGAGGTCTTCCCTCTGATAGTCCCCGTGATGTCATCTGCCGGCTCCATTATTTCTCTGACAAGGAAGACATCATGCGCAAAGCCCGTCAATTGACCGAGGTTGACTTTAATGGCTCTGCAATACATCTTTATCAGGACCTCTCCTGGTACACACTCCAACAACGGAGAGTATTAAAACCCCTGACTGACGAACTTCGGAAACGACAACTTAGATACTGCTGGGGATTACCCTTCAACCTCCAAGTCTCTTGAAAATGTCAGGCTTTAAAACGCCTCCAGTAACCTTTCCACATATACTTATTGTACATTCGGTGAAAAATAGGTATTCAGGCTCCAGTGCGGGAGGGGGATTTGGGTGTGTGTGTGGGGGGGGGGGGGGGGGGGGGGGCGCGCTTTTGGTTCTTTTATATTTGGCTGTTTCGGAAACCAACATTAGCGCCGGCCATTACTATTAGAATACAGTGGCATAGCATAGTGCTACAGTAGGCTGCCATTTATCTGCCTCTGCTACCCCTTTAATTCCAGCATGCACCTGCTCACTGCTGCTCTTCTGTGTAGGCCAGCATTGAAGAGACAACTCTCCAACTTCCTGGTAATTTCGGTCAATGCAGTCCTGTGTAGTCTCACACATTAATGTATGCACTGTTTTGCAAGGTAAATGTACTACTGTACATTCATTTTTTTCTTAACAACAATCAAGTCACTGCTTTTCTCATTGTGGTTTGAGATGCAGCCAAATGATACCTCAGGGGGTCTCTCATTAGCCAGAAAGCTGATCTTCAGAGGGCATCATGAATGAAGGAAATTGATATAGCTAAATTTGCAACTTAAGCAGAGGCGACTTATACAACAGATCCATCTCGAAAATGTCTGCTAATTTACCAACGTATACTGCAGTTATATATTTTGCAACAAAAGTAGCTTAGTAAACTGTCAAAATTATTGTGAACTAAAAACTGGTAGCTTTCTTTTCTATATAGTACTTGAGGCCTCTGCCGTATTGCCACATTATTTCTGAATTGGGTGAGTAGGGCCCCTTCCCTAAATGAATATCAACAATAGCAGACAAATGTATAATAACCAATGGTGACAAACCGTGAATAAATAGAATTAAAACAATATACTTCTCTTTTGCAGCACTGAATTTCATTCAATAATTTTTCGTGCATATGGTACGCCTTATAAGTGTTGCAGCAGTGAGACAGTATATGTGATACTCCAGTTGTGTATCCACCTGTAATGATCTGTATGGGCATTACTGTGCATAATGTATACAGACATTTAGAAAAAAAAAACAACAACAACTGTTGGGATAGTCAAGTTCCTGGAGTTACACAGGTACCCCTCAGAGAGGAGAGATTAAGGGGGGAGTTATACAAAGCAGTTTGTGAAAAGGGCAGAGTGATTTAGCTTGACAGTGATACAGGGCCGGACTGGCCATCTGGCACTTCTGGCAATTGCCAGAAGGGCCGATGGCCACGTGGGCGGGTCCAGCGCTCACTGAGACACGCTGCTGCTCAGTCCGGTGGCAGCGTGTCTCAGCTGTCAGGGGAGGAGAGTGCGCCAGCGCCGCTATGTCTGGCGGCATATAGTGGACTTCAAACCAGCCGCCGGTTCGTGAGCCAATCAGAGCTCGCGGCCCGGCAGCCAATCAGAAGCCGCCGGTCCACGAGCTCTGATTGGCTCACGAACCGGCGGCTGGTTTGAACGAAGTCCGCTATACACCGTCGCTCCAGACACAGCCACACTGGCGGGCGCTCTCCTCTCCTGACTCACCCGTCCCTCACAGCCGGTGCCCGGAGGAGGAGCAGCAGCAGCAGTGCAGCAGTGGTAAGCAGCTGCAGCACTGGCTGCTGTGGGGGCAATTGTATACCTGGCACTGTGGGGCATTTGTATACCTGGCACTGTGGGGGCAATTGTTTACCTGGCACTGTGGGGGCATTTGTATACCTGTCAGGTATACAATTGCCCCCACAGTGTCAGATCCACAATTGCACCCACAGTGTCAGGTATTACCTGACACTGTGGGGGCAATTGTGGATCTGGCACTGTGGGGGCATTTGTATACCTGGCACTGTGGGGGCATTTGTGGATCTGGCACTGTGGGGGCATTTGTGGATCTGGCACTGTGGGGGCATTTGTATACCTGGCACTGTGGGGCATTTGTATACCTTGCACTGTGGGGCATTTGTATACCTGGCACTGTGGGGGCATTTGTATACCTGGCACTGTGGGGGCATTTGTATACCTGGCACTGTGGGGCATTTGTATACCTGGCACTGTGGGGGCAATTGTGGATCTGGCACTGCACTATTGGGGGCATATAATGTAAATTTCGGCTCATACCTGGTGCTATAATGTAAATTTCGGCTCATACCTGGTGCTATAATGTGAATTTTGGCTCATACTGTGTGGCATAATCTGAAAGAGGCACCAGTACTAGATAGTATAAGGGGTCCTACTATTGTGGTGCATAATGCGTATAAGGGGTGTATGGTGTGGTAAACTACACTGAAGGCCACCACCCTTTTGAGTGGCCACGCCCCCTTTTCCAGAGTTTAATTACAAACTTCACATATCCATACCCCCACTTAAAAATTTCCACTTCAACCACTGGTTGTGTGTATTTTAATAGAGAATGATGCACGCTTGTATGTTGATAGAATATTAATTATATTTGTAAGAGCATAGACTAATAAGTGGGAGGAGTCAGGAATAGTAAGGGGAGGAGTCACAGAGGTGGGCCTGTGTGCTTCAAAAATGCCAGGGCCTATTTTTAGTCCCAGTCCAGCCCTGCAGTGATACGTCCTGTCAAGAGAACTCCTGAGGGAGTAGGCAAGCAGAGGGGACTCTCCTGAGGTGACAGAGGCTGGGTAAAGAAGAGACTGGGACTTTCTCTACTTCCTCCAGGGAAACCAAAGCAAGTAAAAAGCAGCTGAGCTACCCCTTTAGTTTAAGTGACAGATAGGCCTGAAAGAGAGGAGGGAGCGCTGTCTTAGTAGCAGTTGCTGTTGTATTGCCAGGATCAGGCCTGTGAACTAGCTTGTCTGAACCATAGCATCACATTATCACTGATATAGTCAGTGTACAACAAACAAAGGCAAGGAAACCCTGGTTATTCAGTATAAATCTGTGCCAACCATAACACTTAAGGTGAATACACACTGGGTGTTTTTGCCCAGCGTGTATGCACAGCGATGATCATGAACATCGCTGGCAGGAAAATAACTCAGTGCATACACACTGAGCTATTTTCCCTGTGCTAGCAATGTCCACGGGGGGTGAAGCCCTTTCCATAGTAGGAGACTTTGGACAGTGCTTCACTCGGCTGTTCAAACAGCCCGACGAGCGGCGGCGGCTAGCGATGATGCAGGAGCACGCATCAGCACTCACCGCTCATCGCTAGCCCATACACACAGGACAAGTTTGAGCTCAAAGTAGATTAAAACACCAAAAGTGAGCTACTTTGAGCTCAAAATCGTCCAGACCTTAAGTCATATTTCCTAAAGACCTAGCCATTATAATTTTTTTGCTCATTATATGTCATATTATATGTCATCTCTATGTTAGAGCTACAGTAGATCATTTTATATACTTTATATATTATAATCCAATGTAGCAATACTGCCTTTTTTCTCTCCATATGCACATAAAATAATTTATTGAGACCAAGTGCAGCAAGAAAGAAGTATATGTATTCAAGGTTTAGTGCCATTGGTTATTACCCAACATCTGTTTGCCTGCATCTCTCTTTGGATTTAGGGTTATCCACATGTCTTTACTATAGGCTGTCTTCATGGGTGCGCTAAGGTGGTGTATTTCTCTTTGAATATCAACAATAATCTGTTACCTTTATTAGGTCTAATGAGGGAGATGTATCCAGCCGTATAAAAAGTGAAGTTGTTCATGCCAACCAATTAGCATTGAGGTAGCATGTCATATATCAAATACATTCTATAAAATGATAGGTAGAGGCTGATTGATTGTTATGGGCAACTTCTCCACTCTACACTGCTTAATACATATCCCCTAAGTGAGTCTAAAGCATTGTATTCAGATACTGAACTTACTCATTTATTCAGTGGAATTTGCTTTCCCTAGTTGTTGGCAGAGCACTGTAGAGAAACCGCTCACACACTTACAGGTCAGACAGACACACTGACAGTGCTCATTGCTCACCCTCCTTTACCCTGTGGATCAGGTAGCTACAGTTGTGTGCTGATAGCCTCCTGATGACATAGAGGAGACACTCAGCATATGCTTAGTTATCTGTTTTCTAAACTAGTCCCACCACTTCCCGCTGCTGGCAACCCAGTGTGTTGCAAAGACACTGTCTTTACAGCGTCCAGTAAAGCTGGGTTCACACTTGTCCAATCTGCCGGGGATCCAGCTCATGACCAGACTGTTGAAACTGGAGAACTAAATCACAGATACAACAGTAAATCTATGCATACACACCTGTCCATTTTTTCTGCAGACCTCCTATATGCATCTGCTATAACTTTCTGTTGAAATGATTGTGTCAATGTACACACTCTTCCAATCTGTGGCAGACCTACTGCCGCTCACGCACAAAGAAACGGACAAACCAGTAGTAGGAGTGTACATACTCCTGATTTCTCAGCTGGTTCAAAAAAATGTTGACAAAACTTAGATGACCAGGATTGGATGAAACCAGGGCAGGGCCAGATTAACAATGGGGTGGATGGATCTGCAGCTACAGCATCCCCACTGCCACACACACAAAATAGTCCCACCATCCACAGTATGTTATGGGAGTGTTGGTAACGTGCCACTGAAGTGTTTGTGTACACAGGCACTCAATCATTCACATAGGAGGCCATAGTCAGACAGAAAATCTGAACCTGTCATAGCGTGTGATGGTGTGACTGATGGCGGTATTACAGCATCTTCAGACATTTAAAGTGGGCGTTACAGTCCTTGCACATTGATACACATGGATGTACACTGGAGAAGGGCTTTTGTAGTGGCATTTGCATAAAGTCACAGATGTGCAGCATCATCTTCGTCCACGTCTGAATCAGGCCCTTGGACACACAGTTGCTGGCTGAGTTAGAATAGTCTGTGCTGCTGTTATTCTTCCAAAGGACCGATTGGGAAATTTTCCTTGTGCCTGCCTACTTCATCTGTTGCTCATCCATAGTTATACAGATTTCAAGAAATTAATATAATTCATTCTCCGACTAGTTAAAAGCCCCAAAAGACACCCTTGGTGTATATCTGGCAATAGATAATTGTACTACTGATTTTTCTTAACCACTTTTCCCACTTTGTTAAGTGCTTAACACCATACATTAAAAATTATTTTTTTTACATAATGAAATGTATTTATCTTTAAAACTGAACAGGCCATTGTATGCATTTCTTTCAATACTGTTTGTCAGCTACAGTACATTAGTAATATTGGTTTTCTGAAACTACATAATATCCAGCAATATGAACTTTGTAACCTGATAAGAATATATTTAATGCATTACTTAATATCAAAAGAGCCAAGATACATATGAAGATTGCAAGCACATTATACAATATAGAAGAAATAAAGTAGGAAGGGTCAGTTGCAATGGTAGTAGATTAAGATAGTCACAGAGAGATGGGTGGATCTTGGAGGAAAATTCTGGTTTCGTACCAGACAGCGTTGCGGAAGCAGTGGGCAATGGCCTCTTTAGTGGGTCTAGGTAGGATCTTAATAAAACTTTCCCATGTTGCGAAAAAAAATTCAGTACAGGACTAGAGATGAGCGGGTTCGGTTTCTCTGAATCCGAACCCGCCAGAACTTCATGTTTTTTTTCACGGGTCCGAGCGACTCGGATCTTCCCGCCTTGCTCGGTTAACCCGAGCGCGCCCGAACGTCATCATGACGCTGTCGGATTCTCGCGAGGCTCGGATTCTATCGCGAGACTCGGATTCTATATAAGGAGCCGCGCGTCGCCGCCATTTTCACACGTGCATTGAGATTGATAGGGAGAGGACGTGGCTGGCGTCCTCTCCGTTTAGACACTTGATTTACTAATTTTGGGGAGCATTAGGAGTACTCAGTAGTGTACAGTGCAGAGTTTTGCTGATAGTGACCAGTGACCACCACTTTTATTTATAATCCGTTCTCTGCCTGAAAAAAGCGATACACAGCACACAGTGACTCAGTCACATACATACCATATCTGTGTGCACTGCTCAGGCTCAGGCCAGTGTGCTGCATCATCTATATATATTATATATCTGTCTGACTGCTCAGCTCACACAGCTTATAATTGTGGGGGAGACTGGGGAGCACTACTGCAGTGCCAGTTACAGGTTATAGCAGGAGCCAGGAGTACATAATATTATATTAAAATTAAACAGTGCACACTTTTGCTGCAGGAGTGCCACTGCCAGTGTGACTAGTGACCAGTGACCTGACCACCAGTATATAATATTAGTATACTATCTCTTTATCAACCAGTCTATATTAGCAGCAGACACAGTACAGTGCGGTAGTTCACGGCTGTGGCTACCTCTGTGTCGGCACTCGGCAGCCCGTCCATAATTGTATATACCAGTGACCTAACCGTGGTTTTTTTTTCTTTCTTTATACATACATACTAGTTACGAGTATACTATCTCTTTATCAACCAGTCTATATATTAGCAGCAGACACAGTACAGTGCGGTAGTTCACGGCTGTGGCTACCTCTGTGTCGGCACTCGGCAGCCCGTCCATAATTGTATATACCACCTAACCGTGGTTTTTTTTCCTTTCTTTATACATACATACTAGTTACGAGTATACTATCTCTTTATCAACCAGTCTATATATTAGCAGCAGACACAGTACAGTGCGGTAGTTCACGGCTGTGGCTACCTCTGTGTCGGCACTCGGCAGCCCGTCCATAATTGTATATACCACCTAACCGTGGTTTTTTTTTCTTTCTTTATACATACATACTAGTTACGAGTATACTATCTCTTTATCAACCAGTCTATATATTAGCAGCAGACACAGTACAGTGCGGTAGTTCACGGCTGTGGCTACCTCTGTGTCGGCACTCGGCAGCCCGTCCATAATTGTATATACCACCTAACCGTGGTTTTTTTTTCTTTCTTTATACATACATACTAGTTACGAGTATACTATCTCTTTATCAACCAGTCTATATATTAGCAGCAGACACAGTACAGTGCGGTAGTTCACGGCTGTGGCTACCTCTGTGTCGGCACTCGGCAGCCCGTCCATAATTGTATATACCACCTAACCGTGGTTTTTTTTTCTTTCTTTATACATACATACTAGTTACGAGTATACTATCTCTTTATCAACCAGTCTATATATTAGCAGCAGACACAGTACAGTGCGGTAGTTCACGGCTGTGGCTACCTCTGTGTCGGCACTCGGCAGCCCGTCCATAATTGTATATACCACCTAACCGTGGTTTTTTTTTCTTTCTTTATACATACATACTAGTTACGAGTATACTATCTCTTTATCAACCAGTCTATATATTAGCAGCAGACAGAGTGTTTAGTGCCGCCGCTCACCTTGTCAGCAATCGGCGTACGAGGTTACATCCAGGAAAATGTGGAGAAGATGATGTTCATTAAAATGAATTATAATCAATTCCTCCGCGGAGACATTGACCAGCAGCAATTGCCTCCACAAAGTACACAGGGAGCTGAGATGGTGGATTCCAGTGGGGACGAATTGATAATCTGTGAGGAGGGGGATGTACACGGTGATATATCGGAGGGTGAAGATGAGGTGGACATCTTGCCTCTGTGGAGCCAGTTTGTGCAAGGAGAGATTAATTGCTTCTTTTTTGGGGGGGGTCCAAACCAACCCGTCATATCAGTCACAGTCGTGTGGCAGACCCTGTCACTGAAATGATGGGTTGGTTAAAGTGTGCATGTCCTGTTTTGTTTATACAACATAAGGGTGGGTGGGAGGGCCCAAGGACAATTCCATCTTGCACCTCTTTTTTCTTTTCTTTTTCTTTGCATCATGTGCTGTTTGGGGAGGGTTTTTTGGAAGGGACATCCTGCGTGACACTGCAGTGCCACTCCTAGATGGGCCCGGTGTTTGTGTCGGCCACTAGGGTCGCTAATCTTACTCACACAGTCAGCTACCTCATTGCGCCTCTTTTTTTCTTTGCGTCATGTGCTGTTTGGGGAGGGTTTTTTGGAAGGGCCATCCTGCGTGACACTGCAGTGCCACTCCTAGATGAGCCCGGTGTTTGTGTCGGCCACTAGGGTCGCTAATCTTACTCACACAGCTACCTCATTGCGCCTCTTTTTTTCTTTGCGTCATGTGCTGTTTGGGGAGGGTTTTTTGGAAGGGCCATCCTGCGTGACACTGCAGTGCCACTCCTAGATGGGCCCGGTGTTTGTGTCGGCCACTAGGGTCGCTAATCTTACTCACACAGCTACCTCATTGCGCCTCTTTTTTTCTTTGCGTCATGTGCTGTTTGGGGAGGGTTTTTTGGAAGGGACATCCTGCGTGACACTGCAGTGCCACTCCTAGATGGGCCCGGTGTTTGTGTCGGCCACTAGGGTCGCTTATCTTACTCACACAGCGACCTCGGTGCAAATTTTAGGACTAAAAATAATATTGTGAGGTGTGAGGTATTCAGAATAGACTGAAAATGAGTGTAAATTATGGTTTTTGAGGTTAATAATACTTTGGGATCAAAATGACCCCCAAATTCTATGATTTAAGCTGTTTTTTAGTGTTTTTGGGAAAAAACACCCGAATCCAAAACACACCCGAATCCGACAAAAATAATTCGGTGAGGTTTTGCCAAAACGCGTTCGAACCCAAAACACGGCCGTGGAACCGAACCCAAAACCAAAACACAAAACCCGAAAAATTTCAGGCGCTCATCTCTATACAGGACTCTTTTTGAAGGGAGGCCTCCAACCAATCCATGTGGCAAATAAAGAACAATTTATCTTTGAACATATCTAAAGTAGCTACTGAACTTTGTATCCACATATGAAGGATTGATTTTCGAGCGGCTAATAATACCACCAAAAGCAACTTCTTAACCTCTCTGGGGGCTCGAGTAGTAGTAGGTAAAAGGCCAAAGATTTCCCATTCAGGCGCAAGGGGAGCATAGTTAAGGAAATGTTGGTACGCAAAATGCCAGACCACCAACCAAAACCGTCGAAGCAAGGGGCAAGCCCAAAAGCAATGGTATAAGTTGGCATTCTGCTGCGCACACTTAGGACAAGAGGGGTCATCTAATAGGCCCATTAAAAAACCTCTATGGGGAAATATGTAAGAGCGATGGAAAAAATTAAGGTACAGCTCTATGTATTTGGCCGCAGGGAGGGATCGGTATGAAATACCTACAATCAAAATCCCGACGGTTGAAATCCCGACAGCAATTGACCGACGGTCAACATCCCGACAAGGTCAAAATCCCGACATGGACAAAATACAGACATTTAAAATACAGACAAGGTCAAAATACCGACAGGTCAAAATGCCGACATGAGCTTTTCATTGTTTTTTGGTGTGTATGTTGACATTGGTCGACATGGACATTATATTCCCACTCCAGGTCATCTGGGATGGTAAAGTATGAACAAGCTGGTTTCAATGAAAAAAGCATGTCGGCATTTTGACCTGTCGACATTTTACATGTCGGTATTTTGACCTTGTCGTTATTTTCAATGTTGGTATTTTGTCCATGTCAGAATTTTGACGGTCGGTCAATTGCTGTCGGGATTTTGATTGTCGGTAAATTGACTGCATCTCCGCATGAATGTGGTGATATAAATTTGTAGCATTTTTAACAGAACGTCTACATTGAGAGATGGAAAGTGTTCTAACCATTGAATTATTCCTGTCTTATAAGAGGAATAATCTACCAGTGTTCTAAGACATTTAAAATATGTATGAAGAAAGAGCGCCTTTAAGTAAAGATGATTGTAATAGCATTTTATCTAAAGGGTTGTCCTAATCACTCGCCGGTATCAATTTAGAGATTTTGCTCACATAGGGGGTAATTCCAAGTTGATCGCAGCAGGATTTTTGATAGCAATTGGGCAAAACCATGTGCACTGCAGGGGAGGCAGATATAACATGTGCAGAGAGAGTTAGATTTGGGTGGGTTATTTTATTTCTGTGCAGGGTAAATACTGGCTGCTTTATTTTTACACTGCAAATTAGATTGCAGATTGAACACACCCCACCCAAATCTAACTCTCTCTGCACATGTTATATCTGCCTCCCCTGCAGTGCACATGGTTTTGCCCAATTGCTAACAAAAATCCTGCTGCGATCAACTTGGAATTACCCCCATAGTGCTGGGCCTGAAGAAAGGCAAAATGCTGAGGACCGAGAAATGTATATTTGGATATAGCCTCCATATAAAATAGAGGTTTGTGAGAAGTAGGATTCAGTAATTGACCTATACTACGAAGCCCTTCTCAGTGCCAATAAGAAAATGGGTAGGTAGCTTCACTATTCTGAAAGTTTTGGTTCTGTAGAAAAGGTAGGTGAATAGAGAAATGTTGGTGTAATTTGTATTTGTGTCTTAGCAAGAACCATACTTTTCTAGTAGTTGAGAGGAGGGGTTGCTAAGCAAATTTGAAGGCATTTCTGCATCTGTCATGTGCAAAAAAGCTGTTAACGATAATTGGGAGGTGAAATTCTGTTCTAAAAATGTATTGGTATAGATTTGATCGTTAGATAACCAGTCATTTAAGTAGCGAACATGGGCAGCGTAACTATATGTCAGAATGTCAGGAAAGTTAATTCTTCCATTAAACTTAGGTTGACATAGTTTAAACAGACCAATTTTTTGCGCTATTATTATTCCAAATACATTTTTGAAATTAGGAGGTTATCTGTAGATAATCCTGTCGCGACAGTAGGATAGGAAGAACCTGTAATGGATATAAAAGTTTTGGAAAGTATACCATACGAAGAAGGTTAGCTCTCCCTAGAAAAGAGAGCTGGAGACAACCCATCCCCCAAGTTCTGCTGTTATTTGCAAAATATTTTTTTTTTATATTTATGACGCATAAATTGGTGATGGTTTTGGGGAGAGTAATACCCAGGTATGGAAGTGTAAAAGTCAAATTACTTTCTAACAAATATTTAAAATGCCAGCTCTATTATATACTGTAGACGCTTGCACATCTTATTACCATGTGCTATGAATGTGCGCTATGCATCGCTTAACACTGCATCCCATAAGAGAAAACAATACACCCACACATTATCTGAGTTCCAAAGCTCATTGATGTATATATTTGTTATTAAAAGGATATGTATACAATATATAGCAATGTACAGTATATATACAGTTTGTCAGTCAGAGAATCACAACCTAGTCTGCAAAGATACTCCCTGTCGAGCTCGCACCTTGCAAAAGGTGAGGGGATATCTAGATTCCACCTTACAAACGTGTTGGCTGTGTACTCTTTTAGTTCATTTTATTGACACAATTTTATACTTTGAACTGTGTATACGTTATTAAAATAACTTTTTACTAATTGGCCTGTTGGCCTCTTGTTTGGGTGACTATTTGGTGAGGGGTGTCTGTTACAGGTCCCCAGATTTAAATACCCTCCAGTCTACATTCCGACGAAAATAACGCTGGAAGAACTGTGTAATTACATTCCACCTTAGCGCACTTGGGAATTTGTGTTTATTCTTGTATGCTTTTGAGGTCTCCCAACAAAGATCTCTCCCGTGGTGCCGCTTCTAGGTTGGCACGAGATAAAGATACTACTGTGTTTTTTTTATATATATATATGTATAACCACTTTTATGCTCCGGCACTGGGCACTGCCCCGACAATGGGGCTGGCTTGCTCAGGTGCCCTCCTCCAGGTACAAAAACCATATGAATATCAACATGGAAAGATGAGGCGGCACTCAGAGTCTTGAAAAAACTATAACTTGTAATGGTGCATCATTACAAGTTATAGTTTTTTCAAGACTCTGAGTGCCGCCTCATCTTTCCATGTTGATATATATATATATATATATATATATATGTATCATTGATTCATCCGGCACTCCTTGTATATATGCTTTTTTCCAGTCATGTTTGACACGAGCAGCGGCAATACATCCTGATGACGGGACTAGGTCTTGAAACGAGCCGTTGAGATTTTGTAATGCTGCACATTTATATTATTATATGACTATGGAATTTGTCATGGATTATTAAAATCCTTTCTCAGTAACCTGGAGTGACGTGCCTACTTGCTTATTCAACAATAGAGGGACTATATATATATATATATATATATATATATAGTTACATAGTTACAATTTACACAGTAGGCAGTTATTACAAACTAATTCAAATACATACACGGCCAGCAATACAATTACCATATTTTGTTCAAATGCTCACTACGCTCCATATCACTCTCTTTCTCTCAGTAAAATCATGCAGCCACTGGACAGACAGCATCTCCACCATCATCTGGGACAAAAAAAAAGGGCAGCCGGCTGTGTGTGTGATCACCTATACACTGAGTCTCTTGGGGGCGTATACAGATCTCGTTACTAGTCAAGGGGAGGAACTTTCTCATTCATGATGAGTCATTGGTCAGTTCATATGCAAGCCTTGAAGGTTACTGTGACACCAAGCACGACATGTCCATCTTGCTCCGCTCCAATAATACACATACATGACGTTACTCTATTATATAATTTCAATATATGTGCTGTATGAAATATGTGTCGAATCTATCTTTGTGGCATGTCTGTGTAAATGCGTATGTTACCATATATTGCTGTGCTCGCTGCACGTATTTGCAAGCTTAGCAACGTGTAATGTGTGGAGTCTGTATGTTCTCTCTATGGAATATTTTTGACTTCGACAGAAGTCTCTGTTTTGTTCAGTTCAAGGATAGCTGTGTGGCCCATGTGAGACGGTAAAATCCTCTTTTTAAATAGAAGGCTTGTGATTTCTCAAAGTTAACAAAGAATCCAGATACTGAACCCACCTTATCAATCAGGTCTAGTAAAAGTTTTAAGGAATGTTTAGGATTTGACAAGTAAATGAGAACATCATCGGCAAATGCCGTAACTTTTACTTCAGCCGTCCCAATGCATATTCCACGTAAAATAGGCCAAGATTCAATTATTCGGAGCAGGGGGTCCAAGGATAATTAATAAGGGGGAGAGAGGACATCCCTGACGGGTACCTCTGGTCATGACAATTGAATCACTTCTTGTCCCATTTAGCAAAAGAGAGGTACTGTAGTTGGATAATTACATAAAAATTTTACGAGGTTAATGAAATGATGTCCGAACTCTCGGGCCTCTAGTACATTAAATAAAAAGGGCCAGGACACTGTATCAAAAGCTTTTTGAGTGTCAATGCTCAAAAGCATATTAGGGGTAGTGGGGGCATTTTGGCTGCTATTATGGATGCTGTTGCCGTGCGACCGATTGTCGTCCACGAATAAAGCCTAGTTTATGTGATGAGAACAGAGAGGAAGAAAAAGATTGTAGTCTGTTGGAAATTATTTTTGAGAGTATCTTAAAGTCTATGTTTAATAAAGTGATGGGACGGTAAGATCCGAGTAGTGTTGGGTCTCGTTTGGTTTTGGGATCAAAGTAGTAAAGTCCCCATTAAAAGAGTGGTATGAAGGACTTTTTTTTATGTATAAAACGGTATAATTCTAATAAAGCCAGGGTAAAATCTAAGTTTAAAATTTTAAAATATTCTCCCAAAAAACCATCGGGTCCAGAGGTTTTACAAGTATAAAGAGAAGATATCACTGAACTAATCTCCAGGTCTGTTATATCTGAGTCAAGAAAATTAATTTGATCTGGAGTTAGGCAAGGCAACCCAGCTTCTCTTATTATGGCGTCTATGGACTCTGGGTCGAGGGCGTAGCAGAATACAAGTTACAATAATAGTCATAAAAGGCTTTTGTTATTTCAGGGGTTTTCACTAGTAGGGGAGATCGATCGGTTTTCTGAATAGAGACTATGTGGTTCTTGCGTTTCTGTGTTTTAGTTTGTAAGCTAATAAACATCCAGATCTGGCTCCACATCTGTTTTTCGTAAAGTCCAGTCACTGCTGCGCCTGAGAAAGTAAAAAATTATCTAATAAGGACTTGGCCTGATTATATGCAACCAACCGCTCTTCTGAGGGGTCCGCTACATACATAGAAAAAGTGTTTTGTAATGTAGCAGACAGAGAGTCGTATTGTTTCTTTTGCACTTTGTTGCAGCTGGATACATATGAAATAACATGGCTGCGCATTACAGATTTTGAGGCTTCCCAAAAAAGGACAGGATTGTTCCAATGAGCAACATTATTATCCACATAGTCTAGACAATGACGTTTAAGATAATCACGGACTTGTTGTGAATGATACAAATATGCAAGAAATTTCCAAGTGCTATGACTAGGGTCCACTGCCAGCAATTTAAATGAGATTTCAATGGAAGCATGATCGGAGATCATGATTTCAGCAATATTTACAGAACAAATTTCCGTGACTAAACTATCGGATATCAGGAAATAGTCAATACGGGAAACCGATTGATGAACACCTGAGTGAAATGTAAAAGACTTATCCGAAGGGTGGAAAAGTCTCCAGATATCTGTCAACTGTAGTTCCATGGTGAACTTATTAAGCGCATTTCATGAAGAAGAATGTAAGGAAGACGGAACCGCGGATTTGTCTAATACCGGATCCTTGACATTATTAAAAATCCCCCCCCCCCCCCCCCCCAATGATCATAGAAAAGAATATCTCACGTTGCTGTAATAGAATGGTCAATTGGTTCAGAAATTCCAATACCTGGGTATTAGGGGCATAGATAGTGTAAGGAGTGTCCCCAATTTTAATGTCTATCAATATATATCTACCATTTGGATCTACAACTGTATCCAACAAAGTGTAAGAGAGGCTTTGTGAAAAAAGAACAGCAACACCTCTAGTTTTATTAGTATAAGAGGCTGAAAGACAATCACCAAGCCATCTTGGGATGAACCATCTCCAGCCCTCCAGTGAGTTTCTTGTAAAAACATACTGTCAGAGTCAAATCTTTTAAGATGAGTGATTACTTTTCGATGTTTAATGGGAGAAATAAGACCCCCGACATTCCATGAAAGACATTTGACTGAGTCAGTTGGAGAAGAGTAGGGTAATGATTGTACATTATGCGCCATTACCCAATCCCAGTTTTAATCTCACCATATTTGTTGATGAATATAATAAGGAAATGGTGGGAACCCCCATCCTAGCGAGTTGGGGAAAGCCCTCTGAACACATCCATGACTCCATTTTCCCAATCATTATGTGTCATAGTACAAAGGCATAGCAATAAAAAAAAGAAGTTCACATCTCTGAATGCACAATACAAAATAATATGTAAGAAAATGCGCTTCAAATTTTTTTTACAATTATTATTCAACCAGAAAACAATATGGAGGGTTTCAGCGGGAGCACTGAAACCGACCAGACATGTCATCAGAAAACAAACAATAAACATATAATGAAATAACATTTCTAGCGTTAAAATTAGTGTATAAGCAACATCTCAGGGGAGAAATATTGAGAAATGCGTCATAGGACCTAACCTCTAGGGGAGGGGCCATTAAAGTGATACATCATAAAGAAGTATTTTAAGCCCTCAACGATTAGGTGACCTAGTAGAGGGTGAAGCTGGTGAGCTCAGGGGGGTAGAAGGTGATAAAAAATGTTTACGAGCATCATCAGGGTCATAAAACAGAAGGGTACGCCTATTGTCTGTGACCCGGAATTTGGCTGGGTACAAAAGTGCAAAGCGTTTTTGTGATTCAACCAGAAATTTGCAGACTGATGAGAAAGCCTTGCGTTTTTTGGTAACTGCCGCTGAAAAGTCTTGGAATACCAAGATACGGATATCATCAATGACCAGTTGCCCAAGTTTTTTATATGCTCTTAGTACCATTTCCTTGGTCCTGAAATCAAAATAACGTGCCACCACTGGTCTGGGATGGGAGTTAGGACCTTCTCTTTCCATCCCCACCCTATGCACTCGTTCTATTTGTGGAAATTCCACTGTGTCAGGAATTTGTAAAGCACGGGCCAATTTGGAGGTTAGAAATTGTCCCGGGGCAGAGGGTTTTACATGCTTCGGGATACCAATGAATCGCAGATTGTTTCTGCGATTTCTGTTATCAAGATCATCTAAATTATCTTGAAGTTCCCGAAACATTGTGATGGAAGAATCAGCAGAGGATTGTATAGCCTGAGCCGTATCTTCTACATCACTTACCCTTTGTTCCAATTCTGAAATTCTTGAAGTGTTAGAGGCTACTTCCCTCAGAGTGGACTGAAACGAATCCTCAAATTCCTCCTCCAGTTTTTTATCAATGTGTGGCATTAGCACCGGGAGAATTTCTTTAGCAGTTTGAGACACAGGAACTGAGGATTCCAGTTGGTAGGTTGAATCAGACTCCGCAGCCATATTAGCTGCCGACTCTGAGCCTTGGGAGGAGGAACTGCCCTGTTTTTGAGATTTTTTCCTGCCCATATTATCTGAGATGTTCTTGTTCAAAAATTTCTCCATCAACTAGTACAGATTAACAAAATAAACCAAGGATAGACTAGGTAGGCTCACCAGCTAATTAAAGTCTAGTATTAAAAGGTACATTGTTAGAAAGAAGAATACAATCCCCCTCGAGGGCATGTTAGGGTAAAGAGTGTCACATTAGAAGTAATAAGTATTATCAATATAATACCTGGAAACATCAAAGCGAGTATCTGATAGCAATCTTATGATATGTGTAGTATCAAGTCAACGTATATATTTACAAAGGTATGAAATTCCAACACCCAATATTTAGTTATGAGTAAAAAGCAGTTTAGTATATTCATTTCACTATAACCTATTCAATGTAATGCAAGGCAAAAATTTTATGTGATAGTTATTTACGTCAGTGGGTAGTGGAACAGGCAGTGGCAATAAATATTATAAAAGGAGGAATATAAATCCTGTAATAGCAACCACTAATGAGCAAGATAGCTCTCTATGTGATTCAAGACAGATATCAAGTACTCCTCAGATATATTATAAAGTTAGCCACTGGGTGGCAATGTCTGACCAATAAACTAAAAAAATAAAAATATATAATAATTAAGTATAAATGGTAATGGTACCTCTCAATAATTGAGGGCGTATCACTATATAGGACCTGAAATCAGAGCAGTATTATGAGAGGGATGATCATAGTGATAAACATATGATTCGAGTGTGGGCGTACTGACTCAACTGTAATAGGGGAAGTTACAGTTAAATACTAAACAGTAGGCAATGGGTATATAATGGTTGGAAAGTGTCTCATAGTATATGTGTGTGATAGCTTATGAAGATAAGTACTGTTAAAGTACAGTCTCAATAACTATAAATATACCTGTATATATATATATATATATATATATATATATACTGAAATCAGCACAATATTATGAAAGAGGTAGACACAGTGAAAACTATATGGCTCAAGTGTAAGCACGCTAATTCAACTGTAGTAGGTGGAGTTACAGATAGACACTAAACAGTAATCAGTGGACATATGGTAGAATATAGAGTGTCACACAGTTTACGTGTATGATGGCTTATAAGAATTGTAGTGCAACATGGAAAAAATAAATATATATATATATATATATTGTAACAAGAGACTTGCTAGAATGTGCTCTGCTTCAAAAATCCACCAACGACCGACTCCAGGCTTGTGCAAAAACAACAAATACCTTTTATTCAGGTAGCTCAAAAACAAAGATATACATAAAACAAAGATCACTGTCTTTAGTATAAACTACCAGGGAGGTTAGGCCCTGCCTCACTCCCTCTTACTAAATAAGAAACCCTTCAGGTCCCGGCATCCTGACACTAGTGTCCCAGCTCTCCGGATCACACTGTCCCTAGCAGGCCTATCACCTGGACACTAATTGCCTTCAGGAGCCCTGACTCATGGGAGAGACTCTGCCTTAAACCCAGCACCCAGGTGCTGGCTGATGAAGCAGCTTCTTGGGCTAAGAAGCCTATAAGACCTGGTCTGGGCCAAATGGATGGGAACCCGGTCCATCCACACTTCCCATCCACCCCCAGGACCCTGTGTGTAGCTTACAGGTGGCAAAGTACCTCTCCTGCCACTATATATATATATATATAGTTCAATGGCATGTAGTCCCAGTGGGGTGGTGAAAAACACAAGATTATGTAGTTAGGTACAATACAAAAAAAAAAATCCAGAAAAGATCCAGGAACTGCTTTTGTCACATATGGAGCAGTCATAATCAGGACAGTCAGTGTAGCTTACCTCAGGCTGTAAAGCTGTGTAGCAGAGCTTGAGTAATAGATTAGGAAGAGAGTGTGGAGGGTAGGTAAACTAAAGGAGGGTCTATGTAAAGTAAAAATAGGAGAAAGGGTATGGGTAGGGTATTTGTGACACACGAGGGGGGAAGAAAAGGACAAACAGAGTCAATGATGAGGCAGGGTGCCAAATTGCCCAGTACACAGTCACAGAGTAATGCTTTGCCCTCCCCTGGGGAGAGCAGTGTCCAGAGATCAGGGAGCAAGATAGTGTGGAACAGGGACAGATATTGAAAGCAGTGGAGATAAAGGGAGGGAGCACAGAAGGTCCTACTGCTGGGATTCCAGAAGGTACTGTACGTGCAGGAAAGTCTGGGAAGAGGTTCAGGGCCGATGGCTAAGTAAGGTTCCAGTGACCCTTAGACACATGCAGAAGGGGCTCAGAGGAGCCACTGCTTTGCCTGCAGAGAAGGGACAGATGATCCGGCGCTCCCCCCGCTGAGAGCCTGGTATGTGCAGGTAGGAATGTCCAGAAGGCACCAGACAGAGCGAGGATGAGGGTTTAATTGACCCCGCCGCTAGGATACTGATGGGTGCGGGTGGAAGGGTCCAGGTGGAGGCACCACCTTGCAGGCAGAGGGGGGACCGTGGCTCCGATGATTTACTGTCTGGAGTTCGGAAAGTGCGGGCAGAGGTGTGCAAGAGACTCACCACCTACGGCAAAGAGAAGACATCAGCTCCAGCGTTTCTGTTGCTGATTGGGGACACTCACAGCCAGAGCTGAGGTTTTCAGGAGGAAGTCAACTCGGGACCTGCCAACTACGGGTGCAGCGTGGCCGTGAACTTTTGTGGCAGATCCAGTAGCCACTGAGAGGACATACAGAGCTGCCGGGAGGACACATGGAGCCGCAATACCTCAGCCCCATCAATCGCAGGCACAATCAGGTAATTAGCAGCCAGCCGGAGGAAGCATGGAGCCGCAGCCAGCTCAGCCCTGGCAAAAACCAGTCCACGGACCGCAATGTTTCAATGGGTAACCACTGCCGGCGGTCAGAAGGTAATGAGTGCAGGAGGGCAAGTATTGCAGCTCTGGGGGACCAGAATGGATAAGACCGTGTTGGGCAATGGAGACACCACAGCAAGTACATCTCTCTGCACACGCTGGCCCGGTTTCAAGCCAGACTCCGAGGAATGGTGTGCTCCAGCCACCCACCCACACAAAAAGGATAGCAATCAGTTCCCCACAACGTGAGGAGATTATTCCCATGGGTAGATTGTGTGTGAGCAGGCTCTAAACGGATGGATGGCAGTAGATAGAGCCTGTGGAGCAGAGCTCAATTAAAACGTGGCCATCTTGGATGCACCACCCACCGGAAGTCCATTTAATGCATTTCTACATTATTAAGCTTTCTTCTTGTTAACTTTGATAAACACATGTTAGCTATCAGGCCAAAAAATCCATGCAAATTTGTTCAAGCCACTATAAGAATAAGGTTAGTTTCCACAAGTTTTTACTAATTTTTCCCTATGCCTTACGGGAACCTAAATGAAGCAACCTGTACTCCATAAAAAAATAACCAGCACTATAATCAAGCAGATCCATGCAGTGTGCAGCCACACATCCAATGTCTTGCAGCTGCACACTACATAGATCTGCCCAGCCGCAACACTGATCACCCCTTCGCAAAGTACAAAATAAGCTTCAAATAGTTAAAACTCTCCAGCTTGGAATTCTCTAGCTTTCTATGCAAGGGCAGATGACTCAATGAATAGAGTGTCCAACTGCAATGTCATAGGCAATGGGTTCAATTCCCGGGCACATCAGAATCCTGAATGCAATAAAGAACAATGCGACTGATCAACAAAGAACTATCAAGTCAAGTCCATGAATGCTGTATACAGTAGGTATTAGTGTCAAAATGAGGTGGAGCTAGAAGACAGGTGCAGTCAGAAGATGCTGGGCTTGAGGAGGAAAGCAGCAAGTGAAAGTAATTTGATAATTCATAATTGACACGTGCTGCCAACAACGCCCCCTACCCTATAGCGCTATGTGGGTGCACAGTCCGCAGACACCTAGTTACAGCCCTGAGCAGTACCCTGGCAGAGGTCAAAAAGGGAGAGCAGCAGCAGGGTACAAAGAACACCTAGGAGGCCAGACGACAGGGCAACAGGTCAAACAGAAGGAGGGTTTGCCATTGGCGGTGGGATTCGCTCTTGAACACCCCTTAAACATGGGCCCCTACCTCTGCATTCCCCGAAGAGCCCTCCATGGTCCAGTCTGACACTGGTCATAAGAGTGATGTGCGAATGGACATGGAATACCTGTTTCAGATGGATACTTTGCATTCAGCATTAGCACTGGCGTATTTAGAATGGGTGCAGTGTGTGTGGTGCAAACGGGTCCAGGGGGGCCCACACCTCACCCCATTTTTTCAATACTTGCCCTCCGGAGTCCTGCATAGGCAGCAGCACTGCAGAAAACACCAGAAAATTGATGCAGTTGCCATTTTCCCGGCATTTCGCACATGTGCAGGAAGAAAATCACTGGGAAAATAGTTGCGCCATTTTCCCAGAGACCTGTGCATGTGAAGTAGACTCTGGGACAGCACTAGGATCCCCTAGTGACACTAGTGCCCAGATTCTACATTGCTGCTGGCTAAAGAGAGGGGGGGGGGGGGGGCAGAAGGAGTCTGTACACAGGCTCCTCAGCATTGGGTAGTTGCAATTGCTGATACTAATGATGACAACTGCGGTTGGAATAACAGTGTGAGGAGCTATATACACACCATTAGTTTAATGTAGTAAATTTGGCAGCTGTGGGCATACGCACACACACATACACACACACACACACACACACACACACACACACATACACACACACACACACACTATTTACATACGTATATACATCGTATATACATATACATATACATTCATCCTGTATGATGATAATGTTGTTGACACTATGAAATGGAGATAACATTGTGTTTTATGAATACATTTTTTAAATTATTGTGACTGTCTGTAATAGATTAAGAAGTCATTAGCGCCCTCAGATTTGGTGTGTATGTAATATTTTTGAATTCTTGCTGACAAAGGATTCTTCTAGAGGTGCTGCTTATATATCCCAAGCGCAATTTGGTACCATTTTTGCATATATATATATATATATATATATAAAAATTATATAGAGCGAGATTGGATCACACACACTTCCTATATAATCTTGTGGGTGCCCGGTGAATTATTTGATATCCTCAATATGCAGTAATCCACATATCAACCAGCACACCACTCAAACTACTGTAGCTTATCTAAGATACTTTGAGTGGTGTGCTGGTTGATGTTTACTGCATATTGAGGATATAAATAGAAACATGGGACATGCTGGAATTTGCCCAGATGTAATGCACGCACAATATTGGTGGCGTTGTCCGATATCACAAATCCCCAGGAGAGTCCAATTGGGGTAAGCCATTCTGCGATGATGTTCCTCAGTTTCCGTAAGAGGTTGTCAGCTGTGTGCCTCTTATGGAAAGCGGTGATACATAGCGTAGCCTGCATAGGAACGAGTTGGCGTTTGCAAGATGCTGCTACTGGTGCTGCTGCGGGAGGCCATACATCTACCCAGTGGGCTGTTACAGTCATATAGTCCTTAGTCTGCCCTGTTCCACTTGTCCACATGTCCATGGTTAAGTGGACACTGGATACAACCGCAGTTTGTAGGACACTGGTGACTCTTTTTCTGACGTCTGTGTACATTCTCGTTATCGCCTGCCTAGAGAAGTGGAACCTAGATGGGATTTGATACCGGGGACACTATCTCCATCAAATCTTTAAGTGACTCTGAACTAATGGTGGATACCGGACGCACCTCTAACACCAACATAGCTGTCAAGGCCTCAGTTATCCGCTTTGCAAAAGGATGACTGCTGTCATATTTAATCTTCCTCACAAAGGACTGTTGGACAGTCAATTGCTTACTGGAAGTAGTACAAGTGGTCTTCCGACTTCCCGCTGGGATGACGATCGACTCTCAGCAACAACAACAGCAGTGGCAGCAACAGCAGGCGTAACACTCAAGGATCCTACGGAGGAATCCCAGTTAGGAGAGGACTCCTCAGTCTTGACAGTGACATGGCCTGCAGGACTACGGACGTTCCTGACTGAGGAGGAAGTTGATGTTGAGGGAGTTGGTGGTGTGGCTTGCAGGAGCTTGGGTAGAGAAGGAAGAAGGGATTCAGGTGTCAGTGGACTGCTTACGCTCTTACCCAAAGTTTCTGAACTTGACAATGACTTCTGATGAATGCGCAGCAGGTGACGTATAAGGGAGGATGTTCCTAGGTGCTTAACATCCTTACCCCTACTTATTACAGATTGAAAGAGGCAACAGATGGCTTGACACCTGTTGTTCGGATTTGTGGAGAAATTATTCCACACCGAAGAGGTGGCTTTTTTGGTAGTTTGCCCAGTCATCACAATGGGCTTCTTCGTCCCAAGGACAACAGGTGTCTCCCCCGGTGCCTGACTTAAACAAACCACATCACCATCAGAATCCTCATCGTGAACTTCCTCCTCAGCGCCAGCAACACCCATATCCTCATCCTGGTGTACTTCAACAGTGACATCTTCAATTTGAATATCAGGAACTGGACTGTAGGTGCTCCTTCCAGCACTTGCAGGGGGCGTGCAAATGGTGGAAGGTGCCACCTCTTCCCATCCAGTGTTGGGAAGGTCAGGCATCGCAACCGCCGACACACTTCGACTCTCCTTGGGGATTTGTGATGCCATCTCAGAGCGCACAGTTCTTTTCTGTGCTCTTTCCAGCTTAACTCTTTTATTTTTTTTAGCGGGAGGATGAGGGCTTCCATCGTCATGTGAAGCTGAACCACTAGCCACGAACATAGGCCAGGGCCTCAGCCGTTCCTTGCCACTCCGTGTTGTAAATGGCATATTGGCAATTTTCCGTTTCTCTTCAGACTATTTAAATTAATTTTTTTGGATCTTTTTACTGAACTTTGGCTTTTTGGATTTTACACGCCTTCTACTATCACATTGGGCACCGGCCTTTGCAGACGACGTTGATGGCATTTCATCGTCTATGTCACGGCTAGTGGCAGCAGCTTCAGCACTAGGAGGAAGTGATTCTTCTTGATCTTTCCCTATTTTCTCCTCAAAATTTTTGTTCTCCATTATTTTTTGGGAGTTATATGAGACAATATGCGTCACAGGAATGACTGGAATTACTGATGACACAGGACACTACCACTGGTCTGATGCAGCGCAACACGTTGTTGTTATAATTATTATACTGCAGCAGTGGACATATAGCAGCAGCGTATATCGTCACTGGAATTACTGATGACTGGACACTACCACTGGTCTGATGCAGTCCAACAGGTTGTTATAATTGTTATACTGCAGCAGTGGACATATAGCAGCAGCGTATATCGTGACTGGAATTACTGATGACACAGGACACTACCTCTGGTCTGATGCAGCACAACAGGTTGTTATAATTGTTATACTGCAGCAGTGGACATATAGCAGCAGCGTATATCGTCACTGGAATTACTGATGACACAGGACACTACCACTGGTCTGCACAACACAGCACCACTTTATACAGCTACACTGGATATATGGCAGCAGAGAACACCAACACTGTGAATGGCTGGACTGATACAGCACAATACACTGACTACACTGGACTGGTCTGCACAACACAGCACCATTTATACAGCTACATTGGATATATAGCAGCAGAGAACACCAACACTGTGGCTGGCTGGACTGATACAGCACAATACACTGACTACACTGAACTGGTCTGCACAACACAGCACCACTTTACAGCTACACTGGCTATATGGCAGCAGAGAACACCAACACTGTGACTGCCCGAACTGATACAGCACAATACACTGAGTGACCACACTGGACTGGACTGAGCAGCACAACACTTTCCACCCCACTTTCCCACCCCAACACACAGACACTGAACACTGAGGACACGTCCTCTCTATACACTCTCCGAGACTGGAGTGAAAATGGCGGGGACGAGCGGCTCCTTATATGGAATCCAAATCCCGCTAGAATCCGACAGCGGGATGATGACGTTTTGCCGCGTTCGGGTTTCCGAGTCAGATGGGAAAATCCGAGCCTGACTTGGATCCGGGCTCAAGACGTGAAGTTCAGTAGGGTTCGGTTCTCTGAGAGCCGAACCCGCTCATCTCTAAAGTCACGTTAAGGCAGCACACACATGTAGTAAGAACAATGTTCCCGGTGCCCTCCGTAGGTATTCCCCGGCTAGGAGTCCAAGCATAGATGCAGGTATCGGTGGCACTCAGTATACAAAGTGGCAAAGGACACAGGCTAATGCCAACGTTTCGCTGCTTTTATTACAGCGTCATTGAGATTTCTAACAGTATGAAGCTACTTGCACTTTGTAAAATATAATAATCCGCATTGCACTTGAGCAGATCTATGTAGTGTGCAGCCAGACATCCAATGCTGAACATTTTTTCACAAAGTACAAGGTAAGCTTCTAATAGTTAGAATTCTCTAGCTTTCTATGCAGGGCAGATAGCTCAATGAATAGAATATCTGACTGTAATGCCACAGGCAGTTGGTTTTAAACCCGGGTATGTCAGCATCTTGAAATGTAATAAAGGACAGCAGTGGCAAACGCAGGATTTGCATGGGGGGGTGAGGGGTTCTAGAACTGGGCGGAGCCAATCACGGGGGTGGGGACTGAGGTGACCCAGTATATGTTGGGACCGTAAAACTAGTGTGTCTGTGTGTGTGTGTGTGTGTGTGTGTGTGTATATATATATACATATATCTACACACACACACACATATATATATATATATATATATACATACATATATATATATATATACATACACACACACACACACACATACACATACATATACACATATACATAGCATATTAAACATGCATACATATATATATATATTTATATATGTACACACACATACAGTACACATATATATATACACACATGTATACACACGTGTGTGTGTGTGTGTGTGTGTGTGTGTGTGTGTTTATATATATGTATGTATATACATGTGTATATATGTATGCACATGGATATATATGTACTATAATTAAAATAAAGTAAACTTTTATTGCACTTACAAGTGCCACCAGGAAGACAGCAGGCTGCAGAGGATGCTAGACAGCCATTAATAATACTCATGCAGCTAAAAAAAAAAAAACAACACAATTTTTTTTTCTTTAGTGGAGAGGGGTTTCTGGGTGCTCGGAAACCCCCCCTGGGTGCGCCACTGGACAGTGTGACTGAATAACAAAGAGCTCTCAAGTTCATGAATGTAGTATAGGTATTAGCGACAGAAGGAGTGGGGGTAGGAGACAGGGGCGGTCAGGAGTTGCTGGACTTTAAAAAGGGGGGGCAAGCTGCAAGTGAAAGTAATTAAAACAGATAATTGACAAGTGCTGCGAACAGTGCCCCTACCCTACAGCTCTAGGTGCGGTGGCGCACTCCTCACACCTAGTTGCGGCCCTGGCTGCTGCTGCAGACGCGGGTCCCTGGGGGTAAAAATGTAAAAAAGGGGTGCAGACCCCGGGGGTCTGTGTGCACTACACACACTACACCCATTATAGATACTCCAGTGGTATGAGGACATATCTGTATTTTTAGCTCTCAGGTCATAGTAGTGCATGGAGAGACAGCAAAATCTCCAGAGATGCACTCTGCAAAAGTGTAAATACAAAGTCCAACGCCAACTAGTTTAGAACAAGTCTTTTCAATAAAAATAACATTGTTAAATTTACCATTAAAATGCTGATTAGTTAGTTTCATTTGCAACTTAAATTGATCATGAAATTAAGGCTATATGTAAACTGTCTTTATTTAATGTTGGAAATTAAGTGTGTTTAAAACATTTTATTACATTAATCAGCACGCACCTGAAAATGGTTATAATTAGAAGACATTGCCACTTAAATTTATAAAATAGTGTAGAGTGCAGCAAATATAGAATGATCGTGTGTTGCGCAGAGGCTTTTATTTATTTGTCTTTGCCTGCAGACATGAAAAGTGTTGACCTTTTGTACTCTTCTAATTTCCATCTCTTGGTAGTTTTTACAGCTTGTAATCATTTCAAGACATAAATTTAAATATGTAGCTTTTATTATGTTAATTTACAGTGACTTCAATTTCAACTCTGATGGTGATACAACAATTTAGATATCTTTTATTACTATTTGTCGTTTACTAAATGGCAAAATGGAAGTATATTATACAGTACATAAAATATTACAGAAAATTGTTTCCCACTTGCTGAAACACCATTCGTAATAATACCCTCATATATAATATCGGGAAAAAGGAAAAAGGGTGGTACCATTATGTATGTGATAAACAAAGTAGTGGTAAGAACGGACAAATAATAGTGGTTGGGATTATTTAGAGGATGGCAGGGAAGGAGGGAAAGGCAGAGAAGAAAACAAATTTGTTATTTTTCTCATACGTCCTAGAGGATGCTGGGGTCATCATAGAACCATGGGGTATAGACGAGATCCGCAGGAGACATGGGCACTTTAAGACTTTGAAAGGGTGTGAACTGGCTCCTCCCTCTATGCCCCTCCTCCAGACTCCAGTTTTAGAATTGTGCCCAGGGAGACTGGACGCACTACAGGGAGCTCTACTGAGTTTCTCTGAAAAATACTTTTTTGTTAGGTTTTTTATGTTCAGGGAGGCTGCTGGCAACAGTCTCCCTGCTTCGTGGGACTTAGGGGAGAGAAGTATGACCCACTTCCAGTGAGTTCAAGGGCTCTGCTTCTGGCTACAGGACACTATTAGCTCCTGAGGGTGCTGATCGCTGGGTACGCCTAGATGCTCACTCCCGCAGCCGGCCGTCACCCCCTTTCAGAGCCAGAAGTCAGAAGACAGGTGAGTAACCGAAGAAAAGAAGACTTCAGCTTCACTGATGGCATTTTCTGAGGTACCGTGCAGCGGGCAGACGCTGCGCGCCGAGCTCCCACACACAGCACTACAGGGCGCTGGGGGGGGGGGGGGGGGGCCCGCCCTGGGCAGCTAAAATCATCATCATTATTCCACTGGCAAGAGGGGACATTAGTGCCACGGCACTGTCCTAACCCCCGCCAGTATAAATATCAGAAAAAGCGGGACAAAAGCGCACCATTGAGGGGGCGGAGCTTCTTCCTCACAGCTCACGGCGCCATTTCCTCTCCGCAGGCTGTAGAGACGCTGGTCCTCCTCACACTGACAAGTACCAGAAGTACAAAACGGGGGGGATGCAGGTCAATTGGTGCAGTATATATGTGATTGTAAAAGCGCTTTAGGTCTGAGGCAAATTCTTGGTGATTTCAGACCCATTGATTTAGCGCTGGGTTGTGAGCTGGCAAATCCCCTCTGTGTCTCTCTGACAGACTTTACTGTGGGTCTGTTCTCTATATGCCCGGTGCGTCTGTGGGTGTTTGGTACACGTGTGTCGACATGTCTGATGCTGAAGGCTCTTCCCAGGAGGAGTCTGTATTAGGGACACAAACAGCTGCGAGGGTGACCCGGTCGGCACCGCCGACACCGGATTGGGTAAATGTGTTTAACACCTTGAATGCTAATGTGGCTCTTATTAGTAAGAGGCTAGATAAGTCTGAGTCTCAGACCCAGGCATGGAAGAAATCTGTAGAAGATATGTTATTGCAAAGTCAGGTCCCCTCAGGGTCGCAGAAACGTACACTGACCCAGTTGGCAGACACTGATACCGACACGGACTCTGATTCGAGAGTCGACTATAGCGATTCCAGATTAGATCCAAAATTGGCAAAAAGCATTCAGTACATGCTTGTGGCGGTTAAAGAGGTACTACAGATCACTGAGGACCCGGCTGTCCCTGATAAAAGGGTCTGTGTGTATAAGGAAAGGAAACCTGAGGTGACGTTTCCTCCCTCTCATGAACTGAACACGTTATTTGAAAAAGTCTGGGAAGGTCCTGACAAAAAGTTTCAGATTCCCAAAAGAATTACAGTAGCTTATCCGTTTCCCTCGGCGGATAGGGAAAAGTGGGAGTCACCCCCCACTGTGGACAAGGCCCTGTCACGTTTGTCTAAAAAGGTGGCTCTCCCGTCACCTGACACGGTGGCCTTTAAGGATCCTGCGGATCGTAAACAAGAAACTACGGTAAAGTCCATTTATGCGACCACAGGTACACTACTCAGACCTGTCATTGCATCTGCGTGGGTAAGTAGTGCTATCGAAAAGGGGGCAGACAACTTGTCTTCTGAAATAGATACCCTAGATAGGGATAGCATCCTCTTAACGCTGGGTTATATCAAGGATGCTGCAGCATACCTTAAGGAAGCTGCAAGAGATATTGGTCTTTTGGGATCAAAGGCCAATGCCATGGCAGTCTCAGCTAGACGAGCGCTGTGGATTCACCAATGGAATGCTGATGCTGATTCCAAGAAAAGTATGGAGTCTCTACCATATAAAGGTAAGGCCTTATTTGGTGACGGCCTTGATGATTTGGTATCTACAGCTACCGCGGGTAAGTCATCCTTTTTGCCTTATGTTCCTCCACAACAAAAGAAAATGCATCACTATCAGATGCAGTCCTTTCGGCCCAATAAATACAGAAAGGGCCGAGGTTCTTCCTTCCTTGCTACTAGAGGAAGGGGAAGAGGTAAACGATCACCAGCCTTCTCAGGCTCCCAGTGTCACGATCCGGGTATCTGGACGCCATTACTTACCCTTCAGATGCCTCCTAAGGCGGGCTCAGCGTTCCAGGACCAGATTCCGCTGTTCCTGAGTTTCCACATGCAGAGTGTCAGAGTGGTGTTTTCATCAGCCGCGGCCTCCGCTGTGCCCGCGTGGTTAAATGTGCATCTATCAGCCTGGCGTCTCCTGTCTCCGGTGGCCGGCGCCGCCATTACTGTTTCCCAGACCACATGGATTACAAACCAAACTTCCCTCCAAGTGTCTGCATGGGCGCAGCCATCTTGGATTCTGTCATCTGATCATTTCCACCAATCTGCTGTTTGTATTGTTGATTTGCATAATTGCCTAGCCAACCCCTTCCTTGCTGCAGGTATAAGTAAGCTGTGCCTGAGCAAGGAAGACGTCAGTGCTTGGGTTGTCAAACCTAGTTCCTGTTTGTCTCTCTTCTATGATTGTCTTCCAGGTTCCAGCTCCTGTCTCAAGACTTCCACCATAGAGACCCGCACCAGCATTCCACCTGCGGTGTAGCCTGACTCTCCAATCCATTGTGGATTCATCTGTTTCCAGCTACAACACTACCTGCTTCCAGCCTCAGCTTCCAGCAGAATACAGCTTCCCTTAAAGGGCCGGTGTCCTTTCTACACTTTACCACTCTCCACCGGAATTATTATTTCTCCGCTCTCAAGTTCTACATTTCAGTTCACATTTCATCGCTCCCAAAGTTCATTTATTATTTAACTGGTTCCAGCCAGTATCCACTCCGTGCTAACAACAGTCTGGTTCCAGCCAGTATCCACAGCAGCTGTTTTACCTTCAGCAACCCAGCTCTTCCTGGAACACCAGCTGGTACAATCCTGGGTTATCTCCATTGCTACAGCCGGGCCTGGTAAGGACTTTCCATCTAGAAGATCATAAGAACTATCTCACACTACCAGTGCCCTGTGGCTCCTGCCATGCTGTAGTACTCAGGAACTGTATTTATTCTTTGCTGACTTTTACGTTTTCTTTTATTGCTGCTGTGATGCGGAGTTGTCATAATAAACATCATTGACTTTTATCTAAGTTGTCGTGGTCACGCCTTCGGGCAGTTATTATTCATGTTACTTACATGTCCAGGGGTCTGATACAACCGCCCAGGTTCCGGTACATCTCAGCCCCTACAACTGAGGCTGCCTCCCGTCAGCTCAGGCCCTCAGTTGTGACAGTAAGCACTGACCTAATGAATCCAGCCGGAGACCAGGATCAAGCGGCCAGGCCGATGCAAGAACTGGCAGCCCGACTAGAACATCAGGAGGCTGCACAGGGCCACATCATCCGCTGTCTCCAGGATCTCTCTACTCGGCTGGATGGGATTCAGACCACTCTCCGTGGATCAGGCGCGTCTGGTGCGTCAACCACAGTGACTCCAGCTATAACCCCACCCACCTTACCCATTCCTGCTCCACGTCTTCATCTTCCAACGCCAGCAAAATTTGACGGATCTCCAAGATTCTGCAGGGGATTTCTCAACCAGTGTGAGATTCAGTTTGAGCTACAACCTGGCAATTTCCCCAGTGACCGTACAAAAATTGCCTACATTATTTCTCTTCTCAGTGGCTCAGCCCTCGATTGGGCATCACCGTTATGGGAGAGGTCCGACACCCTGCTATCTTCTTACACTGCATTCGTGTCAACATTCAGGCGCATCTTCGACGAGCCAGGCCGGGTAACTTCAGCTTCGTCTGAGATTCTCCGTTTACGCCAGGGATCACGTACTGTAGGACAATATCTTATACAGTTCCAGATCCTGGCATCCGAACTGGCATGGAACGACAAGGCCCTGTATGCTGCATTCTGGCATGGTTTATCCGAGCGTATTAAAGATGAGTTAGCTACCAGAGACTTACCCTCCAAGTTAGATGAGTTAATCTCACTTTGTACGAAAGTTGACTTACGTTTCAGAGAGAGAGCAACTGAGCGTGGAAGATCATCTGCTCCAAAATCTTCTGCTCCTCCTCCTCGCCAACTGTCACCAACTAAAGATGAACCCATGCAAATTGGCCGTTCCCGTTTAACTCCTGCTGAGCGCCGAAGACGTCTCTCCGAGTTTCTCTGCTTGTACTGTGCAGCTCCGTCTCACACCATTAATGCCTGTCCCAAACGTCCGGGAAACTCCAAATCCTAGCTCGCCAAGGAGAGGGCCGGCTAGGAGTAATGATCTCCTCTCCATCTCCTCAAGATTGTAACCTCCCAGTCTCGCTTCAAGTTGCTCAACGTTATCAGAACGTCATTGCCCTCCTGGATTCCGGAGCAGCTGGGAACTTTATTACCGAAGCCTATGTTAAACGGTGGTCCCTACCCACCGAGAGACTTCCTTCGTCCTTTTCCTTAACTGCTGTGGATGGCAGTAAAATTTTTGATACAGTTATTTCTCTAAGGACTCTACCAGTTCGTCTGAGAGTGGGAGTTCTTCATTCCGAACTTATTTCACTTTTAGTGATTCCAAGAGCCACACATCCTGTGGTCCTGGGCCTTCCATGGCTCCGTCTTCACAATCCTACAATTGATTGGACGACTACGCAAATCCTGGCATGGGGTTCCTCCTGTACTAAGACATGTTTGTTTAAAGTGTTGCCTGTCTGTTCCTCCTCCCCCAGGTCGTCTGATGTTCCACCTCCTCCATATCAAGATTTCACGGATGTGTTCAGTAAAGCTTCTGCTGATATCCTTCCCCCTCATAGAGAATGGGACTGCCCGATTGATCTCGTTCCAGGGAAGGTTCCACCTCGAGGCCGAACTTATCCGTTGTCTCTCCCCGAGACGCATTCTATGGAGGAATACATAAAAGAGAACCTAGCAAAGGGGTTCATTCGACCTTCTTCTTCTCCAGCCGGCGCAGGCTTCTTTTTTGTAAAGAAGAAAGATGGTGGTCTGCGGCCGTGCATCGACTACAGAGGTTTGAACGACATTACCATCAAGAACCGCTATCCTTTACCCCTGATTACTGAGCTCTTTGACAGAGTTAGCGGAGCTACCATCTTTACAAAGCTGGACCTGAGAGGTGCATACAATCTCATCCGGATCCGTGAGGGTGACGAGTGGAAGACCGCATTTAACACCCGTGACGGACATTATGAGTACCTCGTCATGCCCTTCGGATTGAGCAATGCTCCAGCTGTCTTCCAGCATTTCGTCAATGAGATCTTCAGAGACATTCTATACCGTCATGTCGTGGTCTATCTAGATGATATCCTCATTTTTGCCAACAATTTAGAGGAACATCGTTTCTGGGTAAAGGAGGTTCTGTCCCGTCTCCGTGTCAATCATCTCTACTGCAAATTAGAGAAATGCGTCTTTGAAGTCAAGTCCATTCCGTTTCTAGGGTACATTGTGTCCGGTTCCGGACTAGAGATGGATCCTGAGAAACTACAAGCAATCCAGAATTGGCCAGTACCCTTAACCCTCAAAGGGGTCCAGAGGTTCTTAGGGTTCGCCAATTATTACCGAAAGTTTATACGAGACTTTTCCACCATTGTGGCGCCTATTACTGCTTTCACCAAGAAGGGTGCTAACCCGTCCAAGTGGTCTGAAGAAGCCATGCAAGCTTTTCATCTTTTAAAACAGAGGTTCATCTCTGCACCTGTCCTGAAACAGCCTGACGTCGACTCTCCTTTCATCTTAGAGGTGGATGCCTCCTCCGTTGGAGTAGGAGCGGTGTTATCTCAGAGGGCTAAAGATGGTCATTTACATCCTTGCAGTTTCTTCTCACGGAAGTTCTCCCCAGCGGAGCGCAACTATGCCATTGGCGACCAGGAGTTGCTAGCCATCAAGCTCGCTCTAGAGGAGTGGAGATATCTGTTGGAGGGAGCTTCTCATTCAATCACCATCCTTACAGACCACAAGAACCTTCTATATCTAAAAGGCGCACAATGTCTCAACCCTCGTCAGGCCAGATGGGCACTTTTCTTTTCCAGGTTCGACTTTAAACTCCAGTTCTGTCCGGGCTCTCAGAATCGCAAGGCCGATGCCCTTTCCCGCTCATGGGAGCAAGAAAATGAGTCAGAGTCTTCAGACAAGCATCCTATTATAAATCCGTTGGCATTCTCCACGGTAGGGATGGACTCTACGCCCCCATCAGGGAAAAGTTTTGTGAAGCCGACACTAAGGAAGAAGCTCATGCATTGGGCCCATGCTTCCCGTTTTGCCGGACATACAGGTATCCAAAAAACCCTGGAGTTTATCTCTAGGTCCTATTGGTGGCCAACTCTGAAAAAGGACGTTTTGGAGTTTATTGCATCTTGCCCAAAGTGTGCTCAACATAAAGTATCCCGCCAGTCGCCTGCGGGGCAACTGGTTCCACTATCTGTTCCCCGTCG
This sequence comes from Pseudophryne corroboree, assembly GCF_028390025.1. NCBI lineage: Eukaryota > Metazoa > Chordata > Amphibia > Anura > Myobatrachidae > Pseudophryne > Pseudophryne corroboree. Next base: position 387,600,316 of record NC_086448.1, on the reverse strand, counting down.
ACCATGGACCCATTTGTCGATGGATTTTATTACAGATTTGCCCATGTGCAACAAGTTCAATACCATCTGGGTGGTAGTTGACCGGTTCACCAAGATGGCACACTTCATTCCTCTCACCGGTCTTCCGTCAGCTTCCAAGTTGGCTCAAGTATTCATACAAGAGATCTTTCGACTCCACGGTCTTCCAGAAGAAATTATCTCAGATCGAGGAGTTCAATTCACAGCCAAATTCTGGCGAAGTTTATGTCAAGTCCTCCAAGTCAAGTTAAAGTTTTCCATGGCTTACCATCCTCAGACCAATGGTCAAACTGAGAGGGTGAATCAGGACTTGGAGGCCTTCCTCCGCATCTATGTGTCCTCCTCTCAAGATGACTGGGTTCAATTACTTCCCTGGGCCGAGTTCTGTCATAACAACCAGTATCATTCTTCATCTTCTTCAACACCATTCTTCACCAACTTTGGATTCCACCCTAAAGTCCCTGAGTTCCAACCGCTTCCAGCAACTTCTGTTCCCGCAGTGGATATCACCTTGCATCAGTTTGCCAATATCTGGAAGAGCGTACGATCAGCTCTGCTCAAGGCATCGTTCAGGTACAAGAAGTTTGCGGATAAGAAGCGTCGAGCAGTTCCTGCTCTCAAGGTGGGTGATCGGGTATGGTTATCCACGAAGAATTTGAGGTTAAGAGTTCCCAGTATGAAGTTTGCACCTCGCTACATCGGTCCTTTTAAAATTGATCAAGTCATCAATCCTGTTGCTTACAGACTCCAGTTACCTCCCTTCTTAAAAATACCCAGGACATTCCATGTTTCCCTGTTGAAACCGCTAATCTTGAATCGGTTTCATTCCTCACTTCCACCAACTCCGAAAGTCCAAACTCAACGAGGCGTTGAGTATGAAGTGGCCAAGATCCTGGACTCACGTCACCGTTACGGTCAACTTCAGTATCTCATTGACTGGAAGGGCTATGGTCCTGAAGAACGTTCTTGGACCAATGCCTCTGACGTCCATGCTCCTGCCTTGGTCCGAAATTTCCACGCAAAGTTTCCTTTAAAGCCTAAGAAGTGTCCTGGGGCCACTCCTAAAGGGGGGGGTGCTGTCACGATCCGGGTATCTGGACGCCATTACTTACCCTTCAGATGCCTCCTAAGGCGGGCTCAGCGTTCCAGGACCAGATTCCGCTGTTCCTGAGTTTCCACATGCAGAGTGTCAGAGTGGTGTTTTCATCAGCCGCGGCCTCCGCTGTGCCCGCGTGGTTAAATGTGCATCTATCAGCCTGGCGTCTCCTGTCTCCGGTGGCCGGCGCCGCCATTACTGTTTCCCAGACCACATGGATTACAAACCAAACTTCCCTCCAAGTGTCTGCATGGGCGCAGCCATCTTGGATTCTGTCATCTGATCATTTCCACCAATCTGCTGTTTGTATTGTTGATTTGCATAATTGCCTAGCCAACCCCTTCCTTGCTGCAGGTATAAGTAAGCTGTGCCTGAGCAAGGAAGACGTCAGTGCTTGGGTTGTCAAACCTAGTTCCTGTTTGTCTCTCTTCTATGATTGTCTTCCAGGTTCCAGCTCCTGTCTCAAGACTTCCACCATAGAGACCCGCACCAGCATTCCACCTGCGGTGTAGCCTGACTCTCCAATCCATTGTGGATTCATCTGTTTCCAGCTACAACACTACCTGCTTCCAGCCTCAGCTTCCAGCAGAATACAGCTTCCCTTAAAGGGCCGGTGTCCTTTCTACACTTTACCACTCTCCACCGGAATTATTATTTCTCCGCTCTCAAGTTCTACATTTCAGTTCACATTTCATCGCTCCCAAAGTTCATTTATTATTTAACTGGTTCCTGCCAGTATCCACTCCGTGCTAACAACAGTCTGGTTCCAGCCAGTATCCACAGCAGCTGTTTTACCTTCAGCAACCCAGCTCTTCCTGGAACACCAGCTGGTACAATCCTGGGTTATCTCCATTGCTACAGCCGGGCCTGGTAAGGACTTTCCATCTAGAAGATCATAAGAACTATCTCACACTACCAGTGCCCTGTGGCTCCTGCCATGCTGTAGTACTCAGGAACTGTATTTATTCTTTGCTGACTTTTACGTTTTCTTTTATTGCTGCTGTGATGCGGAGTTGTCATAATAAACATCATTGACTTTTATCTAAGTTGTCGTGGTCACGCCTTCGGGCAGTTATTATTCATGTTACTTACATGTCCAGGGGTCTGATACAACCGCCCAGGTTCCGGTACATCTCAGCCCCTACAACTGAGGCTGCCTCCCGTCAGCTCAGGCCCTCAGTTGTGACACCCAGGAGCAGAAGTCCTCCCAGGCTTCTGCCAGTTCCACCGCATGACGTTGGGGCTCCTATGCGGGAGTCCACACCGGTGGGGGCACATCTCAAACTCTTCAGTCAGTTTTGGGTTCGTTCGGACCTAGACCCATGGGTTTTACAAATAGTATCCCAAGGGTACAAGCTGGAGTTTTAAGACATTCCCCATCGCCGTTTTTTCAAATCGGCCTTACCAGCTTCTCTTCCGGACAGGGAGGTAGTTTGCGACGCAATACAAAAGTTGTGTCAAAATCAAGTTATCGTCAGGGTTCCCCAGTCACAACAGGGAGAAGGTTTTTATTCGAGCCTGTTTGTGGTCCCGAAGCCGGACGGCTCGGTCAGACCAATCCTAAACCTGAAATCCCTAAATTTCTACCTAAATAAATTCAAATTCAAGATAGAGTCTCTCCGAGCAGTGATCTCCAGTCTGGAGGAAGGGGATTTTATGGTGTCGGTGGACATAAAGGATGCCTACTTACATGTTCCCATTTATCCTCCGTATCAGGCTTACCTAAGATTTGCAATTCAGGATTGTCATTACCAATTTCAAACGTTGCCGTTTGGTCTGTCCACGGCTCAGAGGATTTTCACCAAAGTGATGGCGGAGAGGATGGTTCTCCTTCGCAAGCAAGGAGTCACGATTATCCCATACTTGGATGATCTCCTGATAAAGGCGAGATCCAGGGACCAGTTGGTGCAAAATGTTGCACTCTCCCTGACGGTTCTTCAGCAACATGGTTGGCTCCTAAACTTGCCAAAATCACAGTTGATTCCGACGACACAGATGTCGTTTTTGGGAATGATATTGGACACAGAACTACAGAGAGTCTTTCTTCCAGTGGACAAGGCTCTGGAACTTCAGAGTCTGGTCAAACAAATTCTGAAACCAGAAAGAGTGTCAATCCATCAATGCATTTGGTTGCTGGGGAAGATGGTTGCAGCCTACGAGGCCATTCAGTTTGGCAGGTTCCATGTCAGGGTGTTCCAGTGGGACCTGTTGGACAAGTGGTCCGGGTCCCACCTACACATGCACCGGAGGATAATCCTGTCTTCCAAAACCAGGGTATCACTCCTGTGGTGGCAGCACAGCTCTCACCTCCTAGAGGGACGCAGGTTCGGGATATAGGACTGGATCCTGCTGACCACGGATGCAAGCCTCCGAGGCTGGGGGGCAGTTACAATGGGAGAAAACTTCCAAGGAAGATGGTCAAGTCAGGGAACTTGTCTCCACATAAATGTTCTGGAGTTAAGGGCCATTTACAACGGCCTTCTGCAAGTGGAACATCTTCTTCGAGATCTGCCTGTACTGATCCAGTCGGACAATGTAACAGCAGTAGCGCACATAAACCGTCAGGGCGGAACTAAAAGCAGAGCGGCAATGGCAGAAGCCACAAGGATTTTCCGCTGGACGGAAAAGCATACAAGCTCTCTGTCAGCGATCTTCATACCAGGAGTGGACAACTGGGAAGCAGACTTCCTCAGCAGACATGATCTCCATCCTGGAGAGTGGGGCCTCCACCAAGAAGTCTTCGCAGAGGTGACAAGTCCGTGAGGAATTCCTCAAGTAGACATGATGGCATCTCATCTCAACAAGAAGCTTCAGAGATATTGTTCCAGGTCAAGGGACCCTCAAGCAATTGCAGTGGATGCACTGGTGACACCGTGGGTGTTTCAGTCGGTGTATGTATTCCCACCACTTACTCTCATTCCAAAGGTTCTAAAGATCATAAGAAGACAAAACATCTGGGCGATCCTTATTGTCCCAGACTGGCCAAGGAGGGCTTGGTATCCAGATCTTCAGGAATTACTCATAGGAGATCCATGGCCTCTTCCTCTGTGCGAGGACCTGTTACAACAGGGCCTGCGTGTATCAGGACTTACCGCGGCTACGTTTGACGGCATGACGGTTGAGCGCAAAATCCTAGCCCGTAAGGGTATTCCCAGTGAAGTCATTCCCACACTTATTCAGGCCAGAAAAGGGGTAACGTCTAAACATTACCACCGTATTTGGAGAAAATATATTTCTTGGTGTGAATCCAAAGGCGCTCCTATGGAAGAGTTTCGGCTAGGACGTTTTCTCCATTTCTACAAGCAGGTGTGGATGCAGGCCTAAAATTGGGCTCAATTAAGGTACAGATTTCGGCCTTATCGGTTTTCTTTCAGAAACAATTGGCCTCCCTTCCAGAAGTTCAGACTTTCGTGAAAGGCGTGTTGCACATCCAACCCTCGTTTTTGCCTCCAGTGGCACCATGGGATCTTAATGTGGTGTTGCAGTTCCTTCAATCACATTGGTTTGAACCCTTACGGACGGTGGAGTTGAAGTTCCTCACTTGGAAAGTGGTCATCCTGTTGGCCTTGGCATCTGCAAGGCGGGTGTCTGAGTTAGCGGCCTTGTCTCACAAGAGCCCTTATTTGATCTTCCATGAAGATAGAGCTGAAATGAGGATACGTCAACAATTTCTACCGAAGGTGGTTTCCTCTTTCCACAGGAACCAACCTATTGGGGTGCCTGTGGCTACTGACGCCTTCGCTGAGTCAAATCTCTGGATGTGGTCAGAGCTTTGAAGATTTATGTCGCCAGAACGACTCGGATTAGGAAAACAGAGGCTCTGTTTGTCCTGTGTGCTCCCAACAAGGTTGGGTGTCTTGCTTCCAAGCAGACCATTGCACGCTGGATCTGTAACACGATTCAGCATGCTCATTCCACGGCTGGATTGCCGTTACCGGAATCGGTGAAGGCCCATTCTTCTAGAAAGGTGGGCTCATCCTGGATGGCTTCCCGGGGGGTCTCGGCATTGCAACTTTGCCGAGCAGGTACTTGGTCGGGGTCAAACACATTTGCAAAGTTCTACAAGTTTGACACCTTGGCTGATGAAGACCTTAAGTTTGGTCAATCGGTGCTGCAGAGTCCTCCGCACTCTCCCGCCCGTTCTAGAGCTTTGGTATAACCCCATGGTTCTATGATGACCCCAGCATCCTCTAGGATGTATGAGAAAATAGGATTTTAATACCTACCGGTAAATCCTTTTCTCTTAGTCCGTAGAGGATGCTGGGCGCCAGTCCCAGTGCATACTGTATCTGCAGTTATTAGTTGTGGTAACACACATGTTGTGTTACGTTATTGTCAGCATTTTGCTGCAATTGTTCATGCCGTTGGTTTGTGTTCTGTTGAATGCAACGTTCTGCGGCATGTTTGAGGTGTGAGCTGGTATGAACCTCACCTTAGTTTAACAATAAATCCTTTCCTCTAAATGTCTGTCTCCCTGGGCACAGTTCCTATAACTGGAGTCTGGAGGAGGGGCATAGAGAGAGGAGCCAGTTCACGCCCTTTCAAAGTCTTAAAGTGCCCATGTCTCCTGTGGATCCCGTCTATACCCCATGGTTCAATGATGACACCAGCATCCTCTACGGACTAAGAGAAAAGGATTTACCGGTAGGTTTTAAAATCCTATTTTTATGAAGCTCTAGGAAAAGGGGATGACTGTTATATTGGTACCAGAATCTCCAAATGAAATACAGATACCACCCCATTGTTATATAGACTGGATAGATATTCCATTGAAGAAACAAATCATATATGGTTTAAAAAGGCGTTTATAGACACAAGGGGTTTACTTCTTCCTTTCTCTCGAAGTTAGCAACTTGACTTCATTATGTATATTGTTAATTAGCTTATCCCTGTTTTGAGATTTAGAGGCCTATTCATCATCCGTTAGGTCGTTTGTCCCCAAAAGATTAAGGGGGAGATGTACTAAGCAATGAAAACAGTGGTGAAGTGAGCCAGTGGAGAAGTTGCCCATCAGCTGCTCTGTATAATTTTGTAGAATGCAGATTATAAATATTACTTCAATGCTGATTGGTTGCCATTGGCAACTTCTTCACTGACTCACTTCTCAGTACATCTAACCTTAAGTATCCATCTCGCGGCAGGGGATACTTTTCACTGGAGCTTTTCAGCATTGCTCCGCTGCGGATACAGCTGCTCTGAAAAGCTGCAGTCACTGCAGTCAGTAACACTGATTGGGAGGGAGAAAAAGAGAATGATACTTCCTGTGTCCCAGCATGTACTGGAGGTAATGACATCACAGCGGGAGCTGAAAGACACACAGTATGTATGGGGCACTACTGTATGGCATAACATATATTAGTACTACTTTGTAGTGTAATGTTAATAAGGGGCTCTAGTGTGTTGCCTAACTTGAATAAGGGGTACTACTATGTGGTGTAATGTGAACAAGGGACACTACTATACAGTGTAATGTGAGCAAGGGGCACTATTGTGTGATGTAATGTGATTGGGGGTACTATTGTTTGGTCACGCGCCTTCCCCATAATACCATGCCCCTTTTTCAGGGGGATTTAGAATACACTGACTGACTGGGAGGGGATTGTTTGAGGGAGGGGGCCAAAACCTGTGTCTTGTTTAGAGCCCCGTGAGGTCTATATCCACCTCTGTGTGTGTGACCCACTGTGTGTGATCCCCCAGACACAAAAACTCATAAAACTATATGACCCAGCAGCATAGTTGCCGACTTCTGGGCTGCTCTCTCTTGGAGAGAGCAGCCCGTCGGCTCAGCAGGGAGGGCGGGCAGTGAGGTGACGTGACAGGGAGGCAGGCCAGAGGCGGAACGGAGGCGGGCCAGAGGTGGAACGTGGCGTGGCTTCTGGACCGCATCATTTAAGCCACTCTCCCGCTGTGTAATGCCGCGATTACCGGCATTATACAGCAGGGGGCGTGGTTACAATGACGCGATTCAACAAGAATCGCGTCATCGCCTGCCCGGACCGCCCACTTTACTCGTTAAGTGGGCGGCGGGCAGGGGGTGACCCGTGGATATCGGGAGACTTGCCTGCTCTTCCGGGGGGCCGGGAGGGTCACCCGTTTTTCGGGAGCCTCCCGGCCATTCCGGGAGGGTAGGCAAGTATGCCCAGCAGCCACCTCGCTTCCCAGCAGCCACCTCGCCTACCAACAGTCCCCTCCCCAGTGCAGAGATGGAGGGGAGACCTCCGGGAGCCGCGGAGACCACCAGTCTGGTAAATATATATATTTTTTCCTAGTGCAGCAGAGTTTTCAAAGCTGAAAACCCAGCATACATTTTTTTAAATTGGATACCAGAGATAACGGGAGCACACATAGCAGCTGTAATCCAAAATTTGGAGCAAGGCTTGCAATTTTTTTTTATGCGCTTTAAAACTTGCACTAAGTTGAGTTCCCACCATAGTATCTCATGGGATTGTAAAAATTGAAAGTTAGAAAAGCCATAGAAAGAGAGGAACCGGCAACTGAAATTGTAATGATCAGATTATTAAAATCCAGGCCCAGTTCATTGGTGCAGGCCTTATTTGTAGCTTAGTAGTGTCACATGTCATATTTTACCTGCTGATGTTTCATTCCACAAAGCAAATTGAGACTCCTAAACCACCCACAATCCCAGAGCCGGCCCTAACCAATATGATGCCCTAGGCAAGAATTTGGCTGGTGCCCCCTAGCACCACAGCTGGTTCCGCCTCTGACCTTGCACCTCTTTCCCAGCACCATCACCCCTCACCCATAGCAGTCCTTATTTTGGTGTTTGTACCCCCTATATTTTAAAAAGGAACATTTCGCACATTTGGCGCACAGCCCAAAAAGGGGTGTGTTTTTGCTGGCAAGGGGCATGGCCACATAATAGTATCCCCAATTCCAATTACACCACACAGTACTGCAACTTTATTCACATTTGATCATGCGATAGTGTCCATAATTCATATTACATCTCACAGTAGTATCACTTTACCTTATAAACATTACTCCTCACAGTAGAGCCCCTTATTCACATTACATCACACTGAATTGCTCCTTATTCACATTACACCACACCACACCTTATTGCTCTTTATTCACATTAGACGACACAGTAGTGCCCTTTCTATATGCAATGCTACATAGTAGAGCACCTTATATACATATTGCCACACATTAGTAATTAATTTATACACATAATTCCACACAGTAATGCCCCTTACACATATGAGACACATTATTAATGTCCTTATAAACATAATGTGCCTTACACATTATGACAACCTTTATTAATGCCCTTTTACACATAATGTCCCTTACACATATGCCGCACATTATTTATGCCCTTATACACATAATGACACACATAGTGCCCCTTACACATATGTTGCACATTATTAGTACATTTTTGCATGACACACATAATGCTCCTTACACATATTCTGAACACTACTGCACAACCAACCCACTCACATGCACACAGCACTCACACTGCCACTAACACTGTGACCTCTGCCTCTGCTTGGATACAGATGTGTCCTCATAAATCTTGCCTCAATGCTAACGCTGGGCACTTTTTTTTTAATGAAAATGCATCTTATTTGCATTGCTATGTTGTTAGGATGCACAAGCAGCTTCTGCCGATTAAAATGATATGCGGCATGCCTATATACTAGAGATGAGCGCCTGAAATTTTTCGGGTTTTGTGTTTTGGTTTTGGGTTCGGTTCCGCGGCCGTGTTTTGGGTTCGAACGCGTTTTGGCAAAACCTCACCGAATTTTTTTTGTCGGATTCGGGTGTGTTTTGGATTCGGGTGTTTTTTTCAAAAAATACTAAAAAACAGCTTACATCATAGAATTTGGGGGTCATTTTGATCCCAAAGTATTATTAACCTCAAAAACCATAATTTACACTCATTTTCAGTCTATTCTGAATACCTCACACCTCACAATATTATTTTTAGTCCTAAAATTTGCACCGAGGTCGCTGTGTGAGTAAGATAAGCGACCCTAGTGGCCGACACAAACACCGGGCCCATCTAGGAGTGGCACTGCAGTGTCACGCAGGATGTCCCTTCCAAAAAACCCTCCCCAAACAGCACATGACGCAAAGAAAAAAAGAGGCGCAATGAGGTAGCTGTGTGAGTAAGATTAGCGACCCTAGTGGCCGACACAAACACCGGGCCCATCTAGGAGTGGCACTGCAGTGTCACGCAGGATGGCCCTTCCAAAAAACCCTCCCCAAACAGCACATGACGCAAAGAAAAAAAGAGGCGCAATGAGGTAGCTGTGTGAGTAAGATTAGCGACCCTAGTGGCCGACACAAACACCGGGCCCATCTAGGAGTGGCACTGCAGTGTCACGCAGGATGTCCCTTCCAAAAAACCCTCCCCAAACAGCACATGACGCAAAGAAAAAAAGAGGCGCAATGAGGTAGCTGTGTGAGTAAGATTAGCGACCCTAGTGGCCGACACAAACACCGGGCCCATCTAGGAGTGGCACTGCAGTGTCACGCAGGATGTCCCTTCCAAAAAACCCTCCCCAATCAGCACATGATGCAAAGAAAAAGAAAAGAAAAAAGAGGTGCAAGATGGAATTGTCCTTGGGCCCTCCCACCCACCCTTATGTTGTATAAACAAAACAGGACATGCACACTTTAACCAACCCATCATTTCAGTGACAGGGTCTGCCACACGACTGTGACTGATATGACGGGTTGGTTTGGACCCCCCCCAAAAAAGAAGCAATTAATCTCTCCTTGCACAAACTGGCTCTACAGAGGCAAGATGTCCACCTCATCTTCACCCTCCGATATATCACCGTGTACATCCCCCTCCTCACAGATTATCAATTCGTCCCCACTGGAATCCACCATCTCAGCTCCCTGTGTACTTTGTGGAGGCAATTGCTGCTGGTCAATGTCTCCGCGGAGGAATTGATTATAATTCATTTTAATGAACATCATCTTCTCCACATTTTCTGGATGTAACCTCGTACGCCGATTGCTGACAAGGTGAGCGGCGGCACTAAACACTCTTTCGGAGTACACACTTGTGGGAGGGCAACTTAGGTAGAATAAAGCCAGTTTGTGCAAGGGCCTCCAAATTGCCTCTTTTTCCTGCCAGTATAAGTACGGACTGTGTGACGTGCCTACTTGGATGCGGTCACTCATATAATCCTCCACCATTCTATCAATGTTGAGAGAATCATATGCAGTGACAGTAGACGACATGTCCGTAATCGTTGTCAGGTCCTTCAGTCCGGACCAGATGTCAGCATCAGCAGTCGCTCCAGACTGCCCTGCATCACCGCCAGCGGGTGGGCTCGGAATTCTGAGCCTTTTCCTCGCACCCCCAGTTGCGGGAGAATGTGAAGGAGGAGATGTTGACAGGTCGCGTTCCGCTTGACTTGACAATTTTGTCACCAGCAGGTCTTTCAACCCCAGCAGACCTGTGTCTGCCGGAAAGAGAGATCCAAGGTAGGCTTTAAATCTAGGATCGAGCACGGTGGCCAAAATGTAGTGCTCTGATTTCAACAGATTGACCACCCGTGAATCCTTGTTAAGCGAATTAAGGGCTGCATCCACAAGTCCCACATGCCTAGCGGAATCGCTCCCTTTTAGCTCCTTCTTCAATGCCTCCAGCTTCTTCTGCAAAAGCCTGATGAGGGGAATGACCTGACTCAGGCTGGCAGTGTCTGAACTGACTTCACGTGTGGCAAGTTCAAAGGGCATCAGAACCTTGCACAACGTTGAAATCATTCTCCACTGCACTTGAGACAGGTGCATTCCACCTACTATATCGTGCTCAATTGTATAGGCTTGAATGGCCTTTTGCTGCTCCTCCAACCTCTGAAGCATATAGAGGGTTGAATTCCACCTCGTTACCACTTCTTGCTTCAGATGATGGCAGGGCAGGTTCAGTAGTTTTTGGTGGTGCTCCAGTCTTCTGTACGTGGTGCCTGTACGCCGAAAGTGTCCCGCAATTTTTCTGGCCACCGACAGCATCTCTTGCACGCCCCTGTCGTTTTTTAAAAAATACTGCACCACCAAATTCAAGGTATGTGCAAAACATGGGACGTGCTGGAATTTGCCCATATTTAATGCACACACAATATTGCTGGCGTTGTCCGATGCCACAAATCCACAGGAGAGTCCAATTGGGGTAAGCCATTCCGCGATGATCTTCCTCAGTTGCCGTAAGAGGTTTTCAGCTGTGTGCGTATTCTGGAAAGCGGTGATACAAAGCGTAGCCTGCCTAGGAAAGAGTTGGCGTTTGCGAGATGCTGCTACTGGTGCCGCCGCTGCTGTTCTTGCGGCGGGAGTCCATACATCTACCCAGTGGGCTGTCACAGTCATATAGTCCTGACCCTGCCCTGCTCCACTTGTCCACATGTCCGTGGTTAAGTGGACATTGGGTACAACTGCATTTTTTAGGACACTGGTGAGTCTTTTTCTGACGTCCGTGTACATTCTCGGTATCGCCTGCCTAGAGAAGTGGAACCTAGATGGTATTTGGTAACGGGGGCACACTGCCTCAATAAATTGTCTAGTTCCCTGTGAACTAACGGCGGATACCGGACGCACGTCTAACACCAACATAGTTGTCAAGGACTCAGTTATCCGCTTTGCAGTAGGATGACTGCTGTGATATTTCATCTTCCTCGCAAAGGACTGTTGAACAGTCAATTGCTTACTGGAAGTAGTACAAGTGGGCTTACGACTTCCCCTCTGGGATGACCATCGACTCCCAGCGGCAACAACAGCAGCGCCAGCAGCAGTAGGCGTTACACGCAAGGATGCATCGGAGGAATCCCAGGCAGGAGAGGACTCGTCAGAATTGCCAGTGACATGGCCTGCAGGACTATTGGCATTCCTGGGGAAGGAGGAAATTGACACTGAGGGAGTTGGTGGGGTGGTTTGCGTGAGCTTGGTTACAAGAGGAAGGGATTTACTGGTCAGTGGACTGCTTCCGCTGTCACCCAAAGTTTTTGAACTTGTCACTGACTTATTATGAATGCGCTGCAGGTGACGTATAAGGGAGGATGTTCCGAGGTGGTTAACGTCCTTACCCCTACTTATTACAGCTTGACAAAGGGAACACACGGCTTGACACCTGTTGTCCGCATTTCTGGTGAAATACCTCCACACCGAAGAGCTGATTTTTTTGGTATTTTCACCTGGCATGTCAACGGCCATATTCCTCCCACGGACAACAGGTGTCTCCCCGGGTGCCTGACTTAAACAAACCACCTCACCATCAGAATCCTCCTGGTCAATTTCCTCCCCAGCGCCAGCAACACCCATATCCTCCTCATCCTGGTGTACTTCAACACTGACATCTTCAATCTGACTATCAGGAACTGGACTGCGGGTGCTCCTTCCAGCACTTGCAGGGGGCGTGCAAATGGTGGAAGGCGCATGCTCTTCACGTCCAGTGTTGGGAAGGTCAGGCATCGCAACCGACACAATTGGACTCTCCTTGTGGATTTGGGATTTCGAAGAATGCACAGTTCTTTGCTGTGCTGCTTTTGCCAGCTTGAGTCTTTTCATTTTTCTAGCGAGAGGCTGAGTGCTTCCATCCTCATGTGAAGCTGAACCACTAGCCATGAACATAGGCCAGGGCCTCAGCCGTTCCTTGCCACTCCGTGTGGTAAATGGCATATTGGCAAGTTTACGCTTCTCCTCCGACAATTTTATTTTAGGTTTTGGAGTCCTTTTTTTACTGATATTTGGTGTTTTGGATTTGACATGCTCTGTACTATGACATTGGGCATCGGCCTTGGCAGACGACGTTGCTGGCATTTCATCGTCTCGGCCATGACTAGTGGCAGCAGCTTCAGCACGAGGTGGAAGTGGATCTTGATCTTTCCCTAATTTTGGAACCTCAACATTTTTGTTCTCCATATTTTAATAGGCACAACTAAAAGGCACCTCAGGTAAACAATGGAGATGGATGGATTGGATACTAGTATACAATTATGGACGGGCTGCCGAGTGCCGACACAGAGGTAGCCACAGCCGTGAACTACCGCACTGTACTGTGTCTGCTGCTAATATATAGACTGGTTGATAAAGAGATAGTATACTCGTAACTAGTATGTATGTATAAAGAAAGAAAAAAAAACCACGGTTAGGTGGTATATACAATTATGGACGGGCTGCCGAGTGCCGACACAGAGGTAGCCACAGCCGTGAACTACCGCACTGTACTGTGTCTGCTGCTAATATATAGACTGGTTGATAAAGAGATAGTATACTCGTAACTAGTATGTATGTATAAAGAAAGAAAAAAAAACCACGGTTAGGTGGTATATACAATTATGGACGGGCTGCCGAGTGCCGACACAGAGGTAGCCACAGCCGTGAACTACCGCACTGTACTGTGTCTGCTGCTAATATAGACTGGTTGATAAAGAGATAGTATACTCGTAACTAGTATGTATGTATAAAGAAAGAAAAAAAAACCACGGTTAGGTGGTATATACAATTATGGACGGGCTGCCGAGTGCCGACACAGAGGTAGCCACAGCCGTGAACTACCGCACTGTACTGTGTCTGCTGCTAATATATAGACTGGTTGATAAAGAGATAGTATACTCGTAACTAGTATGTATGTATAAAGAAAGAAAAAAAAACCACGGTTAGGTGGTATATACAATTATGGACGGGCTGCCGAGTGCCGACACAGAGGTAGCCACAGCCGTGAACTACCGCACTGTACTGTGTCTGCTGCTAATATATAGACTGGTTGATAAAGAGATAGTATACTCGTAACTAGTATGTATGTATAAAGAAAGAAAAAAAAACCACGGTTAGGTGGTATATACAATTATGGACGGGCTGCCGAGTGCCGACACAGAGGTAGCCACAGCCGTGAACTACCGCACTGTACTGTGTCTGCTGCTAATATATAGACTGGTTGATAAAGAGATAGTATACTCGTAACTAGTATGTATGTATAAAGAAAGAAAAAAAAACCACGGTTAGGTGGTATATACAATTATGGACGGGCTGCCGAGTGCCGACACAGAGGTAGCCACAGCCGTGAACTACCGCACTGTACTGTGTCTGCTGCTAATATATAGACTGGTTGATAAAGAGATAGTATACTCGTAACTAGTATGTATGTATAAAGAAAGAAAAAAAAACCACGGTTAGGTGGTATATACAATTATGGACGGGCTGCCGAGTGCCGACACAGAGGTAGCCACAGCCGTGAACTACCGCACTGTACTGTGTCTGCTGCTAATATATAGACTGGTTGATAAAGAGATAGTATACTCGTAACTAGTATGTATGTATAAAGAAAGAAAAAAAAACCACGGTTAGGTGGTATATACAATTATGGACGGGCTGCCGAGTGCCGACACAGAGGTAGCCACAGCCGTGAACTACCGCACTGTACTGTGTCTGCTGCTAATATATAGACTGGTTGATAAAGAGATAGTATACTCGTAACTAGTATGTATGTATAAAGAAAGAAAAAAAAACCACGGTTAGGTGGTATATACAATTATGGACGGGCTGCCGAGTGCCGACACAGAGGTAGCCACAGCCGTGAACTACCGCACTGTACTGTGTCTGCTGCTAATATATAGACTGGTTGATAAAGAGATAGTATACTCGTAACTAGTATGTATGTATAAAGAAAGAAAAAAAAACCACGGTTAGGTGGTATATACAATTATGGACGGGCTGCCGAGTGCCGACACAGAGGTAGCCACAGCCGTGAACTACCGCACTGTACTGTGTCTGCTGCTAATATATAGACTGGTTGATAAAGAGATAGTATACTCGTAACTAGTATGTATGTATAAAGAAAGAAAAAAAAACCACGGTTAGGTGGTATATACAATTATGGACGGGCTGCCGAGTGCCGACACAGAGGTAGCCACAGCCGTGAACTACCGCACTGTACTGTGTCTGCTGCTAATATAGACTGGTTGATAAAGAGATAGTATACTCGTAACTAGTATGTATGTATAAAGAAAGAAAAAAAAACCACGGTTAGGTGGTATATACAATTATGGACGGGCTGCCGAGTGCCGACACAGAGGTAGCCACAGCCGTGAACTACCGCACTGTACTGTGTCTGCTGCTAATATATAGACTGGTTGATAAAGAGATAGTATACTCGTAACTAGTATGTATGTATAAAGAAAGAAAAAAAAACCACGGTTAGGTGGTATATACAATTATGGACGGGCTGCCGAGTGCCGACACAGAGGTAGCCACAGCCGTGAACTACCGCACTGTACTGTGTCTGCTGCTAATATATAGACTGGTTGATAAAGAGATAGTATACTCGTAACTAGTATGTATGTATAAAGAAAGAAAAAAAAACCACGGTTAGGTGGTATATACAATTATGGACGGGCTGCCGAGTGCCGACACAGAGGTAGCCACAGCCGTGAACTACCGCACTGTACTGTGTCTGCTGCTAATATATAGACTGGTTGATAAAGAGATAGTATACTCGTAACTAGTATGTATGTATAAAGAAAGAAAAAAAAACCACGGTTAGGTGGTATATACAATTATGGACGGGCTGTCGAGTGCCGACACAGAGGTAGCCACAGCCGTGAACTACCGCACTGTACTGTGTCTGCTGCTAATATATAGACTGGTTGATAAAGAGATAGTATACTCGTAACTAGTATGTATGTATAAAGAAAGAAAAAAAAAACCACGGTTAGGTGGTATATACAATTATGGACGGGCTGCCGAGTGCCGACACAGAGGTAGCCACAGCCGTGAACTACCGCACTGTACTGTGTCTGCTGCTAATATAGACTGGTTGATAAAGAGATAGTATACTACTAATATTATATATACTGGTGGTCAGGTCACTGGTCACTAGTCACACTGGCAGTGGCACTCCTGCAGCAAAAGTGTGCACTGTTTAATTTTAATATAATATTATGTACTCCTGGCTCCTGCTATAACCTATAACTGGCACTGCAGTAGTGCTCCCCAGTCTCCCCCACAATTATAAGCTGTGTGAGCTGAGCAGTCAGACAGATATATAATATATATAGATGATGCAGCACACTGGCCTGAGCCTGAGCAGTGCACACAGATATGGTATGTGACTGACTGAGTCACTGTGTGTATCGCTTTTTTCAGGCAGAGAACGGATATATTAAATAAACTGCACTGTGTGTCTGGTGGTCACTCACTATATAATATATTATGTACTCCTGGCTCCTGCTATAACCTATAACTGGCACTGCAGTAGTGCTCCCCAGTCTCCCCCACAATTATAAGCTGTGTGAGCTGAGCAGTCAGACAGATATATATAATATTATTTATATATAGATAATAGATGATGCAGCACACTGGCCTGAGCCTGAGCAGTGCACACAGATATGGTATGTGACTGAGTCACTGTGTGCTGTGTATCGCTTTTTTCAGGCAGAGAACGGATTATAAATAAAACTGGTGGTCACTGGTCACTATCAGCAAAACTCTGCACTGTACTGAGTACTCCTAATGCTCCCCAAAATTAGTAAATCAAGTGTCTCTCTAATCTATTCTAAACGGAGAGGACGCCAGCCACGTCCTCTCCCTATCAATCTCAATGCACGTGTGAAAATGGCGGCGACGCGCGGCTCCTTATATAGAATCCGAGTCTCGCGATAGAATCCGAGCCTCGCGAGAATCCGACAGCGTCATGATGACGTTCGGGCGCGCTCGGGTTAACCGAGCAAGGCGGGAAGATCCGAGTCGCTCGGACCCGTGAAAAAAAACATGAAGTTCTGGCGGGTTCGGATTCAGAGAAACCGAACCCGCTCATCTCTACTATATACTGTGTGAAACTGTGGCTGTATCTGCATATGAAATGCTACACACAGAATATAGGCATGCCGCATATCATTTTAATCAGCAGAAGCTGCTGATGCCCCTAGGCATATCAAATGCCCTAGGCAATTGCCTAGTTTGCCTATGCCTATGACCGGCTTTGCACAATCCAGAGGACAATGGGGGTCATTCCGACCCGATCGCTCGCTGCAGTTGTTCGCAGTGATCGGTCGGAACTGCTCATGCGCCGGCCGTCGTTCCCTAGCGATCGCCTCTGCCTGATTGACAGGCAGAGGCGGTCGATGGGTGGGAGGGAGCGGCACGGTGGCGTCAGGCCGCCGTTTTGGAGGCGCGATCCGGCCAACGCAGGCGTGGCCGGACCATGCGGGTGGCGGGCCGCAGTGGCTGCGTGATGTCACACGCAGCCGCTGCGACCAGGGGCAGCGACGAGCAACTTGTGGCCAGCCGCACGAGCTGCACTGGCCGGATGTTTCTCAACAAGTGCAAAAGCATTGCCGCTGTGCGATGCTTTTGTACTTGTGCGAGGGGGGCCGGAAAGACTTGCGGGGCGGACTAGCCCTGTGCTGGGCGTCCACCCGCATGTCTGGGAACATGATCGTAGCTGTGCTAAATTTAGCACAGCTACGATCAACTCAAAATGACCCCCAATAGCTCTAATTCAGTAAGAATTGATCGTAGCTGTGCTAAATTTAGCACAGCTACGATCATTCACACTGACATGCGGGGGGACGCCCAGCACAGGGCTAGTCTGCCCCGCATGTCAGTGCCGCCCCTGCCACCCCCCCGCTGAAGTGCAAAGGCATCGCACAGCGGCGATGCCTTTGCACTTCAAGAGTAGCTCTCGACCAGCACAGCTTTAGCGTGCTGGCCGGGAGCTACTCATCGCTCCCCGGCCCGCAGCGGCTGCGTGTGACATCATGCAGACGCTGCGGCCCTTCCCCCGTTCGGTCCAGCCACACCTGCGTTGGCCGGACCGATCCCACGAAACGGCGCCCACACCCTCCCGCCCAGCGACTGCCTCTGCCTGTCAATCAGGCAGAGGCGATCGCAGCCCTGCTACGGCCTTCGGCCGTCTGGCATGCGCAGTAGAGACTCGTTCGCTCGGCTATGACAAAGCAGCGAGCGAACGGGTCATTATGACCCCCAAAGTCCTTGGCTTTGCTACTTCTGGAAAATGGGGCCACCCCCTGCCCCCATCCCTCCCCCCGAACACCCCTGCTTGTGAATCAGGCAGAGCGGTTTGCATATTTGCAATGCAATCGCAGGGCCCCTTCTGACATGCGTAGAACGTGCCCTGCGCATGTGCAGTTACACCACCATTGGGAAACTACACAGAGTAGTATGATTGCGATCATTACTGAATCACCCCCAATGTGACATATATTGTGATTTATAGTGCAAGTCATTTGTTAGCACTACTAAGCCAGGGGTATTCAACATGGGGCCCCTTCAACTGCTGTGAAACCACACACTGCAGCATGCCCTGCTACATACATACCATCTGTCCCGATTTTGGTGAGACAGCCCAGCTTTTCAGGCACTGTCCTGCTGTCCCACCAGCGGGCTGCAGGTCTCACTTGCTGGTCTGGTAAGCAGAGCAGCAGTAAATACTGTAGATGCTATGCACATGCATACTGCATCTATTCTCCAGGAGAGAGGGACTGGGGGTATGACCAGCAGCTCATAGAGTGCTGGGCATGCCCCTATAGTGATGTAAATAGGGCGTGGCTCGTGATCGCTGCACTTCTTATGAGGTAACACCCCCTTCCTGCAAGGCCATACCCCTAATTTCTCTTACGTCCTAGTGGATGCTGGGAACTCCGTAAGGACCATGGGGGGAATAGACGGGCTCCGCAGGAGACTGGGCACTCTAAAAGAAAGATTAGGTACTACCTGGTGTGCACTGGCTCCTCCCTCTATGCCCCTCCTCCAGACCTCAGTTAGAATCTGTGCCCGGCCAGAGCTGGGTGCTCCTAGTGGGCTCTCCTGAGCTTACTAGAAAGAAAGTATTTGTTAGGTTTTTTATTTTCAGTGAGATCTGCTGGCAACAGACTCACTGCTACGAGGGACTGAGGGGAGAGAAGCAAACCTACCTGCATCCAGCTAGCTTGTGCTTCTTAGGCTACTGGACACCATTAGCTCCAGAGGGTTCGAACACAGGGCCTGACCTCGATCGTCCGTTCCCGGAGCCGCGCCGCCGTCCCCCTTGCAGAGCCAGAAGACAGAAGAGAAGGAGATGAAATCGGCGGCAGAAGACTCCGGTCTTCCTTAAGGTAGCGCACAGCACTGTAGCTGTGCGCCATTGCTTCCACTGCACACCACACACTCCGGTCACTGTAGGGTGCTGGGGGGGGGGGGGGGGGGGGCCCTGGGCAGCAATAAATTACCTTTTGGCATAAAAATACACATAATACAGTCTGTGACTGTATATGTGTAAAACCCCCGCCATTTTTCAGTCAGAAACTGCAGGGAGAAGCCCGCCGCTGAGGCCATTTTTCCTTCACAGTTCCGCTGGAAGCAGCTTTCCAGGCTCTCCCCTGCAGTATTCCTGATACAAGAAGGGTAAAAAAGAGAGGGGGGGCACATAAATTTAGGCGCAAATAATATATATTAAGCAGCTATTGGGAAGAATCACTCATTATAGTGTAAATCCCTGTTTTATATAGCGCTGTGGTGTGTGCTGGCATACTCTCTCTCTGTCTCCCCAAAGGACTTTGTGGGGTCCTGTCCTCAGTCAGAGCATTCCCTGTGTGTGTGCGGTGTGTCGGTACAGCTGTGTCGACATGTTTGATGAGGAGGGTTACGTGGAGGCGGAGCAAGGGCAGATAAGTGTGGTGTCGCCCCCGACGGGGCCGACACCGGATTGGATGGATATGTGGAAGGTCTTAACAGACAGTGTCAACTCCTTACATAAAAGGTTCGATGACGCAGCAGCCTTGGGACAGTCGGGATCTCAGCCCGCGCCTGCCCAGGCGTCTCAGAGACCATCAGGGGCTCATAAACGCCCGCTAGCTCAGATGGTAGACACAGATGTCGACACGGAGTCTGACTCCAGTGTAGATGAGGATGAGACAAATGCACAGTCTACAAAAGCCATCCGATGCATGATTACTGCAATGAAAAATGTATTGCACATTTCTGATATTAACCCAGTTACTACCAAGAAGGTTATTATGTTTGGGTAGAAAAAGCAGCCAGTGACTTTTCCCCCATCGGATGAATTAAATGAATTGTGTGAGGAAGCGTGGAGTTCCCCCGATAAGAAACTAGTGATTTCTAAGAGGTTACTGATGGCGTACCCTTTCCCGCCAACGGATAGGTTACGTTGGGAAACATCCCCTAGGGTGGACAAGGCGCTCACACGCTTATCAAAAAAGGTGGCACTGCCGTCTCAGGATACGGCCGCCTTAAAGGAGCCTGCGGATAGAAAGCAGGAAGCTATCCTGAAGTCTGTGTATACACACTCAGGTACTATACTGAGACCTGCTATTGCTTCAGCATGGATGTGTAGTGCTGCAGCCGCATGGTCTGATACCCTGTCAGACAACATTGATTCCCTCGATAGGGATACTATTTTGCTAACCATAGAACATATAAAAGACGTCGTCTTATATATGCGGGATGCACAGAGGGACATTTGCCTGCTGGCATCTAGAATTAATGCAATGTCCATTTCTGCCAGGAGAGTATTATGGACTCGGCAGTGGACAGGTGATGCTGATTCTAAAAGGCACATGGAGGTTTTGCCTTATAAGGGTGAGGAATTGTTTGGGGACGGTCTCTCGAACCTCGTATCCACGGCAACAGCCGGGAAGTCCACTTTTTTACCTCAGGTTCCCTCACAGCCTAAGAAAGCACCGTATTATCATGTACAGTCCTTTCGGCCTCAGAAAGGCAAGCGGATCAGAGGCGCATCCTTTCTGCCCAGAGGCAGGAGTAGAGGAAAGAAGCTGCACCAGGCAGCCAGTTACCAGGAACAAAAATCCTCCCCCGCTTCCTCTAAGTCCACCGCATGACGCTGGGGCTCCACAGGCGGAGCCGGGTGCGGTGGGGGCGCGTCTCCGAAACTTCAGCAACCAGTGGGTTCGCTCACAAGTGGATCTCTGGGCTGTACAAATTGTATCTCAGGGATACAAGCTGGAGTTCGAGGCGACTCCTCCTCGCCGTTACCTCAAATCAGCCGTGCCAGCTGCTCCCAGGGAAAGGGAGGTAGTACTGGCGGCAATTCACAAGCTGTACCTCCAGCAGGTGATAATCAAGGTTCCCCTCCTTCAACAGGGACGGGGTTACTATTCCACAATGTTTGTGGTACCGAAACCAGACGGTTCGGTGCGACCCATTCTGAATTTAAAATCCTTGAACACTTATATAAGGAAGTTCAAGTTCAAAATGGAATCGCTCAGGGCGGTTATTGCAAGCCTGGAAGAGGGGGATTTTATGGTGTCACTGGACATCAAGGATGCTTACTTGCATGTCCCCGTTTACCCACCTCACCAGGAGTACCTCAGGTTTGTGGTACAGGATTGTCATTACCAATTCCAGACGTTGCCGTTTGGTCTGTCCACGGCACTGAGAGTATTTACCAAGGTAATGGCCGAAATGATGATACTCCTTCGGAAGAAGGGAGTTATAATTATCCCGTACTTGGACGATCTCCTTATAAAGGCGAGGTCCAGAGAGCAGTTGTTAGTCAGCGTAGCACTTTCTCGGGAAGTGTTGCAACAGCACGGCTGGATTCTGAATATCCCAAAGTCGCAGCTGATTCCTGCGACGCGTCTACTCTTCCTGGGCATGATTCTGGACACAGAACAGAAGAAGGTGTTTCTCCCGGTGGAGAAGGCCCAGGAATTGTCATTTCTGGTCAGGGACCTCCTGAAACCAAAACAGGTGTCGGTGCATCACTGCACGCGAGTCCTGGGAAAGATGGTGGCTTCTTACGAAGCAATTCCCTTCGGCAGGTTCCATGCAAGGATCTTTCAGTGGGATCTGTTAGACAAATGGTCCGGATCGCATCTTCAGATGCATCGGTTGATCACCCTGTCCCCAAGGGCCAGGGTGTCTCTGCTGTGGTGGCTGCAGAGTGCTCATCTTCTCGAGGGCCGCAGATTCGGCATGCAGGACTGGTTCCTGGTGACCACGGACGCAAGTCTCCGAGGATGGGGGGCAGTCACTCAGGGAAGGAACTTCCAAGGACAGTGGTCAAGTCAGGAGACTTCACTACACATAAATATCCTGGAACTAAGGGCCATTTACAACGCCCTGAGTCAAGCAGAGCCCCTGCTTCAAAACCAACCAGTGCTGATTCAATCAGACAACATCACGGCGGTCGCCCATGTAAACCGCCAGGGCGGCACAAGAAGCAGGATGGCAATGGCAGAAGCCACAAGGATTCTCCGATGGGCGGAAAATCACTGACAGCAGTGTTCATTCCGGGAGTGGACAACTGGGAAGCAGACTTCCTCAGCAGGCACGACCTCCACCCGGGAGAGTGGGGACTTCATCCAGAAGTCTTCACGCAGATTGTAAACCGTTGGGAATGGCCACAGGTGGACATGATGGCGTCCCGCCTCAATAAAAAGCTAAAAAAATATTGCGCCAGGTCAAGAGACCCTCAGGCGATAGCTGTGGACGCACTAGTGACACCGTGGGTGTACCAGTCGGTTTATGTGTTCCCTCCTCTTCCTCTCATACCCAAGGTACTGAGGATAGTAAGAAAGAGAGGAGTAAGAACTATACTCATCGTTCCGGATTGGCCAAGAAGAACTTGGTACCCAGAACTACAAGAAATGATCTCAGAGGACCCATGGCCTCTGCCTCTCAGACAGGACCTGTTACAGAAGGGGCCCTGTCTGTTCCAAGACTTACCGCGGCTGCGTTTGACGGCATGGCGGTTGAACGCCGGATCCTAACGGAAAAGGGCATTCCAGATGAAGTGATTCCTACGCTGATAAAGGCTAGCAAAGACGTGACAGCGCAACATTATCACCGTATATGGCGAAAATATGTTGCTTGGTGTGAGGCCAGGAAGGCCCCTACAGAGGAATTCCAGCGGGGTCGATTCCTGCACTTCCTACAGTCAGGAGTGACTATGGGCCTAAAATTAGGATCCATAAAGGTCCAGATTTCGGCCCTATCTATTTTCTTTCAAAAAGAACTGGCTTCACTGCGTGAAGTTCAGACGTTTGTTAAGGGAGTGCTGCATATTCAGCCCCCTTTTGTGCCTCCAGTGGCACCTTGGGATCTTAACGTTGTGTTGGGTTTCCTGAAATCCCACTGGTTTGAGCCACTTAAGACCGTGGAACTAAAATATCTCACATGGAAAGTGGTCATGCTATTGGCCTTAGCTTCGGCTAGGCGTGTGTCAGAATTGGCGGCTTTGTCATGTAAAAGCCCATATCTGATCTTCCATATGGACAGGGCAGAATTGAGGACTCGTCCCCAATTTCTCCCTAAGGTGGTATCAGCGTTTCATTTGAACCAACCTATTGTGGTGCCTGCGGCTACTCGGGACTTGGAGGACTCCAAGTTACTAGATGTAGTCAGGGCTTTGAAAATCTATGTAGCCAGGACGGCTGGAGTCAGGAAAACTGACTCGCTGTTTATCCTGCATGCACCCAACAAGCTGGGTGCTCCTGCTTCAAAGCAAACTATTGCGCGCTGGATCTGTAACACGATTCAGCAAGCTCATTCTGCGGCAGGATTGCCGCATCCTAAATCAGTGAAAGCCCATTCCACAAGGAAGGTGGGCTCTTCTTGGGCGGCTGCCCGAGGGGTCTCGGCTTTACAGCTTTGCCGAGCTGCTACTTGGTCGGGTTCAAACACATTTGCTAAGTTCTACAAGTTTGTTACCCTGGCTGAGGAGGACCTTGCCTTTGCTCATTCGGTGCTGCAGAGTCATCCGCACTCTCCCGCCCGTTTGGGAGCTTTGGTATAATCCCCATGGTCCTTACGGAGTTCCCAGCATCCACTAGGACGTCAGAGAAAATAAGAATTTACTCACCGGTAATTCTATTTCTCGTAGTCCGTAGTGGATGCTGGGCGCCCATCCCAAGTGCGGACTCTCTGCAATACATGTATATAGTTATTGCTTAACTAAAGGGTTATTGTTATGAGCCATCTGTTACTGAGGCTCAGTTGTTGTTCATACTGTTAACTGGGTATGGTTATCACGAGTTGTACGGTGTGATTGGTGTGGCTGGTATGAGTCTTACCCTGGATTCCAAATCCTTTCCTTGTTGTGTCAGCTCTTCCGGGCACAGTTTCCTTAACTGAGGTCTGGAGGAGGGGCATAGAGGGAGGAGCCAGTGCACACCAGATAGTACCTAATCTTTCTTTTAGAGTGCCCAGTCTCCTGCGGAGCCCGTCTATTCCCCCCATGGTCCTTACGGAGTTCCCAGCATCCACTACGGACTACGAGAAATAGAATTACCGGTGAGTAAATTCTTATTTTTAGATACACACAGCTGTCCCTCTGCACCCCTTGCCAAAGTTGATAGGTATGTTGATAATAACATACCTATCAACTTTGGCAAGGGGTGCAGAGGGACAGCTGTGTGTATCTAAAATGTATATGGTATCCGTTCTTTAGGTCGACAGCACTTAGGTCGATACTCATTAGGTCGACCACTATTGGTCGACATGCATTAGGTCGACATGGTCTATAGGTCGACGTGGCCACTATATCGACTTGGAAAAAGGTCGACATGAGTTTTTAAAAAAAATGTCTTTCATACTTTACGATGCACGTGGACTACAATAGGGAACGGTAACCTGTGCTGAGTGCAGCGTTAGCGGAGCAAGGCACCTTACCCAAAGAATGGAGAGCGAAGCGAGCCATGTGAGGGGACACGGTGCACTAATTGGGGATCCCGGTAACTTTATGAAGACGACACCAAATAAACAAAAAAAAAACTCATGTCGACCTTTTTTCCATGTCGACCTTGTCCGCATCGACCTAATGACCTATCTCAAGTGTCAACCTAGTCACTGTCGACCAATAGTGGTCGACCTAGTCACTGTCGACTTAGTTACTGTCAACCCTATGATCCACACCTGCTGATATAGTTTTGCTCTTAGGGCATGCTAAAACTGTGTAGCACAGGCTGTCATGTGTAGTTTCACAGCAGCTGGAGGGCCACATGTTGAATACCCCTGTATTATGCTCTGTGAAATAACGCCTAATAGCCAGGTTAATGGTATATCTGTAAGTGCTAGGATAACATTAGTACTCTAAATTCTGTATTTTATAGGATTGAGCCTAATAAAATAAATCATCTAGGAAATGACTCCCGGGGGTAAATGTAATAGGGTCAAGTAGCCAGAGGTGCGAGACTTCGCGCGAGAAAGCCGTATTTTTAAAGCGCCAACCATTTACAGGGATTGCCGCTTTAAAAAATATGGGCATTCTCACCTGAAGTCCTGCGTCACCAGATACTCGGACCCTATTACATTTACCTCCTGAAATGAAACGTAATTATAAGGAGATTATTGGACATTGGTGGTCATTCCGAGTTGTTCGCTCGTTGCAGATTTTCGCTATGCTGCGATTTGTTGCTAAATGCGCATGCGCTATTTAACACAAAACTTAGTAGATTAGCTGGTGTTCGTGCGGCGATTTTCAGTCGCACTGCTGATCGTTGAATTATTGACAGGAAAGGGGCGTTTCTGGGTGGTAACTGAGCGTTTTCCGGGAGTGTGCTAAAAAACGCAGGCGTGTTAGGGAAAAATGCAGGAGTGTCTGGAGAAACGGGGGAGTGGCTAGCCGAACGCAGGGCGTGTTTGTGACGTCAAACCAGGAACTACACGGACTGAGCTGATGGCAATCTAGGAGTAGGTCTGGAGCTACACAGAAACTGCAAGAAAATATTTAGTAGCAGATCTGCTAATCTTTCGTTCGCTATTCTGCTAAGCTAAGATACACTCCCAGAGGGCGGCAGCCTAGCATTTGCAATGCTGCTAAAAGCAGCTAGCGAGCGAACAACTCGGAATGACCACCATTGTGACTTCTTATTGCTCTTCTAATTTGAAGAAGTTTTAAAATGAAAGAATTTTTTTTTTCACAACTTTGAGCGGTAGTAATTTAGTTCTTTTATATACATAAGGTTTGCTGAAAGGGGTGGTATTCATGTGACCGCCGGTCAGCTGACCGACAGTCACATGACCTCCTCCACCAGCCCGACGGGTCACTGTCCCGATGGTCGGCATGCCGACCAACAGGGACTATTTCCACTCGTGGGTGTCCACGACACCCATAGAGTGGGTATAGAACCCGTGGCGACCGCAGGTCGCCACCGAGCCTGCAGCGTGGCGAGCGCAGCGAGCCCGCAAGGGGCTTGCTGCACTCGCCCCTCCCCGCCGGGATCCCGGCGTCGGTATGCTGCCGGGATCCCGGCGTCGTTAAGCTGACCGGCGGTCAGGAGACCGCCGGTTAGCCGTACTACACCCGCTGAAAGATCACAGTTCCCTATGTGTATTGGATGAGCAAATCGATCTGTCCACATTTGAAATTGTTTTCAAATTTGAGGTGACATAATCAGTTAACTTACTGTATGAATCAGATAACATGCTTGTAGAATAAGCAAGTCACAGTCAATCAAGTAAAAGGAGCCAAAAATTACATGGCAACAGTCCTAATCACAATTTGGATTACTAACTTCTTAAAAGTAGAGCACTGTCAACTTCACTACTCATTCTTCTCTATTTGATGAGAGGCTAAAACTCTCTTCATTCTCTAAATTTCTCATAAATGAATCTTGACCAGTGGCTAATTAAAACATATAAAAGCCTTGAGCATTAGTGAGTCCAATGGCCACACTTCCAATATATTTTGCTACTTGATCAACTTATTAAACTCTAAAGGTGGATACACACTTAGCGATAAATTAAACATCACTCATTTTGACCTTGTCTGAGCTACATTGTTTACTTTATCGCTAAGTGTATATGCCACCAATGCGTGATGCGC
The DNA here is from genome assembly GCF_028390025.1 of Pseudophryne corroboree. Lineage (NCBI taxonomy): Eukaryota > Metazoa > Chordata > Amphibia > Anura > Myobatrachidae > Pseudophryne > Pseudophryne corroboree. Next base: position 387,573,422 of record NC_086448.1, on the reverse strand, counting down.
GGCTCCGCTCGCTGTCGGCAGTGCATACAGCTCAACTTCATCCAAAAACTGCATGCACTGAGGTGTGATGTCACTGAGCGATATTGTTGGCATATCACTAAGTGTGTACACACTGCCGCAGACCGCCCCCCCTGGCCCAGGAGGGAAACACTAGGCAACGTCGCTCATAGAGCACATACCCTAGTGTGTACCCCCCTTAACTTTATTTATTTCTTTATTTTTAGAACATTCAGCAAGAATCATACAGGTATTTTGCAATAAACAGTAAGAACATATCAACCAAGTTCTTTGGACTATCCAGTAAATTGTCATCATGAGCTCACATTGGGGTCTATTATTCATCACTTAATTTATACAAAAGCAGGTGAAAATTAATATTTTTACTAGAGATATGCGGGTTCGGTTCTCAGAGAAACTAAGCACCCCGAACTTCACGTTCCGAGCCAGAATCTGAGTCCGGCTCGGGACTTCCCGCCAGACTCAGGAACCAGAACGAGGCAAAAACATCATCATCCCGCTGTCGGATTCTTGCGGGTTTTGAATTCCATATAAACAGCCACACGTCGCCGCCATTTTCACTCTGGACTTGGAGAGTGTGGGAGACAGACCTCTGTCTCTCTCTGTGGGTGGTGGCGTCGGGTGGGGTTAGTGTGTTCTCTGTAGGGGTGCTGTCATCACTGTGGTGTCCCTGTGATGTCAGGGGTGCTGTCACTGGTGTTTCATGTGCTGTTAGGGGTGCTGCAGCTGTACGTGGGTGTTGCTGTCCTGGTTGTCACTGTGTTGTACAGGGGCATTGACCTCCTGTATGCAGTGAAAATACAGGGGTGCTGGCCCCATCTTGTATGCTGTAAAAATTCTGGGGTGCTGTTGTTAAAATAAAAGTACACTGGCCCTGTCTTGTATGCTGTTAAAATTCAGGGGTGCTGTTGTTAAAATAAAAGTACACTGGCCCTGTCTTGTATGCTGTAAAAATTCAGGGGTGCTGTTGTTAAAATAAACGTACACTGGCCCTGTGTCATGACCCGGAGTATTACCCACCGTCACTTACCTGAGCGCTGGTGTGCATCTCTCCAGCGATCTAGAAGTCCACCAAACACAATCTCCGCTCTGCTCAGGTGACTCATGCTTCCAATCATCATTCAAGGGGGATAAAAGGACTCAGCATTCACTTAGCATTTGCCCTGAACAACGTCACTGATTCCAGCCACATTCCTTGACTCTAGTTTCCAGTGCTAAACTTTTGTTGCTATTTGGACCTGAGTTTGTGGAACTACAGATCCCAGTCCACTTCTGCAAAAGTTTACTTTCTCTGTACCTCTGCTCTAGCAGTCTGCAGACACTCTATAGGTGCTGCCACTCTGGTGATTGCTACAGGTTAACTGTTCCCAACTAGCAAACCTGCATACCTCTGCTAAGCACTGCAAACACAGAAATATCACAGTTTACAACTCTGCTCAGTACTGCTGTTGCCATCTGAGAATTGCAATCTGTAATCATAATCTTTCACTCAGTGACCAGATATAGTCCAGTTCCAAGTTAACCGGATCCAGTCCGGCTCAAGTATTCCAGTTCCAAGTTCACTGGATCCTGTTCGGCTCAAGTATTCAAGTTCCAGTTCCAAATTCTCTGGATCCAGCCCGGCACAAGTATTCTAGTTCCAAGTTCTCCGGATCCAGCCTGACTGAAGTACTAATACACTCTGTTTTTAGTTCTTTGTGAGTACTAGTCTCATTCTCTGTTCCCGTCTAACTCGCTATATCAGTTACATCACTCCATGCACAAGACTTAAATACTACTGTCTAGATTTCTGCGCTTAGCCTCTTCCACTGACCCCAAGCGTCATACTTGAAGACACAGACAAGCCCAGTTCTTGTACGCTGCAAAAATTCAGGTGTGCTGTTGTTAAAATAAATGTACACTGGCCCTGTCTTGTATGCTGTAAAAATGTTGGGGTGCGTTTGTTGAAATAAAAGTACACTGGCCCTGTCTTGTATGCTGTCAAAATTCAGGGGTGCTGTTGTTAAAATCAAATTACACTGACCCTGTCTTGTATGCTGTAAAAATTCAGTGATGCTGTTGTTAAAATAAAAGTACACTGGCCCTGTCTTGTATACTGTAAAAATTCAGGGGTGCTGTTGTTAAAATAAATGTACACCGGCCCTGTCTTGTATGCTGTCAAAATTCAGGGGTGCTGTTGTTAAAATAAAAGTACACTGGTCCTGTATGCTGTAAACATTCAGGGGTGCTGTTGTTAAAATAAAAGTACCCTGTTCCTGTATTCTGTAAAAATACAGGGGTGCGGTTATTAAAATAAATGTACACTGGCCCTATCTTGTATGCTGTAAAAATTCAGGGGTTCTGATATTAAAATAAAAGTACACTGGCCCTGTATGCTGTAAAAATTCAGGGGTGCTGTTATTAAAATAAAAGTACACTGGTCCTGTATGCTGTAAAAATACAGGGGAGCTGTTGTTAAAATTAAAGTACACTGGACCTGTATGCTGTAAAATTAAAGGGTTGTCGTGACAATACAGGGGTGCTGGCATTGTCCGCGGATGCGATGTCTAGGCATGACCTTCACAACATCGTATGGGAAGAGGAGGCCCCTACCACCATTTGCACGCCCTCTGCAAGTGCTGGGAGGAGCACTGCCAGTCTAGTTGCTGATATTGAGATTGAGGATGTCACTGTAGAAGTACACCAGGATGAGGAGCATATAGTATCGCTGGCGCTGAGAAGGAAGTTGATGATGAGGATTCTGATGGTAATGTAGTTTGTTTGAATGTCAAGCCATGTGTTGCCTTGTTCAATCCATAATAAGTAGGGGTAAGGATGTTAATCACCTAGGAACATCCTCCCTTTTACGTCATTGTCAAGTTCAGAAACTTTGGGTAGCAGTGTAAGCAGTTCACTGACACCTCAATAATGTGGTTTGTTTGAATATTATTTCTCTTTGAGGATGAGGATGTAAACACTGAAGGGGGGCCTGAGGATGACATCTTGCCTCTGTAGAGCCAGTTTGTGCAAGGAGAGATTAATTGCTTCTTTTTTGATGGAGGCCCAAACAAACCAATCATTTCAGCCACAGTCATGTGGCAGACTGTGTTGCTGAAATGATAGGTTTGTTAACGTGTGCATGTCCTGTTTATACAACATAAGAGTGGGTGGGAGGGCCCAAGGACAGTTCCATCTTGCACTTCTTTTCTTTGCCACATCATTCCAGGGGTGCTGTCCCACTGCCGTTTAAGTCCAGGGGTGTTGTTGCCTGTCTGCTGTTCTGTGTAATTCTCGAGGGGTGTGTTGCCTATGCTGTATAAATCCAGGGGTGCTGCCGTATAATTCCAGGGTTGCTGCTGTACTTAATCCTAGGTTTAAATGAAAGCCTAGAGCAGATATGAAACAAGCTTCAACCTCACAAAAAGATTTGTGAAAATATAGCCGCAAAGGTGGAAATGGAAATTGCTATTTTTTTTTTAATGCAATGTTTTTATTGGAAAAATGTCGAGTAAACCATTACAGACAAAAAGGAAATGATGATACAAAGCATTTCAAAATAACGTACAGGATATCCCATGGAATGCATAAAAAGAGGTACATCAACAGCACAAATGTCGACATTAATTTTCTGTATAAAAGAAAAGATAGGAAAGAGAAAAGGAAAGAGAAGAGAAGGAAGAAAAAGAAAAGGAGAGAGAGAAGAGAGGGGGGTGGAGGGAGACCACCATAAAAAGATTCCGAAACGAACTCATATCATGAGGGTAAAAGACACGATCATCATACATAGACAAAGTAAAAAGTTGAACAGCCCTTTAGAAGCATAAGTAATACAACTCCAAAGCAATATATCATACCCGTGAAATAGAGGTTTTAGTGTAAGTGAACCATGGTTCCCAAATCCTTACATATTTATCAGACCTATTACGTAAGGAAGCAGTAATTTTCTCCATCGTGGAGATATACCATATTTTGGACAACACCATGCTTATAGGGGGGGGGGCAATGGACTTGTTCCAACATTTAGCTATCACACATCTGGCGGCGTGAAGGATTTGGAGTACAAGCTTATTAGCAATACTACTTAAATCAGACAAAGGAAAGCCCAGCAAAGCCGTCCAGGGTCCCAGTGCCACCTGGGAGCAAAGGATGGTACCAATAAGATTCTCAATTTGATCCCAGAAAGGGTGGATTTTAGGGCAGGACCACCAAATGTGTTTAATATCTCCAATTTGATCACATTCTCGCCAACACAATGGGGAAGAGCCAGGGAAAATCCTATGCAGTGTCGCTGGTACTAGATAACACCTGGTGTATACTTCATAAGAATTTTCTTTAACCAGAGAAGAAATAGAGGACTGAGCGACATTTTGTCTTATGATTTCCCATGAGTCTTCCTCAGGAAAGAGGACCCAAGTCCTGCTCCCATTTACTTTCATGGGGGAGGGTATCAGCTGATTTCAGCGAGTGTAAAAGACCGTAAAAGTATAGAGAGATAATATCTTGTTGCATAGGGGAGTAAATACAGAGTCGTTCAAAAGGGGTAAGTTGACGAATGACCTTAGATTTTGGTAGGGAACTTAAAAAAGAGCGGAGTTGTAAATACTCGTACAGCACAGGGTGGGGGATTCCATACTTGTCACTTAAAGTGTCTAAAGAACGCCAGGAATTGCCTTCAATAAAGTCGAAGACCAGTCCAGGCCATGGATTCAGATGAAACCATGAGTGTGATCGTAAGGAGGAGCCAGAAGGAAAGTCCAGGTTATCCCAGATAGAGGTGATGGGAGACGGGAATGTGAAGAGTCTATAGTGCCGAATGCAGGAAAACCACAGGGAACAGGTGAATTTTGTAGTAGGAGCGCACGTTCGCGCCTCCTGATTAGGTTTAAGTGGTGTTAGGAGGGATACCAAAGTGGAGGTATTGGCTAACAGGAGTTCGATTTGTATCCAGGGTAAGTGAGGGGCTTGAGAAAACCAGGTGAGTGCCTGGCTCAAGTGAGTTGCATGATAGTATTTTCGGATATCCGGTAGACCTCTGCCCCCAGCAACTGGGTCCCTTATTAAAGTGGAGGTCTTAATTCTAGGGGGTTTATTAGACCATATGAATTTCGGTAAAAGTTCCTGCATTTGACACAAAGCCTCCGCGGGGATGCACACCGGAATTGTTTGAATCAGATATAAAAACCTGGGCAAGATGTTAATTTTTACTGAGACTATACGGCCAGATTACGCTATTATTTGCTTGTTCCATGCTCGTAAATCGAACTCAGTGCAATTGAAAAGAGTACATGGACCCATAGGAATTCGTAATAAACACGCCCAAGTATTTAATTTTCTTGTAGCGCCAGGAGAAATTGAAGTTAGAGGCCAGGTATCCCCACTAAGATGCAGGGGGAGGGCTTCCGATTTGGCATGGTTAATACGGTAACCTGAAAAAAAGAATATGATGACAGAGTTTGAAACAAATTAGGAATAGATATATGAGGAGAGGAGAGAGTTAGCAAAACATCATCCGCAAACAATGATAATTTAAACTCCACATCACCAACCAATATACCTTTTATATCAGGGTTAGCCCTAACCATACACGCCAGAGGCTCGATAGTCATAGCAAAGATTAATGGTGACAGGGGGCACCCCTGTCGAGTACCATTGTTAATCTGAAATAGACGAGAATCTTTACCATTTACCCGAACTCTAACCGAAGGGTTAGAGTAAAGAGCCTGGATGTCCTGGAGTAGGCTTCCTCCCAGGCCGAACCTACGCAAGGTAGCAAACATAAATGGCCATAAAATTTTATCATAAGCCTTCTCTGCATCAAGCGAAAGAAGGATAGAAGGCAATCTAGGTTTGTTAATCGAATGAACTAAGTTGATAGTTCTTCGGGTATTGTCTCTAGCTTGTCGGCCTGGGATGAAGCCCACCTGGTCAGCATGTATCAGTTGTGGGAGAACCGAGTTTAACCTCAGGGTTAAATTTTGGCGAAAAGTTTAATATCATTGTTTAACAAGGAAATAGCTGGAACACGAGTTGGGGTCTTTCCCAAGATTATGAATTAAGACAATTCGAGCCTCCAGCATGCGGGGAGACAAACGTTCGCCCTTAAGAAATCCATTAAAAAGTCTGCAAAGGTGAGGTAGTAGGATACCCTTGAATTTCTTAAAATACATAATAGACATACCATCAGGCCCAGGGGCCTTGCCCGGCTTCTGAATCTTAAGGGCATTATCTAGTTCTTCAATAGTTATCTTCGAGCCCAACTGAGATACCACCGACCCATTCAATGACGGTAAATTGCAATTATCCAAAAAGGATTCAATCCCTTCAGCGAATCTCGTAGAGGGTGATGAGACAGAATCAGCATTATATAATGATTCATAAAATTCCTAGAATTCTCTAAGAATGCAATCAGGATCATGAGTCAGTACCCCTTGTTTAGTTCGAATTGATAAGATATTTTTGGAGGAAATCTGAGCTCTCAGCTTCCTGGCGAGGATTTTATCTGCCTTATCCCCTTTTTCATAATAAATCTGATTAAGGCGTCGAAGGCACTGTTCCGTCTTGTGAGATAGTAACATGTTGAGTTCTCCCCTTTAAGCAACTGATCTAGGTCAGCTGGGCTCAGGGACAACCAATGAATTTCTTCTAGACGATGGAGTTGGTCGGTTAATTCTAAGATCTTTTGGGAGCGCTGCTTAGTAAGTCTAGCAGCGATCTGAATAAAGTAGCCCCTGAGGACCGCTTTATGCGCCTCCCACAAGGTCATATCAGACATACCAGGAGTCTGATTCAAGCTAAAATAATTAGTCAGTACCTGTGTGATTTGCGGTAAGACATCATCATGTTGGAGAAGAGCATCATTGAGGAACCAAGATGGGGGGGAAAGAGTGTGGGACAAACCGGAAAGAATCAAAGATACAGGAGCATGGTCAGACCATGTTATTGGGTGTATAAGACTTTTTTGAATCCTAGAGGCTAAATCCCTCCCAATCATAATCATATCGATTCTTGTGTAAAGATTATGTACCAGGGAATTTTTTTTATAATCTTTAACTAAGGGATCGAGAACTCTCCAGGAGTCGAATAACAGGTGGTTTTTAAGTAATGACAACAGAGCTCTAGAATTACGGTTAGTAGTATGGGACTGAGAAGGAGGTAGGGAGTGGGAGCGATCTAGACTGTGGTGAAGTATAGTATTAAAATCCCCTGCCAATAAAATATCACCTTTCCTACAGTATGCTGGGCAATTTTAGAATCCAAAGAGGCGAAAAAGGAGGCCTGATTAACATTAGGGGCATAGACGTTGATCAAAGTAATGGAAACATTATTAAGTTTGTCCACGATGATAAGGAATCTACCCCTTTTGTCTCTAATGATTTTTTCCGACTCCAAGTGTAAGTGGGCAGGGATCAATATAGGGACACCACGTTTCTTCTGATTATGGTCACATGCGTGTATAACCACTGGATGACGTCTAGAATGTAATTCGGGATGTGAAGTGCCTCTAAAATGTGTCTACTGTAGGAATACCAGATCTCCCCTAACCTGTTTCAGGTTAAGGAATAATGTAGTCCTCTTTTGGGGGCTGTTTAGACCCTTCACATTATAGGTTATTATGTTAACTGACATAACAATATATACAAGAGCATAGCTAGATTACCTAAGAAGGCACATTGTTGGTCTCCTGAAGAAGCAAAAGTGAGAAAAGGAATAGGTAGTAGGAAAAAGAAAGAGAGAAGAGAGAGAAGAAAGAAATAACAATGCAAAAAGGAAAAAATGTAACAGTAAACCAGGTCAAAGATCCATTGTACTCACCGTACGGGTCCACATGTTTGAGCACCCATATGGGGTATTGAGGGAGAGAAAATCTCCCTTACACGTAAAACCGGCCATAATGGCTTAACGGAGGGCGTGGCGTTGAACACCAATGAACATACAGGAGAACGAACAGGGTGACCCTGGGGGATCGTGGTAACATTTGACAACAATAAACCAAATCAGAACTATGTTAACGATATAAACATAAGCTTAATCAGGAAAGCTCAGCAAAGGGGTATATGAAACCTCTAAGACATAAATCACCATATTAAATAGCAAAATACAGTAACCCAGCTAAAATAAAAAAGCCTCCATGAACTTCTCTGCGGAGAGGAGTTCATGGAGGGTTACATCTGGACGAGGTTTTAGCCGGGACTGTCGACCAAAGGCGTCTAGGCGCTCTCTGTGGTAGAGGAGAGCCTGAGGGGCGTTGAAGACCCGGTACAGCTTGCGGGCGGGAGGGTTCGTCAGGCGCAGGGGGGATAGATTGAGTTTCAAAAGAAGCTGGTGGGCCTCTTCCTTGGATCGCACCAGCAGCCTTTTCCCATCACGCTGTACTATCAGGGAGAAGGGATAACCCCACCTATTACGTATTTGGTTCTCCCTGAGGATTTGGATATATTCCTTCAAATCGAAACGTCTTTTGAGAGTAATAGGGGATAAGTCCTGAAACACCAGCAACTTATGCGTTTCAAACAGGCACAAGTCTTTGTTGCGAGCAGCAGCCAGAACTCTGTCTTTGGTCTTGAAATAGTGGCACCATAAACCACATCTCTCGGAGGGGATGACGGCGGAGGTTTCTGTTGCAGGGAGCGGTAAGCTCTATCTAGAAGGAAATGCTCAGGTGGAGTGTCCGGCAGAAGATGTTGGAAAAAGCGAACAAGGAAGTCTTCCAGTTGGGCAGGTTCCACCGATATTTTTAATACGCAGATTATTACGTCTTGCGCGATTATCTGTATCCTCCTGTTGATCCTGGAGGAGATAGATATCTTCCTGCATAACATAGACAGAGTGTTCCATCTCTTGCTGGAAATTGATTACTTCATCAATTTTCTGTTCGACGTCATTAGTGCGAGCACCATGATCGGAGATCTCGTCCTTGAGACCAGAAAAAGCTTTGTGGATCTCCAAGTGGAAAGCCTGTTTCAACTACTTCATCTCGTTAAGAATGGAGGAAATGCAGTCTTTCATGGAGAAGTCTAGGCATGACGTGCGACAGTCCCGGAAATAAGGAATAACTACAAATAAGAACTGAGCAATAGCGAACTGAGTCAGAGTTCCATTATATTGTGAATAAAAAGAACAAACATGAAGTCCCCAGGGCAGCACCCATTGAGGTTTAACAGAACATTCCCCTAATTAGTGGTATCATAGGAGGCTGAAGCATGGCTCAGTTGTAACAGGATGTAATGGCCAGGAGATGGCGCTCCAGGGCAGTGGAATATGATGCAGCAGAGGGAAAACAGATGGAGGCCCCAAACTGCACTATTAGGCCAGATGGCACCAGCAGCGTGCAATATGGCACAGCAGAGTCAGATGGCCGGTGCAGCAATAACCCAGGTAGGGAGGGCTGGAGGTTAATAAACTGCCCCCAGCTTATGATGACATGTACTGGCTCAGTGAGGGGAGAGGCAGCCGGGTAGTGGAGCTGAGAAAATTGTCGCCGCCAGAGAGCCCCTCTGAGAGCTTGCAGAAAGTACCTGACTGTCCAGTGGAGGCAGAGGGGGTTCCCCACCATCTAGTAGAGCCCGGATGGTCTGGGGCCGTCCAGCGATGCCATGTAGAGGAGACAGGGGTTGGCGGGCCGCTCTGGGGGTCCCGCCGCGGCTGCATTCCGGTCCCGGAGCTCACGGCCGGGCCGTCGTCAAACTCAAGGCCCCGACTCCAGATCGGGGTGAAGGCCGCGGTAGCCAGAGGATGCAGGGAGCCGCCTGGTTACTCAGGATTGTCCCGAGAGCTGTCCTTTCCCTTGGGAAGACCTCAGGGCGTCAGTGGGCGCTGGGGAAGCAGCTGAGAGTCACAATTTTATGCTCTCAGTGCGGGAGCTCTGGAGCTGCACCGGAAATTGCAATTTTGACGAAGTGTTTTCCAATGAGACCACATTTGTGGCCAAAGTCAGTCAATCTCAGGAGAGACAGAATCATAATCCATTGCAACTGCCGGAGAGGTAAAAGAGAGATTTTCTGCCTGAGCATTAGAGAGTGTTACAGTGTTAATGTTACATGGGTTAATGCTGGAGACTACAGATGACAGGATGATGGTTACACAGATAAATACAGGAGTTGCACAGATGATGGTTTAAAATAAAACTGTCACGTCTAGCAAAGTTTGAGGATCCGGCAGCTGAGAGGTAGCAGGCTGTGAATGAACCAGATGAGGGGGCTGGATATAGTTCCTTCGCATGGGACACGGAGCAATGAAGAACGTAGGCGGGGTTTGAGAGTCAATGGAAAGTATTATGTACAGGGCTGAGGTAGAGGACCGAAGCTGGAGCACGATGGTTAAAGACGTGGCAGGGGCGAAGAACTGTGGACTGTGATTTGAAAGACGAGACTGTAGATGATGAACTGTGGAACTGTGGATGGTGGTTGAAGACGTGGCTGGAGACAAGGACTGTGGACTGTGGTTTGTTAAACGAGGCTGAAGATAATAATCTGCAGGCTGTGGTCGGTGGTACAAAGGCATGGCTGGTGAAGGAGATCTGTGGAGTGTGGCTTCAAAGTCGAGGCAGAAGACCCGGGGCCGACTGTGCCCAAAGAGTCTTACTGGACCGGGTTTTCCAGGAGCGCTTCCACAGGCAGTAACAGGCTAGAAACGGCAGGGCTGCAGCAGCAACAGAGAACCGACCAAGCAGGATCAGGAGGAACCAGAATACAGCAGGAATCCTGGGAGCACAGGCTAAAGCACCTACAACAGGGTTGTAACTTGAAGCACTGGCATCCCTGTCCTAAACCAGCCCCCTTTTATAGGGAGAGCTTCCCCTGGATTGGCTGGAAGAAACAGGAAACAGGAACTATGCTTAAAACTTGGTCTCCAACATGGCGGCGCCCAGTAATGCAGACCTTTTTGCAAAGCCACAATGCTTACTGCCCCATGTCTCCTAGAAACGGCTCAGCAAGAGCGACCCGCTGTAGCGGACCCCCTCACCGCCGCTACTGCTGCCACCAGATTCGGCGCAGGAGCCCACCTCCGCCGCTGCCCGCACACCGCCAAGGAAGCCAGTCTCGCGGCCCCAGCGTACAGGTAAGACTCCGGACGCTGACAGTACCCCCCCCCTTTGCGGGTGGACTCCGGACACCTATGTGGTTTAGTTGGAAACTTGGCATGAAATGTCCGAAGAAGTCTTGGAGCATGGACATCCTCTGCATCTACCCAAGATCTCTCCTCTGGCCCATACCCCTTCCAATCAACAAGGTACTGGATGCAACCACAACGTCTGCGAGAATCGAGGATCTTGTGAATCTCAAATTCATCTCCATGTGCTGATTGGATCTTGGGTGATTTAGGCACAGCGGCTCTAAACCGATTAAGTACCAATGGTTTTAAGAGAGAAATATGAAATGCATTAAGAATTCTTAACTGCGGAGGTAATTTCACTTTGTAAGCCACAGGATTCAACACTTTTTCGATTGGGTAAGACCCAATAAATCTGGAGCAAACTTTTTTGTAGGAACCTTTAATCTTAGGTTACGTGTGGAAACCCAAACCCGATCTCCTACCTTAAGGCTTGGTATAGCTTTTCGTTTCAGATCTGCATAGGTCTTATATCTCTTGGATGTCTTGAGCAAAGTCTTGTGAACTTGTTTCCAGGCTTCAGTAAATTGTCGAAGTGTTGACTCTGCGGCAGGAACCTCGAGCGTAGGCAGAAGTTGGAAGTCAGGAACTCTTGGATGGTAACCGTAATTAATGAAGAATGGAGAAGATTTTGTGGCAGAGTGATAAAGATTATTATGGGCAAATTCTGCGAATGGGAGGAAGTCCAGCCAGTCGTCCTGTGAGGATGACATGAATAAACGCAGAAAAGTCTCCAGATCCTGGTTCACGCTCTCTGTTTGACCATCCGTTTGGGGATGATATCCTGAGGAGAAGTTTAATTTCACGCCAAGAGCAGAACATAGGGATCTCCAAAACTTGGCCACAAATTGAGGACCTCTATCAGACACGATTTCCTGTGGTAGACCATGGAGTCGAAAGATCTCTGCTATAAATAATTTTGCCAACTGGGATGCAGATGGAAGATTAGCCAGAGGAACAAAGTGTGCCATTCTAGAGAATCGGTCAACCATGACCCATACGGTGTTCCGCCCACCAGACGTAGGTAAATCTGTAATAAAGTCCATAGAAATATGCATCCATGGTCTTAGTGGTACCGGAAAAGGATGGAGTAACCCAGCTGGTGGACCCTTGGGACTTTTATGCTGAGCACATTTTGGACAGGCAGCTACGAATTCCTGAACTTTAGTCCTGAGATGAGGCCACCAGTAGGAGCGCTGAATGAATTTAAGTGTCTTATGACCGCCCGCATGGCCCATGAAAGAGGAGGAGTGAGCCCATGTAAGAAGTTTTTTGCGAAGATTTGGTGCAACGAAGATCTTCCCTGGAGGAGGAAGTGGAGAGGTATTAGTTTCAGAAAAAGAGGTGGATTCCAGGATAAATTGCTCTTTTGAACGGTCAGAGGGTTCTTCTGAACTTAGGGAGTGAGATAATGCATCTGCCTTTTTGTTGAGGGAACCTGGTCGGTAACTGAGTTTAAAATTAAAACGGGTAAAGAAGAGTGCCCATCTTGCTTGGCGTGGGTTCAGACATCGGGATGACTGTAGATACAGGAGGTTCTTGTGATCCGTGGTCACTGAAATTGGATGCTGAGCTCCCTCCAACAAATACCTCCACTCCTCAAAGGCCAACTTAATTGCCAGTAATTCCTGTTTCCCAATAGCATAATTCTGTTCAGCGGGGGAGAATCTTCGCGAGAAGAGCGCACAAGGATGGAACTTCTTGTCCTCGAAAAGCTGGGATAATACTGCTCCCACTTCCACAGTAGAGGCATCAACCTCCACCAAGAACGGATGGCTGAGATCGGGTTGTCGAAGAACTGGAGCAGTCGTGAAGGCCTCCTTTAAAGATGAAAAAGCTTCCAAAGCATCAGGAGACCACTTGGCAGGATCGGCTCCCTTCCTAGTTAATGCGGTTATAGGAGCTATGATAGAAGAATAATTTTGAATGAATCTTCGGTAGAAGTTAGCAAACCCCAGGAAACGTTGAATTCCTTTAAGGGTAGCTGGAAGCGCCCAATCCTGAATCGCCTGGATTTAAGCGGGGTCCATCTGTAACCTCTGCCCTGAAAGAATGTATCCAGGGAATGGAATCGTGGGTACTTCAAAGGTGCACTTCTCTAACTTACAGAATAACTGATTCCTTCGTAAACGAGTTAACATTTCTTTGACTTGTTCCCGATGGGTCTTCAGATCACTAGAAAAAATGAGGATGTCATCCAGATACACTACCAAGCAGTCGTAGAGGAGATCTCTGAAGATTTCGTTAACAAGCTCTTGAAAGACGGCTGGGGCGTTACATAGGCCAAAAGGCATTACTAGGTATTCGTAATGGCCGTCGCGGGTATTAAATGCCGTCTTCCATTCGTCCCCTGGGCGAATACGTATAAGATTGTAGGCCCCCCGTAAGTCCAACTTAGTAAATACAGTAGCTCCTTTAGCACGGTCGAACAGTTCTGGAATCAGAGGTAACGGATATCTGTTCTTTACTGTTATGTCATTGAGACCTCTATAGTCAATACAGGGCCGCAACCCCCTATCCTTCTTTTTGACGAAGAAAAACCCTGTTCCAACCGGAGATGTAGAAGACCTGATGAACCCTTTCTCCAAGTTCTCCAAGATATACTCCGACATGGCCTGTGTCTCGGGAAGTGAGAGAGGGTAAATTCAACCTCGGGGAGGAGTCTTACCGGGTACTAGCTCAATGGGACAATCCCAAGTATGATGCAGAGGCAAGGTGTCTGCCCCATGCTTACTGAAAACATCTTGAAAAGCTTGGTATTCTACAGGAAGGCTGGAAGGGCTGGTAGAACAGAGAGGTCTAACTGAAGGTAAACAGTTCTGAAAGCAGTCTTGTCCCCAAGAGAGAACATCCATAGTTTGCCAATCTATGTGGGGATTGTGTCTCATTAACCATGGAAACCCTAGGATTACTTCATGAGAGCCTTTAGGAATTACAAGGAAAGAGATTTTTTCTGAATGGAGAACTCCGACCTTCATCTTGAGAGGAATAGTATGAAAGGATATAATACCCTCAGGGATATAACTTCCATCGACTGTGGTAACAGAAATGGTACGATCCAAAGGAACCGTTTGTATTCCAGATCGTTTGACCAGAGCTGACGTAATGAAGCTTTCGGCGGCTCCGGAGTCGAGTAGTGCAGGGATGAGAAGAGAAGAAGAAGGGAGCTCCAATTGGGTTAACAGGACAGACTCTTTCTTGGTATGTAATTCTGAGAATTCTCCTAGCTTGACCTCTCCAGCACAAACTAGGAGCGGGCATTTCCTGGACGTAGATTGCAAGTTTTAACAAAGTGATCAGATGCACCACAATACAGGCATAGGTTCCCTTGTCGCCGTCTCTGACATTCTTCATTGGAGAGGCGGGAGCGATTAATCTGCATGGGTTCTTCTGCAGTTGGTGATGATGGTGTTGGTGGAAGAACAACTCTAGGCTTAGGGCAATCTGACCGCAACCTCTCCATACAGCGTTCTCTGTACCTTAAGTCTAACTTACTGCATAAAGAAATTAGTTTATCCAACTTATCAGGTGCGTCCTGAGTTGCAAGGTCATCTTTGATCTTTTCGGGAAGACCGCTCCAGAAAGCTGCAATGAGAGCCTCCTCGTTCCAGTTCAGTTCTGAGGAAAGGGTGTGAAACTGGATCACGTACTGACTGACTGTACGCGTGCCCATACGCAGGCGCAGGATCCCCAATGAGGCGGCAGAAGTCCTGCCCGGTTCGTCGAAGATTCTTCGAAAGGTGTCCACGAATTCTGGATATTTAGATAAGATGGGATCCATCCTCTCCCACAATGGTGAAGCCCATTCCAACGCTTACCCGGTCAGTAAAGAAATTATATAGGCTACTTTGGTTCGTGCTGATGGGAAGTTGGCCGACTGTAGTTCGAACTGGATTTCACACTGGTTAAGAAACCCGCGGCATTGTTTTGGATTCCCATCGAATTTACTGGGAGGTGGCAAATGCCACCGTGGAAGTGGTACTAATACAGGAGGAAGCGGGACCGGAGGTGCTAATGTGGGAGGAGCTGTGGATACTTGAGGGGCCATCATGGCAACACAGAGAGAATCGAGACGTTCGGACATACTCTGCATGAACTGTACGATTTGAGATTGTGTGGCCTCCTGCTTACTTAAGCGAGACCAGATATCTGCAGCTGAATCCCCTCCTGAGGCCTGATCACCCGTCGAATCCATTGGGACAGTGCTTACTGTCACGTCTAGCAAAGTTTGAGGATCCGGCAGCTGAGATTTTCCCGAGGAGGTAGCAGGCTGTGAATGAACCAGATGAGGGGGCTGGATATAGTTCCTTCGCATGGGACACGGAGCAATGAAGAATGTAGGCGGGGTTTGAGAGTCAATGGAAAGTATTTATTATGTACAGGGCTGAGGTAGAGGACCGAAGCTGGAGCACGATGGTTAAAGACGTGGCAGGGGGCGAAGAACTGTGGACTGTGATTTGAAAGACGAGACTGTAGATGATGAACTGTGGAACTGTGGATGGTGGTTGAAGACGTGGCTGGAGACAAGGACTGTGGACTGTGGTTTGTTAAACTAGGCTGAAGATAATAATCTGCAGGCTGTGGTCGGTGGTACAAAGGTGTGGCTGGTGAAGGAGATCTGTGGAGTGTGGCTTGAAAGACGAGGCAGAAGACCGAGGCCAACTGTGCCCAAAGAGTCTTACTGGACCGGGTTTTCCAGGAGCGCTTCCACAGGCAGTAACAGGCTAGAAACGGCAGGGCTGCAGCAGCAACAGAGAACCGACCAAGCAGGATCAGGAGGAACCAGAATACAGCAGGAATCCTGGGAGCACAGGCTAAAGCACCTACAACAGGGTTGTAACTTGAAGCACTGGCATCCCTGTCCTAAACCAGCCCCCTTTTATAGGGAGAGCTTCCCCTGGATTGGCTGGAAGAAACAGGAAACAGGAATTATGCTTAAAACTTGGTCTCCAACATGGCGGCGCCCAGTAATGCAGACCTTTTTGCAAAGCTACAATGCTCACTGCCCCTGGTCTCCAAGAAACGACTCAGCAAGAGCAACCCGCTGTAGCCGCGTCCCGCCGCCACGAGCGGACCCCCTCACCGCTGCTACTGCTGCCCACGGATCCGGCGCAGCAGCCCACCTCCGCCGCTGCCCGCACATCGCCAAGGAAGCCAGCCCCGCGGCCCCAGCGTACCGGTAAGACTCCGGACGCTGACAAAAACTGTATTGAAGCAGAATTTCAAAAAAGGCATACAGGATAACTGAAGAAACATGACAGGCATACAGAATCAGGTTAACTTCACCTGAACACATGGATGACAAGGAAAACAGTCACTGAAATTAGGTGCAGGCAAGGTTCAAGATTTTGGCTATGGCAGGGATTCCAGCACAGGACAAAGCAAACAGGGACTCCAAAACTGTGCCAAATAAACTGGCTATGAAAACACTAGGAATAATATAAATTAACACGAGCTGGAACAAAACTATAGCTGGCCCTGACTCTCAGAGCTAGCTCATACTTAACATAGGCCAGGGCCAATCACTACAGCACACACAAACACACACACACACACACACACACACACACACACACACAATTTGCTGCAGCAGGAAAAGGTAATCTGGAGAGAGCATGTTCCACCTGATTACCCCAGCTGGGACTGCACTTTCAATAGCAGCACCCCTGGCTGGAGAGAGCATGTTCCACCTGATTACCCCTGCTGAGACTGCACTTTCAATAGCAGCACCCCTGGCTGCTCAGAGGTACTGCAGGTGAGAGACATAACAGCAGCACCCGTGGCCGCCCAAAGGTACTGCAGTCCAGAACATTATAGATGGCAGAGTCGTAGCAGAGAGAGGTTCTTCTCAACTATTTAATGTTAGGGACTCACTCAAATGAATGGCTCCAATTAGTCAACCTTAATTTTTATTTATTATTAATGTTCCACATTTTGGGATTATTCATTTACAAGATGCACATTTGTTGTACAGGGTTCTTTTCCTAAGGGCTGCGTAGGGTTACCACAAGACCTTGCAGTGTTAGAATAACAGAGTTTCAGTGATCTTGTGTTGCATCAACTTTCCATTGCACTGCAGCACCAGATGCGCCAGGAGCTCCCGTGAGGAACAAACAGTTATTGAATAAGGCTCAGTATGGAGTCTCATGGTGGCTTACAGCCAGGAAGATGTCTGGCTTGCCAGGCTGAGGCATGCTTATAGTATGAAATGATTTTCGACTGTAGAGTGGTAAGCTCCACTAGGGCAGGGGCTCAATAACAAAAAATTCACTGCACAGTCCTGCTTAGTACTGTACCGAACCCACCCAAACTCAACTTGACCCATCCGGGGCTGCTGTGGGGGCTCAGGAGGGCTGCTAAAACATCTAAGGGGCTGATTTATTTAAAAATTAAATATGAAAAAAAATAAACAAGACACACAGGTATGCTCACATGCGTGTAACTGGGACACACAGGTATGCTCACATGCGTGTAACTGGGCGCTGTGAAAAACAAAATTAAGGCATCTGCCACAAAATATGTAAATAAAACTGCAATAAAAAAATGGAAAGAAAGAAACCCACAAGATTTTCATAAAATAAGTTTCCAGACTCCATGGAGGGGAAAATATCCAAACTTGATCCTGTGGTATACACCAGTTTATTTGCATCCCAGCATTAAATCCGAGATTATCTTAATCCCTGCAAATGGAGATAGGGGTACAAATTCGGAGGCTTTGGCCCCTATTTTTTCAGTTTGTCCAGTAATATTGTAATTATATATTTGCTTGGTTGAAGATCTTTTCGTTCCATACCAATATAGGAGTGGAGGTGAAAGCCTCTGTGTTGTTCCTGATTGCGTGTGCCTCTCTAATTTTTAATCACCTTCTTGACACTGTCCTCTTCCTCTTGCCTCTTCTCATAATGTGAAAAATCATCAAAGAAGGAGGTGGTATGTTTGTAGCTAGCTATGATTCAGAGAACTTGGCAAGCTTTTTCCAGGGGGGCCACCAGTCGGTGAAATGCTGAGTTTATTAAACTGTGCATGTCCCGTTTAAACAACATAAGGGTGGGTGGGAGGATAGATAATTCCATTTTGCACCTCTTTTTTTCTTTGCATGATGTGCTCTTTGGGGTCTATTTTTTAAAACTGCCATCCGGTCTGCCGCTGCAGTGCCACTCCTAGATGGGCCATGTGTTTGTGCCGCCCTCTTGTGTCGCTTAGCTTAGTCATCCAGCGACCTCGGTGCAACCTTTTGGCCTAAAAACAATATTGTTCAGAATAGACTGGAAATGAGTGGAAGTGAATGTTATTGAGGTTAATAATACTGTAGGATCACAATTACCCCCAAATTCTGTGATTTTAGCTGGTTTTATGTTGTTTTTTTTTAAAAAACATCCAGATCTAAAACCAAAACCTGAATGGGTTGTTTTGGCAAAACCAATCCAGATCCAAAACACGAATGGAGATCCAGTTCCAAAACCAAAACACAAAACCCGAAAAGTGTCCACCGCACATCTCTAATTTTTACCTACTTATGTATAAATTAAGTGTCAGGGCTAATCATGGATATCTCCTCCTTACCTTTCGGTCCTGATCTGTCTCGCTATCCTAACTTCACAAAGCTCCGAAAATACAAACATTTTTGAGCTTGACTGTGGGAACCTTCGCCGTCTTCAGATGGCTTTTGTTCCTGTACCCACTCCTTCTCTATTGTCACAACTGAGGGCTGGAGACCGTGACTGGGAGCCTCAGTTGTAGGGGCTGACGGGTACTTAAATTTAGGAGGAGCTATGTGACTCCTGGACATACGTATTGACAGCAGCAAAGAATGCCCGAGGGCGTGACCACGACAACTGGGAATTCCTTAAGTGCTTTTATTAAATAAAAAGTCAAATAACGTGCAAAAGAATAATAGAAAGTCACACGTGATAATTAGGTTCACAATCGGTAAAGGCCAGTAACCTGGAATATGGAAGAAAGTCCTGTAAACAATAAATGAGGCTGGGGTTCGCTGGAAGATGAGGAATGAAGCTGGGGTTCGCTGGAAGATGAAGAATGAAGCTGGAGTGCGCAGGAACTGAAGAATGAAGGATGATTACTGCAAAGCAAAAGTTCAAACACAGGAATCCAAAGTAGGCTGTAGGGGGTTAACACTGGAGAGTCGGGTTACACAGCAGAGTGTAATCACCAGGGAAGTCAGGCTGGTCTGCAGAATGGAATTGCAGGAGAAAGTCTGTAGAAGCTTGTAAGCTGGAAACACTGTTGACAATGAAAGCACTGATATCTTTTGTGAGCTGGGACCGGATATTTATACCTGCTGCATAGCAGGGATTGGCTGAGAAATTATGACAAGGCTCCAGCACCGTGGATAGGAGGAATAATGTCATGTGACTGGAGTCTAACATGGCTGCGCCCATGAACAAACAAAGAAGGGGAATTAAGTACTATAGGAAAGGTGCAACACTTGCGATGTAGGCCGCAGTAGCAGAATAACATGCGCCCAGCGGCGGTCAGCGAGACAGGAGTGGCAGCAGAGGCCCATGGAGGACGTACATCCAGAAGGGAAATGGTGTCTCAGTATCCGGATCGTGACAGTACCCCCCCTTTTAGGAGTGGCCCCAGGACACTTCTTAAGTTTACCTGGCCATCTGGAATGGAACTTCTGGATGAAGACTTGTGCCAACTTGGAAGTGGGGAATTCATGACAGAATCCATCGAGGGATGAGACCACGGACGATGAGGATCAGACAAGGAAACCAGTTGCCTAGTGGGTAACTGGCGGGATACTTTGTGCTGGGCACATTTTGGGCAGGAGGCCACAAATTCAGCAATGTCCTTCTTTAGGGTCGGCCACCAATTTGACCTGGAGACGAATTTTAAGGTCTTGCGTATGCCCGCGTGTCCGGCAAAGCGAGAGGAATGTACCCGATGCAAGAGCTTCCTCCTGAAAGCCGGCTTCACAAAATTTTTCCCTGGCGGGGGCATAGAGTCCATCCTCACTGCGGAGAACGCCACTGGACCAACAATACAATGCTTGACAGTAGACTCAGACTCATTTTCTTGCTCCCAAGAGCGGGAAAGGGCATCAGCCTTGTGATTCGGTGACCCTGGACAAAACTGTAGTTTGGAGTCTTGGCACGGAGGAGACAGGACATCAGAAGACTTGTAGAAGGATAGGCGAACTGGAAGCTCTTTTTGGAGACAGGTCTCTGAGCAGGAAGGACCCCATGCCAGGATACAGGTCGACTTCCAATCAACTTGAGGATTATGCAGACGTAGCCATGGAAGGCCTAGGACCACAGGATGGGTGGCCCTGGGGATAACCTGGAAAGAAATCAACTCTGTATGCTGATCCCCTACCTTCAGACGGATAGGTAGGGTCTTGGAGGTAATCACTGCATCAGGAATCCTACTGCCGTCCACGGCAGTTAGAGATATCGGTGATGACAGTCTCTCAGTGGGTAGAGACCACTGCTTAACGAACCTCTCTGTAATAAAGTTTCCGGCTGCTCCAGAATCCAATAAGGCAGTGAGATTCTTAGTACGCCGAGCCACCTGCAGAGAAACGGAGAGATTGCAGTTACTTGGAAATGGAGAGAAATTCGTCACTCCTAGCTGGTCTTCTCCTTGGTGGGCTAGGACTTGAGGTTGTCCCGGACGCTTGGGACAGGACTTGATAACATGAGAAGATTCGGCACAATACAAACAGACGCTCAGCAAGACGTCTACTACGCTCTGCCTGAGATAAACGAGAGCGACCTATCTGCATAGGTTCCTCCCTAGACGGAGATGGCTGACGAGGAATGGAAACAGTAGGAATCTTGGGAAATGTGGATCTTCCTCGTTCAACAGCCCTTTCACGGAACCGTAAATCGGCCTTAGTGCAGAGGGAAATGAGCTCGTTTAACGTTAAAGGTAAGTCTCTAGCAGCGAGCTCATCTTTGATACGCTCGGATAGCCCTCCCCAGAAGGCTGCATAAAGAGCGTCATCATTCCATGAGACTTCAGATGCCAAGGTTTGGAATTGCACCAAATACTGACCGACAGTTCGCGTCCCCTGACGCAGCCGAAGGATGTCTGAAGAAGCTGATGTCACTCGACCTGGCTCATCGAAAATTCGTCTGAACGTTGCCACGAAGTTAGCATAGGATGACAACAGAGCATCAGACCTTTCCCATATAGGTGAGGCCCAGTCTAGAGCGGCACCAGTGAGTAGAGAAATAAGGTATGCCATCTTAAAGCGGTCAGTAGAGAAACTGCTGGGTTGCAATTCAAATTGGATCTCGCACTGGTTTAGGAAACCCCTGCAGGCTTTAGGGGATCCATCATATTTAGCAAGAGTCGGCAAGTGAAGATAGGGAGCAGGAACAGGTATGGTGGGTGGGGACACCACCGGAGGCGCTGGAGTTGACACACTGGACGCCCCTAATCCACGGAGGGCCGCTTGAATTTCATCCAGCCGGGAGGAGAGGTCCTGGAGACAGCGAACAACATGACCTTGAGCCGCCTCCTGACGTTCAAGGCGGATTGCCAATTCTTGTATCAGCCCATTCGCTTGGGCCTGATCTCCGGCTGGATCCATTAGTTCAGTGCTTACTGTCACAACTGAGGGCTGGAGACCGTGACTGGGAGCCTCAGTTGTAGGGGCTGACGGGTACTTAAATTTAGGAGGAGCTATGTGACTCCTAGACATACGTATTGACAGCAGCAAAGAATGCCCAAGGGCGTGACCACGACAACTGGGAATTCCTTAAGTGCTTTTATTAAATAAAAAGTCAAATAACGTGCAAAAGAATAATAGAAAGTCACACGTGATAATTAGGTTCACAATCGGTAAAGGCCAGTAACCTGGAATATGGAAGAAGGTCCTGTAAACAATAAATGAGGCTGGGGTTCGCTGGAAGATGAGGAATGAAGCTGGGGTTCGCTGGAAGATGAAGAATGAAGCTGGAGTGCGCAGGAACTGAAGAATGAAGGATGATTACTGCAAAGCAAAAGTTCAAACACAGGAATCCAAAGTAGGCTGTAGGGGGTTAACACTGGAGAGTCGGGTTACACAACAGAGTGTAATCACCAGGCAAGTCAGGCTGGTCTGCAGAATGGAATTGCAGGAGAAAGTCTGTAGAAGCTTGTAAGCTGGAAACACTGTTGACAATGAAAGCACTGACATCTTTTGAGAGCTGGGACCGGATATTTATACCTGCTGCATAGCAGGGATTGGCTGAGCAATTATGACAAGGCTCCAGCACCGTGGATAGGAGGAATAATGTCATGTGACTGGAGTCTAACATGGCTGCGCCCATGAACAAACAAAGAAGGGGAATTAAGTACTATAGGAAAGGTGCAACACTTGCGATGTAGGCCGCAGTAGCAGAATAACATGCGCCCAGCGGCGCACGGCGGTCAGCGAGACAGGAGTGGCAGCAGAGGCCCATGGAGGACGTACATCCAGAAGGGAAATGGTGTCTCAGTATCCGGATCGTGACATCTATTAGATGGAGTCCCGGTTGTGAAGAGCAATCTGTTCGGATCCCACCACCACTGCTTAGCTCCTTCCACTAGAAATCACACATGCATGAAACCAAGTTCACTCTTGCGCAGTAGCACTGCTGAGTCAGACTCATCACTGCTTTGTTTGAAAGGATTCGCGGGTACACCTGACGTTCGTATCAGCTCTCTGATTTCACTGATCTGGACTCCTCTAATTAGCATGTAGTATTGCAGTTTTAATACTTTCCTAACATTATTAACAATTTCTACCATTTAGTAATTAGTCAGTCTATATATCTTATATAGTGTAATACACATCTATAATTTGAAGAGTAATAGTATTCAGTATTTAGACTTGAATATATGTGCAATATTTTTGTTTAAAATTATTTTAAACTGCTGTAAACAAACTGCATTGCAAGCTGTCTGTTTTCTAAATACCTTATTTCACTGAAATAAATATCACAATAGCTGGTTGAAATGATTGGGATATTCTATAAACCAATTGTGCCAGAAAATAGTCTCATCTAGAAATGCTTTTTCACTTAAGATAATATCACAATAGATGGCTGAAATTATTGGAATTTTCTATGTGTCAATTGTACCAGAAGATTGTCTCTTTGTGAAAAGCTTTGTTTTCAATCAAATACTATAATAGTTGCTGGTTACACTTAAAGTCTGTTAACCAAGGGGGTCATTCCGAGTTGATCGATCGTTGCCGATTTTCGCAACGGAGCGATTAAGGCAAAAATGCGCATGCGCATGGTACGCAGTGCGCATGCGCTAAGTATTTTAGCACAAAACTTACTAAATTTACTCACGTCCGAACTAAGAATTTTCATCGTTGAAGTGATCGGAGTGTGATTGACAGGAAGTGGGTGTTTCTGGGCGGAAACTGGACGTTTTCTGGGAGTGCGCGGAAAAACGCAGGCGTGTCAGGATAAAACGCGGGAGTGTCTGCAGAAACGGGGGAGTGGCTGGCCGAACGCAGGGCGTGTTTGTGACGTCAAACCAGGAACGAAACAGCCTGAGTTGATCGCAATCTGTGAGTAGGTCTGGAGCTCCTCAGAAACTGCTAAGAATTTTCTATTCGCAATTCTGCTAATCTTTCGTTCGCTATTCTGCTAAACTAAGATACACTCCCAGAGGGCGGCGGCTTAGCGTGTGCAATGCTGCTGAAATCTGCTAGCGAGCGAACAACTCACAATGACCCCCCAAGTCTTATAATCTAATTTTTTCATTGTTAAACTGAATTATATTTTTTAATTTTTATGACTACTGTTTACATGAAACAGGATGGGGGCATGCCATAATGAAAAAAAAAAAGATTTTAAAAATAGATAATCAAAAGGTAATTTAAGTCAAATTGAAGCTTTTGCAAATGTCACTGAAATCGCATTAATCACTTTAATCAGGGACCGTCAGCTCACCTAACAGCACTGAAACATGAGATCCCTGAAGTAGAGAGGAGATTGATTGTGATTTTTTTATGCCCAATATTACCATTCTCATGCCTTTCACTTCCTCCCACGTTGACCAATTTTTTTATGCCCAAAACCCCACCATCATTTACCATTTTGTTACATAACTACCAACATTTACACATGTAAAATTGTAATAAAATAAGACCAATCCCCAACAACAAAATACCAACCAGATCCTTCTAAAACTCAATGCATTGTCACTCAAGCTCCTTTAAGGTTTGCAATACAGCCAATATCGGGCAATTATGAGTTATGGTGGAGTATGGGAGGGTTTCTGGGCAACAGGAAACCACCATTAATATCACTCCTGTGATCACTATTATGAAATTGTGATGTGAGGAAACTGTGCTAAGAGTACCCAAAATCATGTTTATATTTTGAGAAATAGAAATTGCAAGTGTCGGTGTCAATATACATTAAGTAAATGGTGATGGCTAATGATACTGGTGATTCAGCCTCTTAAAAAATCAATAAAACTGTAATGGGTAGCAAGCAATCTGTGACAATGGCTTTGAATGTGAAGTGACATTGGTAATTACTATTCATAATGCACATGTGGTTTTGTGCCAAGTGGTGCTAATAGTGAGGAAGAAGAACATGGGAATATCAATATAAAACAGTTCAATGGCTTTAATTCTTTGTCACAATTATTCAAGCAACCTCCAAGTATATTTACATCCAAGACACAAATAAGCCATACATTATATAAGAAGCAAGCTATTGTACCATTGCAACCCATAAATGTGTCATTGATAATACAGCATGTCAAGCCCTGATGTAACATATGCAATGGCATGATCTCCTTTATGATGAAAATTATTTAATTATGCCTCAGTGAAGCCAATCCAGATGTCATTTCAAAAATAGAAAGAGAAATGATAGTTCTCTAGGCATTTGTCTCACCGATACTGATAATTGATGTTAAAGGAGAAATTATAATGCAAATGATGACTGTTCTGAAGTGCATAACTGTAATTAGTCACCAGTTAGTAGTCGAATTTAGAACCAGTCACAACAAGACAGGGGCAGATAACTAGAACTTTGTGGGCACCATATACATTTTTTTAAGGGGCCCTCTAACTCAGGTCTCCACGTACAAGAAGTGTTGTTAGTGCTGCCTATCATTTTAACGCCGGACCAGCAAACTACACACAGCACCGTGTAGACTTTTTTCTCCATTATCCTTCATTAAAACTCTGCAGGTTCCAGGCGGTGGCCAGCAGGGAACCAGGACTGTGTGGGTCACTCACTGTGCTTCTCACCGCCGCTGCTTCAAAGGAGTGGTCTTCAGGTTGCCGGCTGTTGGGATTCCGGAGCACAGTATACCGGCACCGGAATCCCGTCAGCCGGCATACCGACACTTTTTCTCCCTCGTGGGGGTCCATGACCCCCCTGGAGGGAGAATAAATAGCGTGGCATGCATAGCGCGCCACCGTGCCCGCAAGGGGCTCGTTTGCGCTCACCACGCTGTCCGTATGCCGGCGGTCGGGCTTCCGGCGCAGGTATGCTGGTCGCCGGGAGCCCGGCCGCCGGCATACCATACTACACCCCTTCTTTCTTTCTTTCTTTCTTTCTTTCTTTCTTTCTTTCTTTCTTTCTTTCTTTCTTTCTTTCTTTCTTTCTTTCTTTCTTTCTTTCTTTCTCTCATACACTCTGCCTCTGTCTCTCTCATATTCCTTCACATTTGCCTCCTTTGTCTGTGTCTCTCATTCTCGATCTCTTTTACACACATACTATCTTCTTTTATTTCTGCCACACCACTCTATTATAGATACAGACATACCAGTGGCGTAACTACTGAGGGTTTAGGGGGTGCAGCTGCTACTGGGTGTCCAGTTGCTTCCCCTGCACACAGTCAACTCTAAGGTCCATGGCTCTCTCCTCCAGTGCCCCCCCAACCCGCGAAGTGCAGCCAGGTGCCACCCCCCCAGAGGTAGCGGGTGTGCCCTACCGCCCCTGCACACATTGCATCTGTGACCTGCCATTAGTGTGCTTAGTTTGATTGATAGCGCTGCCGAGCAAAGCCAAGGTGCTCGGCGGCATGACAGCGCCGGGCACTGCACTTTGTACTGCCAGGAAGGACTTCTAGGAGCATTACGCTGACATCACGTCATGCTCCCTATCCTGCAACAGCTGTGTTGTACTTGCAGCACCTGTGCTTTGCCTGTTCTGACTGTTCGCCGGTTTATTCAAGAGGGGAGGGGGGAAGCAGACACTGAGACAAAGGATCAAGGGGGGAGGCGGTGTTGGGAGGCACAGATTGAAGGGGGTGCTGGGAGACACAGAGTGAAGGCGGGTGCAGGCTGAGAGACACCGTGAATGGGGGATGCTGGCCAAGAGACACAGACACAGAGTGAAGGGGGAGCTTGCTGAGAGAAACAGAGTGAATGGGGGGGAAGGGGGGGTGCAAGGTGAGAGGCACAGAGTTAAGGGGGCAGGCTGAGAGACAGAGAGAAGGGTGTCAGGCTGAGAGACACAGTGAAGTAGGGGGCAGGCTGAGAGAAACAGAGTGAATGGGGGGAAGGGGGGGGTGCAAGGTGAGAGGCACAGAGTTAAGGGGGGCAGGCTGAGAGACAGAGAGAAGGGTGTCAGGCTGAGAGACACAGTGAAGTAGGGGGCAGGCTGAGAGAAACAGAGTGAATGGGGGGGAAGGGGGGGTGCAAGGTGAGAGGCACAGAGTTAAGGGGGGCAGGCTGAGAGACAGAGAGAAGGGTGTCAGGCTGAGAGACACAGTGAAGTAGGGGGCAGGCTGAGAGACACAGAGTGAATGGGGGGGAAGGGGGGGGTGCAAGTTGAGAGGCACAGAGTGAAGGGGGGCAGGCTGAGAGACAGAGAGAAGGGTGTCAGGCTGAGAGACACAGTGAAGTAGGGGGCAGGCTGAGAGACACAGAGTGAAGGGAGGGGCAAGCTGAAAGATTCAGAATTAAAAAGGACAGGCTGAGAGACACAGATTTAAAGGGGGCAGGCTGAGAGTACCATGGGTAGATGACATGTGGCTGAGAGATGCCGGGGGAGGTGATGATGTGGCTGGGAGATGCAGGGGTGAAGGTGATGGTGTGGATGAAAGACGCAGTGTGGAAGATGATGGTGTGGCCGAGAGACGCAGAAGGGAAGATGATGGTTTGGCTGGGAGATGCAGGGGGTAGAAGGTGACACAGGTAGCATGAGTCTGGTTGAACCTCTGTTGTATGACGATGACTTTGATAATATTCCTACACAAACAGGCATCTTCCGGACCTTGTGATTTCCTACATGAAAAGTGAATACTGACTGAAGACGCTGTCTGACCAGGAAGGATACATTTCTTCAGAAGTTCCTCATTGTGAGAAACCATCATATATGGAAGGTGCATTTGGAATGGAAAGGAATATTCTCAAAGTGACGAGAAATTGTGGTGTGTCATGTTGATCCGCTCCCATTTTCAGTGGCAATGCCCCTTTTGGCATGTAACCACACCTAATTCTTTGGTGCACACAGTACAATTAAGACATTTTTTCTACTTGCTCCACTGCTGCTGCCCCTTTGTCTGACCCTACTGCCCCTCTGTCTGTCCTTACATACCTGCTGCCCCTCTCTCTGTCTCTATTTCCCTAGTGTCTCTATCTGTTCCTACTTCCTTGTTGCGTCTCTCTCTTTGACCCTAAGTCGCTGCTGCCTCTATATCTCTACCTATGTCCCTGCTGCCTGTCTATCTGTCCCTATGTCCTGCTGCATCTCTCTCTGTTTCTATGCACCTGCTGCCTCTTTCTGTACTTAAGTCCCTGCTGCATATCTCTGTGCCTATGTCTTTGCTGGCACTCTCTCTCTCTCTCTCTGCCCTTGCCTCCACTGTCTCTGTCTTTGAGTCCCTGCTTTCACTGTATGTCTCTGTGACCCTGCTGTCACTCTTTGTCCCTTCTGCCACCCTCTGTCTCTATGGGGCAGATGTATTAACCTGGAGAAGTCATAAGGAAGTGATAAACCAGTGATAAGTGCAGGTGATAAACGCACCAGCCAGTCAGCTCCAAATTGTTAATTTACATATTAGAGTTGATTGGCTGGTTTATCACTTTGCACTTATCACTGGTTTATCACTTCCTTATGCCTTCTCCAGGTTAATACATCTGCCCATATGTCCCTTCCCCCACTGTCTCTGCTGCCACTCTCTCTCTGGAGACCTGAATTAGGGGCCCCTTAAAAATTTTGCTATGGGGCCCACAAAGTTCTAGTTACACCCGATACATACACTACCGTTCTCATATATACATTCATACATAGATACATAATTTACATACTCTCTGTCTAGCTCATACTGTATTTCTTCACATCTCTAATTTTTTCTCTGTCTCTCATACATACATACATACATACATACAGTATATACATCCATACATTGCCTCTCTCCTACATACATACATACATACATACATACATACATACGCCTCCTCTCCTACATACATACATATATACAACGAAACACTGCCTCTTTCTCTAGCATCCATAAGGGATATTGGGGGAAACTAGTACGATGGGGTATAGACGGGGTCCATAGGAGCCGGTGCACTTTAAATTTCTTCACTGGGTGTGCTGCCTCCTCCTCTCTATGCCCCCTCCCACAGGCAGTTTAGAAAAAAGTGCCCTCAGGAGAGGATGCACATCTCTGCAGTTCCAGAGTTTTCTTCAATTTCTTTTAATCTTTTATCAGTTTCGGAATGCTGTCTGGGCAACAGCATACCTGCACCCTGGGAGTTGGGGGGGGGGTCACCGGCCTTACGAGGTCCAGAGCCGCTTCCCCGCTGCAGGACCACCGTCCTGAGGGGTTGTTGTTAAGCGGAGCACTGCGCCTTGGCTGTCACAGCCGCAGCACGCCACACACCCCTAACGTTGACTGAAGGTGACATTGATGGTGAGTACAAACCGGGGGCCCTGCCAGGGGGGTCCCCCGGTTCAAAGTGCGGCTGACCACGGGGGTGGCGTATGGGACCCTCCCGGGGGTGTCCCGCTAAGATCCCCCGTGTAGAACTGGCACAAAAGGGCTTGACTAGCACTTGTGTGATGTTGTAAGCTTAAAAGGAGACTTTTGACAGTATAATCTATGTATGTAACTCCGGCGCCATAGGAGGTGGCGGAGGTACCTCAGAGCGGGACCTGAGGCGTTTTGGAGCCGTCCTCTGCTTACTGTAGCACAGACAGCACACACAGCGCTCCCTGATCCTCAGAAACGCTGGAAATCTGGTACAGGGTGTAGCCTAGGGGAGAGCCGCTTGTGTACACTATCCTGATCCTAGCTAGGACAATAATTGTTAGTGTTTACTGTATTATAGGTAGCTGACAGCCTCACTGGGGCTGTGCAGCTCAGGGTGTGCTGGTGTCCTCTCTCTCTCTGTATCTCCTCTCACATACAGTAAGGGCATGCTTGCATTATAACTGTGTGTGTGTGTGTGTGTGTGTGTGTGTGTGTGTGTGTGTGTGTGTGTTATTGTGCTTACTGTGAATATGGGTAAACACAAGCTGTGCAGTGTATGTCACACTAGATTCTCTCCCTTATCTAATGTTTCCTGTGAACAATGCAGTCAATATTCACAAATCAGTGAAGGGGCTGGGGGAGAGGGTCCAGAGCCCCACTGGTTAGGGTCTCTTAAGACTATGATGTCTGATATGTCATCTCAGCTAAATGCTAATGTACAGAAAACTCAGCTACTACAACAAGCTGTTGCAGATTTAGCTGCTAGGGCAGATGCACAGACCTCCCTCTCTCACGAAGGTCCTCAGAAGTGTGGTTTACCTGCTATTCTATCTGATACAGATGATGATATACAGGATAATGGGATGCCCTGGACCCCGTTAGTGGGGATCTTGATGCTGCTCAGGGAATTGAACCCCTCATTTTGGCTATAAGGGATGTGTTAAAGCTCCCTCTAAGGGGAGGACGCTGCATCACAGCATTCGTTTTTCTTTAAACAAAACAAACCTAATGTCACTTTTTACAGAGTTAGATGACTTATTGAAACAGGCCTGGAAAAATCCAGACAAAAAATTCCAAGTGTCCAAAAAGTTTTTGCGCACTTTCCCATTTGCTCCTGAAGGTAGAAAATTTTGTGTGGATGTCTCAGTATCTCGCCTGTCTAAAAAGGAGGTGATGCCCGCCCCGGGCTCCTTTACCACGAAGGATCCAGGGGATCGGAAAATTGAGACTACCCTAAAATCTATATACACAGCAGCCGGTATATCACAAAGACCGGTCATTGTGGGTTGCTGGATGACCCATGCTATTCATTCTTGAGCCACTCAAATTCAGGGGGGCCTCTCAGAGGATATGCCCTTAGTTACTATGGTAACCCTCCTGAAGCACATTCAGGACACTACTCGTGTCCTCTGTGATTCGCTCAAGGAGATGGGGAACATTAATGCTCGGACTTCTGCCATGGCAGTGTCGGCGCGCAGGGACTTGTGGTTGCGTCAGTGGATTGCAGACGCAGAATCCAAACATACTGTGGAATCACTCCCCTTTTCTGGGGAATGGCTTTTTGGGGTCGAATTGGATACCTGGATTTCCAAAGTTACAGCTGGGAAATCCACTTTTCTCCCCACTGGGGCCCCCGCCGGCGAGACTTTCCTATCCACGGCCGTCTACCCAGTCCTTTCGGTCTCACAGATTTCGATCTAAGGCCAGAGGTGCCAATGCGGCTAGAGGCACCAGAGGTAAGTGCAGAAAACCTGCAAGCACCAGTTCTCAGGAACAGTCCACCGGTTCTGCTTCCACTAAGGTCTCAGCATGACGGTGCCCCGTGGGGATCTCGAGGTGGGAGCTCAACTGCGTCACTTCAGCCGCGTCTGGGAGAACTCCTGCCAGGATGCCTGGGTCAGAGATCTCGTTTCTCAGGACTGGAGTTCGACAGTACTCTCCCTCAACGATTTTTCAAATCAAGCTTACCAGCTTTGGAGGATATGTAAGTTACGTTGCAACAGGCAATCCGAAAGTTGGTTCAGTCCCACGTCATTGTTCCAGTACCACTAATCAAACCTGTTTGTGGTGCTGAAACTGGACGGTTCGGTCAGACCCATTTTGAATCTCAAATTCTTGAATCCTTACTTGAAGGTGTTCAAGTTCAAGATGGAATCCCTGTGAGCAGAGATTGCAGGTCTGGATGGATATCAAGGATGCCTATCTCCATATTCCTCATCAGGCGTACCCAGGGCCGGATTAACAATGGGGCGGATGGAGCTGCAGCTCCAGGCCCCCATTGAAAATAGACCCACACGACCCCAACCCGAAGACCTATCTGTAACACTGCCATGTCTCCCCCGAATCCACCTGACATCCCCCCCAGACCTGTCCGAATCCCCGTCCCCACGTTCGTCTGCTAACCTCAGACTCGGACTGCACACACAGTTGGATAAATCCCCAGTGAGCTCCCAGTCCCCTGCTCTGTAACCCCGCCCACTATCATCGTCAGGATCGGCTGGTGACTGGTAAGGGAGAAGCTGTATACAACAGTCATTACTTCAGCTGCTGTGCTGCGTATACTGGACTGACCTGCTGCTGTAACGCTGATGAGATTCCTACTCTGTGCAGGAACTCCCCAGCAGTGTCTGCTGTGCTCCGATTCGCAGAGTGACACATCATTCAGTCACTCAGCCAATCGGAGCACAGACAACCCCACACCCTTCCCAGACAGGAGGCGTGCTGGTCTGGATGAAATTGCAGGCTGAAGTTCAACACTAACACAGCACAAATGGTAAGTCTAGTGTCTAGTGTCAGTGCGTCACGCACTATGTACTGTATGTGTATAGCACTGTACACAGTAATCACTTTAATAAGCGTGGCCCCTCCCCCTTCCTTCTCCCCAAACCCTACATGTTCCTTATATCCTTATCCCCTGGATGTAGCAGCCACTTCTGTAACCCCCTCCCTCCCTCCCAGCTGCCCAGTGTCGGACTGGGGCATGTAGGGCCCACCGGGGGAAAGCAGTAGTACGGGCCCATGATTAGGGGTGTGGCCAGTCTGCAGAGGGGGTGTGGCCTGCCACCTCATTGGTTTGACTAACCATTAGAGAGTGCAACGTCTGGGCAACTTCATAAATATATACAGTAAATTTAGCTGCTGCATGCATGATAATGTACCAGATTAATAACAGCGATGCACTGTAGAAAATACACCATAGTCCAGTATAAGGTAACATATGTATAATGTATAACTCAAGTGCACAATCTGAAATCTGATCCTTAGAGCAGGAAGTGGCCCCCAGGCAGCGGGGCACACCGGAGGTTTCCCCTGTGGACCAGTCCAAGCCTGCAGCTGCCTTTTCTACAGTATGTATAGGTATATATAATATGTATATATGTTTGTATGTATGTGTATTCTATGTGTATGTATGCTATATGTGTAAATATATATATAAACAAATCAGCCTGTTTATATGTTTTTATCCGTGGAGCAACACGTGGGAGGGCACCCAGGCAATATTGGAGAGCTGTGGAATTGAGTGCCGACACACTTTCATGCTTAAATATATTTAACATACACATGGAGCCACGCTAATCGTGGCTCCGTCTGTTCCCGGGCGCGTCCTTGACGTGCACGCGCCCCATTCACAAGAATGGGAGCGTCTCTGTGCACTCCTGGCGTGGCTAGGAGGCCGGGTCGCCTAGTCCCCCCGGTAGTGCACCTGTGCGATGGAGCCACACTTGATGAGTGCAGCTCCATGTGAATGCAGATACTGCATATATGTACACTGTATCTGCATGCACACTATGTACACTATATATAGTCTATTTATAGGAATGTATGCTATATGTATGTATGCATACTGTACTATGTGTATGTATTTTGTATTGGTATTTATGCTATGTAAATGTAAACATGCATTCTGTGTATACTGTAGGTATGTTTATGTACACTGCAAACATATGCTGGGTGTGATACATTTTACCGGTGTTTGGGATGCCGGCAGTCATAAAACTGACAGCGGCCCCCTAACCCTCCCTCCCCGCAGCCTAACCCTAACCCTCCCCAGTGGTGCGTAAACCTAACCCCCCTTCTCGCAGCCTAAACTTGACCCTCCCCCTGCAGCCTAACCCTCCCCGGTGGCTCTTAAACCTAACCCCTCCCCCCATGACCTAACCCTAAGAGTCCCCAGCTTACTTACGATCTGGATTCCGGCGACAGCATTTCAAGTCATGACAGAATTCCGTACGCATGTCGGGATTCTGGTACCAGGATTTTGAGTGACGGCATCCTGACCACCGGCATACTGAACGTATCCCCATATATTATTATGTATACCAGAGGCTGTCAATTGACTGCCTGTCGGGATCCCGTCGGTCAGGATATCGATGCTGGAATCCCGACACCAGCTAAAATACCGGCGGTAGGAATCCCGCCCGCCGGCTGGTTACCCCTCTTGGGTGGTGGTCCACGCCATCATCTGGAGGGGTGTAGAACCCTGTGGCGACCAAAGGTCGCCACCGGGCCCGAAGCGTGGCGAGCAGACACTCTGCACTCGCCCCCGGGGTCTCGGCTGTAGGGCTCCTGGCGTCGGTCTTCTGACCGCAGGGATCTCGTACTGATCCCATGTATGATATGCATAATATATAGGTATATACTGTAACTGTAACTGTTCACTGTAACTGTATATCGGGTAGGCAATGTTCAGCACTCCAGCTACAGCTTAACTATACATCCCAGCATGCATTGCCATAGATTTACTGTTAGGGCAAACTATAACTGTTAAAGGACATGCTGAGATATTTAATTCCACAGCATCTGGAGTGCAGGACATTGCCAATCCCAGCTGTATACTGTATATACTGTACATGTATACTGTGGGGTTGGGGCTGCGTGACCGGCTGCCGGGATCCAAGTGACCGCATCCCATACTGTCCATATGCACATATACACTACGTATGGATACTGTATATGTACACTATGGAGGAGATTCAAATTGTTTTGCACACCCATTCTCCCATCTGAAGTGATGGGAGATCACGGGATGCAATTCAATTGTTTTATTTTTAACGCACTAATCTCGCCCAGACAGGCCAGGTTTAGCCACATAAAATGGCTAAACCCAACCAAAATGCTGGGCGTGACGCGAAAGGTGCTGTTTGTACGCTGAAACGGGTCATTTTTCACATACTTCAGCTTGCCAGCAATGCCGGCTACGAGCTGAAATGTATCTCCCCATGGCTCAGTGTGCCCAAATGGAGCAACAATTGAATTCGTTAACTATGTTTATGTATGCTATGTCTATGTATACTATGTATGTACACTATCTATCTCTAGCTTAGGGGTCAGACCTATTGTGGGCTAACGGTGTAAGTTGCCTGTTGCAATAGTGTGGAGATGGCAGTAACGGCACTGCATCTTGCACCATTCATGGCCCACTCCCACCCCGAATTTGAACAATTTTGTACGCAGACCCAAAAAGCTGCTTACAAAATAATGCTGCATGTTAGCACACCAGTGCTAACAATAGTGACTGGCTGCTTGGCTGCTGTGCGAGACTCTGGGAGAGCCACTGCCAAAGGGATGACAGCAGCTTAGCTGCTTCCAGGAGGAGAAGCAGGAGAAACATTACCCACCCCTCCCCCACTCGCAGTACCTCCGGGCCCCATCTGCGGCACCCGCACCCGCCCCTTTCCACCCGCGGCACCCCCGCAACCGCTTCTCCACCCGCGGTGGCACCAGACCCCCTCCCCCAACCGCGGCACCCACGCACCTGCGGCACCCCCGGACCCCTCCCCATCCGCATCTCCCCCGCACCCGCCACTCTCCCATCCATAGTACCTACTAGGTGATTCATCAGGCCCTCCATGCGCTGTTCACGCCATTGCAAGGGGCTACGACCCCTTAACCATTTCATGCCCTTTGTCCGTGCAATATTTAACCACTCACACAATTATGATTGGAGGTAATACTCCATATAATAAAAATATTGCACACCACAAGGGCGTGCAAGGGCTAAGGGGGCCTAGCCCCTTACGACGGTGTGAAGAGCGCCCGTAGCGCGCGATGAATCACCTAGTTTTATTGTATATGCCATATTTGCTGTTGATGGTGACTTTCTCAGTTACAAGCCCATGGTTATATTATCCTTTGTGATACCAATAAAAATGTAAATAAAAAAAAAAAGTTAGAATGTAGAATGTTGACTGTAGAACACAAATGTATTGTGGTTTTCAAAATGTCAAATTGTTTTTTTCTGTACTGGTCAGTTACATAATGATTTTCATAGTTATTCCATTACATATGAAATGTAAATATTTTCATATCCATTGAATGTGCTTTTATTTTTTTATTTTTAGGAGCTGCAGTTTGAAAGACTAACACGAGAACTCGAGGCCGAACGTCAGATAGTTGCGAGCCAACTAGAAAGATGCAAACTGGGGTCAGAAACTGGCAGCATGAGTAGTATTAGGTGGGTGCTATTTTCTATTTATTTACATTCAAATTTTCAAAAGTTGTATAAACTCTTCACTGCGTTGGCTTTTTTTCACCACTATGTTGAGAACATTTTAGAGATTTTTGGAAGTTTCATTTCCAATATTGGAGTTGGTCATCTTTGTGGAGTGCCCACATGAATCATACCTGACAATCATAAACTCCTATTTCTCTTACGTCCTAGAGGATGCTGGGGTCCACATTAGTACCACGGAGTATAGATGGGTCCACCAGGAGCAATTGGCACTTTAAGAGTTTGAGAGTGTGGGCTGGCTCCTCCCTCTATGCCCCTCCTTCCAGACTCAGTTTAGAAAATGTGCCCAGAGGAGCCGGTCACAGCTAGTGGAGCTCTCCTGAGTTTTCCTAGTAAAATTTTTTTTTAGAGTTTATTATTTTACAGGGAGGCTGCTGGAAACAGCCTCCCTGCAGTGAGGGACTGAGGGGGGGAGCAGTGTCCGCCCTGCAGGGTCTGAGCCACTGTCTCCGCTGACTGGACACTGAGCTCCAGAGGGGTCTGATCGTTCTCCGCCACAGGGGACCGCTCGCCCCAGCAGCATGCCGCCACCCCCTTGCAGAGCTGAAGAATCGGTGGCGAGTGAGACACCGACCCCCCTAGCAAGCGGGGGGCCAGTGTGAAGACGGCAGCAGCAGGGAGGGAGCGCAGTATTAACAGCGCTCCTGGGAAGGCTCAGCGGTACATGGTGCGGCGCTGTGAGTGACGCCAGAGCCGGATTAAGGGGGGGTCCCGGGGTTTCCTTTAGCTATGTCCAGGGACACTGTGTCATATGCTGCAGAGGATTTGTCCTTCCAGGATGATCCCATTCCATGTAATCGGGATAGCACTGATTTAGCACAGATACCAGCAAGGGAGCCTGAGTGGTTTTCCTCTATCAAATCTTGGATTTCTCAGATTTCTGACAGGGTTACAAGTAATGAATCTGCAACCCAGGTATTACAGAACTCTATGGCAGTATGGCCGGTTTCTGGTACCTCAGGACGCTCCGCTATATACCCCCATAAGCGTGCACTTGTGCATGTCACACAAGACGACACGGATACCGATTCTGAAACCACAGACGGTGATGGGGATGTGTAGCGGGGGTCCGCATCTCTTGCAAAAGGGGTGCAATTGATGATAGAGGCTATCAGGGATGTGTTGAATATTAATGATACTACACCTGACAAGGTTGAGGAGGCCTCTTTTACTGAAAATAAAAAGGCTTCGCTAACCTTCCCTGCGTCAAAGGAATTGAATGCTATATTTGAGAAAGCATGGGAAAACCCTGAGAAAAAATTCCAGATCCCTAAATGGGTACAGGTGGCGTTTCCTTTCCCTGAGGAGGATAGAAAAAAATGGGAAAACCCGCCGATTGTTGACGCATCTGTGTCCAGACTCTCAAAGAAGGTGGTTTTGCCTGTTCCAGGCTCTACCGCCTTAAAGGAGTCGGCTGATCGAAAAATTGATAACACACTTAAATCAATGTACACTGCTTCAGGGGCCATATTACGTCCCACTATTGCTAGTGCATGGATTGCAAAGGCTATAGTAAAGTGGTCGGCTACCTTACTTGAAGATTTGGATACGATGGATAAGGATGATGTTGCATTATTTTTACGCAACATACATGATTCAGCAGGTTTTATGGTTGAATCCATGAAAGACCTGGGTTCCATGGCTGCGGGAATATCTTCCATGTCTGTTTCAGCTCATCGGGGACTGTGGCTGCGCCAGTGGTCGGCCGACGCGGAATCCAGAAAAAGTGTGGAGTCCCTACCCTATACAGGTCAGGCTCTCTTTGGGGAAGCTCAAGACGCGTGGATATCCACGGCTACAGCGAATAAGTCTCCGTTTATTCCCTCAGCAGCAACTGCTCCGAAGAAATCCTTCTCTTCATCTACAAAATGCAGTCCTTTCGGCCTAACAAGCCTAGGAAGGCCAGACCGTCCAAAACCTGCCGCTGCAGGTTCCCAGGAACAAAAGCCTGCTTCAGGTACGCCAAAGTCCTCCGCATGACAGTTCACTTCAGTCACGTCTGGGTATCGTCCGGCCTGGATCCCTGGGTGATATTGTATCCCAGGGATACAGGCTGGAATTTCAAAGTCTCCCTCCTCATTGTTTTTTCAAATCAGGCTTATCAGCTCTGTTGGCAGACAGCACTGTACTACAAGAAGCTGTCCAAAGCTGGTGGAGGCACAGGTAATTGTGCCAGTTCCTCCTCCTGCGTAGGCCACTGGTTACTATTCGAACCTTTGAAACCGAATGGTTCGGTCAGGCCCATTCTGAACCTAAAATCATTGAACCCCTTTCTAAAGGAGTTCAAGTTCAAGATGGAGTCTCTCAAGGCAGTGATATCAGGTCTGGAAGAGGGGGAATTCCTGGTATCCCTGGATATCAAGGATGCGTACATCCACATTCCGATATGGCTGCCGCATCAGGCTTATCTCCGTTTCGCATTGCTGGACTGTCATTTCCAGTTCCAGGCCCTGCCATTCGGCCTCTCCACAGCACCAAGGGTGTTTACCAAGGTGATGGCAGAGATGATGGTTCTCCTCCGCAAACAAGTGGTGAACATCATTCCATATCTGCACGTTCTGCTGATAAAGGCATCGTCCAAGGAGAAGCTGCTGCAGTCTATTGTTTTCACAACACGCCTCCTCAAGAGTCATGGTTGGATTCTGAGCCTTCCAAAGTCACATTTGGAACCAACCCAGAGGTTGTGCTTTCTGGGAATGATCCTGGACACAGAAGTGCAGAAGGTGTTCTTCCGCAGGAAAATGCGTTGGTGATACAAACTATAGTCCGGGATGTCTTGAAGCCAGCCCGGGTGTCGGTTCATCAATGCATTCGCCTGTTGGGAAAGATGGTGGCCTCTTACAAGGCTCTCCAGTACGGAAGGTTCCACGCTCGGACATTCCAACTGGATCTTCTGGACAAGTGGTCGGGATATCATCTCCACATGCACCAGAGAATTTGTCTGTCGCCGAAGGCCAGGATTTTGCTCCTCTGGTGGTCACAATTAGCTCACCTTCTGGGGGGCCGCAGGTTTGGGATTCAGGAATGGGTCCTTCTAACCACGGATGCTAGCCTTCGGGGCTGGGGAGCAGTCACTCAAGGAGTAACTTTCCAAGGACGGTGGTCAAGCCTGGAAGTCGGCCTGCCCATCAACATCCTGGAACTAAGAGCCGTCTCCAACGGTCTTCTTCAGGCAGCCCCTCTTCTAAGAAATCGGGCCATTCAAGTGCAGTCGGACAACATAACAACAGTGGCTTACATAAACCGAAAGGGCGGAACGAAGAGCAGAGCGGCATTGTCAGAGGTGACAAGAATACTCCTCTGGACAGAAAAACATGTGTTGGTGCTGTCAGCCATCTTCATTCCGGGTGTAGACAACTGGTAAGCAGACTTCCTCAGCAGACACAATCTCCATCCAGGGGAGTGGGGTCTCCATCCAGAGGTGTTCAAGGAAATAACAGATCTTTGGGGATTACCCCAAATAGACATGATGGCCTCTCGTCTCAACAAGAAGCTTTGGTGTTATTGTTCCAGGTCGAGGGACCCACAAGCAGTGACAGTGGATGAGCTGGTGTCTCCGTGGGTGTTCCAGTCAGTGTACATGTTTCCACCACTCCCACTCATCCCAAGAATCCTAAAGCTCATAAGGAGAACAAGGGTTCAAGCGATTCTTATTGCTTCAGAGTGGCCAAGAAGGGCTTGGTATGCGGACCTTCTGAATCTACTGCAAGAAGAACCAAGGCCTCTTTCTCTTCGGGAGGACCTGCTGCAGCAGGGGTCGTTCGCCTATCAAGACTTACCGCGGCTACGTTTGATGGCATGGAAGTTGAGCGCCTGATACTTGCTTTGAAGGGCATTCCGAAGGAGGTCATTCCTACCCTGATACAGGCTAGGAAAGGGGTAACGTGTAAACATTACCATCGTATTTGGAAGACATATGTCTCTTGGTGTGAATCCAAGAAGTTTCCTACAGTGGAGTTTCAACTCGGACGTTTTCTCCACTTACTGCAAGCAGGTGTGGATATGGGCCTGAGGTTGGGATCTGTGAAGGTCCAGATTTCGGCCCTATCCATTTTCTTCCAGAAACAATTGGCTGCCCTCCCTGAGGTTCAGACTTTTTTGAAGGGAGTTCTGCACATCCAACCTCCCTTTGTACCGCCTACGGCACCTTGGGACCTTAATGTGGTGTTACAGTTCCTCCAGTCAGATTGGTTTAAGCCCCTACATGAGGTTGAGGTCAAATTTCTTACATGGAAGGCAGTCACGTTGTTGGCCTTAGCTTCTGCTAGACGTGTGTCGTAATTGGGGGCTTTATCCTGTAAAAGCCCTTACTTGATATTCCACGAAGATAGAGCTGAGCCCAGGACACGTCAGCAGTTCCTTCCGAAGGTTGTGTCGGAATTTCATATCAACCAACCTATTGTGGTGCCAGTGGCTACTGACTCCTCAATTACATCAAAGTCCTTGGATGTTGTAAGGACTCTGAAGATATATGTGAAGAGAACTTCTTGTCACAGAAAGTTGGACTCTCTGTTTGTCCTGTATGATCCCAAGAAAATTGGGTGTCCTGCTTCTAAGCAGATGATCTCTCGCTGGATTAGGTTCACTATCCAGCACGCTTATTCTACGGCAGGTTTGCTGTGTCCAAAATCTGTTAAGGCCCACTCTACTCGTAAGGTGGGTTCTTCCTGGGCGGCTGCCCCGGGTGTTTCGGCATTGCAACTTTGCCGAGCTGCAACTTGGTCTGGGTCGAACACGTTTGCAAAGTTTTACAAGTTTGATACTTTGGCATCTGATGATCTGAAGTTCAATCAATCAGTTCTGCAGGAGCCTCCGCGCTCTCCCTCCCATTCTGGGATCTTTGATACATCCCCATGGTACTAATGTGGACCCCAGCATCGTCTAGGACGTAAGAGAAAATAGCATTTTGGTTGCCTACCGGGAAATCCTTTTCTCGTAGTCCGTAGAGGATGCTAGGCGCCCGCCTAGCGCTTCGTTTTCCTGCAACCATTATCTGGTTCAGTACGACTTTGTTTAGTTGTGTACTGCATTGTTACTTGGTAAGTAATGTTTCAGCAGTTGCTGAGTTTTTCAAGCTGGTTAGCTTGATGTGCCTTCTATGTGTGAGCTGGTA
Source organism: Pseudophryne corroboree (assembly GCF_028390025.1). Taxonomy (NCBI): domain Eukaryota; kingdom Metazoa; phylum Chordata; class Amphibia; order Anura; family Myobatrachidae; genus Pseudophryne; species Pseudophryne corroboree. Next base: position 387,532,791 of record NC_086448.1, on the reverse strand, counting down.
TGAGTCTCACCACTATCTGTGTTATATCCTTCTCTCGAAGAATTCTGTCTCCTCGGGCACAGTTTCTAGACTGAGTCTGGTAGGAGGGGTATAGAGGGAGGAGCCAGCCCACACTCTCAAAACTCTCAAAACTCTTAAAGTGCCAACGGCTCCTGGTGGACCCGTCTATACCCCATGGTACTAATGTGGACCCCAGCATCCTCTACGGACTACGAGAAAAGGATTTACCGGTAGGTAAACAAAATCCCGAACCGCTCAGCACAACATCTCTCCCCCCGCTCAGCACAGCGCGATGTGGGGGGGGGGGGGGGGGGGGGCGCTCATTTCATCCAGCGGGTGAAGTGAGCGACCTGCTAGATTGTTTTTTTACAGATGGTGGTGTGGTCTGCGCTCCCTCCAATTGGAGTTTGTCTGTGTGAGATGGGTTGTACCAGTGCAGCCCAGGTGCCTAAGAGAAATTCTTTTCAAGTATTCCTCGTTATGGCAATCACAAATACAGAAAAAACAAGGACCTGTGGCCAGGGCCGGTTCGAGGGCCCTCGGCGCCCCGGGCAGGGAATGGGGGCGTGGCTTAATACAGGGGGCGTGGTCAGTCACGCCCCCTGTACAGTAGAAGCGCCGCTTAAATGCTGAGCGGTGCGCGATGACGTCATCGCGCACCGCACAGCAAAAGGTACTCTCCACGAAGGGAAACTAGACGCGCAGCGTCTAGTTCCCTTCGCGGAGAGGACCTTTGCTGTGCGGTGCGCGATGACGTCATTGCGCACTGCTCAGCAAAGGTCCTCTCCGCGAAGGGAAACTAGGCGCTACGCGTCTCGTTCCCTTCACAGGGGACCACAGCCGCAGGAGCCGGGGGACACAGCGTGACAGCGGGCAGCGGAGGGCACAGCAGTGGCGGATCTTGCCATGGTGCGGCGCCCTCCGGATGGCGCCAGCGCCCTCCGGAAGGCGGCGCCTCAGGCAAAAGTCCTGCTTGCCCGTGGCAAGATCCGCTACTGCCTGTGGCGCTACTTGATATCTATGAAAGCAATGATGCATAAAGTTTTATAATCTGTTTATTAAGAACATGGTACTAAGACAAACAATAATCAATATTAGATAAGCATTAAAAAAGCATTAAAAAAGGGGAGACAGCAATATTTCTATACCAGGGTTGTGGCTTGGATAAGCACCCCACAGCAATTGTCTATAATTCACTGCTCACACACTATGTTATTCAGCGCTAATTAAGCATCTGAATCTTAGTGATGCTGTTAGTAAAGGCAGAGGGGTGGTGGTTTCTATTATTGCTGTATATGTCTCAAGTTCATAAATCCATATGCAAATGAATGTAATCCTATTTTAATAAAACCGGATGAATAAATATAAATGTAATTATAAATAGTATAAATAGCTAAATATAATGCAGTTGATAAAACACTGATTAAACACTTGATAAATTTTCCCAATGTGCTGAGTCCACATGAGAGAGCGCGCTCCCTCTCCTTTCTGCGGCAAATAAAGTTTCTTTCTGTGGGTCCGGGTATTAACAAAATAAGTCTCTTTGGGTCCGATATTCAAAATAAGGCTCTCACTTACGTATCTTCGTCCCGCTCGGGACTCCTGATGTTTTCACCTTTGGGCGGTGTGTCAGTCTCTCCCCGCGGTCGCGATGTTTGCTGCAGGCGCCTGCAGTGCTTCTTCCCCGGTCCTTTCCGTGCTTGCGGCCAGCGCTTGCCAGGGGATCGGGAACTCCGGGTTGGGGGCGGATGTGAGGGGGTGTGTCCAACGCGTTTCACTCGGCTTCAGGATGCCGGGCTTCGTCAGGGACTTTGTGGTGTATACAGTTGCAGTCACTTTTTTAAAGGGGCCGGTTCTTGTCTATTGGTTCGTCCGGCTGTCTGTCAAATATACTGTTTCTTTTTGTGTCCGTGATTTCTTATATGATGTTATTTAACACAAAAAAATATCACAAAAAACAAGGTGTTTCGATAAACATGTGTGTAATTGCATGAATCCATGAAAAATAATGAAAAATAAATGGTTTGTTATGTACAAACGAAACAATCTCTTTTTGCTTCCATTCGAGGGTTTGTTTTGAAAGAGGTTGCAACAATTGTATATACATTTGTTGCTAAATATGGTAAGGAAGTTTAATACATTTCCTATGGTGCTACTGGATAACTGATCTAAGCATAATAACTATCTAGATGGGCATGACTTGAATACTGTATTTTAGTGAAGTTATGCTGTATATATCGGAAATATGTCTGTTCAAATTTACAGGTATTTTGAAGTCAGAGAGTTTTGGAGGGGGGGGGGATTCTCTTTAGGGTAATCGGAGTCCTTCAATTCTATACCGTGAGGGGGGTGTCAATATCCTTATTGTGTGGTATATTGATTTATGGTAGTGGAGTGGTGCTGTCTCCCTTTTTTAATGCTTTTTTAATGCTTATCTAATATTGATTATTGTTTGTCTTAGTACCATGTTCTTAATAAACAGATTATAAAACTTTATGCATCATTGCTTTCATAGATATCAAGTAGCGCCACAGGTCCTTGTTTTTTCTGTATTTGTGATGACCTGCTAGATTGGACTGCATGCAGGCCAGTCTAGCACCAGCGATAGCGATGTCCGGGGCTGCGCATTGCTATCGCTGTGAGGGGTACACATGGAGTGTCGCTGCTTAAAATCTAAGCAATCTAGTCAGATTGCTTAGATTTTAAGCAGCGATCGCTTCATGAGTACCCCCCTTAAGTGTTTTATAGACACCCAGACTACGTAAACTTCCAGGCAGGAGGTTCTTATATAACTGGCAGTAGAGTAATATGCAGATAGTACAGTATATGTTGATAACGTAAGTGATAGCATAGGCTACACAGTGTAATCTCAGAAGGTATTTACAGCAAGGGAGGTATGTTTGGAGAGCACAGCAACTACTAATGAAGTAGTAATGGTTGAATACAATAGTTCATGCAAGCCACACATAGCATCCAAAGCAAGGGAGATGAGCACAGTTCCAAACAGCAACTAAGTTATCTTGGTTCATAGAAGACATTGGTAGTAATAGACAGAGGTACAGGCACTTAGGAATAGGGCTGGAAGCATGGTCAAGGCATCAGCAACAAGACTCCATAAAATCAGCTGCCGCTGGTACCGGTAGAGCTATTTAATCCCCACCGGACGTCTCTCCTGTGGGTGCACAAGTTGGTGTTTTCCCAGCAGCAGTGACCACACAGATTCTCACTCAGGAGGGTGGATTCGCACAGACGGAGTGGCACAGAAGGAACGGGAGCAGCCAAAACACATCATTAAATGCCCGGTGTCCTGTGACCACATCTCCCTCCTCCAACACATGATTTAGCCCCCCAAATTTGGAGCACGCATACCTGCAGTAATTCAGAATTTGGGTGCAAGGACTGCAAAAATTTTTGCAGACAAAATCTTGCACACAATTTAATATGCCTGTGTGTGCGCCTTCTTGAATTTCTTCTTCTGAATCATACCTTGTTCATACCTTGTTTAAAAAATACCACTGGTCTATTTACATTACATCACCTGACAAAGCAACAGAAATCTAACTGACATAACAAAAAGGGGTATGGGACTCAGGGTCGACAGTGGCTATGTCGACACACAGTATGTCGACACCTATAGGTCGGCAGTGGCTAGGTCGACTCAGGAAATAGGTCGACGCGGCCATTAGGTCGACATGGAAAAAGGTCAACTTGAGGGGTTTTTTTGGGTGTCGTTTTCTTCGTAAACCCCAATTGGTGCACCGTGTCCGCTCACCATGCTTCGGGAAAGGTTACCGTTCCAAATTGTAGTCCACTTGAATCGTAAAAGTATGAAAAAGTAAAAAAAAAAAAGTGGAAAACTCATGTCGATCTTTTTCCAAGTCGGCCTTGTTCATGTCGACATATTTCCTGTGTCGACCTACTCAATGTCGACCAATAGGTGTCGACCTAATGTGTGCCGACCTACAGTCCGGATACCAACAGAAAGTGTTATCTTTAAAAATAGCAAGAATGTGAAGTTACATATGCATGTGCGCATTGGTATCAATCTACAATACCAAAACACAATTAATACAATTAATACTTGAAAGCCAAATTTGGGTTTATGTAGCACTGACAGGCATATTATGCATAAAAAGTCTAGAATTATATGGCTAGGCCAATGACATATACTATATTAGAAATTGCAAAAGCAATCCTACAATCACTAATGGTGCCCATACATTTGTGCGATGCCCCGCGACGCGACATCGCGGGGCATTGCACCGGCAGTTCAGGTGCGATATATAGCATGTGCGATATATAGCATGTGTTTTAAAAACACATGCGATCACACTGCGATTCGATAAATATTAAGTGCAGCACATACTATCTTGAGATGTGAGATTTGACCGGCGTGCCCGCGCATCGCGTCGAAAGGTACCTAAAATGTGCATACAATCCTTCGATTTCTCTCACAGATGCGGTTGAAATCGAAGGTTAGCACCGATTATCTCACAAGTGTATGGGCACCATTAAGGAAAGTTAGTGCATATCTCTAGGTGTTAGGCAGCTTGCTATACAGATTCGATCCTAATGCGCGCTCCCGTTGGGTCGGTATTGCAAGTCTAGATAGACTGTGCAGGCAAGTCAATCTTGACTATCTAGTGTACTGTCTAGTACAAAGTATAGTCAGAATTGGCACTTAGTCAGAATCGTACATAGACAAAATCTCAAGCACAGATAAGTCAAAATCTGTCCTATCTGTGCTATCTGCGCTCTGGGAGAGTTTAAGGATCTCACCGTGTGTACACACCTTTAGGCATTTTCAGAAAGTGTACAGTAACAGAAAGAAATAATATTTCTCTTACGTCCTAGAGGATGCTGGGGTCCATTTTAGTACCATGGGGTATAGACGGTTCCGCAGGAGCCTTCGGCACTTTAAGACTTTTCAACAGTGTGAACTGGCTCCTCCCTCTATGCCCCTCCTCCAGACCTCAGTTTAGAAAATGTGCCCAGGAGACTGGATGCACACCAGTGGAGCTCTACAGAGCTTTGCTAGTAAAGACTTTCTTAGGTTTTTTTATTTTACATGGAAACTGCTGACAACAGCTTCCCTGCTTCGTGGGACTTAGGGGGGGAAGTAGGAACAAACTTCTCAATTAGTTAATGGTTCTGCTTCCGCTGTCAGGACACCATTAGCTCCTGAAGGGTACTGAACACAGCCCAAGCCTGGCCAGCGTTCACTCCCACAGCACTGCCGCCACCTCCTAACAGAGCCAGAAGTCAGAAGGCTGGTGAGTATATAACCGGAGTTCTGCAGAGAGGGGATCCTCCTATTATCGTTGGCGGCATACAGGTACACGCGCAGCGCGCGCCATGTCTCTCAGCACAAAGGTGCACAGCGCGGGGGGGGGGGGGGGGGCGCTCTGAGGGCATGTTTTTAAATTTTACTCTCACTGGCAAAAATGAACTGTAAAAATGGGTATACACTTGCCCAATCCTCAGCATGTCCAACACGTGAGTGACCGGTTTGTACAACATTGGAGAGGTGTGTACCCACTGCCGACCGATTCTTTCCCCTGATCCTGGTTGCTTGTCGGGTGTGCTGGTTTTTAAACAGCTGACCAATATACAAGTGTCTCGGTTGCTGAGACCGGAGCAGGCCACCTATCTCCACTCCTGGCAACTCTACACACCATCGAAGTGGTTGTGTGCATGATCTGGAGGATTTCTGACTCCGTCCGCCACTGCAGGACCCAGCCGTAGTGACTGTATGTACATGGTGGTGCAGGGGCGTATTAACATAGGAGGAGGCCCATGTGCTGACCCCGGGTAGGCCCCCTCTTCACAGCGCGGTAGCCTGCACATGCACAGGTACAGGTCTCCTGAAACATGGCGCCCATCATGTGCCCATTTTGCCTGTGATGGTTTTACCATGACTGCAGCTCCGACACGGGACTTCGGAAAAGTAAGTAATAAAACATGGTGCAGTGTTGGCCCCCCTGGACTCAGGGGCCCACTTGCACCGCACACATTGCACCCATTATAGAAACACCGGTGTGGCGGTGGGACATAGAGGACATGTCATTAGTGCCCCACCAGCCATTAGTGCAGAGAACGGCAGCAGGCGTACTGTAGTGGGCGTACTCTTGCAAACCACAGCATCACCCTGCGTCTTTGTGCAGGCTAATATTAGATAACATGAGGCATCCGCCAGCCAGGTGTAGATCACAGATGAAGATGTGAGAAGCCCTGGGGTAGGTGGCGCCCATGCAAAAGAGCTTAATGGACGCCTCACCCAGTTGAAGGTGCTTCCCACTAAATGTCAACATTAGGTGTTGTGTCTTTTTCTCTAACGTCCTAGTGGATGCTGGGGACTCCGTAAGGACCATGGGGAATAGACGGGCTCAGCAGGAGACATGGGCACTTTAAGAAAGAATTTAGATTCTGGTGTGCTTTGGCTCCTCCCTCTATGTCCCTCCTCCAGTGTGAATCTGTGCCCGCACGAGCTGGGTGCTGTTTAGTGAGCTCTCCTGAGCTTGCTATAAGAAAGTATTTTGTTAGGTTTTTTTATTTTCAGGGAGCTCTGCTGGCAACAGACTCCCTGCATCGTGGGACTGAGGGGAGAGAAGCAGCCCTACTCTCTGCAGATAGGTCCTGCTTCTTAGGCTACTGGACACCATTAGCTCCAGAGGGATCGTACACAGGATCTCACCCTTTGTCGTCCGATCCCGGAGCCGTGCCGCCGTCCCCCTCGCAGAGCCAGAAGACAGAAGCCGGGTGAAAGAAGCAAGAAGACTTCGAAATCGGCAGCAGAAGACTCCAGTCTTCACTGAGGTAGCGCACAGCCATTGCTCCCACACTACACCCACATACTCCGGTCACTGTAAGGGTGCAGGGCGCAGGGGGGGGGGGGGGGGGCGCCCTGGGCAGCAAATAGAGACCTCTTTGGCAAAAGTTTGCATATATACAGTTGGGCACTGTATATATGTATGAGCCCCCGCCAAAAATTGTACATGAAAGCGGGACAGAAGCCCGCCGTCGAGGGGGCGGGGCTTCTTCCTCAGCACTCACCAGCGCCATGTTTTTTCTCCACAGCTCCGCTGAGAGGAAGCTCCCCAGCCTCTCCCCTGCAGATACACGGTAGAAGAGGGTAAAAAGAGAGGGGGGGGGCACATAACTAGGTGCAAAAATCAATATAAACAGCAGCTACTGGGTTAACATTAAGTTACTGTGTTATTTCTGGGTTAATAGCGCTGGGGTGTGTGCTGGCATACTCTCTCTCTGTCTCTCCAAAGGGCCTTGTGGGGGAATTGTCTTCAGATGAGCATTCCCTGAGTGTGTGGTGTGTCGGTATGTGTGTGTCGACATGTCTGAGGTAAAAGGCTCCCCTAAGGAGATGGAGCAAATATGTGTGTGAGAGGGTGTCTCCGTCGACAACGCCGACACCTGTTTGGATATGTGTAATTTAGTGCTAAGGTGAATTTATTGCACAAAAGATTAGAGAACAGACAGGGAATCTACCCATGTCTGTCCCTATGTCGCAGAGACCTTTAGAGTCTCTCAATGATCACTATCCAAAATAATAGACACTGATATCGACACGGAGTCTGACTCCAGTGTCGACTACGATAATGCAAAGTTACAGCCAAAATGGCAGAAAAGTATTCAATATATGATTATTGTAATAAAAGATGATTTGCATATCACTGATGACTCATCTGTCCCTGACACAAGGGTACACATGTTTAAGGGGAAGAAAGCTGAGGTAAATTTCCCTCCTCTCATGATGAAAAAGAGCGGGAATCTCCAGACAAGAGACTGCAGTTTCCCACAAAGAATTCTCAGGGAGTATCCTTTCCCCACTAGGGCCAGGATACGATGGGAATCTTTCCCTAGGGTGTCACGTTTGCCCAAAAGGTAGCCCTGACATAACAGCTATTCTCAGGGATCCTGCAGATAGCGTGCACATTCTGGTACACTACTCAGACCGGCGATTGTGTCGGCATGGGTTTATAGCGCTGTGGCAGCGTGGACAGGTACCTTATCAGCAGAGATTGAGACCCTAGTATGTATATATATATATATGTATATATATATAGAGATATATATATTAAAGATGCTGTCTTAAGATATATATATATATATATATATATATATATATATATATATATATAAAACATGCCCAAAGAGACATGAGTCTACTGGGTACTAGAGTCAAAGCTATGACGATTTCTGCTTGACGTGTCCTGTAGAATATGCAATGGACAGATGATGCCGACTTAAGAGGCATATGGAAGGCTGAGGATTGTGTGGAGAAGGGTTCTCGGACCTGGTCTCCACAGCTATAGCTGGTAATTCTGATACTTTGCCTTATATTCCTGCACAGCCTAGGAAAGCACGACATTATCAAATGCAGCCTTTCAAACAAAGAAACAAGAAAGTCCGAGGTGCCTCCTTTCTTGCCAGAGGCGGGGACAGAGAAAAGAAGCTGCACAACACAGCTAGTTCCCAGGAACAGAAGTCCTCCCCGGCCTCTACAAAATCCACCGCATGTCGCTGGGGCTCCACAGGCGGAGCTAGGCCCGGTGGGGGCACGCCTTCGTAAGTTCAGCCACAAGTGGGTTCACTCCCTGTTAGATCCCTGGGCAATAGATATTGTGTCTCAGGGATACAAGCTGGACTTTGAGGAGATGCCCCCTCACCGACGGCCCTGCCGGCTTCCCCCCACGAGAGGGAAACAGTGTTAACTGCAATTCACAAATTGTATCTTCAACAGGTGGTGGTCAAGGTTCCCCTCCTTCAACAAGGAGGGGGTTATTATTCGACAATGTTGTAGTCCCGAAAACAGACGGTTCGGTCAGACCCATATTGAATTTAAAATCCCTGAACATATACCTGAAAAGGTTCAAGTTCAAGATGGAATCGCTAAGAGCGGTCATTGCAAGCCTGAAAGGGGGAAATTTTATGGTGACTCTGGACATAAAGGATGCATACCTTCATGTCCCCATTTATCCACCTCATCAGGCGTACCTCAGAATTGTGGTACGGGATTGTCATTACCAATTTCAGACGTTGCCGTTTGGTCTCTCCACGGCCCCGAGAATATTCACCATGGTAATGGCGGAAATGATGGTGCTCCTGCGGAAGCAAGGTGTCACTATTATCACGTACTTGGACGATCTGCTCATAAAAGCGAGATCAAGAGAGCAGTTGCTGAACAGCGTATCACTTTCTCTGGAAGTGTAACGGCAACACGGCTGGATTCTATATATTCCAAAGTCGCAGTTGGTTCCTACAGCTCATCTGCCTCTCCTAGGCATGATCCTAGACACAGACCAGAAAAGGGTTTATCTCCCGATAGAGAGAGCTCAGGAGCTTGTGACACTGGTCAGGAATCTATTAAAACCAAAACAGGTGTCAGTGCATCACTGCACTCGAGTCCTGGGAAGGATGGTGGCATCAAAAGAGGCCATTCCCTTCGGCAGGTTCCATGCGAGGACCTTCCAATGGGACTTACTGGACAAGTGGTCCGGATCACATCTTCAGATGCATCGGTTAATCACCCTATCCCCCAGGGCCAGGGTGTCTCTCCTGTGGTGGCGGCAGAGTGCTCACCTTCTCGAAGGTCGCAGATTCGGCATTCAGGACTGGGTCCTGGTGACCACAGATGCAAGCCTCCGAGGGTGGGGGGCAGTCACACAGGGGAAAAATTTCCAAGGGCTGTGGTCAAGTCAGGAGACTTGCCTTCACATCAACATCCTGGAACTAAGGGCCATATACAACGCCCTACGTCAAGCGGAGTCCCTGCGACCAACCGGTTCTGATTCAGTCAGACAACATCACCGCAGTGGCTCATGTAAACCGCCAAGGCGGCACAAGGAGCAGGGTGGCGATTGTAGAAGCCACCAGAATTCTGCGCTGGGCGGAGAATCACGTAAGCGCACTGTCAGCAGTGTTCATTCCGGGAGTGGACAACTGGGAAGCAGACTTCCTCAGCAGGCACGACCTACACCCGGGAGAGTGGGGACTTCATCAAGAAGTCTTCACGCAGATTGCAAGTCGGTGGGAACTGCCACAGGTGTACATGATGGCATCCTGCCTCAACAAAAAGCTGCAGAGATATTGCGCCAGGTCAAGAGACCCTCAGGCGATAGCTGTGGACGCACTGGTGACACCGTGGGTGTTCCCGTCGGTCTATGTATTTCCTCCTCTTCCTCTCATACCCAAGGTGCTGAGAATCATAAGGAAAAGAGGAGTGAGAACAATACTCATTGTTCCGGATTGGCCAAGAAGGACTTGGTATCCAGATCTGCAAGAAATGCTCACAGAGGACCCGTGGCCTCTGCCTCTAGGACAGGACTTGTGCAACAGGGGCCCTGTCTGTTCCAAGACTTACCGCGGCTGCGTTTGACGGCATGGCGGTTGAACACCGGATCCTAGCAGAAAAAGGCATTCCGGATGAGGTCATTCCTACGCTGATAGAGGCTAGGAAGGATGTGACGGCTCAACATTATCACCGTATATGGCGAAAATATGTGGCTTGGTGTGAGGCCAGGAATGCCCCTACGGAGGAATTCCAGCTGGGCCTTTTCCTTCACTTCCTACAGTCGGGAGTGACTTTGGGCCTTAAATTGGGTTCCATTAAGGTTCAGATTTCGGCCTTATCCATTTTCTTTCAAAAAGAACTGGCTTCTCTGCCTGAAGTTCCGACGTTTGTAAAGGGAGTGCTGCATATTCAGCCCCCTTTTGTGCCTCCAGTGGCACCTTGGGATCTTAACGTGGTGTTGAGTTTCCTGAAATCACACTGGTTTGAACCACTCAAAACGGTGGAAGTAAAATATCTCACGTGGAAGGTGGTCATGCTATTAGCCTTGGCTTCGGCTAGGCGTGTGTCAGAATTGGCGGCTTTGTCACATAAAAGCCCTTATCTGGTTTTCCATGCGGATAGAGCAGAATTGAGGACCCGCCCACAATTTCTGCCGAAAGTGGTTTCATCCTTTCATATAAATCAACCTATTGTAGTGCCTGTGGCTACTACTGACTTGGAGGATTCCGAGTCACTGGATGTAGTCGGGGCTTTGAAGGTTTATGTAGCCAGAACAGCTAAGGTCAGGAAAACAGAATCTTTGTTTATCCTGTATGCTTCCAACAAGCTTGGGGCGCTTGCTTCAAAGCAAACTATTGCTCGCTGGATCTGTAACACGATTCAGCAGGCTCATTCTGCGGCTGGGTTGCCGCTGCCTAAATCAGTTAAGGCCCATTCCACAAGGAAGGTGGGCTCTTCTTGTGCGGCTGCCCGAGGGGTCTTGGCATTACAGCTTTGCTGAGCGGCTACTTGGTCAGGTTCAAACACCTTTGTAAAGTTCTACAAGTTCTACAAAGTTCTACAGGAGCAGAGAAACGCGTAAGGACCTTTCCAAATAACCCATCCGGTGAAGTTGTCTCCACGGCTGTGTTCTAAGGATACCGAATACGGACAACACATAGCCGCCGCTGATACGGGAGTCCGCTGTTAAAACTTCACGGCGCTTGTGAAAGATACAAGTCCGGTAAGAGTGACCCGCTTTTCTTGCACCATACGACACTGGACACTGTCAGCCGAGGTCAGACGGGGGTGTAGCATAGCGCCGGGACATCACCGATTCGGCGCCCTCCCTCCGCCTGTTCCCACAGTGTGCATACAGCATCAATTCACGGAGGAAATACTGCATGTTGGTTTGCTTGCCACTACAATCCTCACGTTGCTGCTAGACTGACAAGATCAAAGGAGACAAGTGCAATACGGGCTATTTATTATCTTAATAAGACTTCACAGCATATATCTTCATTTTTGATTATAAGGAACACTGCCATTAAGGACTCATGGATTAATATTGGAGACGCAAATGAGATAGATATTTACCATAGGTACATGAATTATATGTCTACCCTATTGATAAATTAAATTGTCTATTATTGTTTTTAAAATATTATGTAATAAATCATTAATTTTGACTAGAGCGCTTCCTGATATATATTTATATACTATATATCCCCCCCTTTTTTTCTATATAAAAATAATTTTTGGTATCTCAGTAGTACCGTTTGGGAGCAGCTGTAATCATATTGATATTATTATTATTATTTAATTGTAGAAACGAGCAGGATAATTGACTATACAAGCGCCAGGGAATTTTTTAGTAAAGTTTGATACTCTGGCTGAGGAGGACCTTGTGTTTGCTCATTCGGTGCGGCAGAGTCATCCGCACTCTCCCGCCCGTTTGGGAGCTTTGGTATAATCCCCATGGTCCTTACGGAGTCCCCAGCATCCACTGGGACGTTAGAGAAAATAAGATTTTACTTACTGGTAAATCTATTTCTCGTAGTCCGTAGTGGATGCTGGGCGCCCGTCCCAAGTGCGGACTTCTTCTGCAATGCTTGTATATAGTTATTGCTTAAATAAGGGTTATGTTATAGTTGCATCAGAGTTTATCTGATGCTCTGTGATTGTTCATACTGTTAACTGGGTAAAGTTATCACAAGTTATACGGTGTGATTGGTGTGGCTGGTATGAGTCTTACCCTGGATTCCCAAAATCCTTTCCTTGTACTGTCAGCTCTTCCGGCACAGTTTCTCTAACTGAGGTCTGGAGGAGGGACATAGAGGGAGGAGCCAGAGCACACCAGAATCTAAATACTTTTTAAAGTGCCCATGTCTCCTGCGGAGCCCGTCTATTCCCCATGGTCCTTACGGAGTCCCCAGCATCCACTACGGACTACGAGAAATAGATTTACCGGTAAGTAAAATCTTATTATTTTCATATTTTCTTTACCGGTGGGCTACAGGTGCCAGCGGGCCCTAGATCTCCGGGCATACTGGAACTTGTGGTTCTCCAGATGCCTGCATATGAGGACTGGTCAGCTGGGATCTGTAGGCTGCCTGTAAAGTACAAAATCAAGGTACTATAAACCCTGCACCCACGGCCACTGGGGCTTTTTTTTTCTCAGAAGGGGGAACCCCATATTTTGGGGTCTCCGCTTCCCGAGGAATTCTAGCCCTGTGCTGACCAGTTTTTGGGTTGGTTAATATGATGGTGGGGGGACCCACACACTGAGTGTCCCCTGCTATGGTGTTATCTACCTGGCTGGTTCAGCCTGGTGCTGAGTTTTGTAGTAGGGGGAACAACACACTGTTTCCCCCCCCCTAATTGGACAAGTATGTAGCCATGGATTGCATGTACAACTGATGTTGGGACAGTGTTATTGATATGAGGTACATTCTAATGGCCGTGAGGGGAAGCAGTGGTCTACCTGCTCTGACCTGGTGGGAATTTAGAATGATTACACATGTGAAAGGCATTGACATCCTGGCTGCTCTCTCCAGGAGAGAGCAGCCAGGCCGGCTCAGTAGGGGGGCAGGGTTATGATGAATGATGGGGGCGGGGTTGAGGAGGAACGGGGCGTGGTTACCGCAATCGCTTCATTATTAGCTATGCCCCCGCTCTGTAATGCCGATATTTCTGGCATTATACTGCAGGGGGCATGGCTATGATGATGCAATTCAAATCGCGTCATCGACTGCCCGGACAGCCCACTTTACTCACTAAGTGGGCGGCCCTGCAGGGGGGACCTTCAAAATTGGGAGACTTGCCTGTTCTTTCGGCGGGCTGGAAGGGTCTCCCTATTTTCGGGAGCCTCCCGGCCATTCCTGGAGTGTAGGCAAGTATGCCTTACTTATTGAACCACTCGTAATATTCCCAACTACTACAGTGCCTTGTAAATGCCTTTATGATTAGAAAGAAAGAACACTAGTTAATTATAGGTATCAGATAGGGAATTTTGAAAAGGGCAGTCTATTGTCAGTATTAAAACCACCGCACATTGCTGAAGGCTTTCAACCCCACACCCACCGTTAGCTGGTGCACTGTTACCAGGTACTTCATACCCTGTATATATGGCTGCCAGAATATTGACTGGTGGTTAGAGCAGGCTGTTCACAAATCATAGTGGTGCACACACTGATTGGCGAGCTGGAGGTATCCGCTAATCACAGGAAATAGAAGCACACTGAGGAGGTGAGGGATGTGTTTGTAAATCCCATAGATCATTTGGTGTACCAATGGTTTTGCTAAATATTAACTTATTTATAGTATTATACTTGAATGGTAAAATGGAATGGGGGTGGGGGTAGCATTTGATGGAAGCTAGGGAAGCTATACAAAAATATGGAATTCACATACAGTATGGAGAAAGATTATACATTTGTGGGGGGTGGTGGGGGGGATCGGAGGGAGAAAAGGGACAGTTTAGACCCGATAATTGTAATTGTAATTTCCGATTGCCGCCATTCACGGCAATCACAACTTAATTAATGTATTGTAGATGTTGCATTAGCAGTCACCTCACTACTATATTGAGACCCCCAAAGGGCTACTGCCATTGATGTGGAGGTTGCCAGAGGAACCCTCTCCCGGTAAATTTAGCTTATACACTACATAGGCTTATACCATCTTCATTTAGGCAGCTGCACAGCCCCCATAGAAACATATAGAAAAACAAAATCATAAAAACATTGAGCAGATATTACAATGTTCTGTGGTGTGAAGCTGAGAGGTCCTTCAACATGTTTCACCTGTTCCAACCCGCCCCTCAGGTGAAAGTGTGGAGGTAGCATCTTAGAAGTTCCACCTTTTTGCAGTGCATATCCCCAATGAACGTATCATGATGGCCCTGCACACAGTGTTATATGTGTATAGGGCCTAATTCAGACCTGATCGCTCGCTAGGGTTTTTTTGCACTGCTGTGAACAGATAGTTGCCGCCCATAGGGGAGGGTTTTTTTGCTTTGCAAGTGTGCGAACACATGTGTAGCAGAGCTGTACGAACAGATCTTGTGCAGTCTCTGAGTATCCCAGGACATATTCAGCCGCTGCGAACACTACAGCCTGTCCGGGAACTGAATTGACGTCAGGAACCCTCCCTGCAAACGCATGGACACGCCTGTGAATGGCAGCACCATTGTTGAAACCCAGCAGAAACCCCCCTTGGCCTCAGCACTGCCCTGCTTCCAGCGCCACCTGCCCCCAGCCTCACCCCCATCTTCCTGACATCCTAATTACAATATGACGATGCCCCCTTCTTAGTTCTTACCTTGAAGTACCCCTCCTCATAACTTAAATAAAGTGGATATCTGCTCAACACCTAGGTTAGTGTTTTTTAACCACTGTGTGATGGCACACTAGTGTGCCCTGAGCAGTCTCCAGGTGTGCCGCCATAGAAGCAGAGCCAGGCCCGTCAGTGTATTGCCGCTACTGAGGCCCTGGAACGATCAATACTGGTGGGTTTAGTGGTTGCAGAGCCAGTTCTAATTTTGGGCCGGCAGTGTTGAGCCCTTCTGGCGTTCTCAGATGTGGCTCAGGCGTTACCTATAGAGAAGCTGTGACATGACATCCTAGGACACGCAACTGCACCATGCATCAGCATTATATTTGAGTGTGCTTTGGCAATATTTAAATCTTGTTGAGTGTGCCGCGAGCTGTAAAAGGTTGAAAATCTCTGTGCTACAGTGTCGGCACCATGTTGTTATAAAAACGCCCCGAAACCGCTGAAAGATGTGCATTGTGAAGGGGCTGCTGGAGGGGCCCGGCAGGGGCCCAAGTTTGGTACCCCTCCCTAGTATGCCAGTGCTGTAGCCAGTGGTGCCATCTTTCCGGTAATCTCTTTGGGAAGATGGCGCCGCACATAGAAAGCAAAGACTCTGGCACTGTGCCAGAGTCTTTGCTCTCTAGTGGCCAGTGTCATCTTCCCAAATATTACTGGAATGATGGCACTGGCCGGGGAGGAGGGACCTGCCTCCTAAGATTGTTCTACTGTGAGGCGTAATCTGAATTGGGGGTACTATTGTGTGACCACACCCATCCTTGTGAGGCCACACCCCTTTTTGTTTTGCAACTAGGGGGTTGCCTAATCCCTTGCAGTGGTCCTGGCTCTGCTTAATGAGGAAGGGGGGGGGGGGGGGAATGAAATGTTCATGCTGCTGCAACCTCTAAGCGTGTGTGTGATAAACCTCTATGAAATGCATACACGTTGCGTAAGCACGCCGTCATGCTGTAAGCACAAAGTAGCTACATGTGCTGCCGAATACACTTTAACCCCTAACAGGAAAGGAATGCGACACCAATTGTATATGTTATGTTGTGGTCCAACGCAGCAACAAAAATTTACTTAAAAGTGGGTTCACAGAGAAATACAACACTATTATAGAGAAGAAGCTACAACCAATGATACATACGTTTGTTCGCCTGTGCCACCCGGCCCGGGCCTCAGTCAATCTGGAAAGATGACCTTCAGAGAATAGACTGAGACCGGCCAGGAGGCTTGGCTTTTATACAATGGTCCAAAGCATGAAACAAAGGAAACTGTAATCTCTTCATCCATAGGTCAAAGGGCTGCTCATTTACAGTACATGAGGGGTCATAGGTCGGTTTGAATAGGTGGGTGATGCCTGATCCAGGTGCGCTTACAGATGTCCTCCACTGGGTTCCCGCCGAATATCAAGGGTACAGTAAATACAGTGTAATATTAATATTGTACTCCTGCGCATATATATGCGCAGGAGCGTGCTACATTCTGCAAACTGCCATCGGAATATTGCCCATGAAATACTGTACAGCTGGATACCAAACACCACCTCCTAACCTAATTCTGTCCCCTCATATCCTGTAAAGTTGAATCCCTCTGTTGTTATACCTCTGAAGCAAATATAACTTGCTGGTGTGGTGCGTGTAGGCTATGTGTAAATTATGTACTATGTGGATCAAATGTCAGATATGTCTTTGTGGCATTTTCCATGCTAATGCGTACGCTACCGTATTTACTCATACCACGCGTTAATACGCAGGACTTCGTGAGCCAATATGTGCAACGTGCAGGTATGCGCACGCACGACAGAACAAGCACACGCACGGAGGCCACTCTGTATGGTGTTTGCACGTGATGCATGTGGGTATAATATTTTCGACTTCGACAGTCCACCCTTTGGCAGTAAACAATAACTGCCACACATAACTAATAAAACTGCAAATATTACATATACATTATATACAAAGTTTGAGTGACCGGGGGAGATTTTGTAGGTGGGAAATGTATAGCCTAGTGGGATAGGAAAAAGCATGTATGTATGAATTAATGTCTGAGGGGCATGTATCATCAAGCCATATATGTTCTAAGTAAGCTTCGAGGTACTGTGAAGTATATATTAAATCCTTTTCATCCCGTATTAAGGGTCTGTACATGGGCAAACAAACACTACTGAGCTCTTTTTAGGCAAAGGCCATTAGCCCTCACCTTTCCGGCTTCTTATACCAACAAATGGGGAGCACATTTATCTGATGATACATGTGGGGGAGATGTATGTGTATGCTATTATGTGTGGATAACATTTATCGACTGTGTGTGCCATTAACTAAAGATTGCAGAGATGAGGGTAAGACACATAAAAATACATTTACATAAATTTGGGTATTGTTGAAGTCTTTTCCGGCTGGATGTTTCTGGGTAGAGGGGAAAACAGAAAAATGGTGAAAGAAACAGGCCATGAAATTAATTTACAATCCTTATCACAACACTGTTTCTACAGATGGGTCATAAATCAAATCTGCCGCTTTTACAACGCCCTCACTCCTTAGACTCATCAAATTTGTCCTATGTTTGCGCCGCGTCAAAATTCGAACACCTCTGAATATCAAACCAATAATTATGACAACACCCAGGATACAGAGGAGAAACTTTCCCAGCCTTGCAATTACATTTTGCACCCACTCTCCTAACCCAGAAAACCATTTGCGTGTGTTCAACCATGAGGCCCAGCCGGTCAATTCATTACCCACAGCCATCAAGGTAAGGTTGTGCTTCCTT
The DNA here is from genome assembly GCF_028390025.1 of Pseudophryne corroboree. Lineage (NCBI taxonomy): Eukaryota > Metazoa > Chordata > Amphibia > Anura > Myobatrachidae > Pseudophryne > Pseudophryne corroboree. The sequence continues at coordinate 387,514,916 of NC_086448.1, read as the reverse complement.
CTGAACTCCCACTTCAACTGCAAGATCTCGTCCATCTTTTGATCGATGATCTCCGTTGGGTCTTCAGTACTATTCGTAATATACGTACAGCACTTTACACCATATTGAGTTGCCAGAGAAGCACAGTACCTACCTGTCACAGCCGTGACATAATTCAGGATCATTCTATGCTGGACCAGCTCTTTCTTGTAGGCTTGTAACTCCCTACCCGTATACCTGAAGGTATCATCATACATCTCAGTGATATTATCTATCAAGTTCGCTATCGCATGGATGTACCTATAATTTATAATTCCTCTGGCAGTACGGGTGATATCTAATGCGAGAAGAATTTGAATTCCGGTGGATTCATGGATCAAATCAGAGGCTGCGTGCTCTGTCCTATCTATGAGGTGTCTCTTGACAATGTGTTCATAATGTGTATGAGTATAAGGAGTCTGAGCGTTGCGGTGAATGTCTTTCATTTTGTCGTGTGCATTGGTCATAACCTCTGGTAGTACTCTGCCAATATAACACAACCCTTCAGAGCTCGGAGTAAGCCACTTGTACGCTTTCCTTCCACATATGAAGTAGGCATCATCTGGAAGAACATAAGGGACAAAATGCAACAAAACCATATCACATATTTTCCTTATAAAGAAACCGGTCCCCAGTTCTCTCATTTGCTCAGTACAAGTATCGGGCTGAATGATGTGGGCACAATACCCCAGCGACACTTTTCCAGCCCACATGGTTTTGATCCCACGTGTATACCTATACCGAAAGTACTTCCCACTTGTGGCTATCTTACGTACAAGTTCGGAGTTGATATGTACTTTATCAGCTCTATGTGAGAAGGTTATTGTCTGGTTATTCCATGTCACTTCCCAATTTCCTGGTTTCCGGAAATTGGACACGTTAAAGTACAACAGTGACCTATCTACGTGGTACTGGTGGAGCTTCAAGCTAGGGGGCCTAGATATATTGAATTTCTTGTCCACCGGTTCCTCCCCCCCTCCGTAATTCGAGTACCTCATCTATTGTTAAAGGGTATGGCACTAATCCCGATTTACTCTGTCCTTGAGGTACTTGTGAGCACACCCAGCATTCTGTTTGGTTTAAGACCGTACCCACTAATGAGTGTTAATCACTCAAAGGATGTCCGCCAATGTCGATGTTACTGTTTGACTGACATCTCTGGATGCACCCATCTTCGACTATGTTTTCGCAATGCTTACATATGCAGTATTCATCAGACAATGACCCTTCACATTGCCTCCGAGCTCCGTGACTACCAGATCTCTTACTGATACCAGCTTTAACCAAAGTGATGCGCTGATCCTGGGGTCCTACGAATCCGTACTCTCCATCAGAGCCCATCCTTGCTCGACCTCTCGGGGGCCCTCACAAAAACAGATTGTCCTGATCAAAAACAGAGTCACCAGAAAATGCTGGAACACAGACTCTTGGGGTGGATCCATTTCGTTAGGGAGAAAAATAGGAAGGGAAAGATGCTGTACAACAGTAGTGGCAGTTCTTCTGGCCACAACAGTCCAGTTTCAGCCACCACTTTGCTCAGCTTGTTCTTAATAGTGCTGTTCATTCTCTCCACCTTCGCACTGGCCTGTGGCCGGTATGGAGTATGCAGATTACTATTAATACCCATCAGTTTGCACATGACCTAAAAGACTTCACCTGTAAAATGGGTACCCCTATCACTTTCAATCATTCTAGGGATAACATATCTACACACAAATTCCTGCACAATTTTTTTTGCCGTAAATACGGCAGTATTTGTGGCAGTGGGGAATGCTTCTACCCAGTTTGAAAAGACATCGGTACATACAAACACATACTTTAAATTCATACAGGGTGGTAACTGTATGAAGTCGATTTGTTTTACCTGGAAAGGTCGGTCTGTAGGAGGGATATGGGATGGCGCCATTGGTATTGTCTTACCGATATTCTTCCTCAAGCAAGTAAGACATGTCATTGCTTTCTTACCTGCATGAGAAGAGAACCCTGGTACACTCCAGTAGGCTCTTACCAATTTGCACATACCTTCCTTGCCCAGGTGAGTCAGACCGTGTGACGCCTCAGCTAGGCTCGGGAGATATGCCCTGGGGGCCACTGGCTTACCGTTTCCATCTGTCCAAAGTCCTGAGGACTCCTGACCATATCCTTTCGCCTTCCAGACTGTCTTCTCCTATAGGGAACACAAATTTTGCATTTGATTTAACTGTTGTGTATTTGTTGTGTGGGGTAAAAAAATCTCTAGAGAAGAGAGAAGAGAAGGGGGAAAAAAAAGAAAATGTCAGGTTTGCGTTCACCATCATGCATATCAGTGTCCGTACACAATTTCTCTTTACCAGTATTCCCATTCTTCACCCTTTGTGCATGACAAGGCACACTGCAGTAATACTGGTGTCATCGTGCTGGTGAGATATACCGGGTTTGGGCAGAACTCTGAAAGACCGATAAGGCATGTGGTGTATGAACTGTAATCGGGTCCATGTGTTGTACCCTCCTGTAGGTGAACGTAAAAGATGGAGAGGAAATGGTTAAAGAAAAACAGAATAGAAGTTGGTAACAGATGAGTTTGTAGAGGTGAAGAGGATTTTATTAAAATAACAACTGGATTGGGCACTACGGGGAATTGATTCTCTACTTGGTCTACTCCCTTTAAAGTTTGTGCTTGTTGTATCACTACTGGGACTATCCCAGCCATCAATCCAGTGTCCTGTTCATCCTAAATTCATAGGGAACCCGGTATTTTGTGAGATAATTTCTTCTACCTGTGATGGACATGAATCTAGAACAGTGGAGTGCAACATTAGTCTTTGTGGTTGTCTAACATACTTTGTACTTCCTGAGTGGGAGCACACTATATGTATATCATATTTAACAAAGTTTCTGCTAAGTTAGTCAGGGGCCACAGTTGCTGGGAAAAATACAGGTTTAGCATCATAGAGGCCCCATCTTAACTTCAGCAGGTTTTGTCAAAGGGTAATGTTGAATTTATTTTGTTCTTCCCATTTGCCGAATTAGTCTTTTCTGTGTGGCTTTAAATCCTTACTATATGTCCCTTGGTCCCGTCTATGTGTTTGATAACGTGGCTCGTGTTCTTTGTCTAGGGGGTCTATATTTATTATGTGTCCCATTACTCCTACAATCCCTGGAAACATGTCCCTCCTTTTTACAAATATAACATACTCTTGCTCGTTTCCAGTCTTTAGGGGCCTCGGATCTAGGTTGATCGGGCATCCCTTCCAGTGCCTGTATGCTTACCGTCCACAACCTCATCTCCTGCTGTTCCCTGCGTCTGGAGATATTCCTGTCATGCTCAATAGCAGACTCCCTGAGAGTATCTACTGTGACCCCTCTCCAATAAGTAGGCAAAGAAGTCTGTACCCTGACTTTCAATGCCTTATTGAGCCCGTCCGTTAGCACAGAGACAGCCACTTCCCTGTAATTCGCATCTTTCCTTATATCCGATACCACAGTGTACTTAGCCATAGTTTGTAAAGCTCTATGGAAATACTCAAATGTAGTTTCATTTTCTCTCTGTTTAATTGAGAAAACTTTGCTCCATTTTTCAATTGTGGGGAAATACAATCCTAGTTGTTCATTGATTCGTTTCACATTCTCCTGATTGTATTCATCAGTCAGAGGATCGTCTGACTCTATCTTACAATCCGTGATAAATTTTTGGGTGTCAATATTAGGGGGTAGGCACGCTTTAAAAAGTTTCCACCAATCTTTGTTTGTAGGTTCATGGCCATTACCCAGATCCTTAATAAACTTTTGACATCTGGCTAAATGTCTCCGGGGATCAGTGAATTCTGAAATGATTGACCGCAGTTCTGATCTGGTCCACGGGCAATACATTGCAGTATTCCTGATGAGGGTTACTCCCTGGCTATCGGTTCTCCCATTGGGAGTTGCTATTACCCAGACAGGATGTAACCCAACCATTCCGTTTCTACTTGGCTCACTGTGAGCTGTTACTGTCTCTGCGTAATGAACAGTCTCACACTTACCGGTGGCTATGATCTCACCCGTCCCTTCAGTGGGAGACACCGTGCCCACCTGAGTTTCCTGCAAGGTGGCTGCTTGGATGAGGGCTGAGATTAGGCTGGATCCATCATCTTCCTCCGACCTATAACCTTGGAGAGAACTTAAGACAGGGTGCAATATGCATGGGTTAGGGTTAAGACAAGTTACATGAATGTTCCTATCATTTGTCGATGTACCATTGGTTGTAGCTGTTTTCTCCCCATCGACATGTGTCGTTGATGGTGTGCTCGCAATCACATTCCTGTCAGGTTTGGAACTGGCTGTGCGAGCCAGCTCCCTTTGCACATCTCCCTCTTGTTGCCACAGATTTAAACAGTCGTTATGTATTATCCTTTGTTTCCTAGATTTGATCAGACATATTCTAATCCTTACGCTCTGTAGTACCTGCGGTTCAAAACTACCCATCCTAGGAAATGATGCCTTATCATCATCAGTCATACATACCCATTCGTCACAAAAAGCCTCCGCGTGTGGACCATACTTCCCACACATTATCAACTGAGCTGACCCCCTGGGCCGCAGCTCTCCATCCTGAACCCTGGCTGCCGAATGCCTCCCGCTTGTGCATTTGGCTCCCATTGCGGTCTTTTTAAACACAATTCCCAAATGCACAAAGAAAAACGGTGAAAGTTCTTACCGAGTGCTTTCACTCACTCCTGCCCACACTGGCCTGTACTCCGACCCACTCCAACAGTGGAAAACCCGGTGTACCCAACCTTGGACTACTACCAGACCCTTCAGCACCGTCATTTCTTTCAGTGGAGGTTCTGTTGGAATATTTTCCTGAGAGAGCCAGCGAAAAATTCCTTTTTGGTATCTTTCCACAAATTTTTTTATAGGGTGAGAAACATACTATCGATCACCCTTTCCAGTGAATTTCCTGAAGAAATCAGCGAAAAAACCCTTGTTTACGCATTCACGCCTGCGTATGCTTTCCAAAGCGCATATGACACACCTGCGCAAAATAACGCAAATGGTATCACACTGCGCTGCGTATAACACATGGACGTGCGGTCCAATCGCAAGGCCTATAGATACTAGTTATCTATATGCGCTACGATCATGGGAGTCAAATTTAAGCCGTGCTCCTCAGCCAGAGCATAACACTAAAACACTTCACAAATCACAATTTATTACACTCCTCCAACACGTTTTAGTACGTGACTAACTTCGTTAAATGCGCTAGGTTGCGACCCTTCTCGCAGCTGAGCCCCTTCTAGCTCAGGCGTTTTGTCCACGGGATCCCGGTTTCTGGGGCTCCATACGTCCACTCCTTCTTTCAACTCACACAAATACACAATGTTTTTCTGTACAGAAAAATATCACTCCCTTTAACTGATAGACTGTCCCAGAGGTAGTACAGTTTAAACAAAATATAATAATCTGCTTTTTAAAATCGGATAGTTATGTGCTATAGTATTAATGTATTTATCCCGCCTTAAATTGAACTGCTATTGTGCGGTTATAACTTGCGCTCGCAACTGTACGCAACCTTGCGTAAACACGCGACTGTGGGTGTCCCTACGCCACGTGCGCGTCCCTGCACCATGTGTTCGCTCCTGTACGCTGTCCTAGCGTACCGTGTCACGTGTACAAACGTGCGTTCGCAACTCAATAAACCACACTATCGATAAATGTGAGCAACAAAAACTACTATTGTCCACTAAAACAACACACAATTGTTCCGTACACTCGCCTGAAGTCACCCACACGGGCAATCCTCTATTGAGTGTATACCTAAATGTTTAGGTCGGAACTGCGTTTCGTGTTTTTTTATAATTACTCCCTTAACACACTATTTCAAATATATATATATAGCAAATAATGTATCCGATTTTACACAGATCTATAATGACTGTAATAACCTATGGCAACAATATGTGAGAATGTATGCAAAGTATCGGTACGCTTTGTGTACGCTTCCGTGCCAAAAGTTACACACAAATAATAAACTGATTTTTTTCCCCCCTGTTTGTCCCTTGGTTCACACCAGCACCTCTAAGACTATACAGCACAGACTTTGTCTAACAACACAAGATAGTTTTGAACACAATGCAAGGTTACTTAAGATGCGTCTCCACCCTTTGTTGCTAGGTCAAAGTCTGTGTGGGTCTGCAAGTCTATAAGTATGTGGTGAACCCGGGCGAGCCCGCAATTGTTAAGTTCGTTTAACTTACAGGAAGAAAAAGCACTACCGTAATACAGAAATGTTCAGGCTGCTGCAACCTCTAAGCGTGTGTGTGATAAACCTCTATGAAATGCGTACAAGTTGCGTAAGCACGCCGTCACGCTGTAAGCACAAAGTAGCTACACGTGCTGCCGAATACACTTTAACCCCTAACAGGAAAGAAATGCGACACCAATTGTATATGTTATGTTGTGGTCCAATGCAGCAACAAATATTTACTTAAAAGGGGGTTCACAGAGAAATACAACAGTGTTATAGAGAAGAAGTTACAACCAATGATACATACGTTTGTTCGCCTGCGCCACCCGGATACGGGCAACAATCAATCTAGAAAGATGACCTTCAGAGAATAGACTGAGACCGGCCAGGAGGCTTGGTTTTTATACAATGGTCCAAAGCATGAATTAAAGGAAACTGTAATCTCTTCATCCATAGGTCAAAGGGCTGGTCATTTACAGTACATGAGGGGTCATAGGTCGGTTTGAATAGGTGGGCGATGCTTGATCCAGGTGCACTTGCAGATGTTCTCCACTGGGTTCCCGCCGAATATCAAGGGTACAGTAAATACAGTGTAATATTAATATTGTACTCCTGCGCATATGTATGTGCAGGGGCGTGTTACATTCTGCAAACTGCCATCGGAATATTGCCCTTGAAATACTGTACAGCTGGATACCAAACACCACCTCCTAACCTAATTCTGTCCCCTCATATCCTGTAAAGTTGAATCCCTCTGTTATACCTCTGAAGCAAATGTAACTTGCTGGTGTGGTGCGTGTAGACTATGTGTAAATGATGTACTATGTGGATTAAATATCAGATATGTCTTTGTGGCTTTTTTCATGCGAATGCATACGCTACCGTATTTACTCATACCACACTTTAATATGCAGGACTTCGTGAGCCAATATACGCAACGTGCGGGTATGCGCACGTACGGCAGAACAAGCACGCGCATGGAGGCCACTTTGTGTGGTGTTTGCACGTGATGCATGTGGGTATAAAATATTCGACTTCGACAGTAAGTAGACATTTTTGTTGTGTCCAAGAAGCAGTATCAGCGCCCCACCACAATTTAAACAGGGCCAATGTGCGCCGTAGGCGTGCCAAAAATATAGGGGAGTGGCTTAATGGGGAAGGGGCATAATGCAAAATAATACCAATTCCTATTACGCCGCACAGTAGTGCCACTTACACACATTACACCAGGTAGGGCCCCTTTTACACATTACGCTAGGTAGAGCCCCTGTCACACATTACGGCAGGTAGAGTCCCCCTTTTTACACAGTACGGCAGCAGAGTCCCTCTTTTTACACGTTACAGCAGCAGAATCCCCTCTTTACACATTACTTATGGCAGCACAGTCCCCTCTTAACACATTACTGCAGCACGGTCCCCTTTTACACATCACAGCAGCAGAGTCCCCCTTTTTACACATTACGGCAGCATGGTCCTCTTTTTACACTTTACAGCAACAGAGTACTCTTTTTACACATTACGGCAGCATAGTCTCTTTTTACACATTACGGCAGCAGAGTCCCCCTTTTTTACTCATTACAGCAGCAGAGTCCTCTTTTTACACATTACAGCAGCAGAGTCCTCTTTTAACACATTACAGCAGCAGAGTCCCATTTTTACACATTACGGCAGCATGGTCCCCTTTTTACACATTACAGCAACAGTCCCCCTTTTACACACTACAGCAGCAGAGTCCGTGGTGTGGTGTGGTGTGGGGAGGGGGGTGTTAGAGAGAGAATGAGTGTGTGTGTGTGTGTGTGTGTGTGTGTGTGTGTGTGTGTGTGTGTGTGTGTGTGTGTGTGTGTGAAAGTTTGTGTTATACTTGTAAGATCCTCCTCCCCCCAATCCGCTAGCCCAGCTACCTGTTTTTGCTGGGGAATGCGGTGACCTGGCTCAGACTTGACACCGCGATCTCTCATACCCGGCGGCTGCTGCAGGTCTCAAAGAGGAGGAGCCAGGGGTGGGGAGTGGTGGGGAGGATCCCCCCTCCTCCTCTCATGCTGAAAACATATCTCTGTAGCGTCATACTTTGAGAAGCCAGCGGCGTCAGTGACAGGGCTTCCTTGCAGAGCGGCAGCAGCAGGGCTTCCTTGCAGAACGGCAGCCGGCGGGAGTGTCAGTGTACCAGCAGTTGTGCTGCCAGATGTTGCGCCTTCAGTGCATTTGCACTGTGGGCAAGGCAGCATCGGCACACACCTACTTATTGCCCTGCTGCCAGGTACAATGTATAAATACAGACATTTTTCTGCACTTGAACAAGGGAATCTTTTATCCTGAAACATCTGCTTCTTCTGTTACTGTTTGCCTGCTTTAATAATAAATAAAAAACACCCTATTGAGCATGTTTTGGTGCAACAATTCACTGCCATGTAGACCTACTTTTGCGACAGAAGAACCTGCCATTGCTGTGAGCTTGTGTAACAGATTGTAACCAGGGCAGCCAAGAACAGGTGAAGGGGGAGTAGCGAAATGGCAGAAAGAATGGTAGCGCCTCCTAAACACCAACTCTCCGGAAGAATAGCTTTCTCTGCGCTGTGGGTCACTCAGGGGGCAGAGTTGAACATTTCTGCAGCAGGGTATATTGTGTTTCACAGTGAAACATTGGGGTGTAGAGTGGATCTTGATCCAGAGGCACCAACGGGCTAAAGCTTTAGGCTGTCCCTGGATGTATTGGGACCTCCTCTACATCTCCGCCTCCAGGCACTGTGAGCTCACTTTCGAGTTGGTGCCTGCAGCAGCAGGTCACTTAACAAGGGGGGCTGCACTGGGCAGCCCTGAATAGCTTTCTAAGAAGACTTCAAGGGTTGCAGCTCTGATATGGGCTGCAGGGCAAAGCCGTCTGTATACAGCGCTGTGATTTTACAAACACTTGAGCATTCTACATGTCTTTATACAGACAGCGTTAGTTAAGAAAGCGTGTACCTATTACAGGGTATATTGTATGAGTATTCTGATATATACCTCTGGTCTAAGACTGCGCTGTGTTTTATATATATATATATATATATATATATATACAGGTTGCTGTATATATATATATCTGTACATATACTAGTCCAGTGCAGTTTTATTGTCATAATTATTATCTGCATTGCCTATGACTGTTTGTGCCTGTATCTGCTGTGTGGTTTCACTTTAAGTGTTTCCGGATATATCTACCACTATATTCTGTACCCTAAGGGACTAGGTGCAGCTGGGTCATATATATAGTGCGTCACAGTATTTATCCATTACATGTATTCTACTGTGTACTCAGTCACATAATACCGGATTTGTTTGAAGGTGTTGTGTACTGTGTATTCAGTCACATACTGTACTAACGGAGTTATTCGCAGGTATTGTACTCTGTCTGGCTTTATCATACTAAACCTCTCTGTTGTTGCATTTGTGTACAATGTCTAACACGAAGGGCAGTAAGTCTGTGGATGCTCCTGCATCATGCAGAGCATGCGCCAAAGATTTACCATAGGGTGAAGTTTTGTATGATGGTCTGTGTACTGTGTTTCATACAGATGGGTCCACATTAACTTGACAAGTTTCTGCGCCTAGGCACAACATGATTTATTAGCATAAACCCTTCATCCATTGTTCTCAGCTGCAATACAATACAGAGAACAATACAGCAGGGGATTAAGTCATTACAGTAGGGGATTAAGTCCGACTGGCCAGTCTCAGTTAATCCTATTAAAGGTCAAGATAAATGTGGATCCATCTGTACATCTCCCAGTCAGTCCACAGCTCCTGTAACCAATCAGGATCCACCCTGGACTGCATTCACAAACCTACTGGGTACTCTGGTGGAATGCCTTACGCCGCCTATGGGACCACCTGTGCCACTACAGTCACAAATTGTCCCTATGGTTAATCCGCTTTGTCTAACCAGTTGCAGCGTTTTAAATCAATCCTTGGTCAGACAAGGATGCCCGCTCTCGCCCCTGATTTATGCCCTAGTCATGGAACCTTTAGCAGCCAGAATCCGTAATAATGTGGATATTAAGGGGGTAAAAACAGGTCCCACAGAACATAAATAGCGCTTTATGCTGACGACGTGCTGGTTTCTCTCACGGATCCGACATTGTCGCTTCCCCCTCTCCTCTCCGAGATTGATCTTTATTCGGGATATAAGATAAACACTAGTAAAACCGAAGTGCTTGATTTTTATATTTCTTCTGCCTCTAGAGTGCAACTTGAATCATCGTTCCCTTTCTCCTGGCATAAGCGGAAAATTAAATTTCTCAAACGTCCTAGAGGATGCTGGGGACTCCGTAAGGACCATGGGGTATAGACGGGATCCGCAGGAGACATGGGCACACTATAAGACTTTTACTGGGTGTAAACTGGCTCCTCTCTCTATGCCCCTCCTCCAGACCTCAGTTAGACTTTGTGCCCAGGAGTGACTGGACACACACTAGGGGAGCTCTACTGAGTTTCTCTAAAAGACTTTATTGTTAGGTTTTTTATTTTCAGGAAGACCTGCTGGCTACAGGCTCCCTGCATCGTGGGAGTGAGGGGAGAGAAGTCAGACCTACTTCTTCTTAGTTCAAGGGCTCTGCTTCTTAGGCTACTGGACACCATTAGCTCCAGAGGGTTCGATCACTTGGTGCGCCTAGCTGCTTGTTCCCGGAGCCGCGCCGTCAACCCCCTCACAGAAGCCAGAAGAAAGAAGCCGGGTGAGTATGCACAGAAGACTTCAGTGACGGCAGAAGACTTCAGTAACGGAGGTACAGCGTGGTGGTAGCGCTGCGCTCCATGCTCCCACACACCAATGGCACTCACTGGGTGCAGGGCACTGGGGGGGGGGGGGGCGCCCTGGGCAGCAGGTTACTGATGTTCTAAATCTGGCATAAAAAAGCTTATTCGGTGCCCGGGCGCCGGATCCCAGACCCCCGCCAGTATCAGGCAGCGCGCTGCGCGCCATTACTCCCGCGCCGACGGCTTGTACATGGGTGCAGGGCGCGGGGGGGGGGGGGGCCCTGGGCAGCGGTTTATACCTTTTTTTAAGGGTGGCTACACGATATACAGTGTGTGGACACTGTATAGGGACCCCCGCTGGCATAAAAAAATGCTGTATTACTAGCGGGCTGAAGCGTGCCGAGAAGGGGCTTAGCCCTCACAACACTTTCAGCGCCATTTTTCTCCATGTCCCCGCCATAACAGTGAAAACTGTACAAATGTGGGGGGGCACAGTGTTTAGTGCTATATTGACAATATAACACTTTGTTAGATAAATGGGCTTTGTAATACTGTGTGTTGTGAATGTGTCCCTGTGTGTACCCTGGTCAGATATTCCCACTATAGCTTTTTAGTCGACATATGTCGACAGGCATGAGTGCTCTGTCACAAACAGTTAGGGGATCGCTGTCGGCATCGCCGACGCCTGTTGTTTCTTGATGCAGTAGATGCAGTGTCAGCAGGTCGGTAGTTGTTTGCTTGGCAAAAGTAAACACTGTAGGGGAGACACAGTGGTATGTAGGTGACCCTGTCGGCACCGACTGTTATTACTGAGTGTAAATTAACATACTCAACTGCCTTATACCTGTATATATATTTATACAGTATGTATATGTATCGTATGGTTCCTTGGGCCTGTAGCTCGAACACAGATATGGTAGTATGTGTGGGGGAGTGTTATTAAAATGATATATGTATACTTCCCTCTGACCTCTCGGGATCACCAGAATGTTATTTTGCCTGGTAACTTTTCCCTGTAGTCGACAATTACTAGTTTTTCTGTCGACCATACGTTTTCCTGTTAGATCCACAACTGGGTTTTCCGTACATGATCATACACATTCAGAACACATTAATGTCACTAGGGACCCTATGGTTCCGGACAATCCGCTTATATGTATGTTTTATATATATATATATATATATATATATATATATATATATATATATAATATAGGATGTGTGTAGTTGTGTATTACGTTATGATTTATAATGAATGCTGAGGTAAAAGTATTCTTTCTCATGTGCTGGTCGCTCTGTTGATAAAGCTCTAGGTCGGCCGTGATGAGCTGAAAGGAGTCCGAATGTTTATTCTTTCCCCGCTGCGGATTGAATACTGTGAAAGTCGACTCCTGGTCAACACAGGGCCCTGTCACACAGGATCGTACACAGGAAGCTAAGTGATATTTTATTTCTATGCTCGGGAGTTATTTGCATTACATGCACATGGGGGAGTGTGTATTTTCGGAAAGGCATCCGATAGTATTACCCTAAATAGAGAGAGGGGATGTTTCTTATGTTGAGTCTTCTCTATAACATGGCGGCAAGCTGCCGTGTGACTGCACAAGAAATGCTGAGGCTGACTCCGAGAGATACTGGAGTGTTTCCCTGGGACGGTGTACCGCTGTGTGGGGAGGCCTCAGTCCAGTCAATCTCGGTGGATACCACTGGTGGGTCTAACTTTGTGAGTTAGATTCCCTCACAACGGTTTGTGACGCATTCTGTTGTGGGATGCAGTCATTTTAACCGTTTTGATACCGTTCTTTTTTCCCTTTTGGTGCAGATTGTGGAAGGTGAAAAGGTAAGAGTTCTGCAGCCTGGTTAGGTTTGCAGAAGCGGATGTCGTTTTCTATTTCTACCACATCCACCGCAGGTCGCTGGGTCTGTCTGGCTGGAGCCCACTTCGGTGGGAACTCGTCTACTACTCTTCAGTCAGTCCGAGAATGGCCTTGGACCTGTGAGTTAATAATGGAATCCAAAGGGGGACATGCTGGAGTTACAAATGATTCCCCTCACTGATTTTTTTAATAGATCTTACCGATTCCCCTCTGGAAAGGGTGGTAGTACGCGACGCCATACCAGAGTTGCTTCAGGTTCAGGACATTGTCCTGCTGTCCCTAAAAAAAAAAAAAAAAAGATTTCTACTTACGAAGGGAGCTCCAGCACGTAAAGGTAGAAAAAGGGGTTAAATGCGTTTTTTTCCGCATTCGGCTTACCTGGGTTGATATCCAGGATTGTCTTTGCCATTTCACCGGAGTGATGGCAGTATGATGGGTTTCTTTCGATAGTAAGAGCCATTGTTATTCTGTACTGAGACGCTATCCTGTTTAAGGCGAGGTCAAGAGACGAGTGGTGCAAATCGTTGTTTCTATCTGACTGTTTTTCAACACAGGGAATGGCTGTTGTTCCCAACGATGCAGATGTCGGAGATGGGTATCAGAGTAGATACTGAACGGTTGAGGTTCTGTGTTTTCCTGTGGAAAGAGGTCTGAGGATCCAGAGTCGGATCAGATTTGCAGTGTCAATCCATCAATATGTTCCGTTGATGAAGAAGATCGGTGCGGCCTAGGAGGCTTTTCAGTGAGCAGGTCAAATGCCAGAGTGGTTTTCACGGGGCCGGTTGGAAATGTGGTCCCGGTCTCACCTGCACATGCGCCAGAATATAATCCTAATGTCCAGGATATCGCTCCTGTGGTGTCTGCTCAGTTCTCACCTCCTAGAGGGACGAAGGTTCGGAATCTAGGTGGAGTTCCTGGTGTCCATGCATGCAGATCTCCGAGACTGGGGAGCAGTCTTTGCAAGGGAAGTATTTCCAGAGGAAAAGGTCAAGCTGGGAAGCTTGTCTGCAATAAGCTTTCTTGGATTAAGAGCAATTTTCAGTGAACATACAGATGTGTCCACATACATCTTTGCTATATCCCGTCATGTATGGCACAGTTTTGCATGCCATGGACTCAGAGATTTAGCTATGCCTTGTGATTTGTCTTAATTTTCTTCTGTATAATGTTACTTTATACATATTCTATTATGGCAAACTAAAATTTTTAAATACATCCACTCGCTACTCATAAAAAACAGCTTAGCCGTGTTTTGCATGTTGTGCCAAATTGGTAAAAAAGCAAAGATGTAAGTGGACACATCTGTATGCTTAGTGATCTGCCCGTGTTAGTTTTGCCGGACAACTTGACAGCAGTGATGTAAGTAAGCCGCTAGGGCGGAACAAGGAGCTAAGCGACAATGACAGATGCCGTAAAAGTTTCCGCTGGGTGAAAGGACTGGTAAACGCTATATTAGCAGTCTTCGTTCCGGATGTGAACGACGGAGAAATAGATTCCTCTGCAGATGCGATCTCCATCCGGGAAAAATACAGTCGTCATTGAGAAGTTTCACTGAAGCGAAAAGTCTTTGAGGAGTGCCTCAATTGGACATGTTGGCGTCTCGCCTCAACGAGAGATCTTAGAGATATTCCTGGTCAGAGGACACTCAAGCTATAGCAGTGGACGTCCTCGGGCCACCTTGGGTGTTTTCAGTTGGTCTATGTGTCCCTTCCGGTTTCACTCTTCTGAAGGTAACATAGTAACATAGTAACATAGTAACATAGTATCTGAGGTTGAAAAAAGACAATTGTCCATCGAGTTCAACCTATTTGTGGTCTCCTATGCATGATGATTTGACTAAAATTTCTGACTGATGCTGCTGTCAGCCGTTACATTTTATCCCTATTTATAGTAACTATAATGCATGACTATGCACCATACCCCTGGATATCCTTATCCATTAGGAATTTATTTAACCCATTCTTAAAGGTGTTGACAGATTCCGCCATTACAACTCCCTCGGGCAGGGAATTACAAACATGTATTGTCCTTACCGTGAAAAAGCCTTTACGCCGTATTGTGCGAAATCTCCTCTAACCTGAGCGAGTGTCCACGAGTCCTCTGTGTTGATCTAACCAAAAACAGGTCCCGCGCAAGCTCTGTGTATTGTCTCCTTATATATTTGTAGATGTTGATCATATCCCCTCTTAGTCTCCGCTTTTCCAATGTAAACATGCCTAGTCTTTCAAGCCTTTCCTTGTATTCCATCGTCTCCATGCCCTTAATTAGTTTGGTCGCCCTCCTCTGTACCTTTTCAAGCTCCAGGATATCCTTTTTGTAGTACGGTGCCCAGAATTGTACACAGTATTCAAGGTGTGGCCTCACTAGTGATTTATATAACGGGAGTATAATACTCTCGTCCCTAGCATCAATACCCCATTTTATGCATGCTAATATCTTATTAGCCTTCTTTGCTGCAGTCCTACTTTGGGTACTACTGCTTAGCTTGCTATCTATGAGGACACCTAAGTCCTTTTCCAGTACAGAATCCCCTAATTTTACCCCATTTAGTAGGTAGGTGTACTTTATGTTCTTGTTACCACAGTGCATTACCTTACACTTGTCTGTGTTGAAGCGCATTCTCCATTTGGCTGCCCATGCTTCTAATTTAACTAAGTCGTTCTGAAGAGACTCGGCATCCTCCTCTGTATTTATAGCCTTACACAATTTGGTATCATCTGCAAAAATTGACACCATGCTCTCTAGACCTTCTGTTAGGTCGTTAATGAAAATATTGAACAATAGCGGTCCTAATACTGAGCCTTGCGGCACACCACTTAGCACTTCAGTCCAAGTTGAAAAAGATCCATTAACCACAACGCGCTGCTTCCTATTATCTAACCAGTTTTTGACCCAAGTGCATATTGTGCTTCCTAGCCCTGATTCTTGTAGCTTGTAGATAAGTCTCATGTGTGGTACAGTATCGAACGCTTTGGCAAAGTCTAAAAAGATTACATCCACGTCTTTACCCTGATCTAGGTTTGCGCTTACTGTTTCATAAAAGCCAAGTAAGTTGGTTTGACAGGATCTGTCCTTCATAAACCCATGTTGATTCCTTTTAATGACCTTATTGGTTTCAAGGAAGTTCTGAATACTATCTCTTAGAATACCTTCCAATACTTTCCCCACTATAGATGTAAGACTAACTGGTCTATAATTACCTGGTTCAGCTTTACTTCCCTTTTTGAATATAGGCACTACTTCCGCTATACGCCAGTCTTTGGGAACCATACCTGATATAACTGAATCCTTAAAGATCAAAAATAGCGGTTTTGCCAGTTCAGAGTGAAGCTCCATTAGAACCCTTGGATGAATACCATCGGGCCCTGGTGATAAGCGTAAGAAGAACAAAGGATCAGGGGATCCTCATTGTTCCGGTCTAAACGAGGAGGGCTTGGTATCCAGTTCTTCAAGATTTACTCATAGAAGATCCCTGGCCTTTTCCTCTACGTGAGGAACTGTTACAACAAGATCCGGGCGTGTATCACAACTTACCGCGGCTGCGTTTGATGGCGTGGCGGTTGAACGCCATATCCTAAGAAAGGATATTCCCAGTGAAGTCGTTTCCACACTTCTTCGGGCTAGAAAAGAAGTAACGGCAAAGCCTTACCACCGTGTTTGGATGACTCCAAGAAGGCTACTACGGAAGTTCTCCATTCTTTGCAAGCTGGTGTGGGTGCAGGCCTAAAGTTAGGCTCCATTTCAGTGTGGCTTTGGCCTTGTAAATTTTCTTTCGAGAAAGAAGTGGAAACCTTTCTGGAAGTTTGGACCTTCGTGGAAGGGGTACTGCACATCCAACCTCCATTTGTGGCCCCATTGGCACCGTGGGACCTTGACGTGGTGTTGCGGTTTCTTGTGTCAAAATGTTTAACACAACCTTTCATAAAGGTTCCAAAGTTTCTCTCTTGGAGAGTGGTCATTCTTTTGGCTTTGGCATCCGCAGGGCGGATGTCGGTAGTAGCGGCTGGGTCTCACGAGAGCCCCTGTTTGATCTTCCAGGTGGATAGAGTGGAATTGAGAACTCGGATAATAGCTCTGCCAAAAGTGGTTTCGGTGTTTCGTAGAAACCTGCCTATTTGATGCCTGTGGTTGCTTAAGCATTGGCTGATTTAAGGTCTCTCGATGTAGTCAGGGCTTTGAATATTTATGTCGACAATTTGGCTCAGATTGGGGAATCAGAGGCTCTGTTTGTCTGGTATGCCCCAGAGTGATTGGGGACGCCTGCGTCTCTGCAGTCTGTTACACGCTAGATCTGTGATACGATTTGGCGCGCTCGTTCTACGGCTGGATTGCCGTTACCGAAGTCGGTGGTGACCCATTCTACTAGGTAGAGGGGCTCTTCTTGGGCGGATACCCGAGGAGTCTCGCCGGTTCAACTTTGCTGAGCGGATACTTGGTCGGGTTCAAACACTTTGGCTAAGCTATAGAAGTTTGATACCCTGGCTGATGGGGACCTCAGGTTTGCTCAGTCGGTGCTGCAGAGTCGTACGCACTCTCCCGCCCGGTCTGTAGCTTTGGTATACACCCCATGGTCCTTACGGAGTCCCCAGCATCCTCTAGTACGTTTGAGAAAATAGGATTTTAATACCTCCGGTAAATCCTTTTCTCTTAGTCCGTAGAGGATGCTGGGTGCCCGTCCCAGTGCGTACTGTGGCTGCTGTTATTGGTTATGGTTACACTCTTGTGGTGTTTCTTTTCTGTCAGGCTGTTGCTGACGTTGTGCATGTCATGGCATGCGGTGTCTTATTATTGGTTGTGTTGACTCACTGGTTGTGTTACATATTCTCTCAGCATGCGTCTGTGTATTGTCCATGCCGTGGGCTGGTATTCTTTTGTCTACCACGTTCTGCGGTATGTTCGTAGTGTGAGCTGGTGTGACACTCACCGTGTTTAAACAATAAATCTTTCCTCGATATGTCTGTCTCCCTGGGCACAGTTTTCTAACTGAGGTCTGGAGGAGGGGCACAGAGGGAGGAGCCAGTTCACACCCAGTAAAAGTCTTATAGTGTGCCCATGTCTCCTGCGGATCCCGTCTATACCCCATGGTCCTTACGGAGTCCCCAGCATCCTCTACGGACTAAGAGAAAAGGATTTACCGGTAGGTATTAAAATCCTATTATTTAGGTGTATATTTAACCCATACACATCACCAACTTTTTCAAGCGAATTTTCCTCGACTCCTAGACCAAATTAAATCTGATTTTAAAACATGGTCCACTTATTTTATCTTGTGGATAGGCTACGTCCATTCAATAAAGATGACCATACTCCCTAGGATCCTATAACTCTTCCAAACCCTCCCGATCTACGTCCCCCCCTATGTTTTAAAATTTTTACAATACCAAGCTTCTCACTTCATATGGGCCAACAAACATCCTTGAATCAAATTATCACTACTTCAACGACCGTCTAAATATGGAGGCCTTGGTATCCCCAACTTTAAGTTTAAACACTATTACTACGCAGCTCAGATGGCTTCCTGTGTTCAATGGTGTGGTTCTGGGGCGGAGAAGGTTTGAATGACCATGTGAACTGGGACTATCCACGCTCTACTCTGGCTACCAAGGGCATCTCACCCTCGAGCCACAACATCTCACCCAGTAGTTTCTCGATCGCTACATATTTGGGAAATTTCAGCTGGCCCCTAGCCCGTACCCTCTCGTACCATTGTTTCATAATCCTACCTTCCGTCCGAGTATGACTAGGACTGCCTTCCACTCTTGGAAGCAGGAAATCATATACTTTCTCAATGACATTACTAGTGACGCCACCTCCCCGACGTTCGCACAGATTCAGACACACTCACCTCTCCCACATAGGGAATTCTTTAGATATCTCCAGCTCCGACATGTTCACTCCAAGGTTCACACCACTTTATTTGACCGGCCTCTCACCACTCTTGAGAATACTGTATATGTAAGAGACGCTCTTCTACTCATCTCATCTCTACCCTCTATGCTTTGCTAATAGAGAGTCCTGCCTCCTCTAGAGAGCGCCAGTAGTTGGCTTAGGAGAGGGATTTGGGTGCTACTTTGGACAATGAAGAATGAGGGGAGATATGGGGAAACGCAGCCTCCAGCTCTATCTGTGTTAAAATTAAGGAAAATGTATATAAATTGTTATATCGGTGGTACTATATACCCTCTAGATTAAAAGCCATGTATCTGGATATTTCTGATAGATGCTGGAGAGGCTGTGCTGCTGAAGGAACTTTTATGCATATTTGGTGGGCATGCCCAAAACTATTCGCCACTCCAATCCGCCTTGACCCTAAATACTTTCTCCTTCCTTTAGAGCTCCCAACGGTGACTAAACACCAAAATAAATTACTGCGTCATGTGGCCTCTGCAACGACTTGTAAAATCGAAACGGATTGGAAATCGCCTTCCTAACCTTCTACACAAACGCTCATTGCTCGTATTTGGTATGTCTGCAGAATGGAATACATGATCATTATCAAGCAATCTGCCAAATCATTCTATAAAATCTGGGCACCTTGGCTGGCCCCTGTCAGAATACCCCATCCCCCATTTCATAGCTACTGTAACTAGACCAAGTTTCCCTTTTTCACTTGAGCTACTTAGTCTGGATCCCCACCACTTGGACCTCCTTCCCTTTCTCTATCTTTTCATATACTTTTGTTCTTTCTTCTCTTACTTTGATTATCTGATTTCCTTGCACTCTTTAGTGGCTGGCCACGCTACTAACCTAGAGGACATTTCTTATCAAATCATTTCTGAAAAAAGGTTCAAGTATTTGCTTACAATGTTATTTCCATGTCATATATACTGTGCACTATGGTCTTTATTTTGATATGTGTACTATGGTTGTTGTATTGTACATTGAGCCGCCTAATAAAACGTCTTTAAAAAAAAAATTGTCTGAATTGGCGGCTACTAAGACTGCCTTTTTCCCAAACACTAATCCTTCTACACAGAAGGCTAAAGGTACCACTTTTCATTCCTTTCGGCCTCAGGGGAAAGCAAAAGGTCAGGCATACCCGAGACAATCTCGGGCTCCCAAAACCACTAAGTCCAAGGCAAAGCAGTCCTGGGTGGCCCATCAGCTTGCTTCTAAACAAGACAAGTCTGCCGCATGATGGGGCGGGCCTTCCCCTGGGGGACCCTAGGGTGGGAGTCCGACTTCTGCAGTTCACCCAGGTCTGGTTAAAGACCACTTCAGATGCATGGGTGTGGGAAGTTGTCTCTCACGGGTACGCAGTCTCCTTCAAGAGACGTCCCCCTCACCAGTTTTGCACCACGGTTATCCCTTCGGATCAGTTAAAGGCGCAAGCTCTGCAAAAGGTTGTGAGTTCCTTCCTAAATACAGGAGTGGTAGTGCCGGTACCTCTGTCCCACAGAGGCAGTGGTTACTACTCGGCCCTGTTTCTAGATCCGAAACCCAATGGGTCTTTCCGGCCTATACTCAACTTCAAATCACTGAACAAGTTTGTGAGAGTGTCCAAGTTCCATATGGAAACACTGCGCTCAATTGAACTGGCTATGTAACTCGGAGGCTATATGGTATCCCTGGATGTACAGGATGCATTCCTGCATATACCTATTACCATATCGCATCAGCAGTATCTGCGGTTTGCTATTGGCGACCCCCACTATCAGTTCCAGGCTCTGCCATTTGGACCGGCTACGGCTCCTCGGATTTTCACCAAGGTCATGGCCGTAATGAGGGCCCATCTCCGTTGCCAGGGAGACAGGATCCTGACGTATTTGGACGACTGGCTGATTCTGGCAAACTCCCACTATGTCCTCCTAAGTCATCTGCAGCTGACTGTAAGCTTCCTACTAGCCCACGGGTGGCTCATCAGTTGGAGGAAAACCTTGCTGGTCCTAGCTCAGAGCATGGTGCACCTGGGGGCACTCCTGGACACACACAGTCAGCGACTGTTTCTATCTCCAGAAAAAGTCCTGAGACTTCAGGACAGGATAAGATGCTTCCCTCGTCGCCCCAGAGTGTCGATACACTCGGCGATGCAAGTACTTGGCCTGATGGTGTCGGCATTCAACATGGTAGAGTACGCTCAATTTAATTCCCGCTCTATGCAGAGGTTAATCCTTTCCAAGTAGGACGGTACCTTATCGGATCAGATCTCACATGATCACTTTGACTCCGGACGTTCGTCTGTCGCTGACCTGGTAGCTACAGGACCAGCAATTGAGCAGGGGCCATCCCTTCTGGATCCCCAACTGGGTCCTGCTGACAAATGACGTCATTCTGAGGGAATTGGGTGCGGTGTTGTAGCAACACTCCTTTCAGGGTCGCTGGACCAAGGAGGAATCACTCCTCCCAATAAACATTCTGGAGTTGCGGGCGGTTTTCAATGCATTAACTCTCACCCTGCCTCTGGTACAGAACAGGAAAGTTCAAGTACGGTCAGACAATTACACCACGGTGGCATACATAAACCATCAAGGCAGCAATCGAAGCTGCATGGCTATGATGGAAGTGTCAAAAATCCTTTGTTGGGCAGAACGCCATCTGTCTGCAATATCGGCAGTGTTCATTCTGGGCGTCCTAAACTGGGAAGCGGACTTCCTTAGTCACCAGTACGTGCACGCCGGAGAGTGGAGTCTTCATCCAGAAGTCTTTCAACTCCTACTGGACAAGTGGGGCCTACCAGATGTACACCTGATGGCGTCTCGACACAATCACAGGACCAGGGATCCTCAAGCAACGTTCTTGGATGCACTGGCAATTCCATGGAACTTCGGCTGCCCTACGTGTTCCCTCCAATGTCACTCCTGCCCAGGGTCCTGTGGAAGTTCAAACAAGAAGGAGGATTTCTACTTCTAGTCGCTCCAGTGTGGCCCAGACGGCATTGGTTCTCAGACCTGCAGGGTCTATCAACAGAGCGTCCTCTTCTACTTCCTTAGCGCCCAGACCTCCTCGTACAGGTCCCTTGTCTTTATCCGGACCTGGCCAGACTGGCTTTGACGGCATGGCTCTTGAAGCATCACTCCTGAGGGCCAAAGGATTCTCTGAGGCTGTCATCCAAACTATGTTGAAAGCCAACAAACCAGCATCTGCCCACATTTATTACAGGGTCTGAAATTCTTACTTCACCTGGTGTGCTGATAAGAATTATGATACATATAGATTCAGAACTTCCAGAATTCTGGCCTTTCTGCAACGCGGCCTGGACTTAGGCCTTCGTCTGGCCTCCCTCAAGGTTCACATATCTGCTTTGTCGGTATGGTTTCAGAGAAAGATTGCGCCTATGGGCCTAATTCAGACCTGATCGGTGCTGTACGTTTTCGCACAGCAGCTGATCAGGTCTGAATTGAGCATGCGGCTGTCTCAGCCCTGCGATCGCCTCTGCCTGAATGTCAGGCAGTGGCGGTCACTAGGCAGGAGGGGGCGGACGGGCCAGCGGCGTTTGGTCGCCATTTAGGGGGCAACGCAGGCGTGCCCAGACCGTTGGGGGAGGGGCAGCGGCAGCTGCATGAAGTCACACGCAGCCGCTGCGACCCTCACAGCGATGAGTAGCTACTACCAGCGCGCAGCAGCTGCGTTGGCAGGGAGCTACTCTTCCAGTACAAAAGCACAATGCTTTTATACTTGTGTGTGTGTGTGTGTGTGTGGGGGGGGGGGGGGGGGGGGGGGGTCAGGCCTGACATGCGGGGCGGACTAGGCCTGTGCTGGGCGTCCCCCCGCATGTCTGTGTGACTGATTGTTTAGCATATCTACGATCAGGTCTGAATTAGGCCCTATACCTGATGTTTGTACATTCACTCAGAGTGTGTTATGGATTCAGCCTCCCTATGTCCCTCCTGTGGCTCCATGGGATCTGTCTGTTGTCCTGAATGCCCTGCAAGAGTCTTTATTTGAACCTCTTGAGTCGGTGGACTTTAAATGGCTCACGGCCAAGGTCTTGTTTTTACTGGCTAATGCCTCTGCTAGAAGGGTGTCAGACTTAGGTGCATTGTCCTGTCGTCAACCCTTTCTGATATGTCATCTTTTCACCTTAACCAAGAGATTGTGATTGTGATTTGTCCTCCAAAGAGCGGTCTTTGGATGTTGTAAGGGTTCTCAGTGTATATGTGGAGAGGACTGCCTCTATCAGGAGGACAGATACTCTTTTTGTCCTGTTTGGTTTCCACAAACGTGCTGGCCTGCGAATAAGCAAACCTTGGTCAGATGGATAAGAATGGTGATTGCACAAGCTTATGCACAGGCTGGTCTTCCAGCTCCTGCTGCTATTAAAGCCCATTCTACTCAGTCTGTTTGACCTTCTTGGGCGTCCCACTGTGGCGCGTCCGCAGAACAATTGTGCAAGGTGGCTACGTGGTCCTCAGTGAACACGTTCATTAGGTTCTATGCCTTTGATACTTCCGCCTACCAGGATGTTTCCTTTGGATGCCGGGTTCTCGTACCCGCCAAGGCATGTCTCCTACCTTGAGGAACTGCTTTAGGACATCCCCGCTGTTTCCCTGTGGAACACAATGTACCCTGCTGCAGAAAAGGAGAGTTATGGTAGACTTACTATGGTTAACTCTTTCTGCGAGGTACACTGGGTTCCACAGTGCGCCCACCCTGACGCACCTAGCTTCTATGGGTTTGTATGGAATTAGCCGTTGGTCCCTCCTCCTTTAATGAGAATGTGGTTCTATGTGACTAATATCTGCCTTCTCTCTTAACTGCTCCTGCATTGGACTGGTTAACGAAACTGAGCTCACAGTGCCTGGAGGTGGGGTTATAGAGGAGGCCCCAATGTATCCTGGGACAGCATAAAGCTTTAGCCTGTTAGTGCCTCTGGATCAAGATCCACTCTACAACCCGATGTTTCCCTGTGTAAACCAATGAACCTCACAGAAAGAGAGTTAACCATAGTAAGTCTACCATAACTCTGCTTTTGTCCTCCTCAGCGGTGGCCAGACTGTTTTTGGGGCGGCTAAAAAGCAGAATCTGCAATCCTTTCTTTCGCATGCTGAATGTCATAAACGTTTTTGAACCATGACTCCCTAGAGTATCAGAATTTGTTTCACGGCACCCCTAGGCCAAATTTTATTATTGAGACATTCAGCAAAAAGTGTAAAATTAAGTAAATTGTGTTTATAACATGTCATCCTTAGGTTAAGCTATGTGGTGAGGACTGGTTTTGCCAATTAAATGAAGTATAAGTAATTGTAATTGGTCCTGGACCACCAAATTACGGCACCACTGCAAGGCCCTCCCTCCCCCCCCCCCCCCCCCTTCCCGATGCACCCCAGGGTGTGATGGCACCCATATTGGAAACTACTGCCATAAAACCCAAAAAAATTTTTAACTACATGCAATACACCTTAGATCTCAATTCCTAAAAGGATGTAAATCCTTGTATACAGTAAACTACATATATGTGGAATAGTCCACGGCCCCCTGCCGGCATTCTGGTGGCCGGGATCCCGGCGACAGGATGGTGACTACAACCCATTTAAATGACCATGTGGGAGTTTTATCATTATTATCCTATTTGTATGTAAAAGGTGTTGAAAGGGGAGAACGCTACTTCGCAGATTCCATACTGTTCTTCCAGTGAGGTTTCGCTCCCTGTACCAAGATGGCTGCTTCCCTAAATACTGCACATAAGTGCGGCGCCATCTTGACAATGCCTTAGAGCATTATAGTGGGAGACAGTAGTTTTTCACTTAACTCCTCAGAGACCTGAGATTATCAGAGATCCACGGCACTTCCAGTGATCCTGCACTGCTACCTGTTGCATACACTCATCATCAGCTGGGGAGCCGAATGACACCTCTCTTGCCTCAAGCTTCGCTCAGTGGGAACCAGTGTGTAACTGATTATGTGGCTTACCATTATTCTAACTTTTTCTCTTACGTCCTAGAGGATACTGGGGTCCATTTAGTTCCATGGGGTATAGACTGGTCCACTAGGAGCCATGGGCATTTTAACAATTTGATAGTGTGGGCTAGCTCCTCCCTCTATGCCCCCTCCAACCAGACTCAGTTAGGAAATGTGCCCGTAGGACACGGTCCCGCTGAAGGAAGCTCCTGAAGAGTTTTCTGCATTTATTTTATCCGTTTATTATTTTCAGGCAGGACTGGTTGGCACCAGCCTGCCTGCTTCGTGGGACTTGGGAGGGGAAGGGGGAACGGGCAAACCCTTTGAAGGGTTAATGGTCCCGTTCCACGCTGACAGGACACTGAGCTCCTGAGGGACCACGGCGAGCATACAGTCCCGCAGCACGCTGCCACCCCTAACAGAGCCAGAAGAATGAAGAGTGATGAGTACTGAGCTGGTGCCCCGCGGCATGAGGGTACGGAGACGCATGGCTTCTAAACGGGCGGAATGCGTCTCCGGACACAGTACAAAACTGCGTCCCTGTACACTGTACACAGTACCCATACTGGCACAACAGTGATAAAGCTAATTATTTATCTTATAACATTCACTATATATTGGTAAGAGACTCAGTACGCAATGGGCGTACGGGGTACCGTAAGGGTACGCACTTAGCGTAGCAGACGCTAGGCCGTGATTGAGACGCACGAGCGGCACGTTCGCTCACGGCTTACGCTGGGTATCGAGCACGCTATAGGCGGTCCGAGTACCGTAATGCTACGCTACTAGCGTAGCGGACGCTGTGCCCACAAGAGGAACACGAGCGGCGCAGACGCTCACAGGATGACACACAGTAAACCTTGTATGCAACACAATGAAAGGCTAAGCCTATACTGTAAACCTTGGTCTTGTAATGTTAGCACAATGTAACGCTAATTAACCTCTATTTATATAAAAGCCGCTTGAGCGATTGAGACGCTCCGAATACCCTTAGCAATGTAATGATAAACACACAATACCTTGTAAGGTTCCAAAACCTTTATCTAGATGATTTTAGTATGTAAAAGGGGAAAACAGTTACAGCTTATACACTACAGTACTAACATAAAACACCTAAACAGAATAACTGAAAATATACAATATACAACAGCGTAACAATAACAGAGAGAGAGAGAGAGTATGGCAAATACAAACAGAGAATAAGTTGGTTACAGAGAAAAACTTACACACTGGGGAATGATCACTGCGCAGTCCAGGAACCAGCTCTCTAGTTAGTCAATGATGAAAACCGTTGTGGAGAGTAGACTGAGCTGGCCCAGACTGGCTGCCTTATATACACTACATACAGTACACTACAAAGGGCCCTACAATCTCATTGTTCATTGGACACACAAATCTGTCTTCACATTATAACAAAAGGTCATAGGTTGATTCGAACAGGTGGGTTGCGACTATTTCATACTGCTCAGGTGGGAGGGAATCTCAGGATTCCCGCCGCATGGATAATGAACTGCAAATACAGTAAATGTCCATAAACTTCTTATAGACATAACTATTCGCAGGAGCGATTAATCTCTTTCAAACCAATACCGGAATGTTACTAATAATATACTCTACCGTTGCATACTAAACACCACTGCTCAAAACCTGTCTGACCCTTCGTATCATGTAAAGAGGGATCTCTCTGTCCATGAACCAGTTACACTAAACAAACTTACTGATATTATTAAGGGGACCATAACCTATAAAATACACTATTTGGATTAACTATGTAACGATCGAGTCGCCCGCCAGACGCACACAAACTCTACCGTAAATGCACATACCACGCGCCTGAGCGCACGACCGTGGAGGCGCCGTTACGCAACTGCGAGTATGCGTATGCACGGGAGAGAATGTGCACGTGCAGCGGGCAAGCGCATGGGGTTAATATATGGCAACGTGCAGCATGATATTTTTCGACTTTGACAACAGTCTTAAAACGGTTCTCTCCATTTTAAGCACCAGATTCCTCAGCCAGTATAAAAAAAGCGGGAAGACCGCGTGCCATTGAAGGGGCGGGGCTTCACTATGAGAGGATCCAGCAGCTCACCAGCACCATTTTCCCTCTGCAGTGGACACAGACACTGACAGGACGGGGACGCGCAGCTCCTCCAGTGTGACTCCAGTTTACCTCAGCGGTACCAGGCTGTCATAGCAGGGAGGGAGCGACTATTAGTGTACTAAGTCCCCTATCAGGGTACTTAGTCTGCGACCCGGCTAAGCTTGGCATAAGCGATAAGGGCGCGGTCGGGGCTGGCTCCAAACAACTCTGTGTCTCCCTGAAGGGCTCTTTGTGGGTTAATTGTGCTTAACCTTTTCCTGTGTGTGTGCTGTCACATTACATTATGTCAGGCAAAGAGTGTGTTTCTTGTACAGAGGAGTGTTCCTCTTCACCAGGGGGCTCACTACTGGGTACTCAGGGTTCACAGGCTAGCGGGGCTGAACAGGAATGGGTTCATTCTCTTAAAAAGAATGATCTTAACTCTTTCTACAAAATTGTTCTGCAATGGGAAAGAGACACAATACTTAAAACAGACTGTGGATGAGTTTATGAACAGAGACTCAGTCCCCAAGACAGTGTCTCAGTTCCTTCCCATTTGTCTGCAAAAGCAATCTTTGGCCCATATCCTGCAGTCTGACTCTGACGCTGACAGGTCAGACATGGAGGATGGGGAGGTGGACTCAGAGGAGAGGGGGATGCAGCTCTGTCACAGGGAATGGAGGCTCTTATAGAGGCTATCAGAGATGTTCTGCATATTCCTGATAAGGTGTCAGAGGAATGTGAGGAATCTTATTTAATGTAAAAAAGAAGTCCTCAGTCACTTTTCCTGCGTCTAAGGAATTGAATAACCTGTTTGAAGAACCATGGGTTAAACCTAATAAAATGTTTCAGATCCCTAAAAGGTTGCTCTCATCCTTTCCGTTTCCTCTGGAGGATAGGAAAAAATGGGAAAATCCACCGATAGTGGACGCATTAGTCTCTAGGCTGTCACGTAAGATCGTATTGCCTGTTCCTGGTGCAGCCTCCCTGAAAGACACGGCTGATCGTAAAATTGAGACTACACTCAAATCATTGTACACAGCTACTGCGGGTAAGTCTACGTATCTTCCTTCTGCAGCCCCCCCAACCAAGAAGACTTATTCAGCTTCTAAGTTACAGTACAGTCCTTTCGGATGTCCAAGTTCAAGGGCAAATCCAGAGGTGCTTCTACATCCTCCAGCGGCGCAAGAAGTATACCACACAAACCAGTAACAGCAGGTACTCAGGAACAGAGCTCAGGCTCCGCTTCCTCAAAGACTTCAGCATGACGGTGGACCGCACTGCCTGGAAGGCTGTCAGATGGGAGAATGCCTACAATTCATTAGTCAAATCTGGTCAAATTCGTGACAGGATCCCTGGGTCATATATCTTAGGGCTACAGATTGGAGTTCCAAGAGCTCCCACCTCACAAATTCTTCAAATCAGGCTTGCCAGTTTCACAAGAGGCAAGTATAACTTTACAACATGCCATCCACAAACTGGTACAGACTCACGTCATTGTTCCAGTTCCACCTCATCAGCTAAACAAGGGGGTACTATTCCAACTTGTTTGTAGTACCAAAACCGGTTGGTTCGGTAAGACCAATTTTGAACCTCAAGTCGTTGAACCCGTACTTACAAGTGTTCAAATTCAAGATGGAGTCTCTGAGAGCGTTGATCTCAGGTCTGGAGAAGGAGGAATTCCTAGTGTCTCTGGATATCAAGGATGCATACCTTCACATTCCGATCTGGCCGCCTCATCAGGCTTATCTACGGTTTACTCTTCAGGACTGTCACTACCAGTTCCAGGCCCTGCCATTTGGCCTCTCCACGGCACCAAGGGTGTTCACCAAGGTGATGGCAGAGATGATGCTTCTACTCCGTAAACAGGGAGTGAACATAATTCCGTACCTGGACGATCTCCTGATAAAAGCACCATCCAGGGAAAGGTTGCTAGACAGCATTGCTCTCTCAACAAAACTTCTGGACAGTATTGCTCTCTCAACCAAACTTCTACAGGATTATGGGTGGATTCTGAACCTTCCAAAATCTCACCTAGAGCCAACACGGAGGCTCCCATTCCTGGGATTGATACTGGATACGGAGTCGCAGAAGGTGTTCCTTCCATTGGAAAAGACATTAGTAATCCAGTCGATGGTTCGGGATGTCCTAAAGCCAACTCGGATATCGGTGCATCTATGCATTTGCCTTCTGGGGAAAATGGTGGCCCCTTATGAGGCTTTTCAATACGGAAGGTTTCACGGAAGACCCTTCCGGCTCGATCTGTTGGACAAATGGTCTGGATCGCATCTTCACATGCACCAGAGGATCCTTCTGTCGCCAAAAGCCAGGATCTCCCTTCTGTGGTGGCTACAGACTTCTCACCTTGCTGAGGGTCGGAGGTTCGGAATTCAGAACTGGATTCTGCTAACCACAGATGCAAGCCTCAGAGGTTGGGGAGCAGTCACTCAGGGGGTGCAGTTTCAAGGAAGATGGTCCAGTCAGGAAGTCGTCCTTCCAATCATATCCACAGATCGACTAGATGGCCTCTCGTCTCACCTCAACAAGAAGCTCAAGCGGTATTGTTCCAGGTCGAGAGACCCACAGGTGGTGGCGGTAGACGCCCTGACGACTGCATGGGTCTATCAGATGGTGTACGTGTTTACTCCACTTCCTCTGATCCCAAGAATTCTAAAGAGAATAAAAAGGGAAAAGATTCAAGCAATTCGAATTGCTCCGGACTGGCCAATAAGGGCTAGGTACGCGGACCCTCTGGAGATGCTCCTCGAAGATCTGTGGCCTCTACCTCTTTGCAAGGATCTTCTGCAACAGGGCCGTTCGTCTATCAGGACTTACAGCGGCTACGTTTGACGGCATGAAAGTTGAACGGCTGATTCTAGCCAGGAGAGGGATCCCTAATAAGGTCATCCCGAATATGATCCAAGCCAGGAAGGGGGTAACGTCTAAAGCATTACCATCGTATTTGGAAGAAATACGTCTCTTGGTGTGAGAGCAGAAAAATTTCTGCGGTGGAATTCCATCTAGGACGGTTCCTGCTTTCTCTACAAGCAGGTGTAGATGTGGGCCTACGTCTGGGCTCCATAAAAGACCATTTTCTTTCAGAAACAATTGGCTTCTCTCCCTGAGGTCCACACATTCTTGAAAGGTGTTCTGTACATCCAACCTCCGTTTGTGTCTCCGACGGCACCTTGGGATCTCGATGTAGTGCTGTATTTACTTCAATCGGGCTGGTTTGAGCTGTTACAGGAGGTGGACGTAAATTATCTTACGTGGAATACCGTCACACTGTTGGCCTTGGCTTCAGCAAGACGTGTGTCGGAGCTGGGGACTTTGTCTCACAAAGTCCCTATTTAATTTTCCATGAGGACAGAGCTGAACTCAGAACTCATCAGCAATTTCTTCCTAAGGTGGTGTCTGCGTTTCACATCAACTAACCTATTGTGGTCCCGATTGTCACCGACACCTCTGCTACTTCAAAGTCTTTGGATGTTGTGAGGGCTTTGAAGGTGTATGTGAAAAGAACAGCTCATCACAGTAAGACGGACTCGCTGTTTGTTCTTTATGATCCCAATAAGATTGGGTGTCCGGATCAAAGCAGACTATTGCACGCTGGATCAGACTTACTATCTAGCATCCTTATTCAACGGTTTGCCGTGTCCAATATCTGTACAGGCCCACTCTACTAGGTCGGTGGGTTCTTCCTGGGCGGCTGAATGGGGTGTCTCGGCTTTACAGCTCTGCCGAGCAGCTAGTTGGTCAGGTTCGAAACACGTTTGCTAAGTTCTACAAGTTCGATACTTTGGCCTCTGAGGACCTTCAGTTTGGTCAATCAGTTCTGCAGGAACCTCAGCACTCTCTCACCTGGTTTGGGAGCTTTGGTACATCCCCATGGTACTAAATGGACCCCAGTATTCTCTAGAACATTAGAGAAAATATGATTTTAATTACCTACCAGTAAATCCTTTTCTCGTAGTCCGTAGAGGATACTGGGCGCCCGCCCAGTGCTTCGTTCGTCCTGCACTGTTACTTGGTTAAGTAATGTTGGTTCAGCCGTTGCTGTTCCTGTTTCAAGTTTGGTTAGCTTGGCTTTCCTCTTGTTGTGTGTGCTGGTTCTGAATCTCACCACTATCCTTATCTATCCTTCTCTCGAAGTATGTCTGTCTCCTCGGGCACAGTTTCCTAGACTGAGTCGGGTAGGAGGGGAATAGAGGGAGGAGCTAGCCCACACTATCAAATTCTTAAAGCGCCCATGGCTCCTGGTGGACCCGTCTATATCCCATAGTACTAAATGGTCCCCAGTATCCTCTACGGACTATTAGAAAAGGATTTATCGGTAGGTAATTAAAATCCTATTTTATTTTTTATTTTTTAGGTCAGATAACTTTTTTCTTTGTATATTATTTCAAGATGTAACTGGACCCTTTTTTGTTATTTTCCCCTCAGCTCACTTTAAAATTGTTATAAAAAAGAAAATTATCTAAAAGCAATTATAGAGGAAGAACATTTTCTTACTGTGTAGGCTGCAGAACTAGGTGTCCTGTTAGTTGTTTTTCATTTTACCCTTGTGTGCCTTACTGCCATGTTTTGCTTATCGCACAGTGGGGGTAATTCTGAGTTGATCGCAGCAGGAATTTTGTTAGCAGTTGGGCAAAACCATGTGCACTGCAGGGGGGGCAGATATAGCATGTGCAGAGAGAGTTAGATTTGGGTGTGGTGTGTTCAATCTGCAATCTAAATTGCAGTGTAAAAATAAAGCAGCCAGTATTTACCCTGCACAGAAACAAAATAACCCACCCAAATCTAAATCTCTCTGCACATGTTATATCTGTCCCCCCTGCAGTGCACATAGTTTTGCCCAACTGCTAAAAAATTTGCTGCTGCGATCAACTTGGAATTACCCCCAGTGTAACCTACGTAGTGCGCCCAACATGGCTGCCTTGCCGGGTACTCTCTTGTGTAGAATAAACAATAAATGGTTCTGATCTCTCCTAATATATTTGTCTCCACAAATATGTGTAATTTCTTAACCTTTTCAGAGAATTTATTAATAAAAATAAAGACAACTTCAAGCAAAATATATTTAAAAAATAAATGTAAAATTTAGCCTGTCTTCTTCTTCTTCTTCTTCTTCTGATGATTATTATTATTTTGTAATTATTACTATTATTATTTATTCTGCATTCTAAAATAGGTAATTTCGGACTAAGGGGTATATTTACTAAAATTCGTAATTTCCCGACTGAGGTTAAAGTTCAATCACGAATGACATCGAAAGTGTAAAGTTGCAACTTTTTGAATTTATTACGACTAATTTACTAAGCTGTCGTATTCTGCATTTTCGTATTTACCGATGTCGATGTCATTCGTTTTTTTTTTTGCAGTGTTTTACGTGAGTGACTTGTAAAACACTGCCGACTTTAACACAATGAATCTCGGCCGGATCTGAGAGATCCGTGCTGGGCTTCATTGTGCACCTTTATTAAAATAGAAATCATTGTTAAAATAATAAAAAAAAATATGTGGGGTCCCCCCTCCTAAGCCAAACCAGCCTCGGGCTCTTTGAGCCGGTCCTGGTTGAAAAAATATGGGGGGAAAAATGTGAGGGGTTCCCCCATATTTAAACAACCAGCACCGGGCTCGGCGCCTGGTCCTGGTTCCAAAAATACGGGGGACAAAAAGCGTAGGGGTCCCCCCGTATTTCTGAAACCAGCACCGGGCTCCACTAGCCAGATACATAATGCCACAGCCAGGGGACACTTTTATCTAGGTCCCTGTGGCCCTGGCATTACATAACCAACTAGTCACCCCTGGCCGGGGTACCCTGGAGGAGTGGGGACCCCTTCAATCAAGGGGTCCCCCCCTCCAGCCACCCAAGGGCCAGGGGTGAAGCCCGAGGCTGTCCCCCCATCCAAGGGCTGCGGATGGGGGGCTGATAGCCTTTTTGTCAAAAATTGAATATTGTTTTTAGTAGCAGTACTACAAGTCCCAGCAAGCCTCCCCCGCAAGCTGGTACTTGGAGAACCACAAGTACCAGCATGCGGTGGAAAACCGGGCCCACTGGTACCTGTAGTACTACTACTAAAAAATTACCCCAATAAAAACAGAAGACACACACCTTGAAAGTAAAAGTTTAATACATACATCCACACCTCCATATACACATACTTACCTATGTTCACACGAGGGTCGGTCCTCTTCTCCATGTAGAATCCATGGTGTACCTGTTGAAAAAATTATACTCACAAAATCCAGTGTAGATGGCTCCTCTTTTACTCAATTTGTAATACTGGTACTTTGCAAAATAACAAAACGGACACCCGACCTCGCACTGAAAGGGGCCCCATGTTTTCACATGGGACCCCTTTCCCCGAATGCCAGGAACCCCCCCTGACTTCTGTCTAAGAGGGTTCCATCAGCAAATCAGGGAGCGCCATGTTGTGGCTAGAGATGAGCGCCGGAAATTTTTCGGGTTTTGTGTTTTGGTTTTGGGTTCGGTTCCGCGGCCGTGTTTTGGGTTCGACCGCGTTTTGGCAAAACCTCACCGAATTTTTTATGTCGGATTCGGGTGTGTTTTGGATTCGGGTGTTTTTTTCAAAAAACCCTAAAAAACAGCTTAAATCATAGAATTTGGGGGTCATTTTGATCCCAAAGTATTATTAACCTCAAAAACCATAATTTCCACTCATTTTCAGTCTATTCTGAATACCTCACACCTCACAATATTATTTTTAGTCCTAAAATTTGCACCGAGGTCGCTGTGTGAGTAAGATAAGCGACCCTAGTGGCCGACACAAACACCGGGCCCATCTAGGAGTGGCACTGCAGTGTCACGCAGGATGTCCCTTCCAAAAAACCCTCCCCAAACAGCACATGACGCAAAGAAAAAAAGAGGCGCAATGAGGTAGCTGTGTGAGTAAGATAAGCGACCCTAGTGGCCGACACAAACACCGGGCCCATCTAGGAGTGGCACTGCAGTGTCACGCAGGATGTCCCTTCCAAAAAACCCT
Organism: Pseudophryne corroboree; assembly: GCF_028390025.1. Lineage (NCBI taxonomy): Eukaryota > Metazoa > Chordata > Amphibia > Anura > Myobatrachidae > Pseudophryne > Pseudophryne corroboree. The sequence continues at coordinate 387,481,157 of NC_086448.1, read as the reverse complement.
CCCCAAACAGCACATGACGCAAAGAAAAAAAGAGGCGCAATGAGGTAGCTGACTGTGTGAGTAAGATAAGCGACCCTAGTGGCCGACACAAACACCGGGCCCATCTAGGAGTGGCACTGCAGTGTCACGCAGGATGTCCCTTCCAAAAAACCCTCCCCAAACAGCACATGACGCAAAGAAAAAAAGAGGCGCAATGAGGTAGCTGACTGTGTGAGTAAGATAAGCGACCCTAGTGGCCGACACAAACACCGGGCCCATCTAGGAGTGGCACTGCAGTGTCACGCAGGATGGCCCTTCCAAAAAACCCTCCCCAAATAGCACATGACGCAAAGAAAAATAAAAGAAAAAAGAGGTGCAAGATGGAATTGTCCTTGGGCCCTCCCACCCACCCTTATGTTGTATAAACAAAACAGGACATGCACACTTTAACCAACCCATCATTTCAGTGACAGGGTCTGCCACACGACTGTGACTGATATGACGGGTTGGTTTGGACCCCCCCCAAAAAAGAAGCAATTAATCTCTCCTTGCACAAACTGGCTCTACAGAGGCAAGATGTCCACCTCATCATCATCCTCCGATATATCACCGTGTACATCCCCCTCCTCACAGATTATCAATTCGTCCCCACTGGAATCCACCATCTCAGCTCCCTGTGTACTTTGTGGAGGCAATTGCTGCTGGTCAATGTCTCCGCGGAGGAATTGATTATAATTCATTTTAATGAACATCATCTTCTCCACATTTTCTGGATGTAACCTCGTACGCCGATTGCTGACAAGGTGAGCGGCGGCACTAAACACTCTTTCGGAGTACACACTTGTGGGAGGGCAACTTAGGTAGAATAAAGCCAGTTTGTGCAAGGGCCTCCAAATTGCCTCTTTTTCCTGCCAGTATAAGTACGGACTGTGTGACGTGCCTACTTGGATGCGGTCACTCATATAATCCTCCACCATTCTTTCAATGTTGAGAGAATCATATGCAGTGACAGTAGACGACATGTCCGTAATCGTTGTCAGGTCCTTCAGTCCGGACCAGATGTCAGCATCAGCAGTCGCTCCAGACTGCCCTGCATCACCTCCAGCGGGTGGGCTCGGAATTCTGAGCCTTTTCCTCGCACCCCCAGTTGCGGGAGAATGTGAAGGAGGAGATGTTGACAGGTCGCGTTCCGCTTGACTTGACAATTTTCTCACCAGCAGGTCTTTCAACCCCAGCAGACTTGTGTCTGCCGGAAAGAGAGATCCAAGGTAGGCTTTAAGTCTAGGATCGAGCATGGTGGCCAAAATGTAGTGCTCTGATTTCAACAGATTGACCACCCGTGAATCCTTGTTAAGCGAATTAAGGGCTCCATCCACAAGTCCCACATGCCTAGCGGAATCGCTCCGTGTTAGCTCCTCCTTCAATGTCTCCAGCTTCTTCTGCAAAAGCCTGATGAGGGGAATGACCTGACTCAGGCTGGCAGTGTCTGAACTGACTTCACGTGTGGCAAGTTCAAAGGGCATCAGAACCTTGCACAACGTTGAAATCATTCTCCACTGCGCTTGAGACAGGTGCATTCCACCTCCTATATCGTGCTCAATTGTATAGGCTTGAATGGCCTTTTGCTGCTCCTCCAACCTCTGAAGCATATAGAGGGTTGAATTTCACCTCGTTACCACTTCTTGCTTCAGATGATGGCAGGGCAGGTTCAGTAGTTTTTGGTGGTGCTCCAGTCTTCTGTACGTGGTGCCTGTACGCCGAAAGTGTCCCGCAATTCTTCTGGCCACCGACAGCATCTCTTGCACGCCCCTGTCGTTTTTAAAAAAATTCTGCACCACCAAATTCAAGGTATGTGCAAAACATGGGACGTGCTGGAATTTGCCCATATTTAATGCACACACAATATTGCTGGCGTTGTCCGATGCCACAAATCCACAGGAGAGTCCAATTGGGGTAAGCCATTCCGCGATGATCTTCCTCAGTTGCCGTAAGAGGTTTTCAGCTGTGTGCGTATTCTGGAAAGCGGTGATACAAAGCGTAGCCTGCCTAGGAAAGAGTTGGCGTTTGCGAGATGCTGCTACTGGTGCCGCCGCTGCTGTTCTTGCGGCGGGAGTCCATACATCTACCCAGTGGGCTGTCACAGTCATATAGTCCTGACCCTGCCCTGCTCCACTTGTCCACATGTCCGTGGTTAAGTGGACATTGGGTACAACTGCATTTTTTAGGACACTGGTGAGTCTTTTTCTGACGTCCGTGTACATTCTCGGTATCGCCTGCCTAGAGAAGTGGAACCTAGATGGTATTTGGTAACGGGGGCACACTGCCTCAATAAATTGTCTAGTTCCCTGTGAACTAACGGCGGATACCGGACGCACGTCTAACACCAACATAGTTGTCAAGGCCTCAGTTATCTGCTTTGCAGCAGGATGACTGCTGTGATATTTCATCTTTCTCGCAAAGGACTGTTGAACAGTCAATTGCTTACTGGAAGTAGTACAAGTGGGCTTACGACTTCCCCTCTGGGATGACCATCGACTCCCAGCAGCAACAACAGCAGCGCCAGCAGCAGTAGGCGTTACACGCAAGGATGCATCGGAGGAATCCCAGGCAGGAGAGGAATCATCAGAATTGCCAGTGACATGGCCTGCAGGACTATTGGCATTCCTGGGGAAGGAGGAAATTGACACTGAGGGAGTTGGTGGGGTGGTTTGCGTGAGCTTGGTTACAAGAGGAAGGGATTTACTGGTCAGTGGACTGCTTCCGCTGTCGGCCAAAGTTTTTGAACTTGTCACTGACTTATTATGAATGCGCTGCAGGTGACGTATAAGGGAGGATGTTCCGAGGTGGTTAACGTCCTTACCCCTACTTATTACAGCTTGACAAAGGGAACACACGGCTTGACAAATGTTGTCCGCATTTCTGGTGAAATACTTCCACACCGAAGAGCTGATTTTTTTGGTATTTTCACCAGGCATGTCAACGGCCATATTCCTCCCACGGACAACAGGTGTCTCCCCGGGTGCCTGACTTAAACAAACCACCTCACCATCAGAATCCTCCTGGTCAATTTCCTCCCCAGCGCCAGCAACACCCATATCCTCCTCATCCTGGTGTACTTCAACACTGACATCTTCAATCTGACTATCAGGAACTGGACTGCGGGTGCTCCTTCCAGCACTTGCAGGGGGCGTGCAAATGGTGGAAGGCGCATGCTCTTCACGTCCAGTGTTGGGAAGGTCAGGCATCGCAACCGACACAATTGGACTCTCCTTGTGGATTTGGGATTTCGAAGAACGCACAGTTCTTTGCTGTGCTTTTTCCAGCTTGAGTCTTTTCATTTTTCTAGCGAGAGGCTGAGTGCTTCCATCCTCATGTGAAGCTGAACCACTAGCCATGAACATAGGCCAGGGCCTCAGCCGTTCCTTGCCACTCCGTGTGGTAAATGGCATATTGGCAAGTTTACGCTTCTCCTCCGACAATTTTATTTTAGGTTTTGGAGTCCTTTTTTTACTGATATTTGGTGTTTTGGATTTGACATGCTCTGTACTATGACATTGGGCATCGGCCTTGGCAGACGACGTTGCTGGCATTTCATCGTCTCGGCCATGACTAGTGGCAGCAGCTTCAGCACGAGGTGGAAGTGGATCTTGATCTTTCCCTAATTTTGGAACCTCAACATTTTTGTTCTCCATATTTTAATAGGCACAACTAAAAGGCACCTCAGGTAAACAATGGAGATGGATGGATACTAGTATACAATTATGGATGGACTGCCGAGTGCCGACACAGAGGTAGCTACAGCCGTGGACTACCGTACTGTACTGTGTCTGCTGCTAATATAGACTGGTTGATAAAGAGATGTAGTATGTATGTATAAAGAAGAAAGAAAAAAAAAACCACGGGTAGGTGGTATACAATTATGGACGGACTGCCGAGTGCCGACACAGAGGTAGCTACAGCCGTGGACTACCGTACTGTGTCTGCTGCTAATATAGACTGGTTGATAAAGAGATGTAGTATGTATGTATAAAGAAGAAAGAAAGAAAAAACCACGGGTAGGTGGTATACAATTATGGACGGACTGCCGAGTGCCGACACAGAGGTAGCTACAGCCGTGGACTACCGTACTGTGTCTGCTGCTAATATAGACTGGTTGATAAAGAGATGTAGTATGTATGTATAAAGAAGAAAGAAAAAAAAACCACGGGTAGGTGGTATACAATTATGGACGGACTGCCGAGTGCCGACACAGAGGTAGCTACAGCCGTGGACTACCGTACTGTACTGTGTCTGCTGCTAATATAGACTGGTTGATAATGAGATGTAGTATGTATGTATAAAGAAGAAAGAAAAAAAAAACCACGGGTAGGTGGTATACAATTATGGACGGACTGCCGAGTGCCGACACAGAGGTAGCTACAGCCGTGGACTACCGTACTGTACTGTGTCTGCTGCTATTATAGACTGGATGATAATGAGATGTAGTATGTATAAAGAAGCAAGAAAAAAAAACCACGGGTAGGTGGTATACAATTATGGATGGACTGCCGAGTGCCGACACAGAGGTAGCTACAGCCGTGGACTACCGTACTGTACTGTGTCTGCTGCTAATATAGACTGGATGATAATGAGATGTAGTATGTATAAAGAAGAAAAAAAAAAACACGGGTAGGTGGTATACAATTATGGATGGACTGCCGAGTGCCGACACAGAGGTAGCTACAGCCGTGGACTACCGTACTGTACTGTGTCTGCTGCTAATATAGACTGGATGATAATGAGATGTAGTATGTATAAAGAAGAAAGAAAAAAAAACCACGGGTAGGTGGTATACAATTATGGACGGACTGCCGAGTGCCGACACAGAGGTAGCTACAGCCGTGGACTACCGTACTGTACTGTGTCTGCTGCTAATATAGACTGGATGATAATGAGATGTAGTATGTATAAAGAAGAAAGAAAAAAAAACCACGGGTAGGTGGTATACAATTATGGATGGACTGCTGAGTGCCGACACAGAGGTAGCTACAGCCGTGGACTACCGTACTGTACTGTGTCTGCTGCTAATATAGACTGGATGATAATGAGATGTAGTATGTATAAAGAAGAAAGAAAAAAAAACCACGGGTAGGTGGTATACAATTATGGACGGACTGCCGTGTGCCGACACAGAGGTAGCTACAGCCGTGGACTACCGTACTGTACTGTGTCTGCTGCTAATATAGACTGGTTGATAATGAGATGTAGTATGTATAAAGAAGAAAGAAAAAAAAACCACGGGTAGGTGGTATACAATTATGGATGGACTGCCGAGTGCCGACACAGAGGTAGCTACAGCCGTGGACTACCGTACTGTACTGTGTCTGCTGCTAATATAGACTGGATGATAATGAGATGTAGTATGTATAAAGAAGAAAGAAAAAAAAACCACGGGTAGGTGGTATACAATTATGGATGGACTGCCGAGTGCCGACACAGAGGTAGCTACAGCCGTGGACTACCGTACTATACTGTGTCTGCTGCTAATATAGACTGGATGATAATGAGATGTAGTATGTATAAAGAAGAAAGAAAAAAAAAACCACGGGTAGGTGGTATACAATTATGGATGGACTGCCGAGTGCCGACACAGAGGTAGCTACAGCCGTGAACTACCGTACTGTGTCTGCTGCGACTGGATGATAAATAATGATATAAAAAATATATATATATATCACTACTGCAGCCGGACAGGTATATATTATATAATGACGGACCTGCTGGACACTGTCTGTCAGCAGAATGAGTTTTTTATAGAATAAAAAAACACCACACAAGTCACACGACGAGTGTTTAACTTTTTCAGGCAATCACAATATAGTATACTATACTGGTGGTCAGTGTGGTCAGGTCACTGGTCAGTCACACTGGCAGTGGCACTCCTGCAGCAAAAGTGTGCACTGTTTAATTTTAATAATATGTACTCCTGGCTCCTGCTATAACCTATAACTGGCTGCTCCCCAGTCTCCCCCACAATTAAGCTGTGTGAGCACAGTCAGATATTATACATAGATGATGCAGCACACTGGGCTGAGCACAGATATGGTATGTGACTGAGTCACTGTGTATCGTTTTTTTCAGGCAGAGAACGGATTATATTAAATAAAACTGCACTGGTGGTCACTGGTCAGTGGTCAGTCACTAGTAAACTCTGCACTCTCTAGTACTCCTAAGCTCCAGTAAATCAAGTGTCTCTGTCTCAATCTCACTCTCTCTCTTCTAATCTAAATGGAGAGGACGCCAGCCACGTCCTCTCCCTATCAATCTCAATGCACGTGTGAAAATGGCGGCGACGCGCGGCTCCTTATATAGAATCCGAGTCTCGCGATAGAATCCGAGCCTCGCGAGAATCCGACAGCGTCATGATGACGTTCGGGCGCGCTCGGGTTAACCGAGCAAGGCGGGAAGATCCGAGTCGCTCGGATCCGTGTAAAAAAAGCTGAAGTTCGGGCGGGTTCGGATTCCGAGGAACCGAACCCGCTCATCTCTAGTTGTGGCACCCTCCTGATTGGCTCTGTGCTCCTGTAGTGTATGACAGGCAGCACACGGCAGTGTTACAATGTAGCGCCTATGCGCTCCATTGTAACCAATGGTGGGAACTTTGTGGTCAGCGGTTGACCGAAAGTAACCTCACCACTGACCACAAAGTTCCCACCATTGGTTACAATGGAGCGCATAGGCGCTATATTGTAACACTGCCGTGTGCTGCCTGTCATACACTACAGGAGCACACAGCCAATCAGGAGGGTGCCACAACGTGGCGCTCCCTGATTGGCTGATGGAACCCTCTTAGACAGAAGTCAGGGGGGGTTCCTGGCATTCGGGGAAAGGGGTCCCATGTGAAAACATGGGGCCCCTTTCAGTGCGAGGTCGGGTGTCCGTTTTGTTATTTTGCAAAGTACCAGGATTACAAATTGAGAGAAAGAGGAGCCATCTACACTGGATTTTGTGAGTATAATTTTTTCAACAGGTACACCATGGATTCTACATGGAGAAGAGGACCGACCCTCGTGTTAACATAGGTAAGTATGTGTATATGGAGGTGTGGATGTATGTATTAAACTTTTACTTTCAAGGTGTGTGTCTTCTGTTTTTATTGGGGTATTTTTTTAGTAGTAGTACTGCAGGTACCAGCAGGCCCGGTTTTCCACCGCATGCTGGTACTTGTGGTTCTCCAAGTACCAGCTTGCGGGGGAGGCTTGCTGGGACTTGTAGTACTGCTACTAAAAACAATATTCAATTTTTGACAAAAAGGCTATCAGCCCCCCATCCGCAGCCCTTGGATGGGGGGGACAGCCTCGGGCTTCACCCCTGGCCCTTGGGTGGCTGGAGGGGGGGGACCCCTTGATTGAAGGGGTCCCCACTCCTCCAGGGTACCCCGGCCAGGGGTGACTAGTTGGCTATGTAATGCCAGGGCCGCAGGGACCTAGATAAAAGTGTCCCCCGGCTGTGGCATTATGTATCTGGCTAGTGGAGCCCGGTGCTGGTTTCAGAAATACGGGGGACCCCTATACTTTTTGTCCCCCGTATTTTTGGAACCAGGACCAGGCGCAGAGCCCGGTGCTGGTTGTTTAAATATGGGGGAACCCCTGTAATTTTTTTCCCCATATTTTTTCAACCAGGACCGGCTCAAAGAGCCCGAGGCTGGTTTGGCTTAGGAGGGGGGACCCCACGCATTTTTTTTTAACAAAAAAAAATAATTCCCACCCCTTCCCACTGAAAAACATGCACGGATCTCATGGATCCGTGCATGCCTATCCGAACACGGTAAAAAAAAGCAGGTCTGTTTTTTTTTTTAGCACTTTTTCACGATTTGTATTTTAGCACGGCAGTGTTTGGCTATTGTCGGCAGTGTTTGTGATTTGCACTTTTTAGTAAATGACCGATTTCTACCAAATTCCAGGCGTATTTGACCGATGGTGTATTGATTCGTAATTTTTTCCTAGGACTTCCAAAATAATACGAATGCCCTCATCACTGCCGTGATTTGAGTTTAGTAAATTCCCGAGATGACACTTTGAAGAAAAAACATCATCTCGGTCAAAATCGGGACCTTAGTAAATATACCCCTAAGATTGGTCCAGTAATCTTACAAACTTGTCCTATAAGAGGAACAGGATGGTGGGAGCCTCATAACTTCAGCACTCAGGAGAGGAAAAACCCTCTTGTGGAGGAAACCTCTGGGCACCCATGGCTGAAGTCTACGCATTAAGAGACTATGCAGATTTTGCCCAGACTACTCACCCGCTAACCTTGCCTAACCCAGTCATCCCTTCTGTCGCCTCAAATCTGCTATTTTGACCTATTACCCGGCCGTAGAAAAACGCATCTACACGTCAATGGTGAGAGAGTGAAAAAAGAGAGCAAGAGACGAATTGGGGGGGGGGGGGGGAAGGGGGACAGTCATAACCACCATACAGTAGCATTCATTTCTGATGCTAACAGGGATTACATCTGTACAAATGTAGCCATTCTAGTCGTGACTACATCTTACCACGATTGCGCCTTGTTATCGCGATTGCGCAAGCGTACTGCGTACGTCTAGACGTCTAAGATGTGTGTGTGCCCCATTCGAATGGATGGGAGCGGCAAATGCTGCAGCTCGGCACGGCTAGGCGCAGGTGCGCATAGCTGCGTTGAGGGTGCATGTTTCCCTCAGATGTAGCCATGATCAGCGTGGTTACATCTGTGTATAGTATTGGATGAAAACAAAAGTAATGATTAAAGCACAATATAATTCTCTTACACCTCTGCACATAAATAAAAATAGATCAGTCTGCAATATTGGCACACTGGGATTTAGGCAGGCAGGGAGAGAGATTAAAGGATTTAGGGGGTAATTTCAAGTTGACCGCAGCAGCAATTTTTTTAACAGTTGGGAAAAACCATGTGCACTGCAGGGGGGACAGATATAACATGTGCAGAGAGATTTAGATTTGGGTGGGTTATTTTGTTTCTGTGCAGGGTAAATACTGGCTGCTTTATTTTTACACTGCAATTTAGATTGCAGATTGAACACACCACACCCAAATCTAACTCTCTCTGCACATGTTATATCTGCCCCCCCTGCAGTGCACATGGGGGGTAATTCCAAGTTGATCGCAGCAGGATTTTTGATAGCAACTGGGCAAAACCATGTGCACTGCAGGGGAGGCAGATATAACATGTGCAGAAAGAGTTAGATTTGGGTGGGTTCTTTTATTTTTGTGCAGGGTAAATACTGGCTGCTTTATTTTTACACTGCAAATGAGATTGCAGATTGAACACACCACACCCAAATCTAACTCTCTCTGCACATGTTATATCTGCCTCCCCTGCAGTGCACATGGTTTTGCCCAGTTGCTATCAAAAATCCTGCTGCGATCAACTTGGAATTACCCCCATGGTTTTGCCCAACTGCTAGCAAAATTCCTGCTGCGATCAACTCAGAATTACCCCCTTAATTTGCAATATTATAGGCTCACTAACAACTCCAAGGAGATGTAATAGGTGCGGCTGCACATAAAGGATTTAATTAGGAACATTATAGGCCAATCTAGACAGCGCTCTTCAAATATCTCTAATGGCCCATTTGCAGCCGCTTGTGGTTGTTAAGTAAAGACACTGTCCTAGTAGGAATGACATTTTGTTTCTATCCAATACTTTGGTATCCCCAAGGTCATAAGTAATATATTATAATAGTCATGCTTCAAACTAAGCTTCCCTAATCTTTGTCCAGTCACTAGCCTTCTACCAGTGTGCTATGCCGTGCCAAGCCTCTGGAGGCATATGCAACAGACAGCAACAGCACAGTCCTGATATATTCACAGTTGCCATTATGACATCACAGCATGACCTCACACACCCCACCTGACCGACTGGTTATTTCTGGTTTGAGGCCCTTATTGTCTTTTACATGACTGACCTAAGGGAAATGTGATTTCACTTATTTTTTAAAACTACCCCATTTTTTATGATCACTGTGAAATTGCGGTGCGACCGCAATTTCAACATGGTCAGGGGGTGGAGGCGGCGTGCTGGGTGGACTTGCCCTGAGATGGGTAGTCCCCAGCATGCGATCCAAAGGATTGCTAATTCTGCTACTTAGCAGAATTTGCAATCCTTACTGAATTAGGCCCATTGATCACAAAAATGATTATTTTTCTTCAGGGACTAACACAAAAGATGGCTACTACTAACACGTGAGCCAGCCACGTAAAGTTTCCTATGGGTCAGTGGTGTCACAATGGGGGTGAAGCCCGCACCCGAGTGTCACCCGCCAAGGGGTGACACCAAAGTGCTGGCTCCTCTTCAGTTACAGGAGCTGGGTGTTATACTGTGACATTACGTACAGCACCCAGCTCCTGTCACTGTGCAGGAGCACGCACCGCACATACACTAGTCCCCGGGTGCAGCCTGCAACCTCCGAGACACCTGGAGCGACAAAACGTAGATTCGGGCCACAAGACCACGCCCCCTTTTTGCAGTTGCTCACTGCATTACCTCCTCCCTCTCTCCCCTCCTCACCAGGTGTCACCAGTGACAGTGGCGCCTCCTCTGCCATGCTTGTAGCAGCTGGTCCTAAGATCTACGTCTGTAGCCCTGAGTGTTTTCTTCTGTGACTTTCGATCGAAATAACGAAGCAGATGCTTACAGGAACTGCAGTGGCTTGGACTGAAATGAGATATTGATGGGGATAAGGGGTATACGTGGTATAAACACAGTCTCACCTGAGCACATCCAGTTAGAATCTCTCCCTCAATTAGGTTCCTCTGCAGAGCAGTCACTTTAAGTCAGGTTCTGTTGTATAACTTGGGCAGAGTCAAGTTCTGTAGAATCATGACTGGAACACCAACTTCTAGTGCTGTGCCGTACGCTGGAAGTCCAGCTGCACTAAGTGAGTTTAAAAATTCCACTCATACTGTATAGTCATTTTGGATGGGTTGGTATTGGGTGACCAGCGGTTGGAGACTGCCGGTCACCATACCGATGCCGGGATTCCGTCTGTCAGATGGCCGGTGGAAGGGGGGGTGAGCGCAACGAAGCCCCTTGCGGACTCGCTGCGCTTGCCACACAGCTGGCTCGCCACAGGTTCTATTCCCACTCTATGGGTGTCGTGGACACCCACGAGTGGGAATAGTCCCTGTTGAGCAGCATGCCAACCAGGGGTCTAGTCAGTGTTCGCGATGCCGGCGCCAGTATTGTGTCCAGCGGTCTCCCGACTGACGGTTACATGACCGCATCCCTTTTGGACTTAAGGAGCCTGCACTCTGCAAGCGTCTGGATTTTCCTTTGTTGTTCTCTCCCTGATGTCAGATCGATATCATACATACCTCAGGCTTTTTCTAGGTCACTAAGCTGTACAATAGTGAAAATGCAATATGAATTCATACAGTAGTTTTTGCGTGATGCCAGAACGTACAGACAAACAGACAGACGAAAATGTCACATTTTTTTTGGTCTCGATGGTCCATAAACAGTCCCTAGAAGTATAATTCTCAAAAAAATTTCAATTTACAGACAAAAGCCTTACAGTTTTATTATATGTATAGATTTGTATTGTAGGGTTTCACTATTTATCTATGGCTATGTGAGGCTTTGTATGAACCTATTTAAACTGTTGTTATGTTGTTTGTTACTGTTACAGTGTATCAGTGATAACCTCAATTAAGGACAAAACGATGAAAAAATCGGAGTAAATCTGTGAAAATCACAAACATATTCTGATTGCTCTGATTCTGCACATGTTACAGCAGTGTTTTTCAAGCACTGTGCTGTGGCAGACTAGTGTGCCCTGAGCAGTCTTCAGGTGTGCCGCCATAGAAGTAGAGCCAGGCTCACCAGTGTGCTGCCTATTGAGGCCCTGGAACAATCAATACTGGTGGGTTTAGCGGCTGCAGAGTCAGTTCTAATTTCGGGCCTGGGCAGTGTTAGGCTCTTCTGGCCTTCTCAGATGTGGCTCAGGTGTTACCTATGGAGAAGCTGCGACATGACATTCTAGGAGATGCAACTGCATGCAGTTAGCTGTAAAAATAGCATTTTGATACCTACCGGTAAATCCTTTTCTCGTAGTCCGTAGAGGATGCTGGGGTCCACATTAGTACCATAGGGGTATAGACGGGTCCACCAGGAGCCATTGGCACTTTAAGAGTTTTGAGAGTGTGGGCTGGCTCCCCCCTCTATGCCCCTCCTACCAGACTCGGTCTAGAAACTGTGCCCGAGAAGACGACATACTTTGAGGGAAGGATTATACACAGATAGTGGCGAGATTCATACCAGCTCACACATACAAGGCACGTCAAGCCAACGAGCTTGAACTACTCAGCAACAGCTGAAACATTACTTACCAAGTAACAATGCAGTACTTAACTAAAAGGAAGTTGTATTGAGCCAAATAACAATTGCAGGAAAATGAAGCGCTGGGCAGGCGCCCAGCATCTTCTACGGACTACGAGAAAAGGATTTACTGGTAGGTACCAAAATCCTATTTTCTCTTACGTCCTAGAGGATGCTGGGGTCCACATTAGTACCATGGGGATGTACCAAAGCTCCCAGAATGGGAGGGAGAGCGCGGAGGCTCATGCAGAACTGATTGACTGAACTTCAGATCATCAGAGGCCAAAGTATCGAACTTGTAAAACTTTGCAAACGTTTTCGACCCAGAGCAAGTTGCAGGTCGGCATAGTTGCACTGCCGAGACACCCCGGGCAGCCGCCCAGGAAGACCCCACCTTACGAGTAGAGTGGGCCTTAACAGATCTTGGTGAGAAATAGTCTGTTTAGAAGCAGGACACCCAATTTTCTTGGGATCATAGAGGACAAACAGAGAGTCTGACTTCCTGTGATGAGAAGTTCTCTTCACATATATCTTCAGAGCCTTCACGACATCCAAGGACTTTGAAGTAATTGAGGAGTCAGTAGCCACTGGCACCACAATAGGTTAGTTGATATGAAATGCCGACACAACCTTCGGAAGAAACTGCTGATGAGTCCGGAGCTCCGCTCTATCTTCGTGGAAGATCAAGGAAGGGCTTTTACAGGATAAAGCCCCCAGCTCGGACACACGTCTAGCAGAAGCTAAGGCCAACAAAGTGACCGCCTTCCATGTAAGAAATTTGAGCTCCACCTCCTGTAGAAGCTCAAACCAATCCGACTGGAGGAACTGCAACACCACGTTAAGGTCCCATGGCGCTGTAGGCGGCCCAAAGGGAGGATGGATATACAGAACTCCCTTCAAAACAGTCTGAACCTCAGGGAGGGTAGCCAATTGCTTCTGAAAGAAAACGGATAGTGCTGAAATCTGGACCTTCACAGATCCCAACCTCAGACCCATATCTACTCCTGCTTGCAGGAAGAGGAGGAAACGTCCCAGTTTAAAGTCCACCGCAGGAAACTTCTTGGAATCACACCAAGAAACATATTTTTTCCAAATACGATGGTAATGTTTTGACATTACCCCTTTCCTAGCCTGTATGAGGGTAGGAATAACCTTCTTCGGAATGCCTTTCCAAGCAAGAATCAGGTGCTCAACTTCCATGCCGTCAAACGTAGCCGCGGTAAGTCTTGATAGGCGAACGGCCCCTGCTGCAGCAGGTCCTCCCTTTAGGGCTTTAGGATTCTTGGAACGAGTGGGAGTGGAGGAAACACGTACACTGACTGGAACACCCACGGGGACACCAGGGCATCCACTTCCACTGTCTGTGGGTCCCTCGACCTGGAACAATAACGCCGAAGCTTCTTGTTGAGACGAGAGGCCATCATGTCTATTTGGGGTAGGCCCCAAAGATCTGTTATTTCCTCGAACACCTCCGGATGGAGTCCCCCCTTTCCTGGATGGAGATTGTGTCTGCTGAGGAAGTCTGCTTCCCAGTTGTCTACTCCCGGAATGAAGATGGCTGACAGCGCCAGTGCGTGTTTTTGTGTCCAGAGGAGTATTCTTGTCACCTCTGACATTGCCGCTCTGCTCTTCGTTCCGCCCTGTCGGTTTATGTAAGCCACTGTTGTTACGTTGTCCAACTGCACTTGAATGGCCCGATTTCTCAGAAGAAGGGCCGCCTGAAGAAGACCGTTGTAGACGGCTCTTAGTACCAGGATGTTGATGGGCAGGCCGGCTTCCAGGCTTGACCACCGTCCTTGGAAGGTTACTCCTTGAGTGACTGCTCCCCAGCCCCGGAGGCTTAGCAGGACTTAGTACTGAATCCCGAACCTGCGGCCTTCTAGGAGGTGAGGCAATTGGAGCCACCAGAGGAGAGAAATCCTTGCCCTTGGCGACAGACAAATTCTCTGATGCATGTAGAGGTGAGATCCCGACCACTTGTCCAAGAGATCCAGTTTGAAGGGTCGAGCATGAAACCTCCCGTACTGGAGAGCCTCGTAGGAGGCCACCATCTTTCCCAATAGGCAAATGTATTGATGAACCGACACCTCGGGGTGGCTTCAAGACATCCTGGACCATGGATTTGATCACCAACGCCTTGTCCCATGTAAGAAACACCCGCTGCACTTCCGTATCCAGGATCATTCCCAGAAATGACAATCCCTGGGTCGGTTCCAAATGTGACTTTGGAAAATTCAGAATCCTCCCGTGACTCTGGAGCAGTCGTGTTGTGAGAACAATAGACTGCAGCAGCTTCTCCTTGGACGATGCCTTTATCAGGAGATCGTCCAGATAAGGAATGATGTTCACACCCTGCTTGCGGAGTAGTATCATCATTTCCGCCATCACCTTGGTAAACACCCGTGGTGCTGTGGAGAGGCTGAATGGCAGGGCCTGGAACTGAAAATGACAGTCCAACAATGCGAAGCGGAGATAAGTCTGATGCAGCAGCCATATCGGAACGTGAAGGTACGCATCCTTGATATCCAGTGATACCAGGAATTCCCCCTCTTCCAGACCTGATATCACCGCCCGGATAGACTCCATCTTGAACTTGAACTCCTTCAGAAAGGGGTTCAATGATTATAGGTTCAGAATGGGCCTGACCGAACCATCAGGTTCGAATAGTAACCTTTGGTCAGCATGTGAGGTGGCACCGGCACAATGACCTGTGCTTCCACTAGCTTTTGGACAGCACTGTGCTGTCCTCCAACAGAGTTTGTAAGCACGACTTGAAAATACGAAGAGGAGGGAGACTGTCAGGATTCTGTAACTTTGTCTGTCCCCGGAGGGGGCACTAGTGGGTCAGTGTAGGAGTGATAGAGGAAACGGGGTGACTGACGAAAAGTTCCGCGCATGTGCGCTTGATATTTATTATCACACAGGGATAATGGATGACAGGAACAATGAATAATAACTTAATCCGATAAATGAATATTTCAAAAGTCACTGGTAACAAATGAGCAATGAAGATGAACTTTTAAAATGATATAAATGATAAGGCAATAATGAAATCAGATGCAGCAAACGAAACTCCGATATATAACAAATAGCAATCAAAGCACACAGCCTCTATAGAAGCACACGTCTTTAAGCCAAGCAAGGCCCTAGCAGGAGACAATTCTAACACAGCAAGTTGTTAAGTGCTGAATGCAATGCACAATGCTACTGTAGATGCTGGTAATCAGGTGCACAGGCTGAGTAATGGAAGAACACCTGAAGAAAGTCTCTTACTGCAAGTTGTTGTGGCAAACTGTGGCTGGAGTTCATAGCAAACTGAAGAATAACAACAAGGAAACCACTGGAAACAGGAACACAGGAACCAGGAGAACTTGTACACCGAATGTGACTCGTAGGAAAGCTGGAATGGATGCTGGTACTTGTAGTTCCACAGGAACACTGGAACAGGGAAACAACTTGGAAATGCCAGAAATAGGAGATCGCTGGAAACAGGGGATTGCAGACTGGAACTGGAAACGAAACTGGAATGGAACTGCTGGAACCTGTAGTTCCACAGGTCCAATACACTGGGGAATCTCTGCAGACAGAGGACTGTAGACATGAGACGCCTGTTCAAAGGATGTGACGCGTTGTCCAAGGCGATGAGACTGAGCCAGGAACTGGAGTTTATACCCCTTGATCTGTGATGATTGGATGTTGCATCTCTGTGAGAACACACCCCGCTGGATTGGGTGTTCAGATCAGCTGTGAGTTAGCTGAAGCTAATGATTCATCAGGAAAGTGATTCTGTAAGTGATGCGATAGAGAATGCAGATTCCTGACAGAGACTTTGAAATTCCAGTCTGTATTCCTGAGACACAATATCTACTACCCAGGGATCCAGGCCGGACGATACCCAGACATGACAGAACTGTCTGAGTCTCGCTCCCGCAGGTCCCACCACCGGGCCGTACAGTCCACCGTTATGCGGAGGACTTTCGGGTACCTGAAGTAGGCTTTTGTTCCTGGGAACCTGCAGCGGCAGGTTTCTTGGACTTAACCTCACCTCCTCTAAAGAAGGTATTGGATGATCTGGCCTTTCTAGGCTTGTTAGGCCGAAAGGACTGCTGCGCAGCTGAGGAGAAGGATTTCTTCGGAGCAGGTGCTGCTGAGGGATGAAACAGAGAGTTACCCGCTGTAGCGGTGGATATCCACGCGTCTAGAACTTCCCCAAAGAGAACCTGACCTGTATAGGGTAGCGACTCCACACTTCTTCTGGATTCCGCGTCGGCCGACCACTGGCGGAGCCACAGTCCCCGATGAGCTGAAACAGACATGGAAGAAATTCCCGCAGCCATGGAACCCAGGTCTTTCATGGATTCTACCATAAAACCTGCAGAATCATGAATGTTGCGTAAATACAATGTATCCCAATCCTCAAGCAAGGTAGCCGACCACTTCACTATAGCCTTTGCAATCCATGCACTAGCAATAGTGGGACGTAATATGGCCCCTGAAGCAGTGTACATTGATTTAAGCGTGTTATCAATGGCCCTCATTCCGAGTTGTTCGCTCGCTAGCTGCTTTTAGCAGCATTGCACACGCTAGGCCGCCGCCCTCTGGGAGTGTATCTTAGCTTAGCAGAAAAGCGAACGAAAGATTAGCAGAACTGCTACTAAATAATTTGCTGCAGTTTCTGAGTAGCTCCAGACCTACTCCTAGACTGCGATCACCTCAGTCCGTTTAGTTCCTGGTTTGATGTCACAAACACGCCCTGCGTTCGGCCAGCCACTCCCCCGTTTCTCCAGCCACTCCTGCGTTTTTAGCTGGCACGCCTGCGTTTTTTAGCACACTCCCTGAAAACAGTCAGTTTCCGTCCAGAAACACCCACTTCCTGTCAATCACACTACGATCACTCGAGCGAGGAAAAAACGTCGCTCGAGCTTGTGTAAATCTACAAAATTTTGTGTGAAAGTACTTAGCGCATGCGCGCTGCGTACCATGCGCAAGCGCATTTTTCCCGTTTTTTCACTTAATCGCTGCACTGCGAAAATCGGCAGCGAGCGAACTCGGCATGACCACCAATATTCCTATCTGCCGGCGAGTCTGGATACAGATGCGTCACCAATCGGCGGGTTTTCCCACCTTTTCCTATCCTCCTCAGGGAAAGGAAAAGCAACCAGAATCCTCTTAGAGATCTGAAACTTCTTTTCAGGATTTACCCATGCTTTTTCAAATATAGCATTCAGCTGAGCTCCTTTGATGCAGGGAAGGTTAGCGAGGCTTTCTTATTTTCTGTGAAAAAGGCCTCCTCAACCTGCTCAGGTGTGGTATCATTTACATTTAACACATCCCTGATAGCCTCTATCAATAATTGCACCCCCCTTGCAAGAGATGCGGACCCCCGCAACACATCCCCATCACCATCTGTAGTGTCAGAAACGGTATCCGTGTCGTCTTGTGTGACATGCACAAGCGCACGTTTGTGGGGGTATATAGTAGAGATGAGCGCCTGAAATTTTTCGGGTTTTGTGTTTTGGTTTTGGGTTCGGTTCCGCGGCCGTGTTTTGGGTTCGAACGCGTTTTGGCAAAACCTCACCGAATTTTTTTTGTCGGATTCGGGTGTGTTTTGGATTCGGGTGTTTTTTTCAAAAAACACTAAAAAACAGCTTAAATCATAGAATTTGGGGGTCATTTTGATCCCAAAGTATTATTAACCTCAAAAACCATAATTTACACTCATTTTCAGTCTATTCTGAATACCTCACACCTCACAATATTATTTTTAGTCCTAAAATTTGCACCGAGGTCGCTGTGTGAGTAAGATAAGCGACCCTAGTGGCCGACACAAACACCGGGCCCATCTAGGAGTGGCACTGCAGTGTCACGCAGGATGTCCCTTCCAAAAAACCCTCCCCAAACAGCACATGACGCAAAGAAAAAAAGAGGCGCAATGAGGTAGCTGTGTGAGTAAGATTAGCGACCCTAGTGGCCGACACAAACACCGGGCCCATCTAGGAGTGGCACTGCAGTGTCACGCAGGATGGCCCTTCCAAAAAACCCTCCCCAAACAGCACATGACGCAAAGAAAAAAAGAGGCGCAATGAGGTAGCTGTGTGAGTAAGATTAGCGACCCTAGTGGCCGACACAAACACCGGGCCCATCTAGGAGTGGCACTGCAGTGTCACGCAGGATGTCCCTTCCAAAAAACCCTCCCCAAACAGCACATGACGCAAAGAAAAAAAGAGGCGCAATGAGGTAGCTGTGTGAGTAAGATTAGCGACCCTAGTGGCCGACACAAACACCGGGCCCATCTAGGAGTGGCACTGCAGTGTCACGCAGGATGGCCCTTCCAAAAAACCCTCCCCAAACAGCACATGACGCAAAGAAAAAAAGAGGCGCAATGAGGTAGCTGTGTGAGTAAGATTAGCGACCCTAGTGGCCGACACAAACACCGGGCCCATCTAGGAGTGGCACTGCAGTGTCACGCAGGATGTCCCTTCCAAAAAACCCTCCCCAAACAGCACATGACGCAAAGAAAAAAAGAGGCTTTTTACTGATATTTGGTGTTTTGGATTTGACATGCTCTGTACTATGACATTGGGCATCGGCCTTGGCAGACGACGTTGCTGGCATTTCATCGTCTCGGCCATGACTAGTGGCAGCAGCTTCAGCACGAGGTGGAAGTGGATCTTGATCTTTCCCTAATTTTGGAACCTCAACATTTTTGTTCTCCATATTTTAATAGGCACAACTAAAAGGCACCTCAGGTAAACAATGGAGATGGATGGATTGGATACTAGTATACAATTATGGACGGGCTGCCGAGTGCCGACACAGAGGTAGCCACAGCCGTGAACTACCGCACTGTACTGTGTCTGCTGCTAATATATAGACTGGTTGATAAAGAGATAGTATACTCGTAACTAGTATGTATGTATAAAGAAAGAAAAAAAAACCACGGTTAGGTGGTATATACAATTATGGACGGGCTGCCGAGTGCCGACACAGAGGTAGCCACAGCCGTGAACTACCGCACTGTACTGTGTCTGCTGCTAATATATAGACTGGTTGATAAAGAGATAGTATACTCGTAACTAGTATGTATGTATAAAGAAAGAAATAAAAACCACGGTTAGGTGGTATATACAATTATGGACGGGCTGCCGAGTGCCGACACAGAGGTAGCCACAGCCGTGAACTACCGCACTGTACTGTGTCTGCTGCTAATATATAGACTGGTTGATAAAGAGATAGTATACTCGTAACTAGTATGTATGTATAAAGAAAGAAAAAAAAACCACGGTTAGGTGGTATATACAATTATGGACGGGCTGCCGAGTGCCGACACAGAGGTAGCCACAGCCGTGAACTACCGCACTGTACTGTGTCTGCTGCTAATATATAGACTGGTTGATAAAGAGATAGTATACTCGTAACTAGTATGTATGTATAAAGAAAGAAAAAAAAACCACGGTTAGGTGGTATATACAATTATGGACGGGCTGCCAAGTGCCGACACAGAGGTAGCCACAGCCGTGAACTACCGCACTGTACTGTGTCTGCTGCTAATATAGACTGGTTGATAAAGAGATAGTATACTACTAATATTATATATACTGGTGGTCAGGTCACTGGTCACTAGTCACACTGGCAGTGGCACTCCTGCAGCAAAAGTGTGCACTGTTTAATTTTAATATAATATTATGTACTCCTGGCTCCTGCTATAACCTATAACTGGCACTGCAGTAGTGCTCCCCAGTCTCCCCCACAATTATAAGCTGTGTGAGCTGAGCAGTCAGACAGATATATAATATATATAGATGATGCAGCACACTGGCCTGAGCCTGAGCAGTGCACACAGATATGGTATGTGACTGACTGAGTCACTGTGTGTATCGCTTTTTTCAGGCAGAGAACGGATATATTAAATAAACTGCACTGTGTGTCTGGTGGTCACTCACTATATAATATATTATGTACTCCTGGCTCCTGCTATAACCTATAACTGGCACTGCAGTAGTGCTCCCCAGTCTCCCCCACAATTATAAGCTGTGTGAGCTGAGCAGTCAGACAGATATATATAATATTATATATAGATAATAGATGATGCAGCACACTGGCCTGAGCCTGAGCAGTGCACACAGATATGGTATGTGACTGAGTCACTGTGTGCTGTGTATCGCTTTTTTCAGGCAGAGAACGGATTATAAAGTAAACTGCACTGTCCTCACTAGTAAACTCTCTCCACTCAGTCTCTACACTTCTACAGTAACAGTACTCCTCCTAGTCAGCTCCAGTAAATCTCTCTCAGTCTCTTATAATCTAAATGGAGAGGACGCCAGCCACGTCCTCTCCCTATCAATCTCAATGCACGTGTGAAAATGGCGGCGACGCGCGGCTCCTTATATAGAATCCGAGTCTCGCGATAGAATCCGAGCCTCGCGAGAATCCGACAGCGTCATGATGACGTTCGGGCGCGCTCGGGTTAACCGAGCAAGGCGGGAAGATCCGAGTCGCTCGGACCCGTGAAAAAAAACATGAAGTTCTGGCGGGTTCGGATTCAGAGAAACCGAACCCGCTCATCTCTAGTATATAGCGGGGTGTCCTGAGGTACCAGACACAGGCCATACTGCCATGGAGCACTGTAATACCTGGGTTGCAGATTCAGTACTAGCAACCCTGTCAGAAATCTGAGAAATCCAAGTTTTGATAGAGGAAAACCACTCTGGTTCCCTTTCTGGTATCTGTACTAAACCAGTGCTAGACTGATTACATGGAATGGGATCATCCTTGGAGGACCAATCCTCTGCAGCATATGACACAGTGTCCCTAGACATAGCTAAAGGAGACCACCAGACACTCCACACACACACAACGGAGGATAGAGTTTCACCCCCAAGAATGGCAAGAGAGACACAGAGATTGGAGCCAACCCACACACAGCAGTTTGTAGCAAGGAGAAACCCCTTGTCAGCGCTGTCTGTGCTCCTTAATAGGACACACAGTCTAATTACAGCCTCCCTCCATTCTACAATCCCCTGGTACCGTGTACAGTAAGCTGGAGTTGCTGTGGAGGGACCTGAATCTTCCTCTCAGCACTTGCAGGCAGGAAAATGGCGCTGGAACGCTGCTGGGTCCGCTCTTAGGAGAAGCTCCGCCCCTTTAATGGCGCTGTCTTTCTGCTCTTCAGATGATTATACTGGCCTGAGGACAGTTGCTGGCTGAGATCCCTGGATCCCTGGATAGGCTTGCTGACCAGTGTGGGGGGTAAGCGCTGGCCCAGGGCGCCCCTCACAACGATGCACTATGTGCCTCTGGTACCATCCCAGGTGCGCGGTTAATACCGCGCTACTTCCCCATTGCCGCCTTCTTCACACCAGCCCCCCGCTTGCTAGGGGGGTCGGTGACTAACTCACCACTCACTTCAGCTCTGTAAGGGGTTGGCGGCATGCTGCTGGGGCGAGCGGTTCCCCTGTGGCGGAGAGCGATCTGACCCCTCCGGAGCTCTGTGTCCAGTCAGTGGCTCAGACCCCGCAGGGCGGACCCCCTTAGTCTCACGCTGCAGGCAGGCTGTTGCCAACAGCCTCCTGTAAATAAAATAAACTCTAAAATAAACTTTTACTAGAAAAGTTCAGGAGAGCTCCCCTAGCTGTGACCGGCTCCTCCGGGCACATTTTCTAAACTGAGTCTGGTAGGAGGGGCATAGAGGGAGGAGCCAGCCCACACTCTCAAACTCTTAAAGCGCCAATGGCTCCTGGTGGACCCGTCTTATATACTCCTACGGTACTAATGTGGACCCCAGCATCCTCTAGGACAGGCATGTCCAAACTGCGGCCCTCCAGCTGTTGAGAAACTACACATCCCAGCATGCCCTGACACAGCTTTAGCATTCTCTGACAGCAAAACTGTGTCAGGGCATGCTGGGATATGTAGTTTCACAACAGCTGGAGGGCCGCAGTTTGGACATGCCTGCTCTAGGATGTAGGAGAAAGGTTGAAAATCTCTGCCCTAGGTTATTGGGTGGGTCAAATCTTCTGCTGCCTTAAAACCTAACCAGTTACCTCAACTGGTATATGGCAATATAGGGGTAATTCAGAGTTGATCGCAGCAGCAAATTTGTTAGCAGTTGGGTAAAACCATGGGGGTAATTCCAAGTTGATCGCAGCAGGATTTTTGTTAGCAATTGGGCAAAACCATGTGCACTGCACGGGAGGCAGCTATAACATGTGCAGAAAGAGTTAGATTTGGGTGGGTTATTTTGTTTCTGTGCAGGGTAAATACTGGCTGCTTTATTTTTACACTGCAGATTAGATTGCAGATTGAACACACCCCACCCAAATCTAACTCTCTCTGCACATGTTATATCTGCCTCCCCTGCAGTGCACATGGTTTTGTCCAATTGCTAACAAAAATCCTGCTGCGATCAACTTGGAATTACCCCCCATGTGTACTGCAGAGGGGGCAGATATAACATGTGCAGAGAAAGTTAGATTTGGGTGTGGTGTGTTCAAACTGAAATGTAAATTGCAGTGTAAAAATAAAGCAGTCAGTATTTACACTGCACAGAAACAAAATAATAACCCACCCAAATGTAACTCTCTCTGCAAATGTTATATCTGCCACACCTGCAGTGCACATGGGGGGTAATTCCAAGTTGATCGCAGCAGGAATTTAAAAATACAAACAAGTTTTTAATAGTACATAAGAGTTGAATAAAACACAAAAAATCTTTAGTCACTAATAAAAGCATACAAATCTCTATTTAAAAGGTAGGAGATCTGACTTAACTTTAATAATAGGCAGGGGGTCAGTGCAGGGAATCGAACGCGTTTCGTCACATCCGACTTCTTCAAAGGGTCTAAATTCCTTGATTTACCGTATCGAGAATCATACCTAGGAATTGAAGTCGAAGAGACGGAATCATTCAGGAATTCGCGTAGACAATGGTAGGAAAACAGATTCCCCCCCCAACTGGTCTGTGATCTATTCTCGTCTGGAACATAGCCAAAGTAGACGTTGTGTGCCACTAGCGAAGCTGAAATGCAAGAACCAACTGCCAAGCTGTAGGCAGCATGAAGTGTAAGGTGGTCTTTATTTAGGGCAAACCTGAACTGAGTGCCCTGCCACTACAGCCTTGTTACCTCAAACCCTTACCAAAGCAGGGCGAAGCAACAGCCGTACTGCTGTGTAGGGTACACTCCGATAGGTAGTTAAACGCCCAATAATTGCAATTGTCTCTCATTGGAAATTGTTCAGCCTTCGCTGAGAACCTAACGTACTGGCATGGTGCTATGAGGGCTGGCGGTGAATCGACCACAACAATTTAGCTGAAAACAGTAAAAAAAATAAAAAATTCCCTCTCAGGCAGTACATGCGCCCGCATTTCCCCCCAAAGAGGACCGGTAAGGGTCTGTCTGTGCAATCGTATTTGTCCGACACACTGTGTGAACGACTCTGCAGCGAAGCATTAGACTTAGTGATCATGTACCCCGACCAGCAAGTACACCACGGAAGTAATCTGTGTATAAACCTGCATTACCGTGCATGTGGTTACCAGCAATAGTGAATCTTCCTGTAGAGACATGCTGTCAAAAACAATTAATAAATTAATAAATTAAATTCCTAACAACCCCCCGTCCCCAGAGGCTGAGTGTTGTAGGGCAGCAACCTCCTGCAAAGAACCAGGAAGTAATGTTAAAAATGGTGTCCTACCATGTTTTTTTTTTTATATATATATTACACCTGTTAAACCAGGATCTGAACCAGTGTCCATGTAATCACAAAGTTCACTGTGGGTGGGAAGCCTAACCACTTGGCTACAGAGCCACCTGTAAAAATAATAAGCAAAGCTGCTGTTTAAACATCAACTCTGGTGATGAAATGGTTGCTGTAGTGACTTGCAATCCAGATGGGACCTGAACCCACAATCTCTGGTTTAGGAGGGCAGTGTCCTATCCATTAGGCCACTGGGGATCTGGGGAGGTGAGGCCTGAACTCACAATGTTTGCAGTGCTCAACAGATACTGTTTAATAAGCACTGTGTGCCGACCAACTGCGTCACTGTAGTCTTGCTTATTGCAAAATAGATTTTTAATGTCAGTATATATATATATATATATATATATATATATACATACACACATATATAAAACAACGTATATTCACACATACTCAGACCTTATAAATATATATATATTTCATATATACATATATACATACACATATATATTATATACCCATATACATATATCCAGATATATCCTGATTCAGAGGTATAATAATTCTTAGAAGTCTGAAACTAAATGTGACCACTCACAGGCTTAAAAAACATGAGATGTCTGCTGCTTAACCGCAGCTTAGTTAATGGGTCCCGTATCCAGTGTGGTGTGGCTGTAGATTTAAAAATACCTACAACACCTTGTATTCCCAGGTGGCTAACCAGGCCCAACACTGCTCAGCTTCCAAGATCAGATGAGATCGGGCGTATCCAATTGTGGTGTGGCTAAGTGAATTAAGCAAAGCTGCTGCAGGTGAGCCTGAACTCACAATGCTTGCAGTGCTCCACAGATACTGTTTTATAACCACCATGTGCTGACCAATTGTATAACACATCTTACTTTACAACAGTGAACAAAGCCAGTATTTGGCTGACCACAGCCATGATTCAGATTTGCAGTCTTTGGGATAATATCATTATAAACAGTTATGATAAGAATAATAGTCTTTGCTGGTGTCTTACTCATTATACCGACAGACAATACAAAATACAACTTGCGCGACTCAGTAAATAGCACTAAGGTGTCTTTACAAATATATATCTGGCCAAGTGCAGTACACGTCAGCAATATGCCTGGTTCCAAATTCCCCTTAACACCCCTGCGCCTTCAATGGAGGAGAGATGTAATACAGGAAATTCTGGAAAAACAACAGGAAAAATGGTTAAATATGCAGACTTATAATTATGTAAGCAGATTTAATAAACATACTATGTTGCATTCAAACCTGCACATATATGAGCAACATGTATCCTGTTTAACAAAGACTTAATAGCCTATTGTAATACATATGCAGCGTTGCTGTATTCTAGTAAACATACCTTCTTTTATCAACAAGAGTTGAATCATGAGATTTTATCCAGTGACCCTGACATTTCTGTGTGCAGGGAACATCACTGTGGCATCAAAGTTACTCGCTAGGCTATGGAGCCTGCCTTTTACAAAGACTCTCATTTGTGTGCCCCCCCCCCGTGCTCCGTGTATCATTCTCTATACACGGAGCCGGGCTATGGTGGGGAGGGAGCCGGAAGCGGCATCGAGGGCCGGGGAGCGCGCTGCATAGAGCCGTGGAGCGGCCTATGCATAAATCAACGTGGCCGACGCGGCTCAGAGCGGCGGGGGACACAGCATAGACAGCGGCGGTGGAAACGGCGGCGGGCGGCTGAAGGCAGCGGCCGGCGGCCACACACACACAGTATCCCACACAGCGAGGCGGCAGCGTGAGCTGACCGCCCCGTTCAACATACCTGGACCCTGTGGTGAGGGCTATGAAGGGGCTTCTCTGTAAGTTCCGTCCAGCCTTTACTGCAGGTTTTAGTCCTGCATGTGGTAGTGAGGGAGCTCTTTTTAGAGAGGTCCGACACCCACAGCTGCTTCAGCAGCTTCCACTATCCCGGACCATCGCCTTTCTGGAAGGGGGGAAGGGATGTGGAACATTGAAAAATCAAAAATAAATCCAATAATTGTGGAAAAACTCCACAGGCCTAGTTGCTCGGTGAGCACCGAAAAAACACTGAGGTACTCTGGGATATGGAGGGGAGAAGTAGTCTCAAATTTTAACTTATTCAGTGCCTAGTTCCTGTGGAACAGTCCATATCCCTAGAGTACTCCAGTGACCCCTAGTAAATGAAAAAGAAAAGTAAATCTAAATACCGTAACCATCACCTTTAATACTAATACAATAATACGAATATCCACCCTCACCCTTAATCCTAATACCCTAACACTAATACTTTAATCTTCATCGTTAAGCGCCTTCAGTCATATTGAAGAAATTGTGCTATATAAATAACATTATAATCTTTACTGTTATTATTATTATTAATCCTAACCCCAGACACTAATACGCTAACACTTATACCCTAACTGTCACCTTTAATCACGAATCCTGACACTAATACCATAACCGTGAAAATCCCACTACCCTAAAATGAATGTCCCAACCCTTACCTTTAATCCGAACCCTGACCCTAATACCCTAACATTAATACCATAACCCAAACCCCTAAGTCAACTCTAACCCCTAGCCCTAATAACCACACCCTAAAAGGGCACACTAGATAGGCCAAATGGTTCTTTTCTGCTGTAAATATCTATGTCTCTATGTGGGGGACTGATCCGAAAACAGTGATGGGTTGTGCATGCTGGTTTGCAAGGCATGTCCCTCCGATGCAATATTTTCTAAGTTTCAAGTCAGCTGCATCAGGCAGTGTATGCACTGCTGCAGCCAACTGACTGACATTTCCCCTGTTTTGACAGGCATTTTATCTGCACGTGTATGCCCAGTTTAACTCAGTGTGCTGTAGAATCTTAACAATTTACACACCATCTCTTGCCAAAAAAGTTTATTCCACAGGTCAAATTAGCCTAGTGACATTACAACCAAGTAACAAAGTATTTTTTTTTTCCTAATTGTGTTGTTTGGTTTGAAAGAAAACTGAACCTCTTTCCCATTTCAGCATACTTATATGCATTGAGTTACCAGTAACACCACATATTTGCCTGAATAAGTATTTGCATTAATGAGCAGCCTGTGCCAGACACAGTGCTCTCCCCAGCAAATCATACTACCATTCTGACATACCATTATCATCAGGGAGTTCATTTGCCAGTGGAAGAACAGCTGAATATTTTATCATTGGAACATGAACATGGGCATGTTCCGTTTTCACCCTGCACTCCGGGCTGCATACCATCTTTCTGACATGCACAGTCACTACCAAAGAGGGATGACAAATTGAAATTAGATTTCATGGGCAAAGAGAGTAAATTTATGGTGATTTTTATATATGCTAGGAGGTAGCGAAGAACAAGTCTGCACTTGAAATAAGCTAGGGGACATGTTCACAAATAACTCGCAATATAACAAAAATGCATTTATATTTATTATCATAGTTTTTCCAGTGATTTAATATCTCTTTTATTCTAAATGTGGCCTATGTATCTAATTATCCTCTGTAACTTGATTATCTAAATAATATGACAAACACATGACACACTTAGCTATATAATTTGCCAAAAAGGTGTGCTAAATTTAAAATGATTAATGCAATCTTAAGGGAATAATAATCACGATAGGTTGGTGCCAGAAACAGATCTGATAATAAATAGAATTAATCAGTATGCATAAAGCAAGATGGTTATTGAAGTTATTAAAAAGTAATATTATTGTCAAGTTCAACATTTTTAAAGCTGCAATCCAATATAGGGGTATATTCAATTGAAGTCGAAACTGCCGTCTTGTCGGAAAGATGACAGTTTTCGACTTTTTCAGGTCGGAAGGGGTTCCGACCTATTCAATCCCCGGCTTTTTTACCCGACAAGTCGGGGAATTCGACTTGTCAGAAAGCACGTGGATCGGCGGAATAGCTGCCCATCCACGTGCTTCTGTCGGAAACGGGGCCAAATCTGACAGGTTTTGGCCCCGTTTCCAACCATCTCAATCTGACTTAAAAAAATGTCAGATGGAGATGAGGGTGCTGAGAGCAGTGGGGAGACGGGGGAGAGCGGCTACAGCTCACGGCAGCATCCTCCCGGCTCCAGCAAGCGGGACCTCGCCGGGTGGACGCTGCTGTGAGGTCTGACTCGGTGACACTTGTGGAAGACCGACGTTTGTTTAAATGCATGTAGTGCAGCGTAGCTGGAGGATGGGGCACCACCGCCGCTCATGGCAGCGTCCTCCCGGCTCCAGAAAGCGAGGTCTCGCTACACTGCTATAGCGCTGCTCTCCTCCGTCTCCCCGCAGCTCTCCCCTGTCTCCCCGCTGGTCTCCCTCCTCTCAGCCACTTCATCTCAATCCGACTTTTTCTAAAGTCAGATTGAGATGGTCATTGAATAGGTCCTGTCGGATCCAGTCTGATAAATTCATGTCGGAATGGATCCGACTAGAATTGAATATACCCCATAGACTTTATTTTTGGATAGCAAGATTTGTACCTTCTTAACATGAATTGTATGGGTATAGACATGGTCATAATGTCAACATGCATGGCATGTTGACACGGACCATGTTGACATTCATCATGTTCACACTGTTGACATGATTAGAATGTTGACAAAACGTCTCGGGTGGTCTAGTGGTGAGTTACCTGGTACGACTGGTTCAGTGGCTCCTGCGATGTATTATGTGTCCTGTGTTTATCTAATCCAGCTGGTTAGGTGTACCTAGTATACATATATTTCTGGTATATAACATTGGGTTGTAGAGTTGGATCTTGATCCGAGGCACCAACAGGCTAAAAACTTTGACTGTTCCGAGGATGCACTGCACCGCCTCCTCTATATATATATATATATATATATATATATATCCGTGCGCAGGAGCTCAGTTTTAAAGTTGGTGTCTGCAGTGCAGGTCACTAACAGAGGGGGTTGCCTTGGGCAGCCCTGAAGACTTTGAAGAAAGCTTTTACTATTTTACTGAGCCGCAGCACTTCTATGTCTGGGAGACATGCCGTGCTGCGGCTCCATCACCTCCCTTTTTGCGGCGCTGCATATTCCCGCGGCCTGGTTCCTGGGTACTTACAGCGGAGACACACCGGTATTTTGGCACACTGCCGTTGCTCATCTCCAGGATCACGTGCCTGCAGGACTTGGGGAGGAGGTAAGAGGGGGACCATGGGGACCCGCTGGGTACAAATCGCGATTCGCGAGCGGCCCATGGGAGACGGACCGCGCAGCTGGCATGGACACTGTACTGCTCAGGGACCCCACTATATCCACCAGGGCAGTAAACGGAGCACAGGCATTTCTTTTAGGCTCCTTAAGTTACCGGTTATAAAGTCCTGCATTGTGGGGATAGAGCGCTGCCTCCCCCCAGCTCGGAGCGCCATCTACTGTAGATGTTCCCGCCCTGGAGCTGCTTTCACTTTCCCCTCACTCCCTGCTGAGACCTGGCGTCATTTTAGCTGAAGGGCTGCTCTCTATGGGATTGCTGGGTGCTGTCTCCTCTGTATAGCCACCTGTTCCAGCACCGTGCTTATACAGGACACTTGCGTATTCTACCTGTGTTTTGACTGTGTTAGTTGAGAAATAAGTGTGTTACTGACAGAATAGGTGGTACAATTATTCTGTGATATACATCCGGTACTGCTGTGCATTGTTATATCTCACTGCATATACACATCTGCTGTTGTATGTAAATCGCCTGTCCAGTGCAGTATTATTGTTGTGTACATTATTCTTGCATTGTGTTTGTGACTGAGTGTGCTATATAGCTACTGTGTGCTCTCCTTTTCAAGTGCATTACACCCTTGCTATCACTATATTCTGAACCCTGTGAGGATATGTGCCTCAGGGTCCACATTTATTTGTCTATAAATATACATATATAGTGCTACACAATCTATACACCTCAGTGTATCTTTTCTGTGTATTTCAGTCACCCCATAACTATTAATTTCTGTTTGTGTCCTGCTTTTATTATGGTATTACTATTGTTTGGCTGTATTGTACTGTGTGCCCCATGGCTACATTCCTCATAATGTCTGCCACACAGCGGAAATTCCGTGGATGCTCCTGCATCAGGCAGTGCTGCTCCCACAGATTTACCGGGAGGGGAACCTGTTGCTGGGGATGTGGGTACATCTCCCACTCCACCTGTGGTCCCTGTGGCCAACTAAGAGCCACCGTGGGCCGCCTTTTCTTGTATGTTAAATACTTTGGTAACCCGTCTTACGCACCCTGTGGGACTGCCTGTGCCATTGCATCCACAAATTGTCCCCATAGCTAATCCGCCTTGGGTGGACACACTATCTAATAGGATACAGGTTTTGAATAAATCCTTGCTTAAACAGAAATCTACACCTCAGCCCTCTGGGGCTAAGGGGCCCTCTAAGCGTGTGATTTCCTCCTCCTCTGAGTTTTTCCTCACTCTGACCTTTTAATTGACATACGTCAAGAGGCTTGGGTCTCCCCAGGAAAGAAGTTTGCCCTATCCAAGAAGATGTTGGCTCATTTTCCTATCCCTGCGGAGTTAACTAACAAGTGGGAAACTCCACCGTCGGTCGAATCGCACGTCGTACGGATCATGGTTTCCTCTTCTCTGCCTGTCACCACTGTCACCTCCCTGAAGGAGCCGACAGATAAGCATGTGGAGGGATGCCTGAAGTGTATTTATTCCTTAACTGGGGCAATTCACAGGCCCACTATTGCTGCCTCCTGGGCTGCAAAAAAAGCTATTGATGCGTGGGTCCAGGTACTGGAGGAAGAGCTACCTCAGGATATTTCTGACATTGCCAAACAGTGTCTGTCTCATATTACCACCACCTCCCATTATATTGATGAGGCATCCTCTGAGGTAGGTATTCTGGCTCGCCGGATTCTGTGGTTGCGGTCCTGGAAGGTTGACCTAGATTCCAAGAAGACTCCTTTCGGACCTTAGGTAAATCAAAGGGTCAGGGGTACTCGAGCAAGCTTTGTACTTCCAAGACCGGTAAGCCCAAATCTAAACAATCCTGGACTACCCGTCAGCCTGCTTCCAAACAGGACAAGCCTGCAGCATGACAGTTGTCAAATTACTCCTAGAGACAGGAGTGGTAGTGCCAGTGCCTATCTCCCAAACGGGGAGGGGCTACTATTCGACCCTGTTTCTAGTACCGAAACCCAATGGGTCTTTCCAGCCTAATCTCAACCTCAAGTCACTGAACAAGTTTGTGAGAGTTTCCAAGTTCCATATGGAAACACTGCGCTCCATTGTACAGGCCATGGAACCTGGGGACTACATGGTATCCCTGGATATACAGGATGCTTACCTGCATATACCTATTGCCATTTCACATCAGCAATATCTGCGGTTTCCTATTGGAAACCTCCATTATCAATTCAAGGCTCTGCCGTTTGGACTGACTGTGGCCCCTCGGATTTTCACCAAGGTCATGGCCATGATGACAGCTCATCTCCGTCAACAGGGAATCAGGATCCTGCCGTATCTGGATGACCGGCTGATCCTGATGTCCTTCTGAGTCATCTTCAGCTGACGGTGCAATTCCTCACAGCCCACGGATGGCTGATCAATTGGAAAAAGTCCTCCCTGGTCCCTGTGCGGTGCATGGTGCACCTGGGGGCCCTGCTAGATACGCACAGCCAGAGGCTGTTTATTTCTCCAGAGAAGGTCCTGAGGCTTCAGGACAGGATCAGATACTTTGTCTCTCGCCCAAAAGTGTCTATTCACTCGGGGATGCAAGTACTAGTACTGATGGTGTCGACTTTCGACATGGTGTAGTATGCTCAATTTCATTCTTGGCCTCTCCAACAGTTAATCCTCTCCAAGTGGGATGCTCTGCCTCAGCGGATCAGGTCTCAAATGTTGGTCCTGACTCCGGAGGTCCACTTATCCCTGTCCTGTGGCTCCAGGATCAACAGTTCAGTAGGGGCCATCCCTTCTGGATTCCCCACTGGGTCCTCTTGACGACGGACGCCAGTCTGAGGGGCTGGGGCACCGTGTTCGAGCAACACACTCTCCAGGGTCGCTGGACCAAGGAGGAGTCTCTTCTCCCCATCAATAGTCTGGAACTGCGGGCAGTGTTCAACGCATTAACACTAGCCCTGCCTCTGTTAAGGAACAGGCCTGTTCAAGTACAGACGTACAACACCACCGCGGTGGCGTACATAAATCGTCAAGGCGGCACTCGAAGCTGAAAAGCAATGATGGAAGTGTCCAGAATTCTTCAATGGGCGGAACCCCATTTGCCAGCAATATCGGCAGTGTTCATTCCGGGTGTCCTCAACTGGGAAGCGGATTTCCTCAGTCGTCAGGACGTACATGCCGGAGAGTGGAGCCTTCATCCGGAGGTGTTTCAACTCTTAGTGGACAAGTGGGGCCTACCAGACGTAGAACTGATGGCGTCTCAACACAATCACAAAGTTACGGTCTTCAGATCACGGACAAGGGAACCTCAAGCGGCGTTTGTGGACGCACTGGCAATTCCATGAAAATTTCGACTGCCATACGTGTTCCCTCCGGTGTCACTCCTGCCCAGGGATCTGCGGAAGTCCAAGCAAAAAGGAGGAATACTACTTCTAGTCGCTCCAGCGTGGCCCAGATGGCATTGGTTCTCAGACCTGCAGGGTCTATCGATGGAACGTCCTCTACTACTTCCTCAACGCTCAGACCTCCTCGTTCAGGGCCCTTGTGTCTACCCAGACCTGGCTAGACTGGCTTTGATGGCGTGGCTCTTGAAGCGTCACTCCTGAGGGCCAAAGGCTTCTCTGAGGCTGTCATCCAAACTGTGTTGAAGGTCCGTAATCCGGCTTCGGCTCGGATTTACTACAGGGTCTGGAACTCTTACTTCACCTGGTGTGCTGCTAAGAACTACGATGTATACAAGTTCAGAACCTCATGGCTTCTGGTTTTTCTGCAACAGGGCCTGGATTTAGATCTTCGTCTGATCTCCCTCAAGGTTCATATTTCTGCCTTGTCGGTGTGGTTTCAGAGGAAAATTGCGTCTATTCCTGACTTTCATACCTTCACTCAGGGTGTCTTGTAGATTCAACCTCCCTATTTCCCTCCTGTGGCTCCATGGGATCTGTCTGTTGTCCTTAATGTCCTGCAAGGGTCTCCTTTTGAGCCTCTTGATTCTGTGAACCTGAAATGGCTTACTATTAAGGTCCTGTTCCTGTTGGCTATTGCCTCTGCTAGAAGAGTGTTGGACTTAGGCGCTTTGTCCTGTCGTCCGCCCTTCCTGATATTTCATCGTGACCGGGCAGTTCTCCGTACTCGCCCTGGTTATCTGCCTAAGGTGGTGTCATCTTTCCACCTTAACCAAGAGATTCTGGTTCCAGCCTTTATCTCTGCTGGTGTTATGATTCCAATACTCTGGTCTGGGGAGATCTTATAGCAAGGACCCGAGTACTGGAACGTAATGCTGAGAATGAGAGTGGGAACGGGAATAGCCGCTTGCGCCCTATCTCCGTTGTCTCGCCCGTGCTGTCAGAATTCTCTTGCGAGACTATGGTTGCTTGAGCCCATGGCAGCCGCGTTTGAAGGGCGGATTACGTCTGCCCAACTCCGATGCCCCCTCAGGTCTTAATGGGAGACAAAGAGAAATCCGAGACAGGGTGATAACAAGGGGCCCTCTAACTAAACAACAAAGCCAGGGGCTACAAACTAACCTAAAACTAGAGTATGTGCGGAAAACCGCCAGGGAAAAGGACAACCAAAATACCCACTTGTCCACTCTCCTACCCGGCACCGCCGAGTTCCGGAGAGGACTGTGGAAGCGGAAACCTCCGCAAATGCTCCAAAACAGAATACAAAATAAAGCAGCCTAGGCCGCAGCACGCGGCAGAGCCGCCACTCACGAAAACCACACGAGATCCTCTGGCGACTGTTGTGGGTAAATGAGGACCAGAAGACCCCTTGGGATGGGATGACAAACACCAAGATTCGGAAACTCTGAGGACAGGAATGACCGAACACAGCAGAACTGGAACAGACGTTCAGCAAACAAAAGCAGCATGCAGGAAGCTATAACCGGCGTCTGTGTGAGGCACTGGGAAGGCTTAAAACCTTGACTCCTCCAATCAGAGTTCCAGAGCCTGATTAACATAAATGTCGTGCAGCTGCCTTGCTGCACGACCAGGAAACATGTGTTTTAATTTAACTAGATCGACCCTGAAACGGGGAACGCGGTCCGCCCGTGGCGTCCCCGTTGCTAGGGTCCTGGCGGCTCGGCGCGCCCGGCGTCCTAGCGTTGCTAGGGACCCAGCGGCTCAGCACGCTCGGCGTCCCTAGTTGCTAGGCGCCGGGCCGCGAAGGGAACCCGGACCGCGGCGCCTAACAGTACCCCCCCATTGAGGAGGGGTCAATGAACCCCTAAAGCCAGGTTTCTGAGGAAATTCCAGAAAAAATGATCTCTTGAGTTTAGGGGCATGAAGATCCTTATCCAGGACCCAAGACCTTTACTCCGGACCATAGCCTTTCCAGTGGACCAAAAAATAAAGCCGACCCCGGGACACTTTAGAATCAAGAACCTTCTCCACCAAGAACTCCTGTTGTCCCTGTACATCCACCGGAGATCTACCCTGAGAGGTCCTCCGAGGAAATCTACTGGTAGAAACATATTGTTTCAACAGGGAACAGTGAAAGGTATTTCTAATTCTGAGAGATCTAGGTAAACGTAGCCGAAAGGCAACTGGGTTGACCTTCATAATGATAAGAAACGGTCCAATAAATTTGGGTCCCAGTCTAGCCGAGGATTGTCGAAGCTTGATGTTGCGAGTTGACAACCACACCTTATCTCCCACCTTAAAAGTGCAAGGACGTCGGAGCCTATCAGAAAATTTATTTTCTCGGAAGGCCGCTTTTCTGAGAGCAAAGTGCACTTTTCTCCAAATTGCTCTGAGATGGGAGGTTAAGGACAACGAGGAAACTGGAGAATGATAAAAAAAAGAGTTGGCTCTAGGGTGTAAACCAAAAACTGAAAAGAACGGAGACTCTTTGGTGGAGGAATGACAAGAGTTATTATAAGAAAATTCAGCCAAAGGGAGAAACTCGGACCAATCATTCTGGAGTTTGGCCGAATACAAACGTAAATACTGTTTTAGTGACTGGTTGACTCGTTCGGTTTGCCCGTTAGACTGTGGGTGGTAACCAGATGTTAAAGACAGTTTCATCTTCAATGAGGCACAAAAACGTTTCCAGAATCGTGCGATGAATTGTGGACCCCGATCAGAAACAATATCAGTGGGCAAACCATGAAGCCTGAACACATGGCGGAGGAACAAAACTGCCAACCCTTGAGCAGAAGGCAATCGGGGAAGAGCAATAAAATGAGTCATTTTGCTAAAACGGTCCACTACCACCCAAATGACTCGGAATCCGGCTGAAAGGGGAAGGTCAACCACAAAATCCATGGAAATATGAGACCATGGCCTGAGAGGAACAGTTAAAGGCATGAGTTGCCCGATAGGCAACGAACGAGGAACCTTATGCTGTGCACAAACCTGACAGGAATGGACGAATTCCTTAACGTCTTTAGGAAGACTAGGCCACCACACTGAGAGAGAGACTAACTCCAAGGTCTTAGTGATACCCGGATGCCCTGAGACTTTGTTGTCATGAAACTCAGCTAAAACAGTGCCTCTCAAAAATTCAGGGACATAAAGACGACCAGCAGGAGCTTGGTGTTGAAGCTGGTTTAACTGAGTAAATAAATCCTGTGTGAGGCCTGCCCGGATGACCGAAGATGGAACTATGTGGGTAACAACAGGATTGCTATTGTGAACCGGAAGAAAGCTACGTGAGAGGGCATCAGCTTTCGTATTCTTGGAACCAGGCCTGAAGGTGATTATAAACCTGAAACGAGTAAAAAAATAATACCCAACGTGCCTGACGAGCATTAAGCCGTTTAGCTGATTCAATATACTGCAGGTTTTTATGGTCAGTAAAAACTGAAATAGTATGTCTAGCTCCCTCCAGCCAATGCCTCCACTCCTCGAAAGCCCATTTTACTGCCAGTAACTCCCGATTACCAACGTCATAGTTGGATTCAGCGGAGGAGAATTTCCTGGACATGAAGGCACAAGGATGTAACTCCAGAGACTCCGGATCTTCCTGAGAAAGGACAGCCCCCACTCCAACCTCTGAGGCATCAACCTCCACAATAAAGGGCAGTTCCGGATTAGGATGTCTGAGGACAGGAGCCGAGACAAAGGCTTGTTTCAAGGCCCGGAAGGACAACTCAGCTTCATGCGACCAATTGGAGGGATCCGCTCCTTTTTTTAGTCAGCGCTACTATGGGAGCGACCAGGTCAGAAAAAGTATGAATGAACCGCCTATAATAATTCGCAAACCCTAAAAAGCGCAGAATTGCTTTTAAATTAGTGGGTTGCGCCCAATTAAGGATGGCCTGGAGCTTCTTCGGTTCCATGGAAAATCCCTGGGGAGAAATTATGTACCCTAAAAAAGATACCTCTGTGATGTGAAAATCACACTTCTCCAGCTTGGCATATAAATGATTCTCACGTAACTTTTGAAGAACCAGACGCACCTGGGTAATATGTTGTTCCATCGACTCAGAATATATCAAGATGTCGTCTAAATAAATGACCACGAATTTCCCAAGGAAGTCACGGAGAACATCGTTAATGAGGTCTTGAAAAACCGCCGGAGCATTTGACAGGCCGAACGGCATCACCAGGTATTCATAGTGACCCGACTGAGTGCTGAAAGCCGTCTTCCACTCATCCCCAGATTTAATTCGGATGAGGTTGTAAGCTCCCCTAAGGTCAATTTTAGAGAAAATCACGGCGGAACGTAACTGATCAAAGAGTACAGAAATTAACGGCAAAGGATAGGTATTTTTAACAGAGATCTTATTCAGTGCCCTAAAATCAATGCATGGTCTTAGCGAGCCATCTTTTTTCTCCACAAAGAAAAAACCAGCACTTAAGGGAGATTTTGATGGTCTAATAAATCCCTTCTTTAGGCTTTCCTGAATATAATTATTCATGGCCGTGGTTTCTTGCCCGGACAAGGCATATAATCTCCCCTTAGGCAAAGTGGCCCCTGGAACTAGTTCAATTGCGCAAT
The DNA here is from genome assembly GCF_028390025.1 of Pseudophryne corroboree. NCBI lineage: Eukaryota > Metazoa > Chordata > Amphibia > Anura > Myobatrachidae > Pseudophryne > Pseudophryne corroboree. Next base: position 387,444,035 of record NC_086448.1, on the reverse strand, counting down.
CATAGGACCAATGGGGAGGCAGAATGTCCGCATTGCCTTTGGAGAACACATCAGCAAAATCCTGGTATTCCACAGGAATGAGCTCTGGGACGACTGCTGCAACCCTGACTGGATAAGAAATACATTCTTTAGCACAAAAAGAACCCCATTGAGAAATCTCCCCAGACCGCCAATCAATGGTGGGATTATGAAAGGCAAGCCAAGGGTGACCCAAAACTACAGGAACTGCCGGGCAATGTGTAAGGTAGAATTCAATATTTTCAAAATGTAAGGCTCCTACTGTAAGTATTACTGGAGGTGTACGGTGAGTAATTACCCCGTTGGAAAGTGGACCCCCATCCAAGCCGTGCATGGTGATACATCTATCCAACGGTAAATGTGGAATACCTAAGGCCTTCGCCCAAGTTAAATCCATAAAGTTTCCTGCAGCTCCACTGTCGACAAAGGCCGACACAAATGAACTGAGGCTGCCAAAGGAAACTTTAACAGGGACTAATAGAGAGTTGTTTGAGGAGATAAGCTGCAGACCTAAGTGAACCCCCTCACAATTCACCTGGTCAGAGCGTTTCCCGACTTATTCGGGCAGTTACGAGCGAAATGTCCCTTACCCCGACAGTATAAACAAAGACCGGAATTTTGTCTTCTGGTTCTTTCCTCAGGAGACAGCCGGGAGAGACCCATCTGCATGGGCTCCTCGACGTCTTCTGGGAAGGTATAAACACAAGGACTAGGCCTTACAGTTGTTCCTCTTTCAGCCCTCCGCTCTCGGAGACGACGATCAATTTTTATAGCAAGCTCCATTAGTTTATTGAGAGTCTCAGGAGCGGGGTACTGGAGGAGACTGTCTTTAATGAAATCAGATAAACCGAGGCGAAACTGACTGCGCAGGGCTGGGTCATTCCAGCCACAGTCGTTCGACCAACGGTGAAACTCGGTACAATAAACCTCCGCTGGATTTCTACCTTGTTTGAGAGCGCGCAGATGACTCTCAGCTGACGCCTCTCTATCTGGGTCATCATACAAGAGCCCTAATGACTTAAAAAAGGCGTCTACAGATAGCAACGCAGGATCCTCAGTTTTTAAACCAAACGCCCAGGTCTGAGGATCCCCCTGGAGTAATGAAATAATAATCCCCACCCGCTGGGATTCAGTACCAGAGGATGCAGGTCTTAAACGAAAATATAGCTTACAAGCTTCTTTAAAATTAAAAAAATCCTTTCTGTCACCGGAAAAACGATCGGGTAAATGCATCTTTGGTTCTGGGACTACCCTCGGGGAGGCTCGCAAAAGATCTTCCTGCGATCTCACCCGAAGAGAAAGATCCTGAACCATCTGAGTAAGTTCTTGCATCTGGTTAACTAAGAGCAGACCGGGATTAGGTCCTAAACCTGTCGGATTCATGAGGCCGATAAACTCTCACAAAAACAGAATGAGAAAAAATTAAACCCCCTTTAATTTTAAGTTTTGTGGGCCGGTTATAATGTTATGATTCCAATACTCTGGTCTGGGGAGATCTTATAGCAAGGACCCGAGTACTGGAACGTAATGCTGAGAATGAGAGTGGGAACGGGAATAGCCCCTGGCGCCCTATCTCCGTTGTCTCGCCCGTGCTGTCAGAATTCTCTTGCAAGACTATGGTTGCTTGAGCCCATGGCAGCCGCGTTTGAAGGGCGGATTACGTCTGCCCAACTCCGATGCCCCCTCAGGTCTTAATGGGAGACAAAGAGAAATCCGAGACAGGGAGATAACAAGGGGCCCTCTAACTAAACAACAAAGCCAGGGGCTACAAACTAACCTAAAACTAGAGTATGTGCGGAAAACCGCCAGGGAAAAGGACAACCAAAATACCCACTTGTCCACTCTCCTACCCGGCACCGCCGAGTTCCGGAGAGGACTGTGGAAGCGAAAACCTCCGCAAATGCTCCAAAACAGAATACAAAATAAAGCAGCCTAGGCCGCAGCACGCGGCAGAGCCGCCACTCACGAAAACCACACGAGATCCTCTGGCGACTGTTGTGGGTAAATGAGGACCAGAAGACCCCTTGGGATGGGATGACAAACACCAAGATTCGGAAACTCTGAGGACAGTAATGACCGGACACAGCAGAACTGGAACAGACGTTCAGCAAACAAAAGCAGCATGCAGGAAGCTATAACCGGCGTCTGTGTGAGGCACTGGGAAGGCTTAAAACCTTGACTCCTCCAATCAGAGTTCCAGAGCCTGATTAACATAAATGTCGTGCAGCTGCCTTGCTGCACGACCAGGAAACATGTGTTTTAATTTAACTAGATCGACCCTGCAACGGGGAACGCGGTCCGCCCGTGGCGTCCCCGTTGCTAGGGTCCTGTCGGCTCGGCGCGCCCGGTGTCCTAGCGTTGCTAGGGAGCCGGCGGCTCAGCGCGCACGGCGTCCTAGCGTTGCTAGGGACCCGGCGGCTCAGCACGCTCGGCGTCCCTAGTTGCTAGGCGCCGGGCCGCGAAGGGAACCCGGACCGCGGCGCCTAACAGCTGGTATGTCTTCCAAAGAAAGGTCTGTGGATCTGGTACGGGCTCTCCGTATTTATGTGGAGAGGAATGCCTCCATTCGGAGTTCTGATTCCCTCTTCGTACTGTTTGGTTTTCACAAACGTGGCTGGCCTGCAAACAAGCAAACTTTGGACAGATGGATTAGAATGGTGATTGCACAAGCTTATGCGCAGGCTGGTCTCCTAGCTCCTGCTGCTATTAAGGCCCATTCTACTCGGTCTGTTGGACCTTCTTGGGCGGCTTGCCGTGGCGCGTCCGCAGAACAATTGTGCAAGGCGGTTATGTGGTCCTCTGTGAACACATTCATCAGGTTCTATGTCTTTGATACTTCCGCCTCCCAGGATGCCTCCTTTGGACACCGAGTTCTCGTGCCCGCTACAGTGCGTCCCCTCCCATGAGGAACTGCTTTAGGACATCCCCGATGTTATTCCCTGTGGAATACCAGTGTACGCCACTGCAGAAAAGGAGATTTATGGTAGACTTACCATTGTTAAATCTTTTTATGTGAGGTACACTGGATTCCACAGGGCGCCCACCCTCACGCACTTAGCTTCTTTGGGTTTGTATGGCATTAGCTGCTGGTCCCTTCTACTGTCGTGAGAACGTGGTTCTATGTGACTAACATCTAAACCTGCCACGGAACTGGACTGGTTAACAAAACTGAGCTCCTGTGCACGGAGGAGAGGTTATATAGAGGAGGCGGTGCGGTGCATCCTGGGAACAGTCAAAGTTTTTAGCCTGTTGGTGCCTCGGATCAAGATCCAACTCTACACCCCAATGTTATTCCCTGTGGAATCCAATGTACCTCGCTGAAAGAGATTTAACAATGGTAAGTCTACCATAAATCTCCTTTTTGTTGTAACCCAACCCAAGAATTCACTTTATTTAGAGCAACTGTGTTTTTCATTAAAGGACTGTTATGAGAGGCCTTGGCTCATATCTTCAGCGAGTCTAAGCAATTGGCAGGCGACCGAGACGCTGTGTCATACCGGCCATGATGACTGATGGTGCCGACGGTTATTAGTCAGCCGGGACTCCAGGCAGCCGCAATGAATCCTGGTCCTGGGTGTTGCTTAGCAGTCTGGACGTTTTCATACGTGCAGCTTTTCAGTTGCATCTGTTAAGCCCGTTTTACACTGTGATCTGGGATATAGCCGGGTCTGTCAACCCCCCAAATGCCCGGATCTCAGCTCCATGACCCTGGTCGGGAGAAGGGTCGGGTGGCCGGGACTTAGTCCAGAGTAGTTTAGGCTGACACCGACCAAAATCCCGGGAATGTGCAAAAACCCAGAATTTTTATGGTACTGTAAAAGGTGCTTTAATATTATAAGGAGCTGGACTGTCTGGCTCTTGCTTGATTGGCCCCTGTTCTTGTTAACAGGGAGCCAGCCCTGCTCCACTGTGCCAATTATAGTTTCATGTTTGAAGCCTTGTCAATCGGTCCCTGTTCTTGTAACAATTCCTGTAATTCTAGCTGTGCTCCCTGAAGTTAACTTCTCAGCTATATAACTTAACTTTCAAGTATTGCCTCTGCTGTTCATAGTAGGTACCCTATTCAGCTTCAGTTGCAGATTCTGCTAAAAAGCAGAATCTGCAACTGCTTTTGTTGCTTGGTGGGGGCTGCCCAACACAGGGCAAGGCCAGCCAGCATGCTAATTGGGGCCAGCAGTGTGAGTGCAAAACAATTGCAATCGCATTGCTGTGTCTAGAATTAATAATGATCCACGGCAAACGCAGGTAGGCTGCATATACAGGCGGTCGGCCTCCATTATCATCATCAGAGCGGCTGCGTGTGACATCATGCAGCATTCTTCGAAAACAGTCCGGCCTACCCACTCCCCTGCAACGCCACCTCACCAAGACACCCCCCCGACAGCCACCAATGTCAATCATAGTGTGCTTGCATCATTCAGGGATGCAATCACACTGTGACTGTGTACGCATGGGCTGTGCGTCCGCAGCGCATGCAGATTGTACCGAAAATTGCTCGATTGCGATTTTCGGTACACTGCGATCCAACCTGAATAGAGTCCTATATGCTGTGTGACCTATGCATTTATTCACTGTGCTTTGCTGGAATCTTTGCTTAATTACCACTGCTGTTTTACATTGGATTTCTGCGCAAATACAACATATCTCTCAGTCTTGGACTAGAACTGTGGTTTCTTGTTTCATATGTATTACACTGCTGCTATATTATAAGTGGTTGTGTATATCTCCTTTGCCATGGAAATGTATTATGAACAACAGGAGCCATTGTGCTATACCATTGTACTACATTCTAAGCTATGGTGCAGATCTGTGTATTCACGTTTCATTTGCATTCCACCAGTGGATAAGTATTGTGCTGGACTTCTGGATTCATACCACTACAATTGTTAACGTTCATATCTATTGTCTGCATATTACTACTCTGAGATATCCTTGCTACTACCTGCTCCAGAGTTCTGAACCTAGTATTCTACAGTAATTTTCCTGTTAACTGATTCCCTGGCAATCTGTGTCTGCCTTAGTTACTACTCCAGCCAATTATCGTATCACTGAATAAGGGAAGCCCCCTACCTGCGCAGCCTGGCTGCCATGACAGTTGGGCCGCTGCCATTTTCCCCGTGGCCCTGAATATGACCCGGACAACCCCACTTTTCCAAAGCCGCGCCACCGCCCCCGACTACCTCACTACCACCTCTGCCTGTCAATCTGGCAAAGGCGTTTTGCATCAATGCGATCGCATTGCTCTGCCTGTGCATGCACAGAATAGGCCCTGCATGTGCGCACTGTTCAAGAAATCGGCAGTATGGGCGATCCATACTGAATAAAGGCCTATACGGTGCTTAAAGTGGTCCTAAACATGTGGTGGAACTCATCCACCCACCATGCCTGTGCAATAAAGGGGCATGGTCTCAAAAAGAAATGGGCATTGTCACCCAATAGTATCCCCAATTCAAATTACGCTGCACAGTAGCACAATCTTATTCACATTACACCACACAGTAGTGTCCCTTATTCATGTTATGACACACATTAGTGCCCCTTATACACAAAACACACAGTAGTAGCACCCCAAATACACATAATGCCCACAGCAGTAGTGCCCCTTATACAATGCCGTCAGTAGTAGTGCCCCTTATGCAGTGCCCACTGTAGTGGTAGTGCCCACAGTGGTAGTGTCCCTTATGTAGAGTCCATTGTATTGGTGCCTCTTATACAGTGCCCCCAGTAGTAGTGCCCCTTACGTCTCAAGGAGTGATGCCCCTTATTAAGTGCCCCTATGCAATGCCCTCATTAGTATTGCCCCCAGTAGATATGCCCCTAGTGGTAATGCCCACATGTAGTATTGCCCCAGTAGTTATGTCCCCGTAGTTATGCCCCCTGTAGTTATGCCCCCAGTAGATATGCCCCCAGTAGCGCCGCTTATACACACACACACAAGAAAAAACCCCACAGTACTCGCCAGCCCCACTCCTGCTTCCGGACCGCTGCCCTCTGCCTGGCCGCCCGCTCCTCGGATCTGTGGGAAAGACATCATGACGTCTCTCCCATAGCGCCGCACGGCCGCATACTGCCTAAGCCGGAAGCCAGAGCTCAGGAGTGAGCTCCTGCCTCCGGCTGCAGCTGAAGAGAAGGAGCCGGGCGCTCGCTGGTGACAAAATCTCAGCGGGCGCCCGGTATTCTCATGCGGCTCCGGGCATCTCCCTGGGTTAGGTGAGCCGGAGGAAGCGGAACTGCGTTCCGTCTTCAAATGGAACTGACTAATGCAGTTCCGCCCTGTTCCAGCTCACTTTAACCTCTGGGCCTCTATATATATATAAAACAGACATCTTATTTCCCAATAACATTTAAAAAAAATGTTCTGCTTTGTCTATGGAAGAATCAGATGTATAATAATTATTAGGCTACAAATATTCCATACTGTATGTATAACATGTTTTGTATTTTATTCATTCTCTTATCTATTCTCCTTAATAAAAATTCATATCCTGTTCCTCATTCAATATATTCATTCTCCCTAATATACACAATCTCCACTTCTACTACCAGTCGCCCATAGCCAGGCTTTTCCTCCCTTTGTCATCCCCGAAACACAGAAACCCCTTCAGCCACTGTTGTTAATACTCATGAATCCAAGCCCCCCGGAATCTCTTTATACAATGCACAGCCCCACGATCATTGCTCTCTCCCCACTACAAAGCCTCATCTACTTGCTCACGCTCTCCAATACACTGACTCACTCCCCACACACGCTTACTATATACCATTTTCGGGACCTAATTCAGCTTGGATTGCTATTGAGACAGAAATTGCGATTTTCTCACTCCTGCTTCTACACAAAAATGAAGCTTTCCAAAAATGTGGCGTTGCATGTCTGCTACAGCCGTGGCCTCACTGCAATGGGCGTGGCCCCACAGGAAAAGACTTCCTTAGACCCCAGTTTTGCACCCTGCACCCATAGACATTGGCTTCCACAGGAAAAATAATAATTGCTAATTCAGGGATGATACATTATTTACTATTTTTCCTCCTTATAGTAATTCCCCTTGCATCATATTACGCCATACACAGTAATGCCCCTTGCACCATAGTTTGCAATACACAGTAATGCCCCTTGCACCATATTTTGCCATACACAGTAATGACCCTTGCACCATATTTTGCCATACACAGTAATGCCCCTTGCACCATATTTTGCCATACACAGTAATGCCCCCTGCACCATATTATGCCATACACAGTAATGTCCCCTGCACCATATAATGCCATACACCATAATGCCCCTTGCACCATATTAAACTCCACATAGTAATGCCCCCTGCACCATTTTACGCCCCACAAAGTACTGCACCCTGCATCATATTATCCCCCACACAGTAATGCCCAGTCTCACTGGTGTGCGCAGCACATTTTATTAGGGGGTGCACCGTCGGAGGGGTGTGTCTAGCACCGCCTTTTGGGTGTGTCTAGCACCATCTATTGACGGTCAACGCAATATAAAATATCCACCCTTGTACCAATCCTAATAAAGCAGATACATTGTCAGATGTTGTGGTGTGCACCAAACAAACACCCCTGATGGCACTCACTGCAATTACACTGCTCCTCCTCAGCCTGGTCTGGCTCCCCCTCTCTTTCCCTTGCAAACTGCAGTAGCTTACTTACAAGTCAGTCACTCACTGACACTGACAGTCGCAGACTAGTACTGCTGAAAAAACACGTTACGTGTCAATGCTGCCGCCGGCTGCCTGCCAGTATTGAATTTGTCTTACTAAGAGGAACGCTGGGTGCATGCTGATCCTCATCAGTGGCTGGCATTGTCATAGCATAGAAGGAGAGAGGTGAGTATCTGGCGGGTGGACGTGCGAGCAGCATGATGTAATCACCTCACATCACGCTGTTTTTGGACATGGAGGCGGAGCCGGGAGTTTAAAAGCCGCTGGCAGTGGCACCCTTGATTAACCCAGGCATCCGGTCAGTAATGCAGTCCTGACAGGGTGCAGCGCAGAGGGGACAGTAATCGGCCTGCTCGGCGATCGCTGAATCAGGCATGTGAGATCGGGGTGCCAGATATTAGGGGGTGCCTGTGCGCACCAGGCACCCCCCCTGCGCACACCTATGCCCAGTCTGTGAGTAGACTAAATGCGAGTCAGTCACTGTACTGCAGCGGCTGCCTGCCTTCTCCTTCTGCGTCTCTTTTTCCGAGTTTGGGCCATGTGCTGGGTCCTCCAGTGCTGGTTCTAAAATAGTGCCCACCCGCTCCTCCGCGGCGTCCTGCTTTTTAACAGCGCACTCTCTACATGACGTCAAGATGCAACCATGTCATTTTGCAAAGCTGCACCCAGCGAGCGGAGTACTATGGATGGGAGGAGTGAGACATTATGGAGCAGGTAGCAGCAGCTGCCAGCAGGGGTCGCGGTGGGTCGCTGCGGGGATTTCACGGCTCACCCACCGATAGAAATGGCTCTGTCCTAAACCTCCCATTAGTGCATAACCCTAAACTTCCCTACTGTAGACTAACCTCCTTCAAGTGCCAATCACTAACTTAACCCTCCAGCTCGTGCAGATTGTCAACATTTCACATGTCAACATTGTGAACATGTCGACATTCTGCACATGCCGACTTGTTCAATGTTAACGTTTCAACAATGTCAACATCATAACGGTCAACATAGTAAACGTGGACATAATGGGGGAGATTCAAATGTTTGAAAAGTCAGTTGGGAGTCTGTTTTTTCCTATTTTTTCTGTTTTTTTAGCTGCCTTTATATTCTATTTTGCATACATTGTTATTTATTTATACTAAGTGTTGAATATCTATTATGAAATTGTTACACATTGAGACAAGTATGCTTTTCCTAGAACAGAAACGCACATAGGGGGTCATTCCGAGTTGTTCGCTCGCAAGCTGCTTTTAGCAGCTTTGCACACGCTAAGCCGCCTCCTACTGGGAGTGAATCTTAGCTTATCAAAATTGCGAACGAAAGATTCGCAATATTGCGAAAATACTTCTCTGTGCAGTTTCTGAGTAGATCGAGACTTACTCTGCCAGTGCGATCAGTTCAGTGCTTGTCGTTCCTGGTTTGACGTCACAAACACACCAGGCGTTCGCCCAGACACTCCTCCGTTTCTCCAGCCACTCCCGCGTTTTTCCCAGAAACGGTTGCATTTTTTCACACACTCCCATAAAACGGCCAGTTTCCGCCCAGAAACACCCACTTCCTGTCAATCACATTACGATCACCAGAACGAAGAAAAAACCTCGTAATGCCGTGAGTAAAAAGCCTAACTGCATAGCAAATTTACTTGGCGCAGTCGCACTGCGGACATTGCGCATGCGCATTCGCGACTAATCGCTCCGTTGCGAGAAAAAAATAACGAGCGAACAACTCGGAATGACCCCCTTAGTATCTATTTACATGCTAAGTCAGTCATTTGACTATGGGGGTCATTCCGAGTTGTTCGCTCGGTAAAAATCTTCGCATCGCAGCGATTTTCCGCTTAATGCGCATGCGCAATGTCCGCACTGCGACTGCGCCAAGTAAATTTGCTATGCACTTAGGAATTTTACTCACGGCATTTTCATCGTTCTGGCGATCGTAATGTGATTGACAGGAAATGGGTGTTACTGGGCGGAAACAGGCCGTTTTATGGGCGTGTGGGAAAAAACGCTACCGTTTCCGGAAAAAACGCAGGAGTGGCCGGAGAAACGGGGGAGTGTCTGGGCGAACGCTGGGTGTGTTTGTGACGTCAAACCAGGAACGACAAGCAGTGAAATGATCGCAGATGCCGAGTAAGTCTGAAGCAACTCAGAAACTGCTACGAGGTGTGTAATCGCAATATTGCGAATACATCGTTCGCAATTTTAAGATGCTAAGATTCACTCCCAGTAGGCGGCGGCTTAGCATGAGCAAATCTGCTAAAATTCACTTGCGAGCGAACAACTCGGAATGACCCCCTATAGTTCTAATTCTTTTAGAAGGCAAATGTCATGCACATGGTTACAAAGAGTTTATGCTCGTTTTTAATAAAGTAACTTTTTATATATTAATTTTGGACTCCTTTGGCTGTTATTCTCTGGGGCACAATATACATGGTTCTATGAGCGCTTCTATTGATTTTCTTTTATTTAGTTATTTCATTAGGAGTATTACACAACTCCTATATAGTGGCGAACGTGCACCAAATATTGCTCCTCAGCTTTTTGGACATTATAGTGTGGGTTTAAATTACCTTTTTTTGCTCTTTCTATTGACACAGGCGCTGCAATTAATAGTGTTACTGTATACAACCAATCATGTCTGCTGGGGGTGGGGGGATGGGTGGTATTTGATCCTGCGTGTGGGGCAGACTTGCCCTGTGCTGGGCGTCCCACTGCATGTCAGAGAAAATGATCGTAGATGTGCGTTTTTTCGCACATCTACGATCAGGTCTGAATCACCCCCATATTTATGCTGGAGACATGGATAGGTGGAAGGAGAGGACATAAGCAAAGGCAGAGTGTACAACAGATAGGGTAATGTGGTAGAGATGGCGGGGGCAGCCCTGGTAGGGGTTTATAAAGAAGTGAGATGTTGGTGTTCATTAGAAGCTGTGAAAACTGGTGGAAAGTTTGAGTGAGCAGACGAGTGACTTCCAGATTTGGGGAGCAGCATGGGAGAAGTGTTAGTGGCTAGAGTTAAACGAGGCAATCAGGGGAGAGGTGAGGCAGCAAACAGTTCCTCAGTGGAGAGGACACAGGGGCGTATTAATAGAGGAGAGGGCCCATGTGCAGTCTTTGTCTGGGCCCACTCTAGCAGCAAACTTTCAGCAGTAGGGTCACTAGTAGACCCTAGAGATGTGCCCAAGTCTAGTGCTCATGTGCAGGTTTTCAGGAAAATGGAGCAGCGCCCATTTTCCTGCTGCACCATTTTCCCAGTGATTTGTGCAGTGCTACTCCTGCTGACGATGGTCTCCGGAGGGGTACGTAAGAAATACTGTAGGTGCATTGTATGCAGTGTCAGCCCCCTGGACCCATGGGCCTGTGTGAAGCATGCAACCTGCACCCATTATAGATACGCCACTGGAATATGGGTAGCAGGAGAAGGTAAAGGAGAGAGTGAAGACTTTATAGGTATGGGAGAGTTGTTTGAACTGAATTCTATTGGGGATATGCAGGCAGTGTAAAGACTAATAGAAAGAGTGTGATGCAGCTGCATTAAAGATGGATTGAGAGGTAAAAGAGAGTTCAAAAGGAGATATGACAAGTGAGTGGATTTGTGTTCAGGTGGAGAAGGGGTCTGATCCTGGAGATGTTAAGAAGATGGAAGTAGCATAATTGGATGAGGGATTAGATGTGGGGAATGAAGGAGGGCAAGGAATTAAGGCTAATTCTCAGGCATATGACTTGCAGCACAAGGAGATGGTAGTGTTGTCAGTAGAGGAGACGTAAGAAAACCCAGAGAGGAAGGAAGATAATAAGTTCACTTTTAGCATACAGTACAGGGGGGCTGATGTAGGGTTGACTGCAAAATTAGACAAATTTTATGACTGGACAGAATGCAGAAACAACTCATATGTCAACACTGCCCCCCCCCCCCCCCCCCAAAAAAAGGCATAAGTTCAAAGGTTGAAATACAAGAACAGTCTGTGAACACCATTTTCATCATCCACCACTGTTTGTACTGTACCTGCTCCTGACCACTATAATTAATAAGATTTTACTTACCGGTAAATCTATTTCTCGTAGTCCGTAGTGGATGCTGGGGACTCCATAAGGACCATGGGGAATAGACGGGCTCCGCAGGAGACATGGGCACTTTAAGAAAGAATTTAGATTCTGGTGTGCTCTGGCTCCTCCCTCTATGTCCCTCCTCCAGACCTCAGTTAGAGAAACTGTGCCCGGAAGAGCTGACAGTACCAGGAAAGGATTTTGGTAATCCAGGGCAAGATTCATACCAGCCACACCAATCACACCGTATAACTTGTGATAAACTTACCCAGTCAACAGTATGAACAACAACAGAGCATCAGTTCAACCCTGATGCAACAATAACATAGCCCTTATTGCAGCAATAACTATATACAAGTATTGCAGAAGAAGTCCGCACTTGGGACGGCGCCCAGCATCCACTACGGACTACGAGAAATAGATTTACCGGTAAGTAAAATGTTATTTTCTCTAACGTCCTCCTAGTGGATGCTGGGGACTCCGTAAGGACCATGGGGATCATACCAAAGCTCCCAAACGGGCGGGAGAGTGCGGATGACTCTGCAGCACCGAATGAGCAAACACAAGGTCCTCCTCAGCCAGGGTATCAAACTTGTAGAACTTTGCAAAGGTGTTTGAACCTGACCAAGTAGCCACTCGGCACAGCTGTAATGCCGAGACCCCTCGGGCAGCCGCCCAAGAAGAGCCCACCTTCCTAGTGGAATGGGCCTTAACTGATTTTGGCAGCGGCAATCCAGCTGCAGAATGAGCCTGCTGAATCGTGTTACAGATCCAGCGAGCAATAGTTTGCTTTGAAGCAGGCGCACCAAGCTTGTTGAAAGCATACAGGATAAACAAAGAGTCTGTTTTCCTGACTCTAGCCGTTCTGGCTACATAAACCTTCAAAGCCCTGACCACATCAAGTAACTCGGAATCCTCCAAGTCAGTAGTAGCCACAGGCACCACAATAGGTTGGTTTATATGAAAAGATGAAACCACTTTTGGCAGGAATTGTGGACGGGTCCGCAACTCTGCTCTATCCGCATGGAAAACCAGATAGGGGCTTTTATGTGACAAAGCCGCTAATTCTGACACACGCCTAGCCGAAGCCAAGGCTAGTAGCATGACCACCCTCCACGTGAGATATTTCAATTCCACCGTTTTGAGTGGTTCAAACCAGTGGGATTTCAGGAAACTCAACACCACGTTAAGATCCCAAGGTGCCACTGGGGGCACAAAAGGGGGCTGAATACGCAGCACTCCCTTCACAAACGTCTGAACTTCAGGTAGAGAAGCCAGCTCTTTTTGAAAGAAAATGGATAGGGCTGAAATCTGGACCTTAATGGAACCCAATTTTAAACGGCCCAGCTGGAATTCCTCCGTAGGGGCATTCCTGGCCTCACACCAAGCAACATATTTTCGCCATATACGGTGATAATGTTGAGCTGTCACGTCCTTCCTAGCCTTTATCAGCGTAGGAATGACCTCACCCGGAATGCCTTTTTCCACTAGGATCCGGCGTTCATCCGCCATGCCGTCAAACGCAGCCGCGGTAAGTCTTGGAACAGACAGGGCCCTTGTTGCAACAAGTCCTGTCTTAGAGGAAGAGGCCATGGGTCCTCTGTGAGCATTTCTTGCAGATCTGGATACCAAGTCCTTCTTGGCCAATCTGGAACAATGAGTATTGTTCTCACTCCTCTTTTTCTTATGATTCTCAACACCTTGGGTATGAGAGGAAGAGGAGGAAATACATAGACCGACTGGAACAGCCACGGTGTCACCAGGGCGTCTACAGCTATCGCCTGAGGGTCTCTTGACCTGGCGCAATACCTCTGTAGTTTCTTGTTGAGGCGGGATGCCATCATGTCCACCTGTGGCAGTTCCCACCGACTTGCAATCAGTGCGAAGACTTCTTGATGAAGTCCCCACTCCCCCGGGTGAAGGTCGTGCCTGCTGAGGAAGTCTGCTTCCCAGTTGTCTACCCCCGGGATGAACACTGCTGACAGTGCGCTTACGTGATTCTCCGCCCAGCGAAGAATTCTGGTGGCTTCCGCCATCGCCACCCTGCTCCTTATGCCGCCCTGTCGGCTTACATGAGCCACAGCGGTGATGTTGTCTGACTGAATCAGAACCGGTTGACCGCGAAGCAGGGTCTCTGCTTGACGTAGGGCGTTGTAAATGGCCCTTAGTTCCAGGATGTTGATGTGAAGGCAAGTCTCATGACTTGACCACAGACCTTGGAAATATCTTCCCTGTGTGACTGCTCCCCACCCTCGGAGGCTTGCATCCGTGGTCACCAGGACCCAGTCCTGAATGCCGAATCTGCGGCCCTCGAGAAGGTGAGCACTCTGCAGCCACCACAGGAGAGACACCCTGGCCCTGGGGGATAGGGTGATTAACAGATGCATCTGAAGATGTGATCCGGACCATTTGTCCAGTAAGTCCCATTTGAAAGGTCCTCGTATGGAACCTGCCGAAGGGAATGGCCTCGTATGATGCCACCATCTTTCCCAGGACTCGAGTGCAGTGATGCACTGACACCTGTTCTGGTTTTAATAGGTCCCTGACCAGTGTCATGAGTTCCTGAACTTTCTCTATCGGGAGATAAACCCTTTTCTCTGACGTCCTAGTGGATGCTGGGAACTCCGTGTGGACCATGGGGAATAGACGGGCTCCGCAGGAGACTGGGCACTCTAAAGAAAAGATTAGGTACTATCTGGTGTGCACTGGCTCCTCCCTCTATGCCCCTCCTCCAGACCTCAGTTAGAATCTGTGCCCGGCCAGAGCTGGGTGCTCCTAGTGGGCTCTCCTGAGCTTACTAGTAAAGAAAGTATTTATTAGTTTTTTTATTTTCAGTGAGCTTCTGCTGACAACAGACTCACTGCTACGTGGGACTAAGGGGAGAGAAGCAAACCTACCTGCTTGCAGCTAGCTTGTGCTTCTTAGGCTACTGGACACCATTAGCTCCAGAGGGTTCGAACACAGGCACCTGTCCTCGATCGTCCGTTCCCGGAGCCGCGCCGCCGTCCCCCTCGCAGAGCCAGAAGAACAGAAGCTTGAAGACGACGAAATCGGCGGCAGAAGACTCCTGTCTTCATTTAAGGTAGCGCACAGCACCGCAGCTGTGCGCCATTGCTCCCAGCACACTTACACACTCCGGTCACTGTAGGGTGCAGGGCGCTGGGGGGGGGGCGCCCTGGGCAGCAATTGAAGTACCTTTTGGCATTAAAATACATATATACAGTCTGGCACTGTATATATATGTAAAAACCCCCACCATTTTTTTAGAAAGCGGGAT
The DNA here is from genome assembly GCF_028390025.1 of Pseudophryne corroboree. NCBI lineage: Eukaryota > Metazoa > Chordata > Amphibia > Anura > Myobatrachidae > Pseudophryne > Pseudophryne corroboree. Next base: position 387,429,033 of record NC_086448.1, on the reverse strand, counting down.
AGAAGCCCGCCACTGGGGGGCGGGGCCTTCTTCTTCAGCACACCAGCGCCATTTTCTCTTCACAGCTCCGCTGGAAGCAGCTCCCCAGGCTCTCCCCTGCAGTATCCAGGTACAAGAAGGGTAAAAAAGAGAGGGGGGGCACATAAATTTAGGCGCAAATAAATCATATAAGGCAGCTATTGGGTAATCACTTATTATAAGTGAAAATCCCTGTGTTATATAGCGCTGTGGTGTGTGCTGGCATACTCTCTCACTGTCTCCCCAAAGGACTTTGTGGGGTCCTGTCCTCAGTCTGAGCATTCCCTGTGTGTGTGCGGTGTGTTGGTATGGCTGTGTCGACATGTTTGATGAGGAGGGTTATGTGGAGGCGGAGCAAGGGCAGATAAGGGCTGATTGGATGGATATGTGGAAGGTCTTAAACGACAATGTAAGCTCCTTACATAAAAGGTTTGATGACGCTGCAGCCTTGGGACAGCCGGGGTCTCAGCCCGCGCCTGCCCAGGCGACTCAGAAACCGTCAGGGGCTCATAAACGCCCTCTATCTCAGATGGTTGACACAGATGTCGACACGGAGTCCGACTCCAGTGTCGACGATGATGAGGCACATTTACAGTCTAAAATGACCAAGGCCATCCGATACATGATTATTGCAATGAAAGATGTATTACACATTTCTGAGATTAACCCTGTTAATACCAAGAGGGTTTATATGTTTGGGGAGAAAAAGCAGCCAGTGACTTTTCCCCCATCTGATGAATTAAATGAATTATGTGAAGAAGCGTGAAGTTCCCCTGATAAGAAACTAGTGATTTCTAAGAGGTTACTGATGGCGTACCCTTTCCCGCCAACGGACAGGTTACGTTGGGAAACATCCCCTAGGGTGGACAAGGCGCTGACACGCTTATCTAAAAAGGTGGCACTGCCGTCTCAGGATACGGCCGCCCTAAAGGAGCCTGCGGATAGAAAGCAGGAAGCTATCCTGAAGTCAGTGTATACACACTCTGGTACTCTACTGAGACCTGCTATTGCTTCAGCCTGGATGTGTAGTGCTGTAGCAGCATGGACAGATACTCTGTCAGACGACATAGATTCCCTCGACAGGGATACTGTTTTGCTAACACTGGGCCATATAAAAGACGTCGTCTTATATATGCGGGATGCTCAGAGGGACATTTGCCTGCTGGGCTCTAGAATTAATGCTATGTCCATTTCTGCCAGGAGGGTCTTATGGACTCGGCAATGGACAGGAGATGCTGATTCTAAAAAACACATGGAGGTTTTGCCTTATAAGGGTGAGGACTTGTTTGGGGACGGTCTATCGGACCTCGTGTCCACAGCGACAGCTGTAAAGTCGACTTTCTTGCCTCAGGTTTCCTCACAGCCCAAGAAAGCACAGTATTATCAAATGCAGTCCTTTCGTTCTCAGAAAGGCAAGAGGGTCAGGGGTGCATCCTTTCTTGCCAGAGGCAGGGGTAGAGGTAAGAAGCTGCACCATGCAGCCAGTTCCCAGGAACAAAAGTCCTCCCCTGCTTCCACTAAGTCCACCGCATGACGTTGGGGCTCCACAGGCGGAGCCAGGTGCGGTGGGGGCGCGTCTCCGAAACTTCAGCAACCAGTGGGTTCGCTCACAGGTGGATCTCTGGGCTATACAAATTGTATCTTAGGGATACAAGCTGGAATTCGAAACGACTCCCCCCCGCCGTTACCTCAAATCAGCCTTGCCAGCTTCCCCCATGGAAAGGGAGGTAGTACTGGCGGCAATTCACAAGCTGTACCTCCAGCAAGTGATTATCAGGGTCCCCCTCCTTCAACAGGGAAGGGGTTACTATTCCACAATGTTTGTGGTACCGAAACCGGACGGTTCGGTGAGACCCATTCTGAAGCCGAGGTCCAGGGAGCAGTTGTTGATCAGCGTAGCACTCTCTCAGGAAGTGTTGCAACAGCACGACTGGATTCTGAATGTTCCAAAGTCGCAGCTGATTCCTACGACGCGTCTGCTTTTCCTGGGCATGATTCTGGACACAGAACAGAAGAAGGTGTTTCTCCCGGTGGAGAAGGCCCAGGAATTAGCATCTCTGGTCAGGGACCTCCTGAAACCAAAACAGGTATCGGTGCATCACTGCACGCGAGTCCTGGGAAAGATGGTGGCTTCATACGAAGCCATTCCCTTCGGCAGGTTCCATGCAAGGATCTTTCAGTGGGATCTGTTGGACAAGTGGTCCGGATCGCATCTTCAGATGCATCGGCTGATCACCCTGTCCCCAAGGGCAAGGGTGTCTCTTCTGTGGTGGCTGCAGAGTGCTCACCTTCCCGAGGGCCGCAGTTTCGGCATACAGGACTGGGTCCTGGTGACCACGGATGCAAGCCTCCGAGGATGGGGGGCAGTCACTCAGGGAAGAAACTTCCAAGGGCTGTGGTCAAGTCTGGAGACTTCTCTACACATAAATATACTGGAACTAAGGGCCATTTACAACGCCCTGACTCAAGCAGAGCCCCTGCTTCGAAACCGGTCAGTGCTGATTCAGTCAGACAACATCATGGCGGTCGCCCATGTAAACCGCCAGGGCGGCACAAGAAGCAGGATGGCAATGGCGGAAGCCACAAAGATTCTTCGGTGGGCGGAGAATCACGTGCAAGCACTGTCAGCAGTGTTCATTCCGGGAGTGGACAACTGGGAAGCAGACTTCCTCAGCAGACATGACCTCCACCCGGGAAAGTGGGGACTTCATCAAGAAGTCTTCACACAGATTGCAAAGCGATGGGAACTGCCACAGGTGGACATGATGGCGTCCCGCCTCAACGAAAAGCTAAAAAGATATTGCGCCAAGTCAAGGGACCCTCAGGCGATAGCTCTGGACGCCCTAGTGACACCGTGGGTGTACCAGTCGGTATATGTGTTTCCTCCTCTTCCTCTCATACCCAAGGTACTGAGAATAGTAAGAAAGAGAGGAATAAGAACAATACTCATTGTTCCGGATTGGCCAAGAAGGACTTGGTACCCGGAACTGCAAGAAATGCGCACAGAGGGCCCATGGCCTCTGCCTCTCAGACAGGACCTGCTGCAACAAGGGCCCTGTCTGTTCCAAGACTTACCGCGGCTGCGTTTGACGGCATGACGGTTGAACGCCGGATCCTAGCGGAAAAAGGCATTCCGGATGAAGTTATTCCTACACTGATAAAGGCTAGGAAAGACGTGACAGCAAAGCATTATCACCGTATATGGCGAAAATATGTTGCTTGGTGTGAGGCCAGGAAGGCCCCTACAGAGGAATTCCAGCTGGGTCGTTTCCTGCACTTCCTACAGTCAGGGGTGACTATGGGCCTAAAATTGGGGTCCATAAAGGTCCAGATTTCGGCCCTATCCATTTTCTTTCAAAAAGAACTGGCTTCACTGCCTGAGGTTCAGACGTTTGTTAAGGGAGTGCTGCATATTCAGCCCCCTTTTGTGCCACCAGTGGCACCCTGGGATCTTAACGTTGTGTTGGATTTCCTGAAATCCCACTGGTTTGAGCCACTTAAGACCGTGGAACTAAAGTATCTCACGTGGAAAGTGGTCATGCTGTTGGCCTTAGCATCGGCTAGGCGTGTCGGAATTGGCGGCTTTGTCATGTAAAAGCCCATATCTGATCTTCCATATGGACAGGGCAGAATTGAGGACTCGTCCCCAATTTCTCCCAAAGGTGGTATCATCGTTTCATTTGAACCAACCTATTGTGGTGCCTGCGGCTACTCGGGACTTGGAGGACTCCAAGTTGATGGACGTAGTCAGGGCTTTGAAAATATATGTTTCCAGAACGGCTGGAGTCAGGAAGACTGACTCGCTGTTTATCCTGCATGCACCCAACAAGCTGGGTGCTCCTGCTTCAAAGCAAACTATTGCTCGCTGGATCTGTAGCACGATTCAGCTGGCTCATTCTGCGGCTGGATTGCCGCATCCAAAATCAGTAAAAGCCCATTCCACAAGGAAGGTGGGCTCTTCTTGGGCGGCTGCCCGAGGGGTCTCGGCTTTACAGCTTTGCCGAGCGGCTACTTGGTCGGGTTCAAACACCTTTGCAAAGTTCTACAAGTTTGATACCCTCGCTGAGGAGGACCTTGTGTTGCTCATTCGGTGCTGCAGAGTCATCCGCACTCTCCCGCCCGTTTGGGAGCTTTGGTATAATCCCCATGGTCCTTACGGAGTTCCCAGCATCCACTAGGACGTCAGAGAAAATAAGAATTTACTCACCGGTAATTCTATTTCTCGTAGTCCGTAGTGGATGCTGGGCGCCCGTCCCAAGTGTGGACTTTCTGCAATACGTGTATATAGTTATTGCTTAAATAAGGGTTATTGTTCTGAGCCATCCGTTGAGTGAGGCTCAGTTGTTGTTCATACTGTTAACTGGGTAAGGTTATCACAAGTTGTACGGTGTGATTGGTGTGGCTGGTATGAGTCTTACCCTGGATTCCAAAAATCCTTTCCTTGTAATGTCAGCTTTTCCGGGCACAGTTTCCCTAACTGAGGTCTGGAGGAAGGGCATAGAGGGAGGAGCCAGTGCACACCAGATAGTACCTAATCTTTTCTTTAGAGTGCCCAGTCTCCTGCGGAGCCCGTCTATTCCCCATGGTCCTTACGGAGTTCCCAGCATCCACTACGGACTACGAGAAATAGAATTACCGGTGAGTAAATTCTTATTTTCTGGTCTGTGTCCAGAATCATGCCCAGGAAAGGCAGACGAGTCGTAGGAACCAACTGCGACTTTGGAATATTTAGAATCCAGCCGTGTTGCCGTAACACTTCCAGAGAACGTGCTACGCTGATCAGCAACTGCTCTCTTGACCTCGCTTTTATGAGGAGATCCAAGTATGGGATAATTGTGACCCCTTGCTTCCGCAGGAGTACCATAATTTCCGCCATTACCTTGGTAAATATTCTCGGAGCCGTGGAGAGACCAAACGGCAACGTCTGAAATTGGTAATGACAATCCTGTACCACAAATCTGAGGTACGCCTGATGAGGTGGATAAATGGGGACATGAAGGTATGCATCCTTTATGTCCAGAGACACCATAAAATCTCCCCCTTCCAGGCTTGCAATGACCGCTCTCAGCGATTCCATCTTGAACCAGAACCTTTTTAGGTACATGTTCAGGGATTTTAAATTCAATATGGGTCTGACCGAACCGTTCGGTTTCAGTACTACAAACATGGTCGAATAATAACCCTTTCCTTGTTGAAGGAGGGGAACCTTGACCACCACCTGTTGAAGATACAATTTGTGAATTGCAGTTAACACTATTTCCCTCTCTAAGGGGGAAGCTGGCAGGCCCGATTTGAGGTATCGGTGAGGGGGCATCTCCTCGAATTCCAGCTTGTATCCCTGAGACACAATATCTATTGCCCAGGGATCCAACTGGGACTGGGAGTGAACCCACCTGTGGCTGAAATTTCGGAGACGCGCCCCCACCGGGCCTAGCTCCGCCTGTGGAGCCCCAGCGTCATGCGGTGGATTTAGTGGAAGCCGGGGAGGACTTCTGTTCCTGGGAAGTAGCTGTGTTGTGCAGCTTCTTTCCTCTGCCCCTGCCCCTGGCAAGAAAGGACGCACCTTGGACTTTCTTGTTTTTCTGTGATCGAAAGGACTGCATTTGGTAATACGGTGCTTTCTTAGGCTGTGAGGAAACATATGGCAAAAAATTCGACTTTCCAGCTGTAGCTGTAGAGACCAGGTCCGAGAGACCCTCCCCAAACAATTCCTCACCCTTGTAAGGTAAAACCTCCATGTGCCTTTTTGAGTCGGCATCACCTGTCCATTGCCGAGTCCACAGGACCCTTCTGGCAGAAATCGACATAGCATTTATTCTAGAACCTAGTAGGCTAATGTCTCTTTGAGCATCTCTCATATAAAGGACAGCGTCTTTAATATGCCCCAGGGTCATTAATATAGTATCCTTGTCTAAGGTATCAAGTTCCTCAGATAAGGTATCCGTCCATGCTGCTACAGCACTACACACTCAGGCCGACGCGATTGCCGGCCTCAGTAAGGTACCTGAATGTGTATAAATGGACTTCAGGGTACCCTCCTGTTTTCTGTCCGCAGCATCTTTGAGGGTAGCCATATCGTGTGACGGCAGGGCTACCTTCTTGGATAAGCGTGTTAAAGCTTTGTCCACCCTAGGGGAGGATTCCCAGCGTAACCTGTCCGTTGGCGGGAAAGGATACGCCATAAGAATCTTTTTGGAAATCTGCAGTTTTTTATCTGGAGATTCCCAAGCCTTTTCACATAACTCATTGAGCTCGTGTGAGGGGGGAAAAGTTACCTGCGGCTTCTTTTCCCCATACATATGAACCCTCCTGTCAGGGACTGGGGTTTCCTCTGTGATGTGCAACACATCCTTAATAGCTATGATCATATAACGGATGGATTTAGCCAATCTTGGCTGTAACTTTGCATCATCATAATCGACACTGGAGTCAGAATCCATGTCGGTATCCGTGTCAATAATTTGGGATAGTGGGCGCTTCTGAGACCCTGTCGGCCTCTGCGACATAGGATCAGGCATGGGTTGGGACCCTGACTGTCCTGAGGCTTCAGCTTTTTCTAACCTTTTATGTAAGGAATTAACATTATCATTTAAAACCTTCCACATATCCATCCAATCAGGTGTCGGTGCCGTCGGCAGAGACACCACATTCATTTGCTCCCGCTCTGCTTCCACATAGCCTTCCTCATCAGACATGTCGACACAAGCGTACCGACACACCACACACACACAGGGAATCCCCTTTTTGAAGACAGTTCCCCCACAAGGCCCTTTGGTGAGACAGAGAGAGAGTATGCCAGCACGCACCCCAGCGCTATATAACCCAGGAATAACACAGTAACTTTATGTTAACCCAGTAGCTGCT